>NC_090408.1:10207598-10807598 GCF_036365525.1 Heterodontus francisci | reverse complement strand
ATCCTTTCTTAAGTAAGGAGACCAAAACTGTCCATAATACGTTAGATGTGCTCTCACCAATGCCCTGTACAACTGTGGCAAACATGTCTACTTGTATATTCCATTACCATTGCAATGAATGACAACACTGCATTTGCCTTCTTAATCACTTGCTGTACCTATATACTAAATTTTTGTGTTTCGTGTACTAGGACACCCAGATCCCTCTGCATCTCAGAGTTCTGCAATTTCTCCCCATTTAAATAATATGTTGCTTTTCTATTCTTCCGGCCAAAGTAGACAAGTTTACACTTTCCCACATTATAATACACCTGCCAAATCTTTGCCCACTCACTTAACCTAAATATATCCCTTTGCAGACTCCTTATGTCCTCTTCACAACTTACTCTCCTACCTATCTGTGTGTCATCAGCAAATTTAGCAACCACGCATTCTGTCCCTTCATCCAAGTTATTGATATAGATTGTAAATAGTTGAGGCCCCAGCACTGATCCCTGTGACACTCCACTAGTTACAGCTTACCAACCTGAAAATGACCCATTTATGTCTACTCTGTTTTCTGTTAGCTAACCAATCCTTCATCCATATGAATAAGTTTCCCCCTATACCATAGGCTCTTATTTTGTTTAGTAACCTTCAATGTGGCACCTTGTCAAATGCCTTCTGGAAATCCAAGTACTCCACATCCACAGGTTCCCCTTTATCCACATTGCTTGTAACTTCCTCAAAGAACTCTAATAAATTAGTCAAACATGATTTCCCTTTCACAAAACCATGTTGACTCTGCCTGATTGCATTGAGATTTTCTAAATGACCTGCTATAACCTCCTTAATAATAGATCCCAGCATTTCCCCTATGGCAGATGTTAAGCTAACTGGCCTGTAGTTTCCTGCTTTCTGTCTTCCTCCTTTCTTGAATAGCAGAGTTACATTTGCTATTTTCCAATCTGATGGGACGGTTCCAGAATCTTGAGAATTTTGGAAAATTAAAATCAATGCATCCACTATCTCAGCAACCACTTGTTTTAAGACCCTAGGATGAAGTCCATCAGGACATGGGGACTTGTCAGCTTTTAGTTCTAATAATTTTCTCAGTACCCTTTCTCTGTTGATGGTAGTTGTGTCAAGTTCCTCCCTCCCTTTCAACCCTTGATTCACAATTATTTCTGGGATTTTATTTGTATTCTCTACAGTGAAGACAGATGCAAAAATATCTGTTCAATTCCTCTGCCATTTCCTTATTTTTCATTATTAACTCCCCGGACTCATTCTCGAGAGGACCTACACTCATTTTACTTACTCTTTTCCTTTTTATACATCTGTAGAAACTCTTACTATCCATTTTTATATTTCTAGATAGTTTTCACTCGTACTCTAATTTCTCTCTCATTATTCTTTTAGTCATTCTTTACTCTTCTTGTATATTCTGTCCAATCTTCTGAACTGCCACTACTCTTCACTGAATTGTACGCTCTTTCTTTCAATTTGATGCTATTTTTAACTTCCTTAGTTAGCTAGGAATGGTGTGTCCTTCCCCTGGAGTCTTTCTTTCTCGCTGGTATGTATCTTTGCTGAGTGTTACGAAATATCTCCTCAAATGTCTGCCACTGCATCTCTAATAACCTATCCCTTAACCTAATTTCCCAGTTTACTTCAGCCAGTGCTTTCTTCAAACCCACAAAATTACCCTTATTTAAGTTTAAAACACTAGTCTTAGATCCACTCTTCTCACCCTCAAACTGAATGCGAAATTCAATCATGTTGTGATCACTGCTACCTAGGGGCGCCTTTCCTATGAGGTCATTAATTAATCCTGTCTCGTTACACATTACCAGATCTGGTGTAGCCAGCTCTCTGGTTGGCTCGAAAACATGCTGCTCTAAGAAACTCCTGAAAATATTCCATGAACTCATCTTCCAGGCCACCTTTGCTGATCTGATTTGTTCAATCTATCTGTAGATTAAAATCACCCATAATTATCGCCATACCGTTCTCACAAGCCCCCATTATTTCTTCCTGTGTACCCCGTCCTACAGTGTGGTTACTGTTAGGGCCTATAAACTACTCCCACAAGTGACTTCTACCGTTATTATTTCTTATCTCTACCCAAACTGATTCTACATCTTGATTTTTAGAACTAAGGTCACCTCTATCTATTGTACTGTCATCCTTAATTAACAGAGCTATCCTTTCATCTTGTCCTAGTTTCCTGCCCTTCCAAAATGTCATGTACTCCTGAATATTCAGGTCCCAGCCTTTGTCTTCCTGCAGCCATGTCTCTGTAATGGTTATCAGATCACACATACTTATTTCTATTTGAGCTATCAATTCATTCGTTTTGTTATGAATGCTACGCGCATTCAAATACAGAGCCTTTAGTTCTATCTTTTTACTATTCACGCAACCTCTAGCCTTAGCTGCTTGAACACATTTAATTTTGTACATTCTGTACCTTCCAGACACACTGATTATTATTTCCCTTATTGCTACCTTGCTCCCTTGCCTTGTCCTCTCTTATTAATTTATCATCTCTTCCCTCACTTGATCCCTCACTCCCACTATTTAGTTTAAAGCCCTCTTTACCACCCTAGTTATATGACTCACCAGAACACTGGTCCCACCATGGTTCAGGTGAAGATCACCTCAACAATACAGCTACCACTTGCCCCAGTGTCCAATGAAGCGAAACCCATTTCTCACACACTAATCATTGAGCCACGCATTTAGCTCTCGAATCTTATTTACCCTATGCCAATATGCTTGTGGCTCAGGTAATAATCCAGAGATTACCACCTTTGAGGTTCTGCTTTTTACTTTAGCCCTTAGCTGTTCATACTCCCTATGCAGAACCTCTTTCCTAGTCCTATCTTCTTCTTTTGGGCCTCCTTATCTCGAGAGACAATGGATACGCGCCTGGAGGTGGTCAGTGGTTTGTGAAGCAGCGCCTGGAGTGGCTATAAAGGCCAATTCTAGAGTGACAGGCTCTTCCACAGGTGCTGCAGAGAAATTTGTTTGTCGGGGCTGTTACACAGTTGGCTCTCCCCTTGCGCCTCTGTCTTTTTTCCTGCCAACTACTAAGTCTCTTCGACTCGCCACATTTTAGCCCCGTCTTTATGGCTGCCCGCCAGCTCTGGCGAACGCTGGCAACTGACTCCCACGACTTGTGATCAATGTCACAGGATTTCATGTCGCGTTTGCAGACGTCTTTAAAGCGGAGACATGGGCGGCCGGTGGGTCTGATACCAGTGGCGAGCTCGCTGTACAATGTGTCTTTGGGGATCCTGCCATCTTCCATGCGGCTCACATGGCCAAGCCATCTCAAGCGCCGCTGACTCAGTAGTGTGTACAAGCTGGGGATGTTGGCCGCCTCGAGGACTTCTGTGTTGGAGATACGGTCCTGCCACTTGATGCCAAGTATTCTATCTACGTCGTTGGTATCCACGTAGACCATGACAACTGGATCCTCCCACTCCCACTGAAAGTTCCTTTCTAGCCCTGAGCAGATGTCCCGAAACCAGGCACCAGGCAGGCAACACAGCCTTCTGGACTCTCGCTCATGGCTGCAGAGGACTGTGTCTGTCCCTCTGACTATACTATCTCCTACTACCACTACATTTCTGTTTATTTTCCCCGCTTGAATGGCTTCCTGTACCATGGTGCCATGGTCAGTTTGCTCATCCACCCTGCAGCCCTCGCTGTCATCCATACAAGCTGGCAAAACCTCAAACCTGTTGGACTGGGCAAAGGCCTACAAGGGCTGATGCTCCTCCACTTCTGCCTTCTTGATCTCCTTACCTGCCTCACTCACAGTCACACCTTCCTGTCCCTGACCACTGACCAAATAAGACAATGTTATCTTAAGGGGTGTGACGACCTTCTGGAACAAAGTGTTCAGGTAACTTTCCCCTTCCCTAATACATCGCAGTGTCTGTAGCTCAGCCTCCAGCTCACTGACTCTGAGTCGAAGCTCCTCAAGTTGCAGCCACTTACTACAGACATGTTTGCCACGGATCACACTGGTATCCACCGGCTCCCACATACTGCAGCCGCAACACATCACCTGCCCTGCCATTCCCTGTCCCTTACTTTCTCTTGCCAGATGCTCCTCTCAGATTCCTCGGACCCACTACATATTGGCTGCCATCTTGCTTTAAAAAGGCAAGTTGGGAACTTCGGAACATGAGTGAGAATGGAAGAGATTTAAAGACACACAGAACAGAGAGGAGACAGACGGAGGGAAAAACTTAGAGAAAAGAAGTAAAAACAAGAAATGCTGGAAATACTTAGCAGGTCTGGCAGCATCTGTGGAAAGAGAAGCAGAGTTAACGATTCAGGTCAGTGACCCTTCTTCAGAACTGACTAATATTAGAAATGTAAAAGGTTTTAAGCAAGTAAAGTGGGGGTGCGGCAAGAGATAACAAAAGAGAAGGTGTTGACAGGACAAGGTCACTGAGAATAACTGACCAGAAGGTCATGGAACAAAGGCAAACGGTATGTTAATAGTGTGCTGAAAGACAAAGCATTAGTACAGAGACGGTGTGAATTGACTGTAAAGCACAAAGCACTCCAAGTTTGTGCTTCTGTCCTACATCTGCCAAGTTTACAGCACTGGAACATGAGCAGCTCTGAGGAAATTCCTGCATCATGGGGAGATGAATAAGTATGGATTTTAAAATAGACTCTACATTTGTTCAATTATTTGTGTGTATTTTTGTTCCTTCTCTTTTAGTTAACGTTTACTCTCTATTTTAAGCAGAAAGTATTTTCAAAAAACTTTCTCCCTCTGCTTGCCTACAAGGAGCAACTTTTCTGTGAAAAGTTTTCAGTGACTCTTGCAGCCAATGAAAAGCCCACGTTCTGGAGGCTGACATGGGGGTTCGGGGGGCGGGGGGGTTGATTTTTCCTGTCCTATCCTGCATGTGTTGATCACCTGGACACAGGGAAATCGGGCAGCAAGGAGTGCACATTTGCAAAGGAATCCTAGCACAGAACCAACAGAATCCACCCCATTGTGTCAACCCACAACATGAAACTTACATCTAACCTAGGAAATGCTAACTGTAGAGGAGTAAGCTGGTCAGAGCCCTCCATAAACTGCATGAAGATAGATATCTGCAGCACTGACGGAACAAGATAAGAAAACTAACAATGAGCAAGGCCTTTGGACTCCCCAAGCCCATTTGCACAGATCTTCAATTGGCGAAGATATCCATGCATTCAAACCACTAACAGACACATTGAAATCATTTTAACTCTGAGTGATGGTGTGAAATGGGACAATTTGAATTCACCATCCATTATACACATGTGTTCAGTGGGAGAGAAAATCAGGTGAGATGCATATTGAGTGGCTGATCTGTAAGCGCCCATTTTACATTGCCCAGAATTAAAATTAACCCCAGTGTCACCAAAGTAAAAATAAGATGTGGTCCTACCCTGAATTGCTGTCAAAGTAATACAGACTCTTGTCTGGGTTTTTCTGCAGCATATTGAAAGATGATGCTGCTTTGTACCGTTTCACACTGTGCACTCTTCCACTCGATCGTTGGTTTATATCAGACATGATTTTGAAAACTGTTCCCTTGGGATAACAAAGGCCAATTTGGATCCAGTTCCCTCTGTAATAATATGAGGAACAACATGTTGTTAGGCTTCCACAATGTGAAACTGGCATTTCATTTTACATTGGAAAACACACTTGAAACAAATTGCATTTTCTGTTAAATAATACATTGGAAGCAGAATACTAACTGCTCATGTGACATTGCAGGGTAAGGGTAGCATAGATGTCACTCAGTATTTCTGTTAAACGGAAAAGATACTTTTATCTACCCTCCACTTTAGTGATGGGGGAATTGCACCCCAATAAGGATGGGGGAGTCCTCAATTGTACAGTGCAGTCAACTCTTAATTCAAAGTCGCTTATTTCAGGTTTTTTGGACGACACAAAACAATTTATAATAGGCAGCAGTTGCTGAAGCTTTTGACATTTAAAGGATGTTTTAATCTGTGCAGTATTTGGCAAAACACTGGTCTAGATCTGACAAGTCCAGAAAGCAATAAATGAAACACATTTTGCAGCCAGTTGTGGTTGATAGGATTTTTGTAACTCACTATACAATTCCAACAATGGCAATAGTGGGTCATTACAGTCACGTGTGGGATTACACTGTAGGGTAAATTCACCGAACACTGGCTCTTCCTGTGAGCAAAGGATTGGATAGAGCACCAGTCACAGAAAGGCCTGCAATGATATAGCATCAAATTGCCAACTGCCAAGGGCGGCACAGTGGCGCAGTGGTTAGCACCGCAGCCTCACAGCTCCAGGGACCCGGGTTCGATTCTGGGTACTGCCTGTGCGGAGTTTGCAAGTTCTCCCTGTGTCTGCGTGGGTTTCCTCCGGGTGCTCCGGTTTCCTCCCACATGCCAAAGACTTGCAGGTTGATAGGTTAATTGGCCATTATAAATTGCCCCTAGTATAGGTAGGTGGTAGGGAAATATATAGGGACAGGTAGGAATATGGGATTAGTGTAGGATTAGTATAAATGGGTGGTTGATGGTTGGCACAGACTCGGTGGGCCGAAGGGCCTGTTTCAGTGCTGTATAACTAAACTAAACCATGTTCCCTGACTGCAGCTCCACAGCACAGGGGTCAGTCTTGGGTCAGTGGTAGCACTCTCACCTCAGAGTTGGAAGGTCATGGATTTAAGTCCTTCTCTAGACTTTAAACATTTAATACAGATTAACATTTCAGTATAGTAGAGAGAGTACAGTACCAAGAGAGTACTGCACAGTTTCAGGTGCCATCTTTCACACGAGACATTACTCTGATGCCCTATCTGACCTTACAGGTGGATGTAAAAGATCCTCTGCCACAATTCTGAAGAAGAACAGGAGAGTTCTCCTTGGTGTCCTGGTCACTATTTATCCCTCAACCAACATCACATGCAGAATATCTGGTCATTTGCACATTGCTGTTCATAGGACTCTGCCATGCACAAATTGGCTGCAGTCTTTCCTACATTACAACATTGACCACACTTCAAAAGAACTTCATGGCTGTGAAGCACTTTGGGATGTCTTGAGGTCACGAATGGTGTTAAAGAAATGCGTCCTTTTTCTTTTTAGCAGTGGATTTAACCTGAGTCGTACAACAGGCAACACTGACAGCCCAAGATATTTGTACTTCACTTCCTCTGAGAGGCTAAGGACTGCACATCCCAGTCATGTCTACTCCACCAATGTACATTCTTAGAGCAGATGAACTGATTGATACAACAATCCCTACGTGGTGCGGGTTTCGAAGATCCCCAATACAGTATTGGTTCTCCAATACTGTTCCACTTCAATCACCAAGCAGAATTGTATGTTTCACAGAGTAGAAAGGATCATTGCAGCATCCCTACTCCCTACTATGACATATCGTGAACCATTTCTTGGCTTAGATCCCTACCAGAATGCTATTGTTGTTCTTAAATAGCTCACTAGGAAGTCAGTGAGAGATGTTCCCCATCCCAGGAGAGAGATCATATCAAGCTAGGCAACCCATCAGAACACTCATGTCGTTTAATGAAGCTACTGTTATACTCACGTGAGCATTATGAGTGAGGTGCGTTGAACAAGGGAGCCATATTCATGCTAACCATTGTATACTGGTGCATAACAGGCATTTTGCTTTGCTTTAGAACATCAACAGCCACTTCTACACTGCACCACACATGCCTGAACAATGGCACTCAGCATCTGAGGGAATCGGAGTGCACATGCAGCAAGATCCTGACTGTGCCCACATTGAGATCCTTCACTCCTGGGGTGAGGCTTTGCTAATGGTGACTGTGGGTTGAGGAAATGCACCTGAGGTGACAGCCTTAGCTCTGCTGTCAGCCAGGCTCCACATTGAAGCTAAAAATTGAAGCAGTCTAAGAAGCATGATTTGTAGGTATTAGATGTGTTAGGACATATGATGCATTGTGGATTCTAAGCACTGGTTTTGGCTCCAGGTATTACAGGAGTTGACTCTGTAACAGTGGAGCAAGTGTGGGATGAAACACACAATAGCAACAAGAATTGCATGGGCCTGGTGTAAGGAAATTTGGGTTTAGAAGGTATCTGGGGAAACCAGTCTGAAAGTATTAAAAATCACAAGCCTTGCCTGGAACAGTGGATCCTGCTGCAATTGAAAACAGGCTAATGAGTATTGTTACTAAGAGAAACAAAGGAGGAACCTTGAAATGTGAAACTCACTATCTTGACATTTACTCCCATCCCACCCAGCGCAGCCATGCGTACTATTGAATTCTTATTTCTTTGCCCAATTTACAATCTCTTTAATTAGTTTATAACATTGGGCCTTGGTAGACCACATTTACTTTCTTAGCTTGGATAGGTCGCAATCAAATTTATTCCTCATATTAAATTAGTACAGAGAACAATGGTTTGAGACTTGACTGCAGTCAGTAAGGGTGTTAGTTTCAAGGTCTTCAGGAAGGAGACAATAGAAGCTAATGATGAGACTGAAGACAAAGGGAACAAGGGCATGTACCTATCGGCAATGTGACTGGGTAGGTTGGGGAAGTATGGAAGATAACATGATTGGACAAATTCTGTGGTAATTTCCTACTTTTGGGGTATAACCAGGCGGCTTAGGACCACTCACTGTGTAGAAGATTCGACGCGAATACGTTGAGGCTGAACAAAGACAAACTGTAGAGGGAAGGTGGAATAAAGTCACAAATTCTATCCAAAGAACACCGGAGTAATATGATCCTCAAATGCATTTTGTAAACTGCTGCTCAAATACTGCAATGTACTAAGTCATAGAATTATACAGCACAGAAACAAGCCCTTCGGCTCATCCTGTCCATGCCGGCCATCAAGCACCTATCTATTCTAATCCCATTTTCCAGCACTTGGCCCCTAGCCTTGTATGCTATGGCATCTCAAGTGCTCATCTAAATACTTCTTAAATGTTGTGAGGGTTCCTGACTCTACCACCTCTTCAGGCAGTGTGTTCCAGATTCCAACCACCCTCTGGGTGAAAACATTTTTCCTCAAATCCCCTCTAAACCTCCTTCCCCTTACCTTAAATCTATGCCCCCTGGTTATTGACCCCTCTGCTAAGGGAAAATGTTTCTTCCTACCTAACCTATCAATGCCCCTCATAAGTCTTACTTACATCAAATAAAAGCCATCACTGTTATCAGTATAGTGCCAACTTCAGACAATTGTAAAGCGTGCTAAAGGGCAATTAGAGGACTAGACTGTACAGCACTGTAGCAAGCATGGGACAAACCCTGCAATGGTAAGAAGAACTGGATGAGGTTGAGTTGACCACTAGACTGCATGAGGTTTGCTTATGGAATTTAGGAACAACAATTTTACATTGCAACAGTGCAGCATCACTTCATTCTGAGTCATGGCCACCTCTCTTACTGTTGTCAGGTCTTTTGAATTGCCAGATTTTAAATTCTCAAACTGTCATGATGAAATTTGAACGCATGGTTTTTGGATTTTCAGTCAAGGCCTCTGGATTACATAACCACTTATGCTATCGTACCCAGAGATAAAGTTGCTTCAAATTAGTTTTCAAAAGGTTTTGAATGTTTATGGTCATTCTTTTTTTTTTACATGCTGCTTCTGATTTGAAACTTGTAGCAATACTTTGGCAGACATAACTACCACCTTGTCAAAGCCATGTCTGCATTTATCATTTCTGTTCTGTCATCTAAGCTGTGATCAGTGGTGACTGAATAGCTACTGTATTATCTGAGCAGATTTACATGTAAAATTAGTCAACTAATCCCCTGCCTGCTCAGGAACACGACAACATACCAGCTTTTCTGACTTTATAATGGCTATTTAGCTCGTGTTATCCACTCTGCATTTTGGTCATTTATAAATATTCAGCATTGTACTTTAAGTGTTGTGGAGCTTTAGCGATGGAACACATGCTTAAAGCAATCTGTCAGCAAGAGCCTAATGTTCAAATAGTTTAAGGATTTCAGTGGATAGTTTTAGTGTGTATAAAATTACAACATTGAAAGTTGCAGTGGAAAAACTTAGTCCATAGGAAATCCACATAATATTTGGATGGCCACGTATTTTTTGTTGTTGCTGGAAATGCTTCCCAAATGCTTTAGTCCTTTTAGCAGACAGCAACATGTCGGCAGAGGAAAGCTCCAGGCATTGTTCAGGTATTTCATATATACCTAGTCTCTAAATTGCAGGCGGTTAGAACAGACTGGTATAATTTGGACTGGAGAAAGAGGGGGGAGACCAATGATTTATGGCACAGAAAGAGGATTCAGCTGCCGAAGAGTTTTCCGTTCTGTGTAATTTTTAAGTAAATAATGGGCTGAATTTTATTATCCTGTCGCCGGGAGCGGTGGCAAGTGCACAAAATGGCGGCGGTCCCGCCTGTAACGTCAGTGGCTATACTGCCGCAAATAGGCGGCGGGCGGCCATTTAACATAATGGTGGCTACCATACCCCCCCCCCCCCCCCCTCCACCATTCACATGGCGGGGGCAACAATGGAAATGCTGTGCATGGCGTCACCTGATGCTAGAGCAGGTGCTGTCGCCACCTTTAAAAAGCTGCCAGCCATACTTTTGCACTAGTGTGTTTTCAACAATATCTCCCTGAGGCTTCACTTCTGTGTTGATTAAAAAAAAATTATTCTCTGCAAGCAATTATGGTTACAGGAAGGCTACATTAGTCCTATGGTATGGATTGATGTTGGACTCGCAACTTTTCGAGCACACCAACACCATTTCAGTGCCCTGCACTGGCCTGCTGACAAACAAGCATTTCCACACTTGCAGAGATACCACCCCACCTCCCACCGACTGACTTCACAGACAAACCCCCACTTGCTCAATTCTCTCCCTCCACCCCACTTCACAGACAAAACACATGCAGAGTTTTCCAACCCATCCACTTCCCCTAGATAACACCGGTAAAGTTACCTACCCTCTCGAGGCACCAAGGACTCTCACCTCGGTGGCGACAGCTTTTTAAAGATGCAAAACCGAAGGCGTGCGAGTGTCACACATTCAACACAAGATTGCAAACGCCTGGTAAGATCGCAATGATTGACATTTAGATGTATGCTAAATAGTATTTAACAGGTGTAATGATCATGCCGTCGTGTTGGGACAGAAGTTCCACCATGGCACCCCGCCGCCTCTGACTGAATCGGGAACTAACATTACGGCATCGGGTTCCGTGGCGGACGGTTCCATGCAGATTCTCTGCCCCCACCCCGAAATCTCGCCTTCCAGAGGACCCTAAAATCCAGCCCAATGTGTGTAATTCACAAAAAGTTGCAGTGATGTGCGTAACGTGAGAGGATAATCTGATTTTATTTCCCTTTGCAAAACTAGATAGCAGAAATGCAATAAGTCTGTGTCAGGATTTTGTTCACATTGGAGTTGCGGTGGCTTGAGCAGTTTTCAGTACCCTGCTATAAAAAGAATATTGGAGTCCTAGAAAAGGTATAATATGCATTTACTGGAAAACGCCTGACATGAAAGAGTTATCATGACAGACTTGAAATACTCGGACTGAATTCACTGAAATAGAGACTGCCGAGTAGACTCATTAGAAGTGTGCCAAATTACAAAGAAGTTTGATAAGGCAAAAATATATAAGTTATTTTCACTAATCAGGGAATTAATGGCAAACATATAAGATCTGTATTAGAATCATAAAGGTCGAGGTTAGCAGGAACATTTTCACAGCACAAAATAATTAGAATATGGAATAGACAACCACAACTGGCTGTTGAGGCGGAGTCAGTGAAATTTGTTGAGGGAATTAGGTAACTCTTTAAAGAAATCACCTTAAACAAAAAGTCATTCATAGGTTGTGGCATCGCTGGCAAGGCCAACGTATATTGCCCGTCCCAAATTGCCCTTGAGAAGTTGGTGATGAGCTGCCTTCTTGAACTGCTGTAGGTACACCCACAGTGCTGTTAGGGAGGGAGTTTCAGGATTTTGATCCAGCGACAGTGAAGGAATGACGATAAATTTCCAACTCAGGATGGTGTGTGACTTGGAGGGAAACTTACAGGTGGTGGCGTTCCCATGCGTCCGCTGCCCTTGTTCTTCTAGGTGGTAGAGGCATGGACTGCTTCATTATCTGAAGAGTTACAGATGGGACTGAACACTGTGCAATCATCAGCCAACATCAGCATTTCTGAAGGCATATAAAGATGGTTGCACCTAGGAAACTGCCCTAAGGAACTCCTGCAGGGATGTCTTGGGGCTGAGATGATTGGCCTCCCAACAACCACAACCATCTTCCTTTGTGCTAAGTATGACTCCAACCAGTGGAAACTTTTCCTCCTTACTCAAATTGACTTCAATTTTACTAGGGCTCCTTGCCGCCACACTCTATCAAATGCTGCCTTGATGTCAAGGGCAATCAGTCTCACCTCACTTCTGGAATTCAGCTCTTTTGTCCATGCTTGGACCAAGGTAGTTATGAGGTCTGGAGCTGAGTGGTCCTGGTGGAATTCAAACTGAGCATCACTGAGAAGGTTATTGGTGAGTAAGGGTTGCTCGATAACACTGTCAATGACACCTTGCTTCACTTTACTGATGACTGAGAATAGACTGATAGGGCTGTATTGGCCAAATTGGATTTGTCCAGTATTTGTAGACAGGACATACTTGGGCAATTTTCCACTTTGTCAGGTAGATGCCAGTGTTGTAGGTGCGCTGGAACAGCTTGGCTAAGGTTATGGCTAGTTCTGGAGCACAAAGGGTATGGAGAAAGAGCAAGGGGATGGGATTAGAGCAGGAAACCTTAGTGCACAATAGGCCCAAACGGGTTGAAATATTTTATGTTGACATCCTTATTCTCTCATATTGTTCCCAACCCTTTCAAAGTTCTCATCTTTAACCCTTTCTAAAAAAATTCCGCCCTCTGCTGTCACAGAACCTACTCATCCTTCCAAGATGTTTGAATATGTCACTGTCATCAATCCTCCCATTACTTCCTATTTTACTCCATCCTGTCTGGTTTCCACTTTGCTCACAATATTAGGAGGTAGTGGGGGGAACCTGGTCAAAGTCACCACTGTCAGCTGTGACCATCACTCACAAACCCGCCCCGATTTCTCCATCATTTTTGGCACCGTTGACCACTCATTCTTGTAACATAATGGTTTTAAAGGGTTAATGTTTGGGACAGTGTGAGTAATACCTCCCACTATGATGTTGTAAGAGATCATACGAGAGAGAGACTTGAGGGAGAAGAGGCATGGCATCAGAGGAGTTAGACATACTTGTATAAAGTTGCATATAGTTCTCTAGTATGAAATAAACTAGTTATTCTTAAAACTTACCGAAGACTCAGTAATCTCTCCTCGCTAGACTAGCCAAACATACAATATGGTGAACAGAGGTGCTTTTTAACCATACAACAGCCAGAAAATTCTTAAAAATTATTTCAAGAAGGTTGACCTGAAAAAATTGGTGGCAAAACTGCACAACTTGTGAAAAGCTCCGGAGCTGATCTGTGGATGAGTGAGGCACGGAGAGTCTGGGTAATGGCTTACAGAGGCATTCAGTGATGGTCACAGCTGCACAGAATGACAGTGGTGGCTTGCAGCACCACAAAGGCGTGGAGGTTAGTGAAAAAATCCCGGTCCAGTGATCGCAGGCTTCGAGTCGGAGAACCAAGCAATGGTCGGGGATCTGATGGGCAACCCTCAAAGAGGGTAAAAATTGTTTCTAATGGCATACTAGGCAGGCAGGACCAGGAAACACAAAAATCCTTAACATGGGCGGATCCGAGGTCAGTGCCATTATACGAGGCAACCAGGAGACTGATAAGCGCAGGAAAACTTCCAGTAGGGAAGGAAAATTTAAAATAGAATGAAAACATTTAGAAAAGCCATGGATCTTGAATTTATGTTACCAGAGAGGTTTGGACAAACGGAAGGACCAAATCAAACTCAAAACTGGTCACTTTGGAGAAAAAGATTATTGAGATGCAGAATTGCTTCAAAATTAAACAGCAAGTCTGAAGCAGAACAAGTCAGCACATTACTTTATTCCATAGGAGCAATAGCAGATGATGTTATTGCAAGACAAGGCATTAACGAGACATCAGATAAATTTGAAGAAATCTTAAAAGCCTTTGATAGTTATTTCAACATGAGGAGCAATAAGATTCTGGAATGGGTCAAATTTAACAGAAGGATCCAGAAATCAAGTGAACCAGTATATGCTTTTATTAATGACCTTTACAGGCTAGTTGAAGGATGCGAATATGGAGGCCTAAAAGCAGAATTAATACAAAACTGCATTGTAGTAGGTATTGCCGAAGAATTTTTATCAGATTTATTGCAGTCTAAGGAAGACATCACCCTAGACAAAGCAGTACAGCTGGTGAGACACGCAGAGATCTGTAAGCAGAACAAAGTAATCCTGAGAGTTGAAGAAAAACTTTGGTTCAGGAAACCTCTAGCAACCATACAGTTCCTTAAGCACAAGATTGTAAAAGAAACACCAGAAAGAAAGGTACATTTGGGAGGGAAAATGCAAGATGCCATGAGACCCTGCCAGTGCTGTGGCACCAAAAAGTCCCACGGCGTGAACAGTGTCCTGCAAACAAAGCAGAATGTTTTCACTGCAAGAAAGTTGGCCACTTTGGGAAGATGTGCCAAAGAAAAACCTCTACTTTCACATGTTCTAAAGGAAAAGTCTTCACACATAGAGCTATTCATGAAGTAGAACAATCTCCATCAGAAGAGAAACTAGAAAAGTTCCTTGGTAGATAATTGACCCTAATCATGCATTCTAGACTGCTGATACATATGTCAACAGACACATCACCAACTTTAAGCTAGACACTGAAGCAAGTGTAACAGTTTTATTAGACAATGAACTGTGGTTATCAACGCATTTGCCTGCAACCAACAGAAACTCAGTTACACGGTCCAGGAGGGATTGAACTGAAAGTCAAGGGAAAGCTACAGACAACACTCCAGTACAAGGGAAAACAGATATTGGAAACATTATATGTTCTAAGGAATCAGGAATTCTCTCTCTTAAGTAGGAGAGTTTGTATAAACCTTCATCTTATCAGGAAAGTGGAAGAGGTTAAGCAGCATGAATCCAGGTGTTACTTCCAAAAAGACTTTACAAAATTATTTATTGGTCTAGGAAGACTTAAGACCGAATATAGGATTACTTTGAAAAAAGATGCTAAACCTGTATGTCTTTTCATGCCTAGGAAGATACCATATCCACTAATGAAACAAGTCCAACTTCAGCTAGAAGAGATGACCAGGATGGGAGTCATTTCTCCTGTAATTGAGCCTACAGCGTGGTGCTCTGGAATGGATCCAGTTCCTAAACCTAGCAGTATTCTTCGTGTTTGCGTCGACGTAACACAATAAGGTGGTAGCCAGAGAAATTCATCCGATGTCCTCAGTGGACAAAAGCTTGGAAAAGTTATCCAAAAGTATCACGTTCACACAGCTCAATGCGAATAGTGGCTATTGGCAAGTCCCGTTGGATGAGAAGTCAAGGTTATTGACAACCTTCATTACTCTGTTCAGAAGATTTTGTTTTAATGATTTACCAATTGGAATAACATCAGCACTGGAAATATCCCAAAGAACTATGTCTAACATTCTACAGGGCCTTAAAGGAGTAAAATGGCATATGGACGACATCTTAATCCATGGAGAATGTGAAGAATATGATCTGACGGTTAAAGCAGTTTTGAATCATTCTCAAGAAGAAGGCCTGACGCTTAATGAAAAGTGTAGATTCTTGAAAACATTTATTTGTGTCTTAGGGCACAATGTTAGTTTCAAGGGAATAATGGCAGACCCACAAAAGACGAGAGCCACTAGTGAATTCCCAATTCCTACCTCTGTCAAAGATCTTTAACGATTCCTTGGAATGGTTAATCAGTTGGCAAAATATCTGCCCAATCTAGCGCAAGTTACTGAACCCTTAAGACAGGAAAGCTCAAGCATGATATTGGATGCAAATCAGGAGCAGGCATTTCAAAGGATCAAGGTGATGCTGATTTCGCCAGATATCTTAGCACATTATCACCCCTCACTACCAACCCACAACTGCAGCAGATGCCTCATCTACAGGGCAAGGGGCAGTCCTTCAACAACAGCCAGATGGACGTCACAGACCGGTATATTATACATCTTGTGCATTGTCTGAGACTTAGACGAGTAGGCCGTCATAGAGAAAGAGGCTCTTGAAGTCACACGGGCTTGCGAAAAGTTCTCGGATTATATCATCAGCTTAAAGGTCACCATAGAGACAGACCACAAACCCCTAGTTTCTTTACCTGATGAAAAGAAACTTGCTAGAATGCCTCAGAGAATCCAGAGCTGAAGCTAATGAGATTCACGTATGAAACACTATGAAACATGCGGGCCAAGTTGCCAATGACAGCAGATGCATTGTCCAGAGCTACTGCTGACCATCCTATACAAAAGGATGTTAACTGCATCAATGAGATTGAGTCATATTCTCAGTTCACTGCATCGCAATGGCCAGTAAACTCAAAAAAGCTCCAAGAAATTAGTCATGCTCAGATGCAAGATGAGGAATGCATCCATATCCGCCAATATTGCACGCAAGGTTGCCCACAACAGTGCCCCAGTGGTAAGCTGATGAAAAGCTTCTTTGAGTACAGAAAGCGCTTTACTATTGTGGATGATATATTGGTATATGATGAGAGGCTGGTGATTCCGATCTCACTCCAAGCAGACATCTTGGGAAAAATGCACCAGGGCCAAATGGATATCATGAAATGCAAAGCATGAGCTCAGTCATCTGTGAGGTGGCCGGGAATATCGAGAGATGATAATCAACAGAGATCTTATTTAGTACATACTTCAGAAGGTACTATAAGAAGAAACAGGAGAAATCTTATTTCTATTCATCAAAGATGTCAATCAGTTATACACTTGGATGAATCAGATGTTGAACCTGAAATTCAGAAAGCACCAGATACTACAAACCTCAATGACAGTCAAATCAAGAAACAAGAGTTCAGAGAAAGAATACTGATCTTAAAGCGGGAACAGGTTACTGAGTTGGATGATCAGCCATGATCATAATGAATGGCGGAGCAGGCTCGAAAGGCCGAATGGCCTACTCCTGCTCCTATTTTCTATGTTTCTATGTAAGTCTGACAACGACAAGATCAAGGGAGTTGTGAAGCCTCCTGACAGATTGAATCTGTGATGTCAGAGACTTGTGGGGAGATTGGGGTATTATTTAAAAGTTTAAAAAAATTGTATAAAAAATATATGGACAAAGACTTGGGGGGGTGGTGGGGGGAGATGTGGTATAAGGGTTTGAAAGGGTTAATGTGTGGGGCCATATGAGTAATACCTCCCGCTCACATGATCACATGAGAGACTTGGAGAAACTGCATGATATCAGTGGAGTTAGACATACTTGTATAAAGCTGTATATAGTTCTCAATATATAATAAACTAGTTATTGTTAAAACTTACCAAAGACTCAGTAATATCTCCTGGCTAGACTAACCAAATGTACAATTCTCCTCCAAAGCCCATCTCCATGGCAGCAGGGTGTTGTGTTTGCACTCATAAGCATCCTAATCTAGACAGCACATCTCAAATGGCTTCTCCTTCCATACTTTTGTGTGCCTCAGAGTTCCAACCCATTTTTCTAATGTTAAACATCCAATGCAGATCTGAAATTTATAATCATCTGTCCTTCTTACAAGTGGAATGCACATTCCTTATGATCGGGAGTTTATTGTTATTCTCATTGTATAGGCCCAGCTTCACTGCCAGCACAAACTAGATCATCTCCAACCATAGGTCTTCCATAATTTCTTAGCTGGACAGAAAGCCAGCAACTTGACTTCTGATCCTCCCCCAGCTCTCTGTCTGGGGATTAACCATTTGAGCTGCCAATCAAAAACAGCTACTATCCTAAGAGACTGTTCACTACCTCCTGCTGGGGTCAGATGAATGGGGCCATTTCAACATAATAGATTTGGATGTTTCTTGGAATATATTTAAATAGTTTTGAGTTGATGTGGTTTGCAGAAAATACGTTACAAATTCATCTGACTGGAGCTCAGTTGCATTCACAAAACTTGGTTACTCTGTGGATTTAACTCATAGAATCATAGAATGGTTACCACACAGAAGGAGGCCATTCAGCCCCTCGTATCTGGGTTGGCTCTCTGCAAGAGCAAATCTGCTAATCCCAAACCCCAGCCCTTTCCTGGTAGCCGTACAAATGTTTTTCCTCAGGTGCTTATCTGATTTCCTTTTGAAAACCATGATTGAATCTGCCTCCATCACACCCTCAGGCAGCACATTCCAGATCCTAACAACTTGCTGCATGAAAAAGCTTTTCCTCAAGTCCCCATTGGTTCTTTTGCCTTCACCTGGTCCTCTGGTTCTTGACACTTCCATCAATGGGAACAGTTTCTCTCAATCTAGACTCATGATTTTGAACACCGCCATCAAATCTTCTCTCAAACTTCTCTTCTCCCGGGAGAACAACCCCAGCTTCTCCAATATATTCACATAACTGAAGTCTCTCATCTCTGGAACCATTCTTGTAAATCTTTTCTGTACCCTGTCTACAGCCTTCTCATCCTTCTTAAAGTTCTATGCCCAGAATTGGACACAATACTCCAGTTGAGGCCAAAATACTGTTTCATAAAGGGTAATCATAACTTCCTTACTTGTCCTCTATGCCTCTATTTATAAACCCCAGGATCCTGTACGCCTTTGTAACCCCTTTCTTAACCTGTCCTACCACCTTCAATGATTTGTGCACATATAACCCCAGGATTTTCTGTTCCTGCCCCCACTTTAGAATTGCACTCTTTATTTTATATTGTCACTCTTCGTTCTTCCTACCAAAATGTATCACTTCACACTTATCTGTGATAAATTTCGTCTGCCATGCGTCAGTCCATTTCACCAGCTTGTCTATGCCCTCTGAAGTTTATCACTATCCCATCACAGTTCACAATACTTCCAAGCTTTGCGTCATCTGCAAATTTTGAAATTGTACCCCACACTCCCAAGTCTAGGTATACAGATCAAGAAAAGCAGTGGTCCTAATAATGTTCCCTGTGGAACCCCACTATATACCTTCCTCCAGTCCGAAAAACAATCGTTCACTACTACTCTGTTTCCTGTCACTCAGCCAACTTCATATCCTTGCTGCCACTGTCCCTTTTATTCCATGAGCTTCAACTTTGCTGGCAAACCAATTATGTGACACTTTATGAAATGCCTTTTGGAAGTCCATATACACTACATCAACCACATTACCCTCATCAACCCTCTCTGTTACCTCATCAAAAAGCTCAATCAAGGTAGTTAAACACAATTTACCTTTAACAGATCCGTCCTGGCTTTCCTTAATTAATCCACAGTTGTCCAAATGATAGATAATTTTGTCCCAGATTATCATTTCTAAACGCTTTCCTACCTGGTTAAACTGACTGGCCTGCAGTTGCTGTGTTTATCCTTACACCCTTTTTTGAACAAGCGTGTAACATTTGTAATTCTCCAGTTATCGGGCACCACCCCTGTTATCTAAGGAGGATTGGAAGATTATGGCCAGTGTCTGTGCAATTTCTTCCCTTACTTTCTTCAGTATCCTCGGATACATCCCATCCGGTCCTGGTGACGTATCAACTTTAAGTACAGCCAGCCTTTCTAATACTTCTATCAATTTTTAGCCCATCCAGTGTCTTAACTCTTTGAGACCTAAGTTTAATTTAGTAGCAATATTTTCAATAAATATATACAAAACTCATTTCAAATAGTCAAAAATCCTGAAATATGGCAATGCTGCTATTCGCCACTTCTTTGCTATTTCTCAATGATTTCTGCGAACAGGGGTCAACTACCACCAACAATGCCCAACTCAAACCTGTACCATTAGCATGGATTCCAGGCCCACAGCATACTTTCCACCTGCCTGTTCAACAATAATTCCTGAACAAGTCAAAATTTCCAACAGCCCAGAAACGACTAAATCAAAGCCATCTTTTGCATCGTCCCCAAGCACCAAAATTCCTCTGATCCCCAAATCCATCAACCTCCCTGAATATCATCATGATTGTTAAGCACCGGGTTTGACCATAATTTCCTTTTTGACACCACAATTCTTACAATAACTTGCATTTATATAGTGTCTCTGAAGTAGTAAATCATCCCAAAGTGCATCATAGGAGTGGTTACGAACATATGAACTAGGAGCAAGAGTAGGCTTTTCGGCTCCTCGAGCCTGTTCCGCCATTGTATAAGATCATGACTGATCTTAATCTAATATGGGTCATGTTAGGACAGTACACCAGAAGTTTGGTCAAAGACATTTTAAGGAGTGTCTTAAAGGAGAAGAGAGGTGGAGAGGTTTAGGAAGGGAATTCCAGAGCATAGGGCCCAAGCAACTGAAGGCACAACCTTCCATGATGGAGCAAAGAAAATCAGAGATGCATAATAGGTCAGAATTGAAGGAGTGCAGGAATCTCAGAGGATAGTAGGGCTGGAGGAGGTTAATGAGATAGGGACAGGCAAGGCCATGGAGGGATTTGAAAACAAAGATGTCAGGAAAACATGCTATGCTGAATGAGCATTTTTATTGGTTGGAAACCTACATTAAACTTCTAAAAGGAAAGCTGGAATCCTACATACAACTTTTAAAAAGCTGGCAGCTAAAATGGCCACCACAATTTGCGTTGAAATATCTCACATTCCAAGGCATTGAAGTGGAGACACATGTCTAAATAGCTCGCATCCAGAACAATGGTTTGAAGAGTTGAATAAATTATCTGGTACTGCCCTGATTAGCAAGACATTCAAAGCCATCTTGGAGCATTCACTAATGGAGACGTACCTCTAGGGAGTAAACATTGAAACAATAAGACCTGAGAGAGATTTGGAATTCTTAGACTTTGACCTCATTAAAGTAATAAAAAGAGAGAATCATGTGACAGTCTCCCCAGTCTGTTTGAAAACTTGGAGTTTCTGTAACACACAGCAGACAAGCTTTGTGAGCTAATCAGTGCAAGATCCCAGTGGGGCTGTCTCTCTCTTTCTCTCTTTCCCCAGGTATTTCTGCAAGCTTTGAACCCTGTCCAAGCCTATCACTACAGACAGAGACCCTGGGGTAGAAACCAGCTACATCACTGTCTCCAAGAAAACCCTGAACCAGGTGGACCAGCTGCAGGTGCACGTCTACCAACCAGAAACTTCAAGACCAGGAATTCAGCTGGAAGACAACTGAATTATCAGACCCCACAGATTGTATATTATTTTTATTTGTTCTGGACTCTAATCCAACCAAACTGTTCTTCGTCACTCTGTAACCTATTTGTGTGTGTGCGCGCAAAAGTTGGAGCATAGTTTTATTATTTTACTTAGATTGGGATTTGATTTTAAGTTCAATAAACTTGTTTACTCAAGAAAACCTGTCCAATTGGTTCTTTTATGATCATAGCACATAAAGGATCAAACAGTCACTGAACTGGTAAGCACACCCACTGTTTAAAAGGAATAAATCCTGTTGCAGTCAAACAAGGAGAGGGACAAGAGCGGAGCCTTTCGACCCCTCCTCACCTGCTCATAACAAAGATTAGAATTTTAAAATTGAGGTGCTGTTGATTTAGGAGCCAATGCAGATCAGCAAGCATACAGGTGAAGGGTGAACAGGATTTGGTACGAGTTAGGTAATGGGCATGAGAGCATTGGATGACCTCCAGTTTATGGAGGGTGCAAGATGGGAGGCCAGCCCAGGACTGCATACTTCCACCTGTGGAGCATTGTCCACTTACGCCATACCTCTTTGGCACCACTGCTGAAAACTTCATCCAAGCCTTTCTTGCTTGGATAACCAATTGCTTGAGTGCTCCCCCTCACTGGTTTCTGCCATACCAAACATTCAACAGGTACATAAGGAATACTTTCAATTTATAAACTAACATTGTTAGATCCAAGGAGGCATTAGAAAACCTGGGTGGGGAGAGGAGAGAGAGGTGTTCTATGAAAACAGAGCCTGTATTTATTTAGAGCATTGCAGAAAGTGCTTTACAGCCAATGAAGTGCTTTTGAAGTGTAGTCACTGTAGTAATGGAGGAAATGCAGCAGGCAATTTATGCACAGCAAGCTCTCACAAACATCAATGAGATAAATGACAAGGTAATCTATTTTTGGTGATGTTGGGTGAGGGATAAATATTGTCCAGGACAACCTCTCTTGCGCTTCTCTGAAAAGTGCCATGGGATCTTTTATGTCCATCAGAGTCAGAAGGACATCACATCTGAAAGTGGGCGCCTCTGACAGCACAGCACACCCTCAGTAATGCAATATCACCCCTATGTGCTCAAGTCTCTGGAGAGGGACTTGAACACACAACCATTGAGCCAAGGCTGACACCCATCTACATAAATTATTTAACTTTTATGTGAATGAGACTTTTTAACCCTTACACAATGATTTATAATTAGAATTAAGTGTACATTGCTTGACCCCTGTTTGGTTTATATAAATTACATGGATTTTGAGAGAACATGACATACTAGCCAAAGATTGCAATGTGTAGCTAGTGATATAACATTATTTTATGGTTTTAAATATAATATAAATGAAGTACTCAGAAATTTCCTTGCATGACTTATACAATAGCTATCACTCATACTTCCAAAGTCTACTGAAATGTCTCAGCTCTCATGTATAAAGATTTGAAGGAGCACAATAAATGAAAGCTTTGCCACTTCTTTTATCTGCCAGCAGTATCTGCATTCCATAAAGATAGGAAGGTACATTCCACTTAAACTGTAGTTATAAATGACAAGAATGATTTGTGAATGTCCTAGTTCCATTTGGTGAAAAACAGATGAAATGCACCTACTTTAAAATACCTCTGATGGATTATGCATATAAGCAATAGTGCTCTCCCCACACCAAACATATACAGACTTAGGAAACAGACTTCTATCTGAGAGATCCTCTTTCTCAGTTTACTGAATGACCCATAAACTTAAGTGTTGAAGCAATTATACATACGACAATGCAATTAGTAGCACAGAAAAACACAGGGCATTTAAGATTAGAAAAGGACCAGCTGCTCCACAGCATATGAGACCAAAGCAGACCAGACCAAATTATTCACCCCAACCCCCCATCGCTCAATTTTCCCTACTGTCTACTGGCTTGTTGCCATCTCTTGTTGTGTCCCCGTAGGTGACAGCTCATGTCACAACAAGTACTGTTTGCTCTTACTGATTACTTTCTCTCTGTCTCTCTGCGTGCGGGTTGGCTATATCACTGGCTGCTTATAAACAGCTGATATATAAAAATTAAATCAGCCAATATTGTAAAGCAGTTGATGGAGGTCAGACATCTGCTCACTGAACAGCAATAATTTTATACATCTACCAGGCCAATATTTTGCTACTGTGTATTGATTAGGCAATTCACTTCCCTTCTGCTGAATCTTAATCTTATTTGCTAGATAGCAGTAATGGGGATTTAGTGACATAATGAGGTTGAATTGCCTTGTTATCTCTGGGATCGGTGCTCAAATTGGCTGGCAACTGTCAGAGTGGAAGTAGCTTTACTTACAGGCATACGGTAGTAATCAAAATGAGTTTAGTCCCTCTCAACGCAGTTCATAGAGGATATGATGATTGCAGAGCACCAAATTGCCTATAATTCAACAATAATGGGGACTAAATTAGCAGTCTCATTCGGAACAGTAGCTAGGATGGCTCGTGTGGGATATGGGATGGTTACAAGCAGCAGGAGGGAAGTGAACCTGAGGTTATTGTGAAGGCACATTGTTAGCTCAGTGTAAACATACTTTATCCTGGAGCTAAATTGAGCTGCATCAGAACTGGAAGCACTGCATGTTGATCTGGCTGTCAAAAAAAATCATTGAATCACAGAATTTTACAACACTGAATCCAGCTGTTTGGCCCATCATGTGTTTTAGTCTACATAAAACCACCTAATCTATTTCCATTCTTCTGATTGCTCTCCATACCTTTTAACATTAGATTATTTTCAAGCAATTATCTAATTCCCTTTTCTGGAAGGACTGGGAACAATATTCTGCACTCCCAGAATACTTGCTGCAGTAGCATTCCTACAAAGCCCTGCCCAAATTCACTGTTTTCTATAGAACCAGTCCAGATGCACAACACAAGTCCCTGCATTGTCATAGTGTTACCCTCCTCTTGGTTTCTATTAGTCACTACTTTAAAATAAATGATGAAATCCATTAACCACTAGTCAACTTAAACACTTCCAATCATTGACATTTACAATTGTGATGCAAAAACTCAGCAAAACTGCAAACAAGTTTGTTTGGTACAAAGGGTGAAAGTCGAGAAGTCAAGCTAGGGCTCAGAAGATGGAGTCTCACTCCACTTCACTTCAGTCAATCGGAGCGTTCACAATCAACTTGCATTCCTAGTTCCAAATTAGGTGTCACCTGTGGCTCAGTGATAGGACTCCCTTTGAGTCAGAAGGCTGTGGGTTCAAGTTCCACTCCATGATACTCAAGTGTTAATCTGTTAATTGTGTGTCAATTGTTTAATTGTATGCAGGTGGAGGGTGTTAATTGGGGTCTTACTTGAGCATTTATAAGCAGACACTTACTGAGACTGGTGAAGGGTTTGAGTGAGGAGCTACATGTTTGTAATCCTTTAATCTACTTGGCTTGGCCATGTGAGCTGCATGGAAGATGGCAGGATCCCCAAAGACACATTGTACAGCGAGCTCGCCACTGGTATCAGACCCACCGGCCGTCCATGTCTCCGCTATAAAGACGTCTGCAAACGCGACATGAAATCGTGTGACATTGATCACAAGTCGTGGGAGTCAGTTGCCAGCATTCGCCAGAGCTGGCGGGCAGCCATAAAGACAGGGCTAAATTGTGGCGAGTCGAAGAGACCTAGTAGTTGGCAGGAAAAAAGACAGAGGCGCAAGGGGAGAGCCAACTGTGTAACAGCCCCGACAAACAAATTTCTCTGCAGCACCTGTGGAAGAGCCTGTCACTCCAGAATTGGCCTTTATAGCCACTCCAGGCGCTGCTTCACAAACCACTGACCACCTCCAGGCGCGTATCCATTGTCTCTCGAGATAAGGAGGCCCAAAAGAATCTACACAATAAATGTGAAACTGAGTAAAGCTAGGCTCCAACATCCTTCCACAACAAGCTTTTTGGAGTTCGACATCGAGTACATAATCTAGGCTGACACTCCTGGAAGGTGCTGTCTTTCAGATGAGATGTTCAGCCAAGGCTTTGTCTGCCCTTTCAGGTGGACATTATAAATCCCATGGCACAATTTCCAACAGCAGGGGAGTTCCAATATTTATCCCTCAACCAGGATCACTAAAATAGATTAACTGGTCATTTACCTCATTGTTATTTGCGGGATCTTGCTGTGCATAAATTGGTTCCTACATTTCAACAGTGAATTAACTTCAAAAGAATTTGATTGACTGAAAAGTGCTTTGGACATTGTGAGGTTGTGAAAGACACGATAGGAAGGCACGTTATTTCTTGATTCCTTCAAGATGTGCCTCAGTGTGAGGCCTAAAGCGCCTCCCTCCACTGCTAAACTTGGAATGTGAACGCACCATTAACTAGAAATAAGAGGAGAGGGCATATCCTTTCAGACAATATAATAGCCGCAACACAGAAACTATGGCTGCAACTATTTCCAGCTTTTTAAATGAGAACTAAATGTGCGTAATGCTCTTTATTTACATGTTCCACCAAAGTCCCTTCACAACATTTTCTTCAACTTGTTTGCTTAGCAGAGACTCAGAATTTGGGCAGGAATGCAATATTATATCAAAACAAACCATTGCCGAACCATGTAGGCCAGACTGTCTTATTTTCAACTTGTCCCATCTTGTACTGGATTCAGCTATGACATTCCTAAGCACGCAAGCCTCAGTCACATGCCCTTTTAACCCATTCAACTAAGATTGAGATTTAAATTGAAGATTGTATTGAAGGAGGTTCTGTGGGAACGAGAGAGACTCACGGTTGGTGTGTTGCCTCCCAGGTGCCAGGGTTCGTGATGTCTTGGATCGTGTTTTTGGGATCCTTAAGGGGGAGGGGGAGCAGCCCCAAGTCATGGTCCACATAGGCACCAACGACATAGGTAGGAAGAGAGATGGGGATTGAAGGCAGAAATTCAGGGAGCTAGGGTGGAAGCTTAGAGCGAGAACAAGCAGAGTTGTTATCTCTGGGTTGTTGCCCGTGCCACGTGATAGCGAAGCGAGGAATAGGGAGAGAGAGGAGTTGAACACGTGGCTGCAGGGATGGTGCAGGAGGGAGGGTTTTGGTTTCCTGGATAATTGGGGCTCTTTCTGGGGTAGGTGGGACCTCAACAAACAGGATGGTCTTCACCTGAACCAGAGGGGTACCAATATCCTGGGGGGGAGATTTGCTAGTGCTCTTCGGGGGGGTTTAAACTAATTCAGCAGGGGAATGGGAACCTAAATTGTAGTTCCAGTGTACAGGATGTTGAGAGTAGTGAGGTCAGGGATAAGGTTACAAGGACGCAAGAGGGCACTGGCAAGCAAGAACTTGGTTTAAAGTGTGTCTACTTCAACGCCAGGAGCATCTGGAATAAGGTGGGTGAGCTTGCAGCATGGGTTGGTACCTGGGATCTCGATGTAGTGGCCATTTCGGAGACATGGGTAGAGCAGGGGCAGGAATGGATGTTGCAGATTCCGGGATTTAGATGTTTCAGTAAGAACAGAGAAGATGGTAAGAGAGGGGGGGGTGTGGCATTGTTAATCAAGGAGAGTATTACAGCGACAGAAAGGACGTTTGAGGACTCGTCTACTGAGGTAGTATGGGCCGAGGTTAGAAACAGGAGAGGAGAGGTCACCCTGTTGGGAGTCTTCTATAGACCTCCGAATAGTTCCAGAGATGTAGAGGAAAGGATAGCGAAGATGATTCTCGACAGGGGCGAGAGTAACAGGGTAGTTGTTATGGGGGACTTTAACTTTCCAAATATTGACTGGAAATACTATAGTTCGAGTACTTTAGATGAGTCAGTTTTTGTCCAGTGTGTGCAGGAGGGTTTTCTGACACAGTATGTAGACAGGCCAACCAGGGGCGATGCCACATTGGATTTGGTACTGGGTAATGAACCCGGCCAGGTGTTAGATTTAGAAGTTGGTGAGCACTTTGGTGATAGTGATCACAATTCGGTTAGGTTTACCTTAGCGATGGGCAGGGACAGGTATATACCGCAGGGCAAGAATTATAGCTGGGGGAAAGGAAATTATGATGCGATTAGGCAAGATTTAGGATGCGTAGGATGGGGAAGGAAACTGCAGGGGATGGGAACAATCGAAATGTGGAGCTTATTCAAGGAGCAGCTACTGCATGTCCTTGATAAGTATGTACCTGTCAGGCAGGGAGGAAGTTGTCGAGCGAGGGAGCCGTGGTTTACTAAAGAAGGGGCGGCACAGTGGCGCAGTGGTTAGCACCGCAGCCTCACAGCTCCAGCGACCCGGGTTCAATTCTGGGTACTGCCTGTGTGGAGTTTGCAAGTTCTCCCTGTGTCTGCGTGGGTTTTCTCCGGGTGCTCCGGTTTCCTCCCACAGCCAAAAGACTTGCAGGTTGGTAGGTAAATTGGCCATTATAAATTGCCCCTAGTATAGGTAGGTGGTAGGGAAATATAGGGACAGATGGGGATGTGGTAGGAATATGGGATTAGTATAGAATTAGTATAAAATGGGTGGTTGATGGTCGGCACAGACTCGGTGGGCCGAAGGGCCTGTTTCAGTGCTGTATCTCTAAAAAAAAAGTTGACGCGCTTGTCAAGAGGAAGAAGAAGGCTTATGTTAGGATGAGACGTGAAGGCTCAGTTAGGGCGCTTGAGAGTTACAAGCTAGCCAGGAAGGATCTAAAGGGAGAGCTAAGAAGAGCAAGGAGAGGACACGAGAAGTCATTGGCAGATAGGATCAAGGAAAACCCTAAGGCTTTCTATAGGTATATCAGGAATAAAAGAATGACTAGAGTTAGATTAGGGCCAGTCAAGGATAGTAGTGGGAAGTTGTGTGTGGAATCAGAGGAGGTAGGGGAAGCGTTAAATGAATATTTTTCGTCAGTATTTACAGTAGAGAAAGAAAATGTTGTCGAGGAGAATACTGAGATTCAGACTACTAGGCTAGATGGGATTGAGGTTCACAAGGAGGAAGTGTTAGCAATTTTGGAAAGTGTGAAAATAGATAAGTCCCCTGGGCCAGATGGGATTTATCCTCGGATTCTCTGGGAAGCTAGGGAGGAGATTGCAGAGCCTTTGTCCTTAATCTTTATGTCGTCATTGTCGACAGGAATAGTGCCGGAAGACTGGAGGATAGCAAATGTTGTCCCCTTGTTCAAGAAGGGGAGTAGAGACAGCCCTGGTAATTATAGACCTGTGACCCTTACTTCGGTTGTGGGTAAAATGTTGGAAAAGGTTATAAGAGACAGGATTTATAATCATCTTGACAAGAATAAGTTCATTAGCGATAGTCAGCACGGTTTTGTGAAGGGTAGGTCGTGCCTCACAAACCTTATTGAGTTTTTCGAGAAGGTGACCAAACAGGTGGATGAGGGTAAAGCAGTGGATGTGGTGTATATGGATTTCAGTAAGGCGTTTGATAAGGTTCCCCACGGTAGGCTATTGCAGAAAATACGGAAGTATGGGGTTGAAGGTGATTTAGAGCTTTGGATCAGAAATTGGCGAGCTGAAAGAAGACAGAGGGTGGTGGTTGATGGCAAATGTTCATCCTGGAGTTTAGTTACTAGTGGTGTACCGCAAGGATCTGTTTTGGGGCCACTGCTGTTTGTCATTTTTATAAATGACCTGGAAGAGGGTGTAGAAGGGTGGGTTAGTAAATTTGCGGATGACACTAAGGTCGGTGGAGTTGTGGATAGTGCCGAAGGATGTTGTAGGGTACAGAGGGACATAGATAGGCTGCAGAGCTGCGCTGAGAGATGGCAAATGGAGTTTAATGTAGAAAAGTGTGAGGTGATTCACTTTGGAAGGAGTAACAGGAATGCAGAGTACTGGGCTAATGGGAAGATTCTTGGTAGTGTAGATGAACAGAGAGATCTTGGTGTCCAGGTACATAAATCCCTGAAAGTTGCTACCCAGGTTAATAGGGCTGTTAAGAAGGCATATGGTGGGTTAGCCTTTATTAGTAGGGGGATCGGGTTTCGGAGCAACGAGGTCATGCTGCAGCTGTACAAAACTCTGGTGAGACCGCACCTGGAGTATTGCGTGCAGTTCTGGTCACCGCATTATAGGAAGGATGTAGAAGCTTTGGAAAGGGTGCAGAGGAGATTTACTAGGATGTTGCCTGGTATGGAGGGAAGGTCTTACGAGGAAAGGCTGAGGGACTTGAGGTTGTTTTCGTTGGAGAGAAGGAGGAGGAGAGGTGACTTAATAGAGACATATAAGATAATCAGAGGTTTAGATAGGGTGGATAGTGAGAGTCTTTTTCCTCGAATGGTGATGGCAAACACGAGGGGACATAGCTTTAAGTTGAGGGGTGATAGATATAGGACAGATGTCAGAGGTAGTTTCTTTACTCAGAGAGTAGTAGGGGCGTGGAACGCCCTGCCTGCAACAGTAGTAGACTTGCCAACTTTAAGGGCATTTAAGTGGTCATTGGATAGACATATGGATGAAAATGGAATAGTGTAGGTCAGATGGTTTCACAGGTCGGCGCAACATCGAGGGCCGAAGGGCCTGTACTGCGCTGTAATGTTCTAATTCTAATTGTGATTTCATTGTTGTACTCCTGGTGATAGCGAGCTGCATGTAAGTTACACAATTGTATACAATCTTACTGTCGTGTTAGCGGAGCAGCAACAAGGAAATCAACCAGAGGGGTTGACAGACTTGCTCACTCTGATCTTAGTAATGCTGTGCAGGAGATAAGAGAGCAGTAGGCAGTGATCGCTATGGTTAATGTCTATGGCTGTGTTTAGTCCTGTTGCTAGGTTGGAGGGGGAATTGGGGAACAGACGGAACAGCTGAAGTTCATATGAATTATCAGCTAAATCCCTTAATCCACTGATCTTTCGAATACCCACAAATCCACAATTCTGACATTAACAAACCTTTGTACACCACGGATCCTTCAAGCAACTCAATTGTGAAGTCAGTAAGTTTAGAAAATAATACAATCATAGAGCACAGAAGAAGGCCTTTCAGCTCATCCTGCCAAAGCAACTTTTTTCCTTTTCAAGTATTTATCCAATTCCCTTTGGAATTTCATGATTGAATCGCCTCCCATCACCCTTTCAGGTAGCACATTCTGGATCACAACAACTTGCTGCATATCTGCCCATGATCTTAAATCTGTGTCCTCTGGTTACTGATCCTCCCACCAGTGGAAACGGTGTCTCCTTATTTTCTCTATCAAAACCTTTCATCATTCTGAACACATCCATTAAATCTCCCTTTAACCTTCTCTGCCCGAAGAACAGTCCCAGCTCCACATAACTGAAGTTCCTTATGACATGCACAAAATAAAACAGTGTGGTTAAACTTTACACACAAAAACATGACCATATGTTTATAAGAACCTAAAACATTTTGTGGGGCTGAAATTTTGAAGCTTGGATTATCATCCTCAGTGGGGGTCATGCCAGAAATGGGCAGGGTAGGACAAGGCTGGACTTGCAACCACCCTTCTGACTCTGCTGTGACCCCATCTCATTATCCTGATCCCATGTTAATTATGTGTTCTGGGAGGGCTCCTGTATGGGAGCTCACTTCTGAATTTGAAGGAAGTCAAGTATAACCTTAACAACTGACACACTGCAGCAGCTTAAAGGCCCCCAATTGTTCCAGCAGCCACATCTGAGGGAGGAACCTCCCTTGCACAATACTACAGTCACCTCTGTGCGGATTCATCTCAATGAGTGCATTGAACTTGCCACTGCTGTGGCATACCACCAATACCAAGTGAGCACTGTAAGATTTTCAGATGCTATATCCAGAAGGCAGATCATCAGCAGAAACTGAGGGAAATCCTACAACAACTTGCATTTTTATAGCACCATTAATGTCACAGAGACAGAGCGAGAGAGAGAGGAGCACGGTGGGAGTGGAGAGACAGAGAGGAGCACAGCGGGAGCGGAGAGAGAGGGGCATGGCGGGTGCAGAGAGAGAGAGGAGCAAAACGGGAGCGGAGAGAGAGAGGAGCACAGCGGGAGCGGAGAGAGAGAGAGGAGCACAGCGGGAGCGGAGAGAGAGAGAGGAGCACAGCGGGAGCGGAGAGAGAGAGAGGAGCACAGCGGGAGCGGAGGGAGAGACAGGAGCACAGCGGGAGCGGAGAGAGAGACAGGAGCACAGCGGGAGCGGAGAGAGAGACAGGAGCACAGCGGGAGCGGAGAGAGAGAGAGAGGAGCACAGCGGGAGCGGGGAGAGAAAGAGGAGCACGGCGGGAGCAGAGAGAGAGAGAGAGAGGGGCATGGCGGGAGCAGGGAGAGAGAGAGAGGAGCACAACGGGGGCGGAAAGAGGGAGGAGCACGGCGGGAGCAGAGAGAGAGAGAGAGGGGCACAGCAGGAGCGGAGAGAGAGAGAGGAGCACAGCAGGAGTGGAGAGAGAGATAGGAGCACAGCGGGAGCAGAGAGAGAGAGAGAGGAGCACAGCGGGAGCAGAGAGAGAGAGAGGAGCACGGCGGGAGCAGGGAGAGAGAGAGGCGCAAGGCTGGAGCAGAGAGAGAGAGGAGCACAGCGGGAGTGGAGAGAGAGAGAGGAGCACAGCGGGACGGGGTGAGAGAGAGGAGCACAGCGGGAGCGGGGAGAGAGAGAGGAGCACAGCAGGAGCGGGGAGAGAGAGAGGAGCACGGCGGGAGCAGAGAGAGAGAGGGGCACGGCGGGAGCAGAGAGAGAGAGGGGCACGGCGGGAGCAGAGAGAGAGAGGGGCACGGCGGGAGCAGAGAGAGAGAGGGGCACGGCGGGAGCAGAGAGAGAGAGGGGCACGGCGGGAGCAGAGAGAGAGAGGGGCACGGCGGGAGCAGAGAGAGAGAGGGGCACGGCGGGAGCAGAGAGAGAGAGGGGCACGGCGGGAGCAGAGAGAGAGAGGGGCACGGCGGGAGCAGAGAGAGAGAGGGGCACGGCGGGAGCAGAGAGAGAGAGGGGCACGGCGGGAGCAGAGAGAGAGAGGGGCACGGCGGGAGCAGAGAGAGAGAGGGGCACGGCGGGAGCAGAGAGAGAGAGGGGCACGGCGGGAGCAGAGAGAGAGAGGGGCACGGCGGGAGCAGAGAGAGAGAGGGGCACGGCGGGAGCAGAGAGAGAGAGGGGCACGGCGGGAGCAGAGAGAGAGAGGGGCACGGCGGGAGCAGAGAGAGAGAGGGGCACGGCGGGAGCAGAGAGAGAGAGGGGCACGGCGGGAGCAGAGAGAGAGAGGGGCACGGCGGGAGCAGAGAGAGAGAGGGGCACGGCGGGAGCAGAGAGAGAGAGGGGCACGGCGGGAGCAGAGAGAGAGAGGGGCACGGCGGGAGCAGAGAGAGAGAGGGGCACGGCGGGAGCAGAGAGAGAGAGGGGCACGGCGGGAGCAGAGAGAGAGAGGGGCACGGCGGGAGCAGAGAGAGAGAGGGGCACGGCGGGAGCAGAGAGAGAGAGGGGCACGGCGGGAGCAGAGAGAGAGAGGGGCACGGCGGGAGCAGAGAGAGAGAGGGGCACGGCGGGAGCAGAGAGAGAGAGGGGCACGGCGGGAGCAGAGAGAGAGAGGGGCACGGCGGGAGCAGAGAGAGAGAGGGGCACGGCGGGAGCAGAGAGAGAGAGGGGCACGGCGGGAGCAGAGAGAGAGAGGGGCACGGCGGGAGCAGAGAGAGAGAGGGGCACGGCGGGAGCAGAGAGAGAGAGGGGCACGGCGGGAGCAGAGAGAGAGAGGGGCACGGCGGGAGCAGAGAGAGAGAGGGGCACGGCGGGAGCAGAGAGAGAGAGGGGCACGGCGGGAGCAGAGAGAGAGAGGGGCACGGCGGGAGCAGAGAGAGAGAGGGGCACGGCGGGAGCAGAGAGAGAGAGGGGCACGGCGGGAGCAGAGAGAGAGAGGGGCACGGCGGGAGCAGAGAGAGAGAGGGGCACGGCGGGAGCAGAGAGAGAGAGGGGCACGGCGGGAGCAGAGAGAGAGAGGGGCACGGCGGGAGCAGAGAGAGAGAGGGGCACGGCGGGAGCAGAGAGAGAGAGGGGCACGGCGGGAGCAGAGAGAGAGAGGGGCACGGCGGGAGCAGAGAGAGAGAGGGGCACGGCGGGAGCAGAGAGAGAGAGGGGCACGGCGGGAGCAGAGAGAGAGAGGGGCACGGCGGGAGCAGAGAGAGAGAGGGGCACGGCGGGAGCAGAGAGAGAGAGGGGCACGGCGGGAGCAGAGAGAGAGAGGGGCACGGCGGGAGCAGAGAGAGAGAGGGGCACGGCGGGAGCAGAGAGAGAGAGGGGCACGGCGGGAGCAGAGAGAGAGAGGGGCACGGCGGGAGCAGAGAGAGAGAGGGGCACGGCGGGAGCAGAGAGAGAGAGGGGCACGGCGGGAGCAGAGAGAGAGAGGGGCACGGCGGGAGCAGAGAGAGAGAGGGGCACGGCGGGAGCAGAGAGAGAGAGGGGCACGGCGGGAGCAGAGAGAGAGAGGGGCACGGCGGGAGCAGAGAGAGAGAGGGGCACGGCGGGAGCAGAGAGAGAGAGGGGCACGGCGGGAGCAGAGAGAGAGGGGCACGGCGGGAGCAGAGAGAGAGAGGGGCACAGCGGGAGCAGAGAGAGAGAGGGGCACAGCGGGAGCAGAGAGAGAGAGAGGAGCACAGTGGGACGGGGAGAGAGAGGAGCACAGCGGGAGTGGAGAGAGAGAGAGGAGCACAGCGGGACGGGGTGAGAGAGGAGCACAGCGGGAGCGGGGAGAGAGAGAGGAGCACAACGGGAGCGGGGAGAGAGAGAGGAGCACAGCGGGAGCGGGGAGAGAGAGAGGAGCACAGCGGGAGCAGAGAGAGAGAGGGGCACAGCGGGAGCACAGATAGAGAGAGAGGAGCACAGCGGGAGCACAGATAGAGAGAGAGGAGCACAGCAGGAGCGGAGAGAGAGAGAGGAGCACAGCGGGAGCGGGGAGAGAGAGGAGCACAGCGGGATGGGGAGAGAGAGAGGAGCATGGCTGGAGCGGAGAGAGAGAGAGTGGGGCATGGCGGGAGCGGAGAGAGAGAGAGGGGCATGGCGGAAGCGGAGAGAGAGAGAGAGAGGAGCACAACGGGAGCAAAAAGAGAGAGGAGCACGGCAGGAGCAGAGAGAGAGGGGCATGGCGGGAGCGGAGAGAGAGAGAGAGGAGCACAACAGGAGCAGAGAGTGGAGCACAGCAGGAGGGAAGAGAGAGAGAGAAGCACAACGGGAGCAGAAAGAGAGAGGAGCATAGCGGGAGCGGAGAGAGAGAGAGGAGCACGGCGGGAGTGGAGAGAGAGAGAGAAGCATAGCGGGAGCGGAGAGAGAGGGAGGAGCACAACAGGAGCAGAGAGAGAGAGGAGCAGGGAGGGCGCAGCAGGAGTGGAGCAGGGAAAAATCAAAAAGTGACAACAGAGTGATGTCACAATCAACGGCGAGAGCAGGGAAACAGAGCAGCCGGAGTGAGTATACAGGTAAACTTTTAATTTAATTTAATTTAAATCAAACATAGCATCAAACATCACAGGCAAGCAGGTAAGCAGCCTCTGGAATTTAGAAGAGCAAGAGGTGACTTGATTGAAACATACAAGATCCTGAGGGGTCTTGACAGGGTGGATGTGGAAAGAATGTTGCCTCTTGTGGGAAAATCTAGAACTAGGGGTCACTGTTTAAAAATAAGGGGTTGCCCATTTAAGACAGAGATGAGGAGAAATTTTTTCTCTCAGACAATCGTGAGTCTTTGGAATTCTCTTTTTCAAAAGGCGGTGGAAGCAGAGTCTTTGAATATTTTTAAGGCAGAGGTAGATAGATTCTTGATAAGCAAGGGGTTGAAAGGTTATCGGGGGTAGGTGGAAATGTGGAGTAATCAGTTCATTCAATGGCATTACCATCGCTGAATCCCCCACTATCAACATCCTAGGGGCTACCATTGACCAGAAACTGAACTGGAGTAGCCATATAAATAACGTGGCTACAAGAGCAAGTCAGAGGCTAGGAATCCTGTGGCGAGTAACTCACCTCCTGACTCCCCAAAGCCTGTCCACAAGGCACAAGTCAGGAGTGTGATAGAATACACTCCACTTGCCTGGATGCGTGCAGCTCCAACAACACTCAAGAAGCTCGACACCATCCAGGACAAAGCAGCCCGCTTGATTGGCATCCCATCTACAAATATTCACTCCATCCACCACCGACGCACAGTGGCAGCAGTGTGTACCACCTACAAGATGCACTGCAGCAATGCACCAAGGTTCCTTAGACAGCACCTTCCAAACCCGCGACCTCTCCCAACTAGAAGGACAAGGGCAGCGAATACATGGGAACACCACCACTTGCAAGTTCCCCTCCAAGCCACACACCATCCTGACTTGGAACTATATCACCGTTCCTTCACTGTCACTGGGTCAAAATCCTGGAACTCCCTTCTTAACAGCACTGTGGGTGTACCTACCCCACATGGACTGCAGCGGTTCAAGAAGGCAGCTCACCACCATCTGCTCAAGGGCAATTAGGAATGGGCAATAAAGGCTGGCCTAGCCAGTGACGCCCACATCCCATGAATGAATAAAAAAAAATGAGCTTATTGAATGGAGGAGCAGGCTCAAAGGACCACCGAGTGGCCTATTCCTGTTCTTAATTCATATGTTTTTATGAAAGTTCCCAAGGTGCATTATCAGACAAATATTGACACAGAGCCAAAGGAGATCGCAGGTCAGTTGAACAAAAGCTTGGACAAACAAATAAGTTTTCAGGAGCATATTAAAGGAGAAGAGAGCAGTCGAGAGGAAGAGCGGTTTAGGGAGGAAATTTCAAAGCTACAGGCCTAGACAGCTGAGGTCCGGCTGATACTGATGGGGTGATGGAAGTGGAGGATGAAGAGGAGACCAGAGTTAGAGGAATGCAAAGTTCCTGGAGAAAGGAAATGAGTGAGGCCGTGAAGGGAGCGGGATAAAAAGCAAGGCTGGGAACGGAGCGAGATAAAAAGCAAGGCCGGGAAGGGAGTGGGATAAAGAGCAAGGCCAGGAAGGGAGTGGGATAAAGAGCAAGGCTGGGAAGGGAGTGGGATAAAGAGCAAGGCCGGGAAGGGAGTGGGATAAAGAGCAAGGCCGGGAAGGGAGTGGGATAAAGAGCAAGGCTGGGAAGGGAGTGGGATAAAGAGCAAGGCTGGGAAGGGAGTGGGATAAAGAGCAAGGCTGGGAAGGGAGCGGGATAAAGAGCAAGGCCGGGAAGGGAGCGGGATAAAGAGCAAGGCCAGGAAGGGAGTGGGATAAAGAGCAAGGCCGGGAAGGGAACGGGATAAAGAGCAAGGCCGGGAAGGGAACGGGATAAAGAGCAAGGCCGGGCACGGAGCGGGATAAAGAGCAAGGCCGGGAAGGGAGCGAGATAAAGAGCAAGGCCGGGAAGGGAGCGAGATAAAGAGCAATGCCAGGATCAGTCTGTGTCTCTCTCTCTTTCTGTGAGTCAGTGACCAGCACGCGAGAAAAAAGCGCATAGTGACATAAGGCGCACGCAAGGATGAGTCGACATGTAAATATTTTGTTTAATTTAATCAACTTATAAAATAAACTAGATTAACTAATTAGTATAGAAATTAAATGTAAGCCAATTTGATGAAATACATAAAGTTTAAGCTATCATATATACATTCTATGTTGTATAATTTATCATAAATATTGTCTTTAGCTAATCAGATATAGGGGGAGAAAGTTAAAATTAAATAAAGGAGATAGTAAAGTTAAAGGCTTCCTAAATTTTCATTAAATTAACATAGATAATAAGGGGTGGCACAGTGGCGCAGTGGTTAGCACCGCAGCCTCACAGCTCCAGTGACCCGGGTTCAATTCTGGGTACTGCCTGTGTGGAGTTTGCAAGTTCTCCCTGTGTCTGCGTGGGTTTCCTCCGGGTGCTCCGGCTTCCTCCCACATGCCAAAGACTTGCAGGTTGATAGGTAAATTGGCCATTATAAATTGCCCCTAGTATAGGTAGGTGGTAGGGAAATGTAGGGACAAGTGGGGATGTGGTAGGAACATGGAATTAGTGTAGGATTAGTATAAATGGGTGGTTGATGGTCGGCACAGACTCGGTGGGCCGAAGGGCCTCTTTCAGTGCTGTATCTCTAAAGAGTTAAGTAAAACTTTTACGTTAACCTACCTATAAAATAAAGTGATGTCTGCACAAGGGAAGGAGCTAATTGGTGAGTTGCTGGTGAGCGCTTAAGTTATAAGTTTATTTCTCTTAATTTAATTAATAGTCCAATAAATAAAGGCATGACAGGGTCCCTCAGTCCCGTGGAATCCACATCATGTTCCACGTGGGAACTCTAGGACACATCTCATGTCCTGGGCAGCCGCACATGCAGGAAATGTCGTCAGCCGGAGGAGCACAAGTTCCAGGTTTCAGAGCTTGAGCAAGAGTTGGGGGTCACTGCCCTGCATCCATGAGACTGAGAGTTATGTGGCTAGAACATTTCTAGAGGTGGTCACGCCACAGTTTAAGGGTGTGCAGACAAAGAAGGAATCGGTGACCTCCAGACAGTCAAGGAGGACCAGGCAGGTAGTGCAGGACTCTCCTGAGTGCATTTCACTCTCCAACTGGCATTCAGTTCTGAATACTGGCGAGAGTGATGGTTCCTCTGGAGAGAGCAGCCACAGCCAAGTGCATGGAACCAAAGGTGGCTCAGCTGCACAGGGCAGCAGAAGGAAGATTGGAAAAATGATAGTAATAGCATTGAAAGGGAGGAGGTATTAGCAGTTTTAGCGGGCTTACAGGTGGATAAATCCCCAGACCCAGATGAAATTAATCCCAGGCTGCTATGTGAGGCAAGGGAGGAGATTGCAGAGGCTCTAAAACGAATTTTCAAATCCTCTCTGGTCACAGGAAAGGTGCCAGAGGACTGGAGGATAGCAAATGGGGTGCCATTATTCAAGAAGGGTAGCAGGGATAAACCAGGTAATTACAGGCCGGTGAGTCTAACATCAGTGGTAAGGAAACTATTGGAAAAAATTCTGAGGGACAGGAGTAATCTCCACTTGGAGAGGCAGGGATTAATCAAGGATAGTCAGCATGACTTTGTCAGGGGGAGATTGTGTCTAACAAATTTGATTGAATATTTTGAGGAAGTGACTGGGTGTGTAGATGAGGGTAAAGTAGTTGATGGAGTCCACATGGACTTCAGTAAGGCTTTTGATAAGGTCCCATGGGAGATTGGTCAAGAAGGTAAGAGCCCATGGGATCCAGGGCAATTTGGCAAATTGGATCCATTATTGGCTTAGTGGCAGGAGGCAGAGGGTGATGGTCAAGGGTTGTTTTTGCGACTGGAAGCCTGTGACCAGTGATGTACCACAGGAACTGGTGCTGGGACCCTTGCTGTTTGTAGTGTACATTAATGATTTAGACGTGAATATAGGAGGTATGATCAGTAAGTTCGCAGATGGCAAGAAAATTGGTTGTGTCGTAAATAGTGAGGAGGAAAGAGGTGATGCATTTTGGGAGGACGAACAAGGCAAGGGAATATACAATGGATGGTAGGACCATAGGAAGTACAGAGGGCCAGAGGGACCTTGGTGTACTTGTCCATAGATCACGGAAGGCAGCAGCACTGGTAGATAAGGTGGTTAGGAAGGCATAGGGGATACTTGCCTTTATTAGCCGATGCATAGAATATTAGAACAGGGAGGTTATGATGGAGCTGTATAAAACATTAGTTAGGCCACAGTTGGAGTACTGTGTACAGTTCTGGTTGCCACACTATAGGAAGGATGTGATTGTATTGGAGAGGGTGCAGAGGAGATTCACCAGGATGTTGCCTGGGCTGGAGCATTTCAGCTATGAAGAGAGTCTGGATAGACTAGGGTTGCTTTCCTTAGAGCAGAGAAGGCTGAGGGGGAACATGATTGAGGTATACAAAATTTTGAGGGGCATAGATAGGGTAGATAAGAAGAAACATTTTCCCTTAGCAGAAGTGGCAATAACCAGGGGACATAGATTTAAGGTAAGAGGCAGAAGGTTTAGAGGGGATTTGAGGAAAAATTGTTTCACCCAGAGGGTGGTTGGAATCTAGAACACACTGCCTGAAGGGGTGGTAGAGGCAGGAACCCTCACAACATTCAAGAAGTATTTAGATGAGCACTTGAAAAGCCATAGCATACAAGGCCAAGGACCAAGTGCTGGAAAATGGGATTAGAATAGATAGGGCTTGATGGCCGGCATGGACACGATGGGCCTGTTTCTGTGCTGTATAACCCTATGACTCTATGATAGGGGATTCTATAGTTAGGTGAACAGCCAGGTGTTTCTGCGGTGCAAGAGGGAGGGCTTTAGATTCCTGGGACATAGGATCTGGTTCTGGGAGATGCGGGTTTTATATTGGTTGCACCTGAACAGAACTGGTCACTGACCCGAAACGTTAACTCTGCTTCTCTTTCCACAGATGCTGCCAGACCTGCTGAGTGGTTCCAGCATTTCTTGTTTTTATTATCCTCAGAGGGAGGATCGCTAGTGCTGTTGAGGAGGGTTTAAACTAACTTGGCAGGGGGATGAGAACCAGGATGTAGCAATACAAAGGAGAAACAAGGTGCATGAAGGTTTGGGAGAGACAGGCAGCACCAGAGTAAGAAATAGTAAGGTATTAGGTGGGGTCAGATTAATAGGGAATGCAATAAGGTCTAAATTAGGTTTACTGTGCATATATGTAAACATACAAAGCTTGGTAAATAAGGTTGATGTGCTACAGGCACAGATAGCAACATGGGAATATGATGTTGAAATGGTAGCGGAGACCTGGCTCACAAAAGGACAGCACTTTGCATCCTCATTGGCTACAGGTGAGGTCCCAGAGGACTGGAGAATAGCCAATGTTGTTCCTTTGTTTAAGCAGGGTGGCAAGGATAATCCAGGAAATTGTAGGCCGGTGAGCCTTACATCAGTGGTAGGAAAACTATTAGAGAGGATTATTCGGGACAGGATTTACTCCCATTTGGAAACAAACGAACTTATTAGCGAGAGACAGCATGGTTTTGTAAAGGGGAGGTCGTGTCTTACTAATTTGATTGAGTTTTTTGAGGAAGTGACGAAGATGATTGATGAAGGAAGGGCAGTGGATGTTATCTATATGGACTTTAGTAAAGCCTTTGACAAGGTCCCCCATGGCAGACTGGTACAAAAGGTGAAGTCACACGGGATCAAAGATGAGCTGGCAAGATGGATACAGAACTGGCTCAGTCATAGAAGACAGAGGGTAGCAGTGGATGGGTGTTTTTCTGAATGGAGGGATGTGACTAGTGGTGTTCTGCAGGGATCAGTGCTGGGACCTTTGCTGTTTGTAGTATATGTAAATGATTTGGAGGAAAATGTAGCTGGTCTGATTAGTAAGTTTGCGGACGACACAAAGGTTGGTGGAGTTGCGGATAATGATGAGGATTGTCAGAGGATACAGCAGGATATAGATCAGTTGGAGACTTGGGCGGAGAAATGGCAGATGGAGTTTAATCCGGACAAATGTGAGGTAATGCATTTTGGAAGGTCTAATGCAGGTGGGAGGTATACAGTAAATGGCAGAACCCTTCGGAGTATTGACAGGCAAAGAGATCTGGGCGTACAGGTCCACAGGTCACTGAAAGTGGCAACGCAGGTGGATAAGGTAGTCAAGAAGGCATACGGCATGCTTGCCTTCATCGGTCGGGGCACAGAGTATAAAAATTGGCAAGTCATGTTGCAGCTGTACAGAACCTTAGTTAGGCCACACTTAGAATATTGCGTGCAATTCTGGTCGCCACACTACCAGAAGGACGTGGAGGCTTTGGAGAGGGTACAGAGGAGGTTTACCAGGACGTTGCCTGGTCTGGAGGGCATTAGCTATGAGGAGAGGCTGGAAAAACTTGGATTGTTTTCACTGGAACGACGGAGGTGGAGGGGCGACATGATAGAGGTTTACAAAGTTATGAGTGGCATGGACAGAGTGGATAGTCAGAAGCTTTTTCCCAGGGTGGAAGAGTCAGTTACTAGGGGACATAGGTTTAAGGTGCGAGGGGCAAAGTTTAGAGGGATGTGCGAGGCAAGATTTTTACACAGAGGGTGGTGAGTACCTGGAACTTGCTGCCAGGGGAGGTGGTGGAAGCAGATACGATAGCGACATTTAAGAGACATCTTGACAAATACATGAATAGGAAGGGAATAGAGGGATATGGGCCCCGGAAGTGCAGAAGGTGTTAGTTTAGGCAGGCATCAAGATCGGCGCAGGCTTAGAGGGCCGAATGGCCTGTTCCTGTGCTGTACTGTTCTTTGTTCTTTGACTGAGTACTAAATATTCGTGGATACAAGTGTCAGGAAACATAGGGAAGGAAAAGAAGGAGGAGGGTGGCAGAATTAAGGATAATATTACAGTGCTGGAGAGAGAGGATATTCTGGATCAGTCAGACTTTATTTGGTTACATTTAAGAAACAATAGAGGTACCATTACACTACTGGGTGTATTCTATAAGCCACCAACTAGTGGGATAGATATAGAGGAGCAAATTTGCAGGGAAATTACAGAGAGGTGTAAAAGCTATAGAGTAATGATAACATGAGGCTTTAATTATCTTACATTTGACTGGGATAGTAATAATGTAAACGGCAGAGAGAGGAAGAATTTCAGAAGTGTGTTCAGGAGAAATTTCTTGACCTTTATCTTTCCAGCCCAACGAGGGAGGAGGCATTGCTGGATCTGGTTATGGGGAATGAGGTGGGTCAAGTGGATCAAGTATCAGTAGAGGAACACTTAGGGAACACTGATCATAGTATCGTAAGGTTTATGTTTGCTATGGAGAAGAACAAGGAACAATCTAGAGTAAAAATACTTATTTGGCGGAGGGCGAATTTCAGTGGGCTAAAAAGGGATCTGTGCGGGTAAATTGGAATCATATATTGGCAGGCAAAAACTGTAATGGAACAGTGGGCTGCCTTTAAAAAGGAGATAGTTTAGGTACAGTTGAGGTACATTCCCATGAGGGGGAGAGGTAGGAAAACCAAAGCCAGAGCTCCCTGCATGACAAGAGATAGAAAGTAAGATGAAGCAGAAGAAGAGTGCGTATGGCAGATGTCAGGTTGATAATACAAGTGAGAACCAAGCTGAATATAGAAAGCTCAGAGGGGAAGTGAAAAAGGAAATGAGAGGCAAAGAGAGAGTATGAGAAGAGACTGGCAGCTAACATAAAAAGGGAATCCAAAAGTCTTCTATGAGCATAAAAAAGTAAAAGAGTAGTAAGAGGAATAGTGGTGCCATTTAGAGACCGAAAAGGGGATTTATGCATGGTGGCAGAGGGCATAAGCTGAGGTATTTTTACCAAGGAAGAAGATGTTGCCAAAGTCATAGTGAAAGACGAGGTAATTGAGACACTGGATGGGCTAAAAATTGATAACGAGGTATTAGAAAGGCTGACTGTATTTAAAGTTGAAAAGTCACCAAGACCAGATAAGATGCATCCAAGGATGCTGAGGGAAGTAAGGGTAGAAATTGTGGAGACACTGGCCATAATCATCCAATCTGCCTGAGATACAGGGGTGGTGCCAGAGGACTGGAGAATTGAAAATGTTACACCCTTGTTCAGGGTGTAAAGATAAACCCAGCAGCTACAGGCCAGTCAGTTTTATCTCAGTGGTGGGAAAGCTCTGAGAGGAGAAGCAATATAACATGATAATCTGGAGAAAAATTAACATTAGAGCATAAGAAATAGGAGCAGGAATAGGCCATTCGGCCAGTTGAGCCTGCTCTGCCATTCAATAAGATCATGTCTGATCTGATTGTGGCCTCAAATCCACTTTGCTGATGCCCCCATAACTGGGTTCACAGCCGGGTTCCCCAGGGATCCGTTCTAGGACCACTGCTTTTCTTGATATATATTAGTGGCCTAGACTTGGGTGTATAGAGCACAATTTCAAGATTTGCAGATGCACCAAACTTCGAAGTATTGTGAACTGTGAGAAGGACAGAGATAGATTTCAAGAGGACATAGACAGGCTGGTGGAATGGGCAGACACGTGGCAGATGAAATTTAATGCAGAGAAGTGTGAAGGAGGAAGAATGAGGAGAGGCAATATAAAATAAAGGATACAATTTTAAAGGTGGTGTGCAGGAACAGAGAGACCTGGGGGTATATGTGCACAAATTGTTGAAGGTGGCAGGACAGGTTGAGAAAGTGGTTAAAAAGGCTTACAGGGTCCTGGGCTTTATAGATAGAGGCATAGAGTACAAAAGCCAGAAAGGTATGACGAACCTTTATAAAACACTGGTTCAGCCTCAACTGGAGTATTGCGTCCAGTTCTGAACATCGCACTTTGATAAGGACGTGAAGGCTTTGAAGAAGGTGCAGAAAAGATTTAAGAGAATGATTCTGGGGATGAGGGACCTCAATTGCGTGGATAGATTGGAGAAACTGGGAATAGAATGTTCAGAGGAGATTTGGTAGAGGTGTTCAAACTCCCTCAGTACTACACTGAAGTGTCAGCCTGGAATATGTGCTCAAGTCTCTGGGGTGAGACTTAAAACCAGAACCTTCAGAGGAGAGAGAGAGCCGCTACAGAGCGATGGCTAACAGATAACACTCTGCTTCAGTTTGCTGATTGCACCTGTTGAATCTGAGCTACAACCCACTTCAGTCTCAAATCAGGTTTGCACATAGATATGAATATCACTGGACCAAGTTAAATTATGCAGATGAATTGCAAATGGTCAGAAATCCATGGGCAGCACTGCCTGCATTCCTGATATGTACCATCGGCGAACAAGCCAGCTCTGACCCCTCTAATTTAACAACTAGCACTACACATACATCACCCAATGGGATCTGACCAATGCCTTGCAAAGTAACAGTACAAACTCTTCAGATTTCTGCTCTGTTCCTTTGCCCTTTTTCTCCTTTAATTATTTCCCCTGTTATGCTCACAAATGCAAATAGCCAATATAACAAATAACAAGCTAAAATTAAAAAAAACTGTATTGTTGGAAACCTGAAAACGACACTGAAACTTTAAAATCTCCCCAAAATTTTGTTTGGCAATGCTCCAGTGAAGAACCATTTACTTCGCTAAAAGCTATATAAATGCAAGTTGTTGTTTAGGGAGGGAACTCCAGACCTTAAGGTCTAGACAGCTGAAGACACGGCCGCCATTGGTGGAGCAATGGGAGTGGGGATGCACAGATCCGCTAAGTATTTCCAGTGCTTTCTGATTTTAGATGAAGTGACTGTTCTTCACAAGTGTCCAGATGCCAACTATTGGTAGGTTATTCAACCGAGGGCAACGGGGCGCCACAATCAGACCTAATCCTTTTCACATCAGGGTGGGGGTGGAGAGGGTAGATTTACATCGCAAACTCCTGGATGTTGAGCACTGCCTGGGTGGAGCGGAGAAAGGAAAGTGGGGCGGAGAGTATCACGTGCCTGTTACAGAACCCATCCGATTTATTTCGCGTTTGTTGAAATGGAAGAAGCAATAGGCTGGGCGCCACTACCAACGGATGAGGCTCCCTCACCAGACTTCCCTCTCTGTGTTCTGTCCAGGCAATGAGGACTAAAACCTGTTCCAAAAGGTCCACTTCTTGCCAGGGTCACGATAGAAATCAGAAGTCCAAGCCCTGGTGAAATAGACCATCTCTAGCTGAAGGGTACTGAGGCCAATTGCAGCATCCTTAACGTAAGCCTGATCTCCGATCAGCTGAAGCAGCCTGGGACCCTGCTGGTCTTTACAGCTCACTGGTCGGTTTGATAATGCACTGCTTTCTCAACAAGTTAGTCTTAGAAGAAATTTTATTTTCCCACTAAGATGGTTAGCTTATCCACTGCAGCTTCATGCTTCTTCAGAAGGGAACTTTTAAGAGGTTTAAATAAAAATTTTTATTGCACATGAAAACTAATCGAGAGTATTGTGAGTGGAGCAGGATGACTTCTGTGGCCCATTCTCCAATCGGCATCTCATTCCGGCAATAGTACTGAAGACCTGTGCTCCAAAACTTGCTGCACCCCTAACCAAGCTGTTCCAGTACAGCTACAACACTGGCATCTACCTGGTAATGTAGAAAATTGCCCAGGTATGTCCTGTACACAAAAAGCAGAACAAGTCCAACCTGGCCAATTACCGCCACATCAGTCTACTCTCAATCATCAGTAAAGTGAAGGAAGGTGTCATCAACAGTGCCATCAAGTGACACTTGCTTAGCAATAACCTGCTCAGTGACGCTCAGTTTGGGTTCTGCCAGGGCCACTCAGCTCCTGACCTCATTACAGCCTTGGTTCAAACATGGACAAAAGAGCTGAACTCAAGAGGTGAGGAGAGAGTGAATGCCCTGGACATCAAGGCAGCATTTGACCAAGTATGGCATCAAGGAGCCCTAGCAAAACTGGAGTCAATGAGAATCAGGGAGAAAACTCTCCGCTGGTTGGAGTCATACCTAATGCAAAGGAAGATGGTTGTGGTTGTTGGAAGTCAATCATCTGAGCTCCAAGACATCACTGCAGGAGTTCCTCAAAGTAGTGTCCTAGGCCTAACCATCTTCAGCTGCTTCATCAATGACCTTCCTTCGATCATAAGGTCAGAAGTGGGGATGTTCGCTGATGATTGCACCATGTGCAGCACCATTCGTGACCTGTCAGATACTGAAGCAGTCCGTGTAGAAATGCAGCAAGACCTGGACAATATCCAGGCTTGGGCTCATAAGTGGCAAGTAACATTCGCGCCACACAAGTGCCAGGCAATGACCATCTCCAACAAGAGAGAATCTAACCATCTCCCCTTGACATTCAATGGCATTACCATCGCTGAATCCCCCACTATCAACATCCTAGGGGCTACCATTGACCAGAAACTCAACTGGAGTAGCCATATAAATACTATGGCTACAAGAGCAGGTCAGAGGTTAGGAATCCTGCAGCGAGTAACTTACCACCTGACTCCCCAAAGCCTGTCCACCATCTACAAGGCACAAGTCAGGAGTGTGATGGAATACTCTCCACTTGCCTGGATGGGTGCAGCTCCAACAACACTCAAGAAGCTCGACACCATCCAGGACAAAGCAGCCCGCTTATTTGGCACCCCATCCACCACCTTCAACATTGACTTCCTTCACTGCTGACATGCACCTTACAGACCCGCGACCTCTGCCAACTAGAAGGACAAGGGCAGCAAATGCATGGGAACACCACTATCTGCAAGTTCCCCTCCAATTCACACATCATCCTGACATAGAACTATATCGCCATTCCTTCACTATCACTAGGTCAAAATCCTGGAACTCCCTTCCTAACAGCACTGTGGGTGTACCTACACCACATGGACTGCAGCGGTTAAAGAAGGCAGCTCACAACCACCTTCTCAAGGGCAATTAGGGATGGGCAATAAATGCTGGCCTAGCCAGCAATGCCCACATCCTATGAATGAATTTTTAAAAACTGAGCAAAGTTCCATTCTGGTAGAAGATGCTTGCAAAATTCACTCAATGCTGCATCTGAAACTATGGACAGCAAACATTGCTTAACACCACAAAACAAACCCATGGTCCCAATAAGTTACCTGTTAAAATTGATTGGATAGAGGACAATCTGCTCAGGTGTTCTGCCATTCCACCGTAGTGTGTACGCTTGTTCCAGCATGACAACAGGCTGGTACTGTTGATAGGGTGCCCTACGATTTACACCCTGCATCTTCAGAGGATGGTTTGGGTACGAGTCCTTTGTGATCAGCAGAGACAGATTCTCCGGGCGCCAGGCTTGAACATAAAGCTGAGTGAATAAAAAGAGAAACAGTGCTTTAATGGAGACAGTGGAGGTTTTGAAATTTACTCTCGAGAGGTGGCTGACACTGGCAAGGATGCATTTATTGCTCATTCCTACTTGCCCTCCCCCAAATAAAATACTAACAGGAAAAGACCAGCCTGTCCCACATATACACTCAGCCTCACCCAAAACTCCAGTACATACTCAAAAACATGAAATACTGCAGATGCTGGAAATCTGAAACAAAAACAAAAAATGCTGGAATGACTCAAATGAGTCAGGAAGCATCTGTAGAAAAAGAAAAAGTGTTGATGCTTCAGGCCTAGTTCTTCATCAGAGCACAGTTAGGGATGAAACCAGCATTTTGTTACTGTACTTCTAAATTATGAGATGGTTTGATAGAGTAAATACGGAGAAATTATTTCCACTGCCTGCTAAGTTAAATAACAGAAGACACAGATTTAAGATAATTAACAAAAGAACCAGAGGGGAAGATAAGGAGAAATATTTTGGAAGAAATTTGTTACGATCTGGAATTCAGTGCCTAAAAGGGTTTTGGAAGCAGATTCAATCATAACTTTCAAAGGATATTGGAGAGATATTTGGAAAGGAAAATATTTGCAGGACTATAGGGAAAGAGTGGGTGAGTGGGACTAATTGGGTAGTTCTTTCAAAAAGCTGGCACAGAGATGATGGGCAGAATGACCTCCTGTGCTGTGTAATTCTGTGCTAAATACTCACCTAGCCTAAGAGTTGGAGTTCTACCATGCAGTGCTTTTCTAATCATGTGCACTCCCCACTGGCAGTTTCCACTACACATCCGCAAACTTAAGTGTGTAATTTATAACTGCTCTGCACTAAATATGGGCTCGTCTTTTAAAAACTCCTTCCTTATGTCTGACCTTTCTCTCCCTTTGCGTTGCAAAGTGAGCTGCATATGATTTAGAGACCACATATTATATAGTATACACTGCTGGGGTAATACTTCGAAATCTTCTTTTGAACTTTGAGATCAGGTTGGCCTTCAACAAGACCTTAACAAGCAAAAATCCATGTTTTTTAAAGATTTGTTATCGCAAATTTACTTGAAAGCAATTTATGGAATAGGAGCAGGGGTGAACAGGGACAAATCCGTTAGCACTTTCTTAGCCATGTTGTACTACAGCTTATGCACATTTATCATTTCACTTAAATTAGCAACCAGAGGAAAATATAGCCCTGGTTTGCAGCTTCCCACCTATCAGAGCACGTCTTAAAGTATCCACTGCCTCTGGGAGGAGGATACTTGCGAAGATAAAACCAATTCCATGCAGTCACCAAATTCAAAATAGTAAAATTCCACATGATTTTCCCAATAAGCCTTGAAGCTGAAACTATATCCCAGTTCTATAACTCCACCCTGAAATATCGTATCCTAGTCCTTCCACACTCCATCCCCTTCCCCATCACTGATTGGAGTGCCTCTCCAGGATATTGGGGAGCAGGAGACTTCTGTGCCTTCCTGTGCCTATTTAAATACAGCAGTTTCTACCAGCCAGTCCCACTGGAATGGTGGGGCCAAGGGTCAGGAAGGGGAAGAGTTTATTTGGGGAGGTGGGTATAAGTAAACCACATTTTTAAAAAAATGAAATCAGGATGGCAGAAGTGGACACATCCCCTCATCCACACAATGCACACACCTACATGAAATGAAATCAATAATCTATTTGAAGAGTAAAAACCAACAAATGATTTTTTGGTTGAATTTCAAAATTGGCAAAGTTGCAGAATTTTTTTGATTAAACATTCCTTTTGCTGAATTTTCTGCAGTTATAGAAATTGATCAAAATTACGATTAGTCAATAACTCACATCACTACCAAGATGGTAGAATGTGAACTAGATGGCCCATGGTTTTTTCTTGTCGAGCAATTCCTATGTTCCTAAAAAAAATTTGAACTTCATCTTAAGTCGACTAGAAAGTAGTTCATTTTTAATCAATTAGATTTAAAATGAATAAATATAATGCTTCTATGCAGCAGTCTTTCTTATCCTTGCATCACACTTGTTTGAGTCTAAATGGTGTCCAAATTGACTAGGATATAATTTAAGGGGTAATTATACAAGTTTGCATTTCTGCCATGGAGAACTAGCAGAAATTATTGGATAGAAAAGAGAAAAAGAAAAAGAAAGAAAAAGATCAGACTGACTTTGATCGTCCCAATGCACTTTTCAGCTAACAAAGTATTTCTGAAGTGTAGTCACTGTTGAAATGTAGGAAACATGCAGCCAATTTGCATACAGCAAGCTCCAACAAACAGCAATGAAATAAAATTCCAGATCAGGTGTTAGTTGAAAGATAAAAACCAAGGGGAACTCTCCTGCTCTTCTTCGATCTTTTACGTCCACCTGAGAGGGCAGACGGGGCTTTGGTTTAACTTCTTATGCTGACCATGAATTGGCCAAACTGACCTTCGCACCCGAATTCCGAATAGAAGAAATGTCTGTGATCCCACACTTGCACGGAACATTTGATCGCAAGTTGGCATCTATCTATCGCCTTTCACATCCTCAGGATAGTCCCAAAGTGCTTCACAGCTGATTGCACTTCAAAAGCAGTCAGTCACTATTTCAATATAGGATCAGTAGCAGCAAGATCCCACAAACAGCAAAGGGATAAATGACCAGTGAATTAGTTCTGTTCGTGTCGTAGAAAGGAAAAATGTTGGCCAGGGCACTGGGAGAATTCCCCTGCATTTCGTTATATAGTGGCACAGGATCATTTACATCCAGGCGTACAGGGCCTCAGTTAAATTCTCATCTGAAAGACGGCACCTCTGACACTGCAGCACTTCACTGAAGTGCCAGCCTAGATTATGTGCTTACATCCTCAAGTGCTCAAGGGACTTAAGCCCACAACCTAACTTGGATGGGAATCAAGCTTCCAATATCTGATCCACACTCCCCTTGAGTATGCACTTCTCACTGGGATTGCAGTATTACTCCTAATATGCACTTCCAATATTTCATATATTCTACTCCTGGAACAAAAACTTATAAAATTATCCAGTTACAGCCTTGATTGGTACATAGGGGCTGATGTTCATCAGCCATTTCCTGGAGAGTGCAGGGTGGCAGTGGCATGAAAATTAGCGAGACTTGCATCCCACTGATGTCTCAGAGAGGCCCACCTAATGTGATCTTTAAGTGGGCCTCGAGAAAGGCTTCCAGCATTCTCATTTATTTAAACGTTTACATCAGGGGATTGTAGGATCAATACAATTCTCATGGATCAATAGTCAGAGATGGCACCACATACTCGTCACACATTGGTCCCTGGTGTGGATAAGCCCATCCTACAGGCACTTCAAAAATGGCCAAGACTTTTTTCTTTCATTTTTCATTTCAGGACAAGGAAGTCCTTCAGAAGCCACAACAATACTCCAGATGGCTGTGCGTACCCTTCTCCAATTTGCCCTCCCATCCAACCCCCACCACTGCCCCCCTCTCCCTCCCCTGCCCCAGGTCCATAGTCAGCTGTTTGGCATCAAAACCACTCTATTTCCTGTCCTCCCCAACCCGCGAGCTGCCTCAGACCGGTCATGTAGTGCTCACTGTTATATTCCAGAAAGGCAGTTGGGGAAGGATAAAACTGGAGCCAATCTTTATACACTTTTATAAGCATTTATTTACAGAATTACACATGACAAGCATACACCTCCTAACTCAACCACCATAGTTTCAGTCTATGTGTATTTATATGGGCACATCAAACATATGGTCAGAAGTGGGGATGTTCACTGATGATTGCACAATGTTCAGCACCATTCACGACTCCTCAGATACTGAAGCAGTCCGTGTAGAAATGCAGCAAGGCCCAGACAATATCCACGCTTGGGCTGAATAGTGGCAAGTAACATTCGCGCCACACAAGTGCCAGACAATGACCATCTCCAACAAGAGAGAATCTAACCATCTCCCCTTGATGTTCAATGGCATTACCATCGCAGAACTCCCACTAGCAACATCCTGGGGGTTACTATTGACCAGAAACTCAACTGGAGTAGCCACATAAATACTGTGGCTACAAGAGCAGGTCAGAGGCTAGGAATCGTGTAGCGAGTAACTTACCACCTGACTCCCCAAAGCCTGTCCACCATCTACAAGGCACAAGTCAGGAATGTGATGAAATACTCTCCACTTGCCTGGATGAGTGCAGCTCCAACAACACTCAAGAAGCTCGACCCCCATCCAGGACAAAGCAGCCCGCTTAATTGGCACCCCATCTACAAACGTTCACTCCCTCCACCACCGACGCTCATTGGCAGCAGTGTGTACCATCTACAAGATGCATACCATCTACTGCAGCAATGCACTAAAGCTCCTTAGACAGTGCCTTCCAAACCCGCGACCTCTACCACCTAGAAGGACAAGAGCAGCAGATGCATGGGAACATCACCACCTGCAAGTTCCCCTCCAAGCCACACACCATCCTGACTTGGAACTATATCACCATTCTTTCACTGTCACTGGGTCAAAATCCTGGAACTCCCTTCCTAATAGCACTGTGGGTGTACCTACCCCACATGGACAGCAGCGGTTCAAGAAGGCAGCTCACCACCATCTGCTCAAGGGCAATTAGGGATAGGCAATAAATGCTGGCGTCGCCAGTGACACCCACATCCCAGGAACGAATTAAAAAAAAGTGAATTCCAAGTTAATACCCACCATGTGCCTACAATTAAACACAATGAATAAACAAGTAACACTCACAGCTCACTGGGCACATGCTAATGAGGTCCTACCACCTTGTAAAGTGCTTTGGGATGTCCTGAGGCTGTGCCAGGTGCTCTATAAATACAAGTATTTCTTTCCTTATGTCGTTTTGGGTCTCATGTTGCAGATTGATCCAACACTGCCCAGTTACTGCAGCAAATCAAAATCAGCCCCAAAAAGTCCAAATCCCATCACCAATAAGATGGCTGTAAAATGGGCATTATAATTTGGAAAAATATGACAAACGTTACAAATGCTTTCTTTTCCAACTGAAAATTTCACCTGGGCATACTTGCCACTGCAGATCACTCCATTCCACCTGGGCACACTAAGGCAGCCTGGATGACGGACCAGGTAATTGTCAGCCCGAGCTACAAATGTGTCGGGAAATCCAGTCATTGAACCATCCAAGTCATGGAAAATTGATGTTTGGTCACCATCAAGGCTGTTAGTTCCGAACCATTGTCCTGGTTTGCCAAAGAATACCTCGAGATTAACCTGTATGGAAAAAAAATGAAATAAATGGACACAGGTACACAAGATGAAACTGTTCTCAGTCCAATGGGACTCTTTACCTTAGAAAAGAGAAGACCGAGAGGTAAATTAATGGAGATCCTTTAAAATTATGAAGACGTTGAATAAATAAATGTAGAGAAGATAAATCGGATAGCCCCCGAAAACAGCTGAGGGGATCGCGATGCTTCATACTGTCTGCTAATTTACATGACTGCAGCATGCGACCAGCGCTAACCGCATTGTTGAGTGGCTAAGTGTCTCAGCAGGGGACCCAAAATCGAGAGAGTCTGGTACCAGTTAAAACCAGCTTACTACACAAGGGGGTGGTGCATTATGGGCTGGAGCAGGTACTGGAAGTCATTCTGCAACTCATTTTGACCTGGGAAAGACACAAGAAAAGCACAATCTGGCAGAGAGCGGGGTCCAAGAACCTCGATGCAGTACGCAAAAAGTTCCTTGATCTCACATGAGTGATCAGGGTAAGTGAAAACATTTTCAAATGTCAAATCCCAGCAACTGAACCACTAGCCTCAAACACTGCTCAATGTACCACACCTTCATAACTCACCTACCAACAATCTCAATGAACCACACATACCTAACTTTCATAGCTTCGCCTCACCTTCACACATTTAGCAATGTTGCAAATTTCACACCCACACCTCACAGCTTGCACACTGCCAGCTATTCATCCATGGCAGCCACATCACCCAAACACTGACACACTTCCCTCTGTCTTGCAAAGCAAGGTGGCGTACAACCAAAGTCAGCAGATGTTAACTGGCAGAGGACAGGCATGGCTGCATGTCCTTACCTCCACGGAGGAGACAGTGTTCACCATCATTGGAGCAATCCATGACTGAGGCCATAGCCAGCAGCGGGAATGAAACGATAGAAGATGTTGGTATCCTCATAACTAATCCTTGTTCTCATATCCCACAATCTCTTCCGATTTACAAGCTGCAGATGGTGTAAATGTGCACCTCTTACTTTCCCCTGGTCCTCTCAGTACGACCCTACCCCTGAGCCTTTCTCCTTTGAGATATCCAATAACTGCAACCTGGCCACACAATAGTGGAACAGCATCTGAATTTTACACCAGATGTTTCCACTTGTCCAAATATGGGACCCATAAATATGAGATAGTCACGAATAAATCCAGTCGGGAATTCAGGAGAAACATCTTTACCCAGAGTGGTGAGAATGTTGAAGCGAATAGCATGGATGCATATAAGGGGAAGTTAGATAAGTGCATGAGGGAGAAAGGAATAGAAGGATATGTTGATAGGGTTAGATGAAGTAAGGTGGGAGGAGATTCATGCGGAGCATATATCTGTTGGGCTGAATGGCCTGTTTCTATGCTATAAATTCTATGCAAGTATTAGCGGATTAAAAGAACAAAGCCTGTTTTTGTACAACTGAACAGATTACAAACAATCAGCTCTAAATACAGACATAATTATCCATACAGATTGTTCGAGAGACTGGGAATATGAACTAGAAAAACTTTCAATTAAACAAATGTTTTTCACAACAAAATTCTACATTAAATTGCAAAATATGAAGGAAAAGGTTGATATTTTTCATTGCAGCTGGCACTTGAAATTAGTTAAGTGTGATTGGTTGCTTTGTGAATAAATATTACCGATAAGCATTCCAGTATTTCAAAAAGAGAAAATTATTATGTATTATAAGGGACTGGAGAGTGCAGTAAGTTCGAAATACAGTGCAGGGTTATGAGCACAATTCAGTGGGTCAGCAGTCCTGTTGAATGCACAGCACAGTGCAATGCACCCACAATCTCAGTGTTGAAAATTTCAATTGATGCAGCATTCACAGCCGTTTTGGGAGAAATTTCGAGATTTCCACAACTCTGTGAAGATGTGCTTTGTGACTTCAGTCCCAATAGGTCCAACTCTAATTTTCAGATTATGCCCCCTTGCTCTAGATTCTCCCATCAGAGGAATTTGTTTCTATTTATCTACCTTATCAAATCACTGTCATTTTAAACACTTTGATTAGATCATCCAGGAATCTTCTAAAGAATACAAGTCATGTTCTCATAATTTGAACCTTTAGAAAAGGAGCTAAATGCAGCATTTGTCTTGGATTGAAGTCACCAGCCCTGTGAGGTATGGGAAGCAATGCTGCAGCTCTCGCTAATACCTTCATCACTACTGCCTCCATTTGCCAGCATGACCCTGCTAATTTGCCAACCCTATCCTGAGTCGAGCATCAGATCCTATGGAGACATTGGCAACTTTTTCCAAATTGCAAGCATGCTGAGTGCCCAGGCCGAACATACAGGGCAGCCATCTGGTTTCTGAATCACTTGCCGTTCAGATTCATTGTAGTCAGTGGAGCAAGTGGACATAAAATAATGAACAACTGTGCACATGCCGTTCAATGGAAATGTGTTTATAATAATGGGCAAACTTTATTATAGAATACCCCTGACACTTAGATGTGTGACTAACACATCTTCCAATGTTCTTCCTGTCTATGAACTAAAATTTGGGCTTTGTATTTGAAAATGACAGCCCGCTCATTGCTGGTTAACACATGGCTTCTAAGGGTTAATTTTACCATTTTTGCTCAATGTTTGAGAATATACAAGCAAATAACTTTAAGACTTACATTCCACTCCAACTTGACTTGAGACACATTGTTTTGGGGACTGATTTGCCAGGAGTTCCTCATGAAAAATGCAAGCGCACTGGAGTACCTTTCGTGGACAGACATGTATTTCCTAAACGTGCACTGAGTCAGTCGGACTGGACCATCATAGATCTGGAATCCACGGATGGGAAAAGTTCTGGAAAGCACAAAGCTCACTTAAATCCAACACTTTAAGTAGCTTTTGGAATAAATAGTCAAAAAAATCTGTTACGATGTATATATAAAACTTGCTTTAAAATATTAAAGTTTTTATTTTCTACCTGTTTCTTGGCAGTGTTCTGTATTCTCCGTATGCTCCCCTTCCCCAATATCTATTTTTTCCTCCGTTATATCCGACATTAATACTTTCACCAACGAAGACCGATTTTGTCACTTCCAGACTGGACCCCTCATCAGTTGGAAAAGTTCCATCACTATGGAAACAAAAACACAATAGCAGTTAACAGTCCTTGCTATTATTGGTTTTAATCAAATGGCAGCATCAACCAAAAAAAAAGCTTAACTAAGTTTGGTGTTTGTATGGATTTGTTCTGAGATAATTCTTTGTATAATGAATCTGAAAGCTAAGCTGGCTTGTTTCTATGATCTACTGAATAGTATCTTCATCAGCAGATAGCCAAGAGAAACTACTAATGCATCGCCACACAAACATCCTTGTTATTTTAATAATGTTAGACAGTGAAACATCCCATGCCAAAATCCATGAAGATTAAATTGTGAACAGATACATAGTGATGACGGGATTATTTTAAGAGGAGAGATTGCTGAAACTGGGCCTGTATTCTCTTGAGTTTCGAAGAATGAGAGAAGATTTCACTGAAACTTAGAAAATTTGTACAAGGCATGACAGGGTAGATGTGGATAGGATATTTCCTCTGGCTGGTGAGTCCAGAACTAGGGGACACAGTCTCAGAATAAGGGGCAGGCCATTTAAGACTGAGATGAGGAGGAATTTCTTCACTCAGAGGGTGGTGAATCAGTGGAAATCTCTACCCCAGAGGGCTGTGGAAGCTCATGCATGGAGCATGTTCAATACAGAAATCGATAGATTTATGGATACTAATGACATCAGGGGATATGGGGATAGTGGGAAAAATGGCATAGAGGTAGATGATCAGCCATGATCTGTTTGAATGGCAGAGCAGGCTCAATAGGCCAAATGGCCTCCTCCTGCTCCTATTTCCCATGATCCTATGATCTGGGCCTGACCACCCCATCAACTAGTATAAAGATGGCCGAGCCATGGAGGGACCAGTCAGACTGTTAATCAGCCTGCAAATCCTTCCATTACTTCACACAATTTTACAAGGGAAGTGTGTGAAGATATGAAAACAACAGTAATCACAGGGTTGATTTTATAAATGCATGCTCCCTGCAGGGAGCCTTGTGATGTGGGTGTGTAAATTGGGAAACTGTGGGTGTGCTGATGATTTTCCGTCCTGTTCAATAGCTGCTGGAATAATGAGTTTATTCTGCTCATGAGAGAGCTAACTCAATGAATTAGGACTAGCACTCCTTTGAGTCACCAATAATTCAGAAAAAAAAAGCTTTGTATTCACTCTCAGAATCAGCTAGTGTCATTTTTGTCCTTAGTGACTTGCAGCATGACTGCTGATGTGTGCTCTGTAAAGTGAAGGAAAGTACCTTGAGGTACAGAGTGGGGAAACAAAAGCCACTAATGTTCGTTCGCTGTACCCAAGAGCATCCTGTCACCATGACGATAAATTGCAAAGTTCCACACAACCTCTCATCAACATCTTCATTAACATTACAATAATTAACCAAAGCATTCAGTGAGATGGATATAACGTGCACTGCTAGTATGCAATTAGATTGAATTATAGCAGTTAACCTATTAGACCTGAATTCACCAAGTCATTCCATTTTAAATTTACTATTTAATAAGAAACACAGAAACATCAAATCCAACGCTTCCCACCGTCTTCCAATAACCTACACCCATTCCCACATCCTCTTCCATTCCTGCCCAACCAATAACATCACATTCTCCATTCATGAAAAAAGCTGACATGTCCAACCAAAGCCCCATTTAAAGGAAAAGTCATCACCACTAGGTTATACGTTCAGACTTGAGCACAGCATCCAGGCTGACATTTCACTGCAGAACCGAGGGAGTACTGCACTGTCAGAAGTGCAGTCTTTTGAATGTGAGGGTCCTTGAGAGGGTGCAGAGGAGATTTCCCACAATGATCCAGGGATGAGGGATTTTGGCTACAAAGTTAGGTTGAAGAAGTTGGGATTATTCTCCTTGGAGCAAAGGAGGTTGAGGGGAGATTTGATAGAGATATATAAGGTTATGACAGGTTTAGATAGGTTAGTCAAAGAAAAGCTGTTCCCATTAGTAGATGGCACAAGGACTAGGGGACACGGGTTTATGGTTTTGGGCAAGAGATGCAAGGGTGTGTGAGTAAGAACCTTTTTACGCAGTGGATGGTAATGACCTGGAACTTGCTCCCTGTGAGAGTGTTGGAAGCAGCGACGATGAATAATTTCAAAAGGAAATTGGATGGGCAGTTGAGGGAAATAAACTTACAGGCTACAGGGATAGAGTGGGGAAATGGGACTGACTGGATTAATCGAAAAAGAGTGCTGGCATGGACTCTCTGGGCCAAATGGCCTCCTTCTGTGCCGTTATGACTCAATGAGACATTAAGCTGAGGCCTCGTCTGCCTGCTGAGTTGGATGGTATTTGAACAGCAGGGAGGTCTTCTGGCGGCTTGGCCAACATTCTTCCCTCAACCTCCTTTGCAGTTTGTGGGGCCTTGTTGTGTCTACCAAAGCGGTCATTGTAGCAGAAAAAAACAGTTAGACTGGGTACTATAATGAAAGAGCAAAAGACCTGTAAGCAAGCAAAGGTAGCACAGAGAGAAAGAGTGTGAGAGGTGGATATAGGACCCAGCGATCAGCTGGCTGTATGCAAAGTGACTACACCAAGCAGGCTACAGGCTGAAAGTTATTTAGTTTTATGTTTTCAGTCGGCCTGTATTTTTTATGCCCGTCAAGTTAAAGCTGCGATGCATCCTTAAGCCCTGAAGGGCCTCCGTGACTAGGCAGGATCTCTTACATTTCCTTTACAACCTATTCTTTTCTACCATAAAAACAATTGTAAAATGCTACTATTGTCAAATTTTGAACATTCAGAATGTTCGTCAGCTGTACAATAAAAAAAAACTTATGTTGGGTTATAGCTAGAATATTAAAAGTCATATTTGTGTGCACTTCCTATCAACATTTATAATGAAAACATCGACACATTGGGCTGGATTTTACAGCTCCCTCGACGTTGGGGGTCATGGCAGGGGGTGCAGGGGGTGGGCTGAGAAAATGCCTCCAGAAGAGGCCCGCCAGGGGCCTCGATGCCGGGAAGGCCTGGCCAGATATTGCTGGTGGCGGCGAGGCCTTGTGGCGCCCCCCTGCCCGGCGACAGGAGCAAGATCTGCATATTTTAAAAATTGCAAATAATTGAATTAAGTCCTCTTCGAAATTGGTGCCGGTGGGCGACACTCCTGCGCCTTCGGATCTCTGTCCAGAGATTCGAGGTGGAACACTAGTGGGGAGGGGGGAGCAGGTAACTTTCTCTGTGGGGGTGGGGGGAGTGCGGCATCAGAATAATTTAATTGGTCTGGGGATGGTGGAAGGGGCAATGTTTAAGATTAATGAACTTTGGGGGGAAAGGTCAGGTGCACCACGTAAGTGTTTTGGGGGGGCAGAGAGGGCAAGTACTTCATTCTATGGTTATTAGGGGGGATGGGAGAGGGTCAGGATCAAGTTATTTGATTTTTTAAAAACAATGTCCCTTTAAATTTTAAATTGCAATGTAGGGCTCAAAGCCTTTTAAAAATGGCGTCGGTACCAGCAAAGTAGCGCCTGACGCTGACGCCATTGCCGGGGACGGACCACCTGCCTCCTCTGCCATTGTTTAGCAGCGGCAATATAAAATCCAGCCCATAATCACATTGTCATTACAACCTGCAGCACCACCACTGGCAAGAGAATGTTGTTACATAAATGACAAGTTTACATAGGTAATTACCAATATAAATGTGACATTAGAATTTAGAATGTAAATGTCAAAATAATTGCAGAAGTTGTGCCTTTATAATGGGTTTGAGTGACCTCTACACCCTGATCCAATTAACCCCTGGCCTCTAAACTAACTCAACCTGAAAACTACTCTTGGTTTTAATTTTGAATGTGCAAAGCTGCAGGAAATCAGCTTGTAATGTTAAAATGGATTTCTTTGTTAGGCCAATTTCTGTAAGTCAAGGTTTCAATTTTAACCTAAAAAGATTTGAACTGGAAAGAAGATCATTGAGTAAGACGATCATAAAAGTGAATAACAAATCTTGAAAGAAAGTTACCTTGCTAGAGTCAGGCCAATTCCATTGTCAGAGAACCTGTAAAAGTGTATAAGAATGTGGTCACTTCCCTGAATTGCATACAACAGAGTATCTCCAGTAACTAGCAATGCATTATATTCCTTAAGGCTATTACATCTATTATAACTAGCAGTGCAGTTTATTTATTGCTTTGTGTATCTAATGTGTTAGCTGTTACAAACACACATACCCTGAATTGCAGAATATAATGTCTCCTCCTCTAGCCCACGCTCCGTAGTTATTATTTTTAAAGGATATAAGGCCATCTATAATAGCAGGAACCCGGGGCTTTTTTGGGTCAGCGTTCTGATGTGGGCGAAACCTATGTCAAAGACACAAAACAGATGGTTGATCCTGTCGTGGCCATACGAGAAATCCCGTCTTGGAAACAGATGCTCTTGTCATCAACAAAGGCAGGAACCCAGGCCCTAAGCATTTAATAAACATCAGAAGCCAAGACTCAGCGGGAACAGAAGGCTAGGTATGACAGCTTTAAACAGTGGTGAATCATTAATCATCCATTATCAGTTGGACACAGGTCGGAAAAATATTTACAGTCATAGATAAAGTACTAAAGCAAATGCAATTTTTTGAAAAAAGGTTTCTGGTCAAAATGCTTTCACCAAATTAATTAACAAACATTTATCATTAATGCTGCACATTTCCCGAGTAAAACGGCCAATGAAAATTTCGAGAAACTTAAAGGTGTGCAAAAGTCTGCACTACTAAAAGGGACAGTTGAATGGGAGATGAAATAGGTTCCTATTGCTGCATACTTCACGTTATAATGACAAATCCAATGGAAATACATGCTAGGATTATAAAACAATTATGCAGTACTTTACATTTACAAAATAAAATAATTAGGGGGATGAAACCACAACTTTCTAGTTATTATTTAATCTACAAAGGTACACATGAAGCGATGGTCCACGTATCTGTATTTCAGTGTAAATATGGCTATATATCAATACATTAAGAATATATTGGTACAGTTTGACCAATATTGCTGCTGCATATTTATAAAATGCAGGGGAGAATTTTGGTTACTCAGAAAAATGATTTTCTCTTACATTAGCCTTCACATTCTTCCAAAAGTGCGATATCTAGAATTGGACACAATACTCCAGTTGGGGACAAACTAGTGTTTTATATTGGGTTATCATAAATTCCTGGTTTTTGTACTCAATGCCTCTATTTCTAAAGCCCAGGATGCCATATGCTTTGTAACTATTTTGTTAACCTTTCCTGCCACGATTTGTGCACAAACAGGCAGATCTGTCTCTTCCTGCACCCCCTTTAAAATTGTACTGTTGAGAATGTATTCTCTCTCCTCATTCTTCCTGCCAAAATGTATCATCTCACACTTCCCTATGTTGAATTTCATCTGCCCTGTGTCCACCCATTCCCCCAGCCTGTCTATGTCCTCTTGAGATCTACTACTATCTTCCTCAGTGTTTACTACGCTTCCAAATTTTGAAATTGTGCCCTCTACCCCAAATCCAAGTCATTAATGTACATCAAAAATAGCAGTGGTACTAGTACTGAACCTTGTGGAATTCCACTGTGTACCTCCCTCCAGTCTGAAAAAGTCAGTCACTCACCACAACTTTTTTTTCTATCCCTTAGCCAATTTTATATCCATGCAGTTACTGACCCTTTTATCCCCTAGGCTTCAATTGTGCTAACAAACCTAATATGCGTCACTTTATCAAATGCCTTTGGGAAGTTCATATAAAAACATCAGCTGCACTGTCCTCATCCACTCTCTCTGTTACATCATCAAAACACTCAATCAAGTAAGTCAAACTGATTTTCCTAAACAAATCTATGCAGGCTCTCCATTATTCGTCAATGCTTGTCCAAGTGGTTGTTAATTTGCTCCCGGATAATTATTTCTAAAAGCTTCCAATGTTAAACTGACCGTCCTCTAATTGCCAGGTCTATCGTTCTCCCTCCAAGCCTCTCGCACCACCTCTATATAAGTAGTATTGGAAGATTGTAGCCAGCGCCTCCACAAGTTCCTCGCTTACTTCCCTCAGCATCCTTGGATCCATTTCATCTAAGCTGGTTGATTACATCCTACTACAATACCTGATTGTGCTGGTTCACGGAGGATTTTACATTTGTGATTATGCAAATTAATTTTAGCGGAAACAAACTGTAACCTATCCGGTGCAATTTTGAATGTATTTTGTTTGCAATTTTCCAATTATGCCTAAAGCAGAATCTCTACCCTATAATCTCGGCTGGCACTCACAGTGCAGTACTGAGGAGGTGCTGTCTTTCAGATGAGACATTAAAGCGAGATCCTGTCTGCCTGCTCGGGAGAACACAAGGAATTATTTTAAAAAGAGCCTATGAATTTTCCTGGTATCCCCCTCAACATCTGATGCTCAACCAATACCACCAAAACAGGTTCTCTGGTCATTAACCTTATTGCTGTTTAATCAGACCTTGCTGCATGCAAATTGCCTGCTGTGCTTCCTGCATTATAACAATAACTGCACTTTAAAAATGGCTGTAAAGCACTTTGGGATGTCCAATGGGTGTGAAAGGTGCTGCAGAAATGAGAGCGCTTTCTACTTCCACAACAATGGAGCACAGCAAAAGCCTGAACACATGCAAAATACAGAACCAAGCACCAACAGCACATTACACTGAAACACATGTAACTTTACAAAAGAGCTTACAGAAAAACAGATCAGTAGGATGGAACAGTAGGATAAATTCACTGATCTATCACCCATCAAAGACTGTATTTGAAGGAGGCTGAGGTCAGAGAGAGGATTACAATACCATAGCCCTGATTGTCCAAGTTCACAATCGGTGGAGGACACTTTGAAAAACGCGCTCGTCTCTCCAAATCTCTAACAATGGACAGACAGTGTGAGCAGAGTGAGGGAGTTATGTGATTAGAAAATTAGCAAAAATTAGATCTTAGTTTTTAGCAATAACAAATGATGGAATCCTCCTTAAATCTTAACCATGGTAAGTAAACAGCAGTCCCTTCTCCCAGAAGGAGGAGACCAAGAATGACCATCAAAGCCTATCAGTAATCACAACCTGCATAATTTCACCCACATTATGATAACATGGAGTCTGCTTGGTTTAATCTGTAATGTTTCAAGAAGGTGTGGAAGAATTCGGTTTCTGGAAAGGATTGGTCAGAGCTTGAAGCTTTATTATTCAGAATGGAATCCATTTCTAATTGATTTCCAAACAAAGATTCCTTTATCCTAAATCTATGGGCAAAATTTCCCGGGACCTGCTCTCGCTCCTAAACAGGAATTCCACCACACTTCGGGCGAAGTGGCAAAGAAAATTCAGGGCCTATATGTTTCTATATATTAATGCATAAAAGATTACATCTAGAAGTTTGCAGACCTCCCACCCTACTTGAGAATTACAATTCTCTTGGATCAGCTTTTAAGTGGAATAGATCGAACTTGGAAACTCCTAACATCTACTACCAAGTTTAGATTTTAGACATAGGGCAGATATTACAGAGCAAAATTGATTGAAAAACAAAGGAATAATTTTATTGGAGGACATGTGATGAATGCACACAGATATCACACATCAGAGGGCAAAACTACACCAACGATAACACATGCTATTCATACTTCTTCCAGACCTGGTGAGAGACAGCCATGCTCCCCTGACTCAGTCCTCAGGAGCAGCTCCTCCCGTTACCAGCTCCAACGCCCCATCCTGGAACTTACCTTTGTGCTGTTGTAAGCACATCATGGACATGCAAAGAGTACCAGCAGGTTGTACTGAATGTGTTAATGTGGCCCAAGGACCAAGTACAGGCTGGTCCAGGGCTTCTTTTATGAGTGCACACTGTCTTGTGAAAACAACTGTAACCATTTTTCACCCCAAAGAAACAAAACAGATTCCCAAAACAACCAACAACATTTCAAACAAAAAGAAATTGTTACTACATCAGGAAATAACTATTGGTCCTTTAGCTCCTCCAGCTATAGGAACCGGGTCTCACAATAACAGAAACAAAGTACACAGCAGGTGTACAACAAATCAAACCCAAATAGCTTGAACTTATCAAGCCTAAATTGAACTAACATGGATTATTTCAACTTGGTTCTGCACTCATCACATAACTGATTCTAAATGGAAATAACTCATAGCAAGCTCTTTACGTGAAATAAATGCCAATTAGATTGAATGTCCTAAATTAATAAATGATGCCATACCTTGCAAAGTCTACTGTAAGAACCTCTCTGGGATCAACAGAATTGGACTCTGTTGTTTTCACTCCACTGCCAATAAAAAGTCCAGCCTGGGGAAAAGGAGGACAGAAATCAACCAATCACTGATCAAAAACATTACAAAAATACAACTCGCCACCATGATCAATATTGGAGCCCAGTTCTCAATGCATAAGAAATAAAGAAAGACAGAACAGGCAACAGCAACATCAGGTAGAGTTAAAGATTCCAGATTAGTTCTCCTCCCTTTGGCGGATTTGCTGATACTTTGAAGCAGGCAGGATGTGGTATTATGGGCAAATGAAACCCACACTGCATTGAAGCTCCACCACTCTCCAACAGCTCTTCCTCGTCACTTAGATCTACAGAAGTCCTTTCCGCCTCTCCTTGCCTTTTCACCTACTTAAACGGAGTCCTGCATTCTTATTTCCCTTCTTTGCAATTTTCCTGTCCTCTGCCAGGCGTGAGAAACCATTTCAGTTTTACTTTCTGTTAGTTTTCTTTCCACATGTTCTGTGCAATAGCATTCTAATTTGCTTTATAGTTTCCAACATTGCCTTAGACCTTATCTCACAACTGTATTTTTCCTTTCAATGTGGGGTGGGGTCTATTTCCAACTTTTAGTTCTAGCAAAGTCATAGATGTGATTAAAAATTGGTGAAATGTCAGTAGAAAGCGCCAACAGACTATTACTTCATGTTTAATGCAGCTCTGACTACTCCCACCTCCCCAAAAATAGACGAATGAACATTAATGAGGAGTGAATAAGGTAATTTTGTTGTGATCATTAATAAGGAACTTGTGTAATTTTCCTCAGTTGCACAGTCAAATCAAAAAGTGAGTATTTCAGTTCAGGTCAAACTTGGAGAGGGGGAGTTTAATGAATGGGAAACTTTGAAGTATCAATCCAGCAGTGGTGGAAGTGATTAGTACACAGGGGTTTTTTTTAGCAGTGAGCACTGTGTGCTGGTCACTGATGGGTACACTACAGTTGATTAGCCAGAGAAGGGGAGGAGGAGCACAGAGGGTTAGAAGGTGCACAACTTGCAACATATACTACCAAAGGTACAGGTCTAGTGCAGTACTCCTAAACTTGCCAGAGAATCACACTTACTAGGGAGGCTGTAATGGAGATGAGACACCTACTCCACAAAGAACAAAGAACAGTACAGCACAGGAACAGGCCATTCAGCCCTCCAAGCCTGCGCCGATCTTGATGCCTGCCTAAACTAAAACCTTCTGCACTTCCAGAGACCATATCCCTCTATTCCCATCCTATTCATGTATTTGTCAAGATGCCTCTTAAATGTCGCTATCGTACCTGCTTCCACCACCTCCCCCGGCAGCAAGTTCCAGGCACTCACCACCCTCTGTGTAAAGAACTTGCCTCGCACATCCCCTCTAAACTTTGCCCCTCTCACCTTAAACCTATGTCCCCTAGTAACTGACTCTTCCACCCTAGGAAAAAGCTTCTGAGTATCCACTCTGTCCATGCCGCTCATAACTTTGTAAACCTCTATCATGTCGCCCCTCCACCTCCGTCGTTCCAGTGAAAACAATCTGAGCTTATCCAACCTCTCCTCATAGCTAAAAAGGCACATGGTACTCAGCCATCTATAATCTACTACCAGTGGAAATTAACATCATTGTTTCCCTCAACTTCAACTTCCAAGAACATCTTAGGAATCAACTACTTGTTTGGCCTTTGGAGAACTTTTATCCACAATAAAGGAATGACAATATATGGCAAATGTGAATTAATTTTGTTTATTTGTTAACAGTAGTGAGAGACTAATTGAACAGCTCTTTCAAACTGCTGTCACAGGCATGACAGCCTCCTTCTGTGCTATAAGATTCTATTCTACATGGAGGACATACATCTTCCTGGTGACAGTGGGTAGCTACAGGAGAGAGAGAAAGCCCTCTCTCAATCGCTGTGACAAACACTGATACACCCACATCAGTGCCAGGGGTACCCTTAAGGAGCTGCAGCACAGAAGGAGGTCACTTAACCCATCACACTTATGTTGCTATTAGTCTTCAAATGGTGCTACCTACTCCAGTTCAATTTTGCTGCTTGAACCTCAGTGCCTTAATTTCAACAACAACTTGTTAATATCAACAACAGCAAAAAATGGATTTCTTTAAAAAAAATATAAGAATCTTGATCTCCAGTTGGAGGAAATCAGAATACAAAACATGACCATCAGAGTCGGAATAGAAATGGGGTGAAGCTGAGGCCTTTTGCCAGGAATTGAACATTGGGGGTCAGAGAGGAAAATGTCGGAGGGGACAGTGAAAACATGACAAAGGGTGCAACCATAACAGTCAGTCTATCTCTTTAACTCTGAGATCAACACTCATAAAATATTTTCCTGTGTAGGAATTCACATCACATGCTCAATGTCGGGACTCTGCTACAGCCCTTAAAAAGAAAAGATCATTTGCAGCAGCTGTACACAACAGCAGCAGAGACCCGCCCGGCCGCAGGAATAGCCATCCATGATCAATTAAGGGCATAATGATAGAGATCAGGAGGACTCCACTGGGATCTTCCCAGCATCGGAGTGGACTCCCACTAAGTGCCGAGCCCGACAGCTCCGTGGAGGCAGCCTTGCAGCAGTGGGCCAGGTTACCATTGGAGCTGGAGACTCCATGCCCCAATGATGGGATGAGGTAGGAAAGGCCGCACACCCAGTCCAAACTAAGCCTCCAGAGGGGTTTCACCTCCACTCCAATGGGCCTACTTGCCTCGTCCCTATTCATTATTGAAATTTTATGTACACTTCTGAGGGTGTTGCCATTTTGAGGCATCCACGCGCTCTCCTTTCTGCCTGAGCAGCACCCGCCTCTCCTGGTGGGAATGCCAACCTTCCAGAGCTGCGGGGCCTCTGATTGGGCCTGCAGCCTCAGGACTCCTCCTGCCATTCCTTAACTGGATGTGGATGCAGAGGTGGCTGATTAGGAAGCCGCTTCCCGAGGATTGCTCCAGAGTGCGCAATGCAGAACTCGGAAATGGTCCAACTCCTGAAAATAAATAACCAATCAGCAGAGGATTCCACCCTAAGTAGCCAATGTCATGGCTAGGTTCAGTGACTTTTCCCCTTTTGATGTGTCTTCTGTGTTTATACATTTTAGTTGCACACACCGACCTGACTGAAGGAAAATAGATTGAAGAAATTGTTTGAGTAACTTAATCAGTTTTGTGATATTTGCTGTTTTGTGATTGGCAGCTTTGGTGGGGTGTGGGGGGAGGGGCGATGGTGAGAAGAGGGATTTGAATGCTCAATATTTTGCTGGTGATTCATTGCAATAATTATAATTGCTTAATTAATAGCCCAGATAACTGAGTAAGTTTTACTGCCAAAAGGTTAGGCATTTAAATGGGCTCCACTGTATAACAATTTAGCCAGTTATTGAGTGTTGCATTTCAGAAAAAAGAATTTTTTGTGGTTGTGCCTGTGACAGAAATTAAGGCAGAGTTTGTTCAGGCCTGTACATTAACTTAATAAAATGCTTCTTGTATAAAGCCTGAATCTCAGAATTTCAGAGCATATTTCAGAGAGGAGGGATATATCTAGTGCCCGATAAAGTTGATAAAAAGGAAAAAATAGAAGATGAGGGTAAACTAGCCAGTAACATAAAAACAGATTGTAAGAGCTTTTATAGGTATATCAAAAGGAAGAGAGTAGCTAAAGTAAATGCTGATCCCTTGGAAACAGAAACAGGAGAAATCATCATGGGGAATGAAGAAATGGCAGAGGCATTGAACAAATATTTTGTGCCTGTTTTCACAGTAGAAGACACAAGTTCCATACCAGAAATAGGCAGTAACCTAGGGCTAAAAAGAGTGAGGAAATTAAGGAAATTTATATCAGCAGAAAACAAGTATTGGAGAAACTTAAGGGACCAAAATCTGACAAATCTCCAGGACCTGATGGCTTACATCCTAGGATTCTAAAAGAGATAGCTGCAGATATAGTGGATGCATTAGTTATGATTTTCCAAAATTCCTTATATTCGGGAACAGTCCCATCAGATTAGAAGTTGGCAAATTTTACAGCTCTTTTCAAGAAAGGAGGGAAAGAAAACAGGGAACGATAGACTAGTTAGTCTAATATCAGTCATTGGAAAAATGCTGGAATCTATTATTAAGGAAGTCTTAACAGTGCACTTAGAAAAGCACAGTATGATTAGAACAAGTCAACATGGTTTTTACTAAAGGGAAACCCTGTCTGACAAATTTATTAGAGTTTTTTGAGAATGTAACTAGTAGGGTAGATAAAGGGGAACCAGTAGATGTAGTATACCTGGATTTCTAAAAGGCATTCAATAAGGTGCCACACAAAAGGTTAATAGGCAAGATAAGGGCTCATGAAGTTGGGGGCAATATAGATGATTGGTTAACAGACAGGAAGCAACGAGTGGGCATAAACGGGGCATTTTCAGGTAGGCAGGCTGTAAATAGTGGAGTGTTGCAAGGATCAGTGCTGGGGCCTCAGCTATTTACAATCTATATTAATGACTTCGATGAGGAGACAGAGAGTAATGTATCTAAGTTTGCTGACAATACAAAAGTAGGTGGAAAGGTAAGCTGTGGGAAGGACACAGAGAGGCTGCAAAGAGATATAGACAGGTTATGTGAGTGGGCAACAAGATGGCAGATGGAGTATAATGTAGGAAAGTGTGAAGTTATGCACTTTGGTCATAAGAATAGAAAAGTAGATTTTTTTTAAAAAGGTGTGAAACTTGTAGGTGTCGATGTTCAAAGAGACTTGGGTATGCTTGTACAAGGAACGCAGAATGTTAACATACAGGTACAGCAAGCAATTAGGAAGGCAAATGGCATGTTGGCCTTTATTTGCAAGGGGATTGGAGTACAGGAATAAGGACGTCTTGCTACAATTGTACAGGGTTTTGGTGAGACCACATATAGAGTACGATGTGCAGTTTTGGTCAGTTTAAGAAAGGATATACTTGCATTGGAGGCAATGCAGCGAAGGTTCACTAGATTGGTCCCTAGGATGAGGGGGTTGTCCTATGATGAAAGACCAAGTAAATTGGGTCTGTATTCACTGAAGTTTAGAAGAGTGAGAGGTGATCACATTGAAACATACAAGATTCTGAAGGAGCTGGATAGAGTAGACACGGAGATATTATTTCTGCTAGTCGGGGAATCTAAAACATAGCAGCACATTCTTAGGATAAGGGGCCGATCATTTCGGATTGAGATGAAGGGAAATTACTTCAGTCAAAGGGTTGTGAATCTTTGAAATTCTGCACAGCAGAGGGTTGTGGATGCTCCATTGTTGAATACATTTAAGGCTGGGATAGATAGATTTTTGGTTTCTCAGGGAATCAAGGGGTATGGTGAGCAGGTGGGAAAAGTGGAGTTGAATCCTAAGATCAGCCATGATCATATTGAATGGTGGAGCAGGCTCGATGGGCCATATGGTCTACTCCTGCTCCTATTTCTTGTGTTCTTGTGCTTTTGTACATAGTGCAGTATTAGCACATTGCCATATACTAGCAGCAGGAATGCTATGCTACTTTCTTTAAAAAAAAATCCAGACAGTATTTTTAAAAAAAATTGCTGATGCTATTGTAGTAGTTTTACAAACCTTGAAATTGGAATGCACCCTGTTGTTATAAAATAGTCCCAGGGGAGTAAACTCAGACTGACCCTCAGGGTATTGACCCACAGATTGTCCAGTAGGAGCTCGGTGGAAGATGAACCAAATCCCCACATCCTAGGAACAAAAACAAGGAATATTAAACTATCCAGTGTGCAATATGGTGGGCTGGATTTTACAAGCTCGCCACCAAACTCGGCTTCAAAAAAGGTGGTCCGCCCGTGTGGACCGCTTGTCATGGAACCACCGCGATATTCAGCACGGCAGCTCATTTAAATGGCTGGGGCAGACCGCCCACCAACCCCCCCCCCCCCCAACCTCCCTGATGATGTGGAGGGGATGGGCGGCTCATCTGCTGCAATGGCGTAAGACGCCATTTTTAAAGGGCTTTGAGCACTACATTACAATTTAAAGTTTTAAAGATATAGGCATTTTAAATGTATTTAAAAAAAAGAAATAAACGTTTCCACTCCCTCTCCACCACCCCCAATAACCATACAGTTGATTCCTTGTCCTCTCCCCCCTCAAAATACTTACCTTGTCTACCTGACCTTCTCCCCAAAGTTCATAAGCTTTGAACTTCAGTCCCTTCCTACCATCCCCTACACCAATCAGTTTAGTTTGACCCCACTCCCCCACTCCCGCACTTAAATACTTACCTGCTCCCCACTCCCCACCAGTGTCCTGCATGGGATCTAGAGATCCAAAGACGCGGGAGTGCCGGTCACCAGCATCAAAAGCGGAATGAGATGGACAGCAGGAGGGGATAAGTAATTAATTCATTAATTTGTATTTTTTTTAATATACAAATTCTGTTCCCATCGCCAAGTGGCAAGGGAGGCCACCACGAGGCCTCGCCGTCGGCGGCAATATTAGGCCGGGCCTTCCCAGCGTCGAGGCCCATAGAGGGCCTCTCCCGGCGACATGATCCGGCCCCTCCCCGCCACGACCCTCAACATTGTGGGGGGGGGCTATAAAATCCAGCCTGGTGTTTGTTCAAAATTAAATACTAGCTGATCTATCATGATGCTGGAGCATGGTTATAGAATTTAAATACTAAACTGGCCTATTTCTTTGATGGTATTGTTCTGTATCCTGTGGGGAAGTAGTTTATGTAGATTCTGAAGTCAATTACTACTAATTGTAGGCCAGACCAGGTAAGGGCAGCAGGTTTCCTTCCCTGAAGAGCATTAGTTGGGTTTGTGCCAGTCTGGTGGCTTTTAGGATCATTTTTCTGATGCCTACCAACAAATTACGTGTGATTTGAAAGTCAGTTTCACAACCTGCCATGGCGAGACTGTTTCACGACACTGTTTATGCAGGATGGATAAACATTTTGGGCTTATAAACCTTTTATCTGGATATTCTGTCTGTCTTCACTGTCTGGTACTATTAGCTTTTGTGGTTAACCAATTGATATTTCAAATCAGTGTCCTCGAATACAACCATCACTGACTCATGTCTGATGAAAAGGTCACACAGACCTGAAATAATAACTGCTTTTCTCTCCACAGATGATGCTTGACCTGCTGAGTATTTCCAGCATTTTCTGTTTTTGTTTCTGACTCATGTCTGTCTGACGGTGGGATTTGAGAGTTGCTTTGGTTCAACAAAATGTACTTTTTCTTGTAGATAAATTATCCTCCCTCCTTCAAAATAAAACAATCACAAAACACTTTATGGGTCATTTTCACTACTTTGCTGGTGAACTGATTGACTGGGTCATTCACCCACTCGATTTTCATTTTTGATTTCCATTGAAGTTGATGAACATATAGCAAGTTCCATGATCAACTGAGGATCTGCTCTGCAGTCATGAGAATTTCCCCCTTTGAATTTACAAGCCCTGCAGAGGAGAAATCCTGAATGCAGAATATAACGGGTGGGGCATCGAAACAAAACACAGACCCTGTTGCTTAAATGATCATCACTGGCTTCAAAACCTCTGCAGGCTGAGACATAGAGTTATAGAGCACAGAAACAGGCCCTTCGGCCCATCGTGTCTGTGCTGGCCGTCAAGCACCTACCTATTCTAATCCCATTTTCCAGCACTTGTCCCGTAGCCTTGTATGCTATGACGTTTCAAGTGCTCATCTAAATACTTCTTAAATGTTGTGAGGGTTCCTGCCTCTACCACCTCTTCAAGCTGTGCGTTCCAGTTTCCAACCACCCTCTGGGTGAAAAAAGTTTTCCTCAAATCCCCTCTAAACCTCCTGCCCTTACCTTAAATCTATGCCCCCTGGTTATTGACCCCTCCGCTAAGGGAAAATGTTTCTTCCTATCTACCCTTTCAATGTCCCTCATAATTTTGTACACCTCAATCATATCCCCCCTCAGCCTTCTCTGTTCTAAGGAAAACAACCCTTGCCTTTTCAGTCTCTCTTCATAGCTGAAACGCTCCAGCCCAGGCAACATTCTGGTGAATCTCCTCTGCACCGTCTCCAGTGCAATCACATCCTACCTATAGTGTGGTGCCCAGAACTGTACACAGTACTCCAGCTGTGGCCCAACTAGCGTTTTATACAGCTCCATCATAACCTCCCTGCTCTTATATTCTATGCCTCGGCTAATAATGGCAAGAATCCCATTTGCCTTCATAACCACCTTATCTACTTGTGCTGCTGCCTTCAGTGATCTATGGACAAGTACACCAAGGTCCCTTTGACCTCTGTACTTCCTAGGGTCCTACCATCCATTGCATATTCCCTTGCTTTGTTAGTCCTCCCAAAATGCATCACCTCACACTTCTCAGGTTTAAATTCAATTTGCCACTGCTCCGCCCATCTTACCAGCCCATCTATATTGTCCTGTAATCTAAGGCTTTCCTCCTCACTATTTATAACACCACCAATTTTCGTGTCATCCGCGAACTTACTGATCATACCTCCTATAGTCACGTCAAAATCATTAATATACACTACAAACAGCACCGATCCCTGCGGTACATCACTGATCACAGGCTTCCACTCGCAGAAACAACCCTCGACCATCACCCAAATTGCCCTGGATCCCACGGGCTCTTACCTTCTTAACCAATCTTCCATGTGGGACCTTATCAAAAGCCTTACTGAAGTTCATGTAGACTATATCAACTGCTTTACCCTCATCTACACATCTAGTCACCTCCTCGAAAATTCAATCAAGTTAGTTAGATGCAATCTCCCCGTGACAAAGCCATGCTGACTATCCTTGATTAATCCCTGCTTCTTCAAGTGGAGATTAATCCTGTCCTTCAGAATTTTTTCCAATAGTTTCCCAACCACTGATGTTAGACTCACCAGCCTGTAATTACCTGGTTTATCCTTGCTACACTTCTTGAATAATGGTACCACATTCGCTGTCCTCCAGTCCTCTGGTACCTCTCCTGTGGCCAGAGAGGATTTGAAAATTTGTGTTAGAGCCCCTGCTATCTCCTCCCTCGCCTCACATAACAGCCCAGGATACATTTCATCTGGGCCTGGGGATTTATCCACTTTTAAGCCCGCTAAAACAGCTAATACTTCCTCCCTTTCAATACTAATATGTTCAAGTATATCACAATCCCCTTCCTTGATCTCTGCACCTACATCGTCCTTCTCCATAGTGAACACAGATGAAAAGTAATCATTTAAAACCTCACCTATATCCTCCGGCTCCACACACAGATTGCCACTTTGGTCCCTAATGGGCCCTATGCTTTCCCTGGTTATCCTCTTGCCCTTAATATACTTATAAAATGCCTTAGGATTTTCCTTTATCTTGCCTGCCAGTGTTTTTTCATGTCCTCTCTTCGCTCTCCCAATTACTTTTTTTTAAGTACCCCCCTACACTTTCTGTACTCCTCTGACTATGTGAGGAAACAACAGGAACAGGAATAGCTTAAAAGGATGGTAGATACATTTTGGGATTTCCAGCTATTTAGCTTACTGGAATTTTTGTTTTAAAAAAGAATTGCACTTACATAGTGCCTTTTATGACCACTAAACATCTCAAAGCACTTCAGAGCCAATGAAGTACTTTTGAAGTTTAGGAACCACAGGAGCCAATCTACACACAGAAAGCTCCCACAAAAAGCAATGTGATAATGACCAGATAATCTGTTTCTGTGATATTGATTGAGGGACAAATATTGGTCAGGACACCAGAGATAACTCCCCTACTCTTCTTTGACATCGTGCCACGGGATCTTTTACATCTACCTAAGAGGGCAGATAGGGCCTCAGTTTAACATCTCATCTGAAAGACAGCACTTCCAACAATGCAGCACTCTCTCAGTACTGCACTGGAGGGTCAGCTTTAATTTTTGTGCTTAAGTCCTGAAATGGGACTTGAACCCAGAACCTTGTGACTCAAAAGTGAGAGTACTACCAACTGAGCCACAGCTAACACATAAGGTACCGTTTGGAGGTAGGTTCCATATTCTGAGGTTTAAATTCGCAAAGACTAAACATTTTATTTACTTGGAGAGAAAAGGCTGTGGAGTTGTTCAACCAAAAGAAAGTTATCGGTCTTAATGAGTTCTCACTAAAGGTAATGAGCCAGTCATTAAAACTATTACCAGCTTGAGACAAGTCAATCCTCATCACATTCTAGTTTTGGCTCAGTGGTACCATTTGTGCCTCAAAGTTGGAACATAGGAAATAGAAGCAGAAGTAGGCCATTCGGCCCCTCGAGCCTGCTTCACCATTCAACTAGATCATGGCTGATCTTCTACCTCAACATAATTTTCCCACACTATCTCCATATCCCTTGTGATCTTTACTATTTAGAAGTCTATCGATCTCGGTCTTGAACATACTCAATGACTGAGCCTCCACAGCCCTCTGGGGCAGAGAATTTCAAAGATTCACCACCCTCTGAGTGTAGAAATTCCTCCTTATCTCAGTCCTAAATGGCCTAAGTCTTAGTCTGTTACTGTGTCCCCTGGTTCTAGACCCCACTCCAGCCAGGGAAAACATCCTTCCTGCATCTATTCTGTCGAGCCCTGTAAGAATTTTGTCTGCTTCAATGAAATCACCTCTCCGTCTTCTAAAAAAGAAGTTTGTGGGTTCAAGTCCTACTCCAGTGACTTGAGCACAAGATCTAGGCTGATTTTTCAGTGCACTGTTGAGGAAGTGTTGGACTGTCAAGAGGTGCGTCTTTCAGGAGAAGGTATTAAACTGAGGCCACTTCTGTCCTCTCAGGTGAGTGTAAAAGATTGCACGGCTCTATTTGAAGAACAGGACAGTTCTGCGTGATGGCCTGGCCAACAATTATCCCTCAACCAACATGAATAAAACAGATGGTCTTGTCTTTTATTTCATTGCTTTGTGGGACCTTGCAGTGTGCAAATTGGCTGTCATGTTTCCAACATTACAACAGTGACTTCACTTCAAAAGTACTTCATTGGCTGTAACAGTACTTTGGGATAACGTGAGGCTGTGAAAGACACTGTGTAAATATTAGGTCTTTCTCTTGCTCCTTTTCAGTGAGCATTTCAAAGGGTGTTGGAAGGGGTTTGCTTTCATGCATACTCAACATGGCAGGAACTCAGTTATCTTGTTGAAATCCATTCCTGGGAGGGGGTAGCATGTTTGATTGCCAGCTTAACAGTTCAATCTCTGGACATAAAGCCAAGGGTGGATCAAAAGATCAAAGGTCAAACCTTGCCCTTCCTACCCAGCTAAGGAATAAAAAAATCGTACAGTTCAATTGTGTTGAGTGTGAGCTGAGCAGGGAGCCACGCCTAGAAAGTGTGGGTGCTCATAAATTTGGGGTTGACTAGTTTGAGAATATTCTTATCGGAAGAATGAATTTAGCTCAATAAAGGGGCAAGATCGCATGCTTGGTGATCTCGTATGTTGTAAGGAGTTTTACTAAAATATGAAGCCAGCTAAAATTTACTATAAATGTAATTTGGTTCATTCATAAAGCAGCCTGTTTAATAATTGGGCTCTTTTCACAAAAATGATTAGTATACCTGTCAGAGATTTGCAAAAAAGCATATAACAAGGAGTTTTGTTTGCTACTATCCTCCAGGTCATGCTATCACAACGAGAACATGGATCAAAAAGTAAACTCCTGATTGTAAGGAACACATGGTCCAGTTACAGGAGAGACCAATGACTCTGAAGAGAAAATATGTAGAGCAAATTTGAAACACAAAGCCAGCTTTTAAGCATTCAAAAGCTGATTGTTAAAGTGAACTAAGTATGTCTTACCTGAGCTCCAGCTGCTGCATTGTTGATAAGATGGTTGTTTGGATTGGAAATCCAGAAGGTTGTGACAGCCCTGCAAGTTAATATTCCGCTTTAGTGGTGAGCAGTAATGCAATAGCGCTGATTTCCAATTAGTTTAGTTTAGAGATACAGCACTGAAACAGGCCCTTCGGCCCACCGAGTCTGTGCCGACCATCACCACCCATTTTATACTAATCCTACACTAATTCCACATTACTACCACATCCCCACATTTCCCTACCACCTACCTATACTAGGGGCAATTTATAAAGGCCAATTAACCTATCAACCAGCAAGTCTTTGGCATGTGGGAGGAAAGCGGAGAACCCGGAGGAAACCCACGCAGACACAGGGAGAACTTGCAAACTCCGCACAGGCAGTACCCAGAATTGAACCTGGGTCGCTGGAGCTGTGAGGCTGCGGTGCTAACCACAGCAGGAGGGTTTAAGCAATAAATCTGCTGAATGAGTTATACAGTTGAACAACTCATGCTTATGTCACACAAGTTTAAAAAGAGATCTATGTTCTCACCCCAGTGCAATGCTTCCTCCTCCGTTCATTGGAATGGTCAACTTTGCTGTACATGTACATGAAGCGCTTAGATGTTTGAGGGATGTTATAAGGCGCTACTTAAATGCCATGCTTTTTTTATCCTTTGGTACTGATGGTATCCGAAGTACGGTTTTAATATTTTGGTGTCACTGTGTCGTTTATTCCACCAAAATGCACCAAGCTGAAGATAACATTTCATTCCATATTAACCCATCAGAAATCTGTCAAGATTTTATATCAGTGTTTATTCTGAGAGACAAACAATGAAATCTTAACCTGATATCAAATTTTCTAAATGATGTAGTAATTCTAAAACTGGAACTATTTCCTCCCGCATTACAGTCACAGTATTTGAGCACTGTGCTGGTGCCAGCTTCAGTCTCCTGCCTGTAGGTCTGTAAGATCACGCAGCACACTAGGACATAACTGAGGCTGGTACTCCTGTGCCATATTGCAGATGATACTGTCATTCAGCTGAGAGTTTAAACTAATGTCCCGCCTCCTTATTCTGTTGGGCATTAAAAGATCTGATTAGGGGGATTTTAACCCTCAAAAATGAGTGGGCATCTCAAACCCAAATCCAACCCGGTGGCAGGCTGCTTATTTAAATATTTTAATGCAACTGCGAGCCTCAGATTTTATCTCCACTTTAAATTTAACCCTGGCAAACCAGGCTTCCTGGACCTGGGGAAACCCTGCAGCTAAAGGGAGGCAAGGACTGCTATGAGGAAGACGTAAGTGCCTTTCCAGCACTGCTTGTGGGCCAGGCTCACCCACTGACCCTCTAAGCCACACTGGACCCACACCATCCCCAACCCTCTCAATCTCTACCCGAGCAGCACGAATTTACCGGCTTTTGGGCTGCAGTCTCTACTGCAGCGTTCCCCACCTAAGAGGGAGCCAAGCCTGTATATCAAGCTGGCTTCTGGGCAGGGCTCCTGTTAAAAAAATGATGCATGCTGTGCAGTCAAAACCAGAACTCCTCCCTCACCCCCACTCGGAAATTCTGCCCCAGCAAATATCGGGCCCACAGAACCTGTGGCTGGATTTTTGTTACGGAGGCAGGAAACAGGAGACGGGTCTGGTTTTGGGTCAGAAACCTGCCTCTGGTGGGAAACTGATTCAGGTTCAGATTTTAAAATGTGCAAGCCCTTAATTGGTAAGGAGACAGGTTTCCTGTCCACTCGAATGGAGGGGAGTCAGATGAAATGTAGGATTCATGTAGACCCCCTACGGCAGCCATCACTGAGGCTACTGGTTGGCCTTAGGGAGAGATCTGCAGGTTTGTGTCAAAACCTTCCACTGTACCAGAGGGAAGTGAGAGGTCACAGGGAAGCTGGAGGCCTGTCATTAGGGGCAGGGCAGCCCTGCTTCATTGAAGCCAATCTGGATTTAATGCTGGAGGCCATGAGGCAGACGAGGGAGGTCCTCATCCTGGAGGGTGACAGGAGTAGGCCACCTCGTCATGCAGCAGGGGCACGTCTCTGTTCAGTGTTATCCTCCTCAGTCTTCTCTTCCTCTTCTTTTACCTCCTGCTCCTCCCCCGATGAGCTGTCTCCTTCCAGGGCCTCACTGTCCTCAAGGCCCACACCTCTCCAGAGGGCCATGTTATGGAGAACGCAGCAGATCACCACAATGTCAATGTCAGAGATCCTTGCAGGAGGGTATTTGAGGGCACCACCCAACCAGTCCAGGCACCGGAATTACATCTTCAGAAGCCTGATGGCCTGCTTAATGGTTGGTCTGCTGAGCAGGTGGCATTGGTTGAAAGGCCTCTGTGCCTCTGTCTGGAGCTCCCATAGAGGGGTCAGTAGCCATTTCTTCAAGGAATTTCCCTTGTCTCCTTGGATCCATCCATGCACTTTGGGAGATGGAGTGAAAATCCAAAGCAGCCTGGATTGGTGGAGGTTGAAGGAGTCATGGCAGCTGTCAGGGAAGTGAGTGGACACATGGAGGAAACTCTTGTTGTGATCACGGACCAGTTGGACATTGAAGGAGTGGAAGACCTTCCTGTTAATGGATCTTACTGGCTGATCATTTATTGCCTTGATGGCCACATGGGTGCAATTGATGATGCCTTACACCTGGGGGAATCCAGTGATGGAGACAAAACCCAATGCCCTCTGTGCTTGCTCGGCCCATCTGTGTCAAAGTAGATGTAGTCCCCCACGATCTGCCGATGGCATGATGAGCTGCGGTCTGTGAAATGCCATCTAGGTCCACAGCTGATCCCTGGAACAACCTGGCTGCATATAAAATCAGGCTGACGGTGACCTTGACAGCTGGAGGTAGGGAATTGTCATGGGAGCCACAAGTTTACAGGTTATTGTGGGTCAGAGTACACAGGTTCCGAGACCATCTGCCTGGAAAGGTGCAGGCTGCTGGCACACTGTCACTTGCAGATATCTGACACTTGGTCAGTAGACCCAATGTCTTGGGTAGTGTCTTCTTCCCCTTGCAGCCCCTCGCTGTGCTCCTCTGGCCTCTTTCTGTCCAGGTGGTTATATCTGCTGAAGCTCATCCTGGTTGCTTTGTCCAATATCTGAGTAACCTGTTCCCATCTGAACTCCTTCAGCTGGGGTTTGTGCATTCACCAGGCCTTCCCCTGCCAACCCCAGCTCCCTCAGTGATGCCAGCGGGCTCACGTCCCTCTCTGTATTCCTACCACTCATCACGGAGAAAAGCAAGTCTTCCAGCTCCAACAATGCCCACTCTGACACTTTTGGAGCAGCTGAGCTTTATTTTGGGCCTCTGCGTTATTTTAACCAGCCCTTCCCATAGTCCTCATGGCTTCCCGCAGTGTTCACGACTTGTAAATGCCGCCATGCTCCAGACATGACATTGTGCCTATGCCCTTCCTTTGAAGATTGTAAATTGCTGCTGACAGGCCTTCTCAATGAGCTCAACAGGCATTTAATTGGAGGCATGTGGGGTTGCCGTTCCCTCCCTCATGGCTTTCCTTTAAAAGTGGCTTTCTGCTCGGGAGGCAGTGGGACCTAGCGCCGAGCTCCGAGAATCCGATCTCTAAATCGCATGTGCACCTGCTTCCGCCCCTGGCGGGCTTTATAAATCCAGCCCATTATCACAGAAACTGGACATTCACCACAATAGGTCTACGCTGGCATTTATACTTAACATGAGCCTCTTCCTATCCTAATTATCTTTACTGTTCTTGCCCCCATATCTCTCTATTCTCTCCTCCCTCACAAATGTTTAAGGACTACAGTGTCTGCCTGCATCAGAATCACTCCCAATGCATCATGTGAAGCATTTGGAACCATTTCAAAGTGACAAAATGCAAGTCTTACTGGAGTAACATTGCATTTATAATCTAGGTGATGGAACTGAAGCTAAAGCCATGTTACTAGTTATTTTTATTTAGTTTTTTTATGCAGCAATTAAACTAAAACCCATATCAGCATCATAAATCACTTGTGCAAATAAAAAAAAACACGGATCAAGATGGCCCTGTGTTTTTTTTATATAAAAGCAAAATACTGCGGATGCTGGAAATCTGAAACAAAAACAAGAAATGCTGGAATCACTCAGCAGGTCTGGCAGCATCTGTGGAAAGAGAAGCAGAGTTAACGTTTCGGGTCAGTGACCCTTCTTCGGAGTTCCGAAGAAGGGTCACTGACCCGAAACGTTAACTGTGTTTTTTATTCATTCATAATAAGTAGGCGTCAATGGTAAGGCCAGCAGTTATTACCCATTCATAATTGCCTTTGAAAAAGTGATGCTGAGCTGCCTTTTTGAACCACTGCAGACCATGTGGTGTAAGTGCACCCACAGGACCATTAGGGAGGGAATTCCAGATTTTTGATCCAGCAACAGTGAAGGAACACAATATTGTTCCAAGTCAAGATCATGTGTGACTTGGAGGAAAACTTGCAGGTGCATGTTATTCTCATGCACCTGCTGCCCTTGTTCAAGGTGGTAGATGTCGTAAGTTTGGAAGGTGCTGTCAAAGAAGGCTTGGCGAGTTGCTGCAGTGCATCTTGTATATGGTACACACTGCTGCCACTGTGCACTGGTGGTGGAGGAAGTGAATGTTGAAGGTGGTGGATGTGGCGTCGAACAACCGGGCTGCTTTGTCCTGGATGGTGTCGAGCTTCTTGTGTGTAGTTAGAGCTGCACCCAATCAAGCAAGTGGAGAGTATTCCATCACACTCCTGACTCGTGCCTTGTAGATGGTGGACAGGCTTTGGCGAGTCAGGAGGTGAGTTACTCGCCGCACGGTTCCCACATTACTGTGTGCTCGTGTAGCCACAGTACTTATATGGCTAGTCCAGTTATGTTTATGCTCAATGGTGACCCCCAGGATGTTGATGGTGGAGGTTTCGGAGATGGTAATGCCGTTGAATGTCAAGGGGAGGTGATTAGACTCTCCTTGTGGAAGATGATCATTATATGGCACAAATGTTACTTGGTACTTATCAGCCCAAGTCTGAATGCTGTCCAGCTCTTGTTGCATGCGGGCACAGACTGCTTCAGTATCTGAGGAGTCACGAATGGAATTGAACACTGTGCAATCATTGGCAAACATCCCCACTTCTAACCTTATGATGGAGGGAAGGTCATTGATGAAGCAACTGAAGACTGGCATCTGCAATGCTGAGGACCTCAGGAGGAGGCTGAGACGGATCATCCACTTGGCACTTCTGGCTGAAGATGGTTGCAAATGCTTCAGCCTTGCCGCTTGCACTCACATGCTGGTCTCTGCCATCACTGAGGATGGGGATGTGCATGCAGCCTCCTCCTCCCATCAGTTGTTTAATTGTCCACCACATATCATCACTGATGTGGCAGGACTACAGAGCTCTGATCTGATCCTTTGGTCGGAGGATTACTTAGCTCTGTCTATAGTGTGCTGCTTCAGCATGCGCGTAGATGTGTATTGTAGCTTCATTTTTAGGTATACCTGGTACTGATCCTGGCATGCTATTCTACACTCCCCATTGAACCAGGGTTGGTCCCTTGGCTTGATGGTAATGGTACAGTGGGGAATATGCCGGCCATGAGGTTACAGATTGTAGTGGAATATAATTCAGCTGCTGATGGTCCACAGTGCCTTATGGATGCCCAGTTTTGAGCTGTTAGATCTGTTCTGAATCCATCCCATTTAGCATGGTGGTAGTGCAACACAACAGGATGCAGGGTATCCTCAGTGTGAAGCCAGGACTTTGTTGTCACAAGGACTGCATGGTGGTCACTCCTACCAACACTGTCATAGACTGATGCATCTGTGACATATAGATTGGTAAGGATGTGGTCAAGTAGATTTTTCCTTTGTGCTTGTTCTTTCACCACCCACAGCAAGCCCAGTCTGAGGCCTACCTTCAAGACTCAGCCACCTCGGTCAATAGTGCTGCTACCAAGCCACTCCTGTTGATGGACATTGAAGTCTCCTACCCAGAGGACATTTTATGCCCTTGGAAGAATCTTGAACTTTCTCTATATTTGCACTCAGGCACTTGTGACTGGGTGCAAAGCAATTAAACAGCCTAAAAGATCACGGGATTTTGGGCACAAGTAAGTTTTGTGCACAGGTACCATACACCAAATCTCCTTAATCCTTTATGGCCACCTGACGTGAGTGAATACCCACCCATAAAACTCACCACACCCCAGGTTACAGAGCCTCACAGATAAGTTTTCTGAGTTCAGAGGCTGGATTCAAATTATGACCAGATTTTCAGGCACAGCAGGAGACAGAATTTATTCTGGCACTTTATTGTAATGTCTTTTGAGCATTTTCTTTTTAATTTGTCCGACTGAGACCTGCTCGGTATTTTCAGTTTCTTTTAATGGATTTTTATGACATTATTATAAGTCAGATCAAAAATTGAAAAGCTTCCCAGATTGCAGGTTCCTAAAAATGCCGTGCCTGAGGTGAGTCCATATTTGCCACTTTTCTTGGGTTCTGATCGTTTACACTGATTTACCTGATTTTACTTTCAGGCAAAATCTAATGAGATTGGCAGGAAATTTGGCCATCACTTGTCAATGGCACAACTGCCACATTTTGGCATCCAATCTCTGGGTTACATCCATGGAGGAGACTCCAGGTTGTAGCAATGAACTTACATGCAGTCAGTACTTGGGATGGGAATATAATTTCCATAAACTCGATCACGGATTGAAATGCACATTGTTTCACTGCGGTCAGAAGGGAGGATAGTGCCTGGCTTGGTAAGGAGCCCCAGGTTATGGTACAGTATGTTCCTCTGCTCCACACCATCCTCAAGGAAGAAACAGTGACCCAGCGTATCGTAGCCTATCGTATCTTTTACCTGCCAAATAATAAAGTTAGACTGTAACAAGTAAAGAAAACGCAGGAAATAAATTACGTTCAGGATGCAGTTAGTCATCAGCCTAAGCAAAGCAGTTGCACGTCAGGGTACAGTCAGGCAATAGCTAAATATTTTAACTACCCTGTTTAGAAGGGAGCTCTGAACCTGGCTCAGTATGTTCACCGGCAGAGCAGTCTCCCAAAAGGTAGATGTTTAGATGATGAGTGGGAAAAGGGGAATCCCTGCTCTCTAAAGTTCAAGTTAAGGTTGGGTTACAAATTGTCTGAGGCCCAATAAGACCCTCCTGAGCACTTTGGAAGTGAGATTTGACACCACTCTGGATTGGCACTCAATGTGGCACCAAACATAAGAAGTGTGAGGGCACACAGAGGGGAAACAAATTTGATTTGAGCAGCAGAGTGAAACAGTGCTAGCAAATCAGTAATAAAAACAGAAAGTGCTGGAAATACTCAGCAGGTCTGGCAGCATCTGTGCAGAGAGAAAGAGTTGAAATGTTAACTGTTTCTCTCTCCACAGATTCTGCCAGACCTGCTGAGTATTTCCAGCACTTTGTTTTTATTTCAGATTTCCAGCACCCGCAGTATTTGGCTTTTATTTTAGCAAATCAGTACTGCGCACAATTATATTTTTCAGTGAAATCACTGCAAAAGAAACATTGGGCTGAGTGTAAATTTCAGAGATACAGAACTTGCAGTGAAAATCCATCCTTAGTTGCAGGATTGCACTAGAAAGGGTACAGAGGAGATTTAGGGGGTTATTGCCAGGAATGGAGGATTTTAACTATGAGGAATGATTGAATAGGCTGGAGTTGTTTTCTTTGGAACAGAGGAGACTGAATGAAGATTTAATTATGTAGGGCCTAGATAGAGTGGATAGGAAGGGGCTATTTCACTTAGCAGAGAGACTAGGAGCATAGTGTCACACCAGCCATGCTATGTTGAATGATAATTTTTTAATCCACAGGCTGCAGATCTGAATTTTGTTTTTTAAGAAATTAAAAAGGAACAGATAAAAGGTGGCTTTGCTAGCAGCTTAAGATGGCCACCTAATTTGCAACACTGTATCCTACAGTGTCTGCCCTGTTCCAGCAAGAACGAAGACCTGGGAAATTTAAGGGAACTGCCTGTTCCCATCAGCAAGGCATAAGACTATCACTTGAACAATGGGACCCTGGTTGTGAGAACAAAATCCCCAGACATGAGCTGTTTTATTTGCAAGGAGAAATACACTGCTAACTACCACGCTTGAATCACTGGGTGAGTTTTATGTGACCAGCTCCCCATCTGCGCGTCTTAAGCTGGTGTTTCTCTGCAGCCGGCTGACAAGCATCTGGACTCTGACAAGAGCAGACCCAAGTGGGGGTCCCTGCTTCCTCTCTCTCTCCATTCCAGCTAGCAATCTTCGAACCCTGCCTGCTGACTGTGACCACCTCTGCATAACCCGGCTGCAACCAGAGACCCCTTGAAGGAAATCATCCGTATCACTGTCTCCAAAAGACCTACATAATCAGCCATCTATCTCTTCAAACCGGAAGCCTCAGGACCACTGAGTTCAGCTAGAAGCCAGCCAAATCACCAAACTTCACAGACTGTATACCTTTTTTTTTTTTGTAACTCGACAAATCTACCCTTCCCCACTCTGTAACCTATTTGCGTGAATCTCGAGTGTGAATGTGAGAAAGTTGGAGTGTAGTTTATTATTTTACTTAGATTGATTTAAGTACAATAAAACTAACCTCTTTCTTTGTTAAACTCAAGAAAACCTGTCCGATTGGTTCTTGTTATGATCAGAGCAAGTAAATAATCAAACACTCACTGAATTGGCCAGTACATACACTTTAAAAAGAATTAAACCTTGCTACAGTCAAACAAGGAGAGGGACAAGAGGGGAGCCCTTCAACCGCTCCTCACCGGATTGTAACAATAGACTTAAAGTAATTAGCATAAGGATTGGAGGGGAGTTGAGGAGAAATTTTCTCATTTCTAGGGTGGTGGGAGTCCATATCTCACTGTCTGAAAGGGTGGTAGAGGCAGAAACCCTCTTCACATTTAAAAAATACTTGGATATGCACTTGGAAGTGCCATAACCTACAGGGCTATGGACCAAGAGCTAGAAAGTAGGAACAGGCTGGATGGTTCTTTTCTGGCTGGCATAGACACAATGGCCTGAACGGCCTCCTTCTGTGCTGTAAATTTCTATGATCCTATGAATGTCTTAATTTGACAGTTGCATCGTGACATTTTATTCCACGGATATTTCAGGAGAGAATCATTTATTCTTCAAGCTCTTTATTTAAAAAAAACAAGAGAAAGTAGATGAAATTGTGACCTGCAGCCTTTTGTTAAAACATCAACCACAGAAAATGTTATAAAAATCAAGATTATTTCTTAAACTCTCAAAAAGTTTTTGAGCCAACATTTCTTGTTATGTTTGGAAAGTATCACCACACCATGCAGTACATTGGGTTCTGTGGGACAGTATAGAAGAAAAAGTTCAAACACCAGAAGATTTCATTATAAACTAGACACAGTACAGGAGGTAAAAAAGGTATACAATTTAAACAAACTCAACAGCAAACAGTGTAATTATACTTGCACAGGACTAAGTATAAAGAGCAAGAGAGAGATAGAGAGAGACAGAAGGAGAATTAATTTGAAACTGTGGTCAGCTTTTGCTAGAAGCATGCATGAACAGACATGATAGGAAAAAGTCACGGTCATCCTATTGCTCTGTGTGCTGATGTTCGTATATCAGCCTGCAAGTACGTTATAGCTTCTGTAGAAGATGGGTGCAATGGTCAGACAGACTTACCAGCAGGCCATTCGTTCCATGTATAGCAACGCATCTGGAGAAACAGTGATGAATGGCTACATTGTCCACATAGGTTGGTGGAACGTATCCACCTTTCTGATCCACATCTCCAGCCAGATGGAAGTGTACCGGGTAACTTCCGAGAATCTGCTGGCCCATGTTGGTCACCTCAATACCAGACAAATGAACTGAGGCAAAGTTTCGTAGGATCTACTAAGGCAAGATTTAAGACTTAAATCAGGGTTCTATATGCATTAGCAATTTAGGTCAGAGAAACAAATCCTTAAAGATTCACAGCAGGATTTTCTATTTTTAGTTCTGTCAAGAGCAGAGTATTATGAAAATAATTTATTTTTCAATTTCATGTGGGCCTGTATTTTCCTTGGAGTGGAAACATTCCAGCAAGGAGGACTTCCGCTCGGCCCAAAACATCAGTGCCATTCTGACCCATTTTCCTGGGTCAAGGTTCATCACCCATGCATGCTAGGCTTCTGGCAGGATTCTCTCTACCAATCTCCCAGGGATCTGCCAGTGTCACTGGAGTTCCTAGCAGCAGGGGCACCATAAGCCGCAGCTCCTAAAATCAGCAGGAGCTGTAGCGTTCCTGGCCCCAGTGGAGATCCACATTGGTAAGTGAATGGAGAGGATGCAGAGGGAGGCTCCACTTTTAAGAGCTTCAAGAGTTTTAAAAATAAATACAATTCATATTTCCAAGACTGGAACTGGGTGCAGTACATTGAGTGTCCAATAGGTGCCAGTGTGACGTATGAGTGTCTGCACTTTCATCAATACTGGTCTTCCTGCTTGTTGTTTATTTTCTCATCTCCCACTGTGTGAAACCTGCTCTGTTCTGGACTTAATTCATATGACAGTGAAACTGCCACTGTGACAATCATATTATGTAAAATGCACATTTTGGAATTGCTCACTACTAAGCATCATTTCCAGAATGTAATGTCAGAACTCCATTATTCACAATAAACTCAATCTGCTGAGTGATTCTAAAACATATGAGGGAGTTGAGAAACTACATGGCAAAATAAAGGGTAATGGTGCAAGATGATTTTTCACCTACGGGTGAAAATTTTACACACACGCTAGCCTGCTGCCACTCCTCTGAATGAAGTGGTTTCTGGCAAGGGTTGCAAAGGGAACTCTCAATGTGAAAACAAAGCTACGTAACCCTAAACTATCTACAGGATGCACTGCTTCAAGTTACCAAGGCTTCGTCTCCAACCCATGACTTCCATTACTTAGGAGGACAAGAGCAGCAGGTGCATGGGAAGCCCATCAACTCCAAGTTCCCTTCCAAAATCACACACCATTCCAACTTGGATTTATAATCGCTATTCCTTCATCATTGGGTTAAAATCTCTACATAACAGAAGTGTAGGAGCATCTTCACTATACGTACTGCAGCGTTTCAAGAAGGCAGCTCACCACCATCTTCTCAATGGCAACAGAAAATGGGCAATAAAATGCCAGCCTTCTCAGTGATGATATTATCATGAGAATTAATGAAAAGAACTTCGAAAATACTCAATGATAATGGTGGACAAATACTTAACTAAATAGTTTGAAATTCCTCAATCCACTCTTAATGCCTGTTAAAATAGCGGAGGAAGGTAGTACAAACCAGTTAAGTGTTTGCTTTCTATTATAACAAACAGTAATTCCTAGCAATGAGCTTCGGCTGCAAGGAACACTGGTTTGACATCTCATCACTTACACCATAAATCTTGCCATGAATAAATTACAAAAATAGTTTCTCTGAATTGCCAATAAACTCTGCATAACAGGAATCCTAAACAATAAACCCTTGACATATTACTTGTACTAAGCATTAACAATTAGGATTGATGGTATCACATACTTTCATTCACAATTTAATTTTAAGAATGACACTATTGTAGAGATGAATCCGTCAATAGCAAAGTAGTCACTTGGTAGTACAGAACTTGAGTATTGCTGAAAAAAAGAGACAGGCTGTCGAAGCTTTTCTTCTTGCTCTCATCAGGACATACACAAGAATGCCAAATTTCAAAGGGAGCAACAATTTATACTGCATGGGAAAAGGGTGCTGATTGGTCAAGGCTTTGTAATGGAGAATGCACCAGGGAACTATTGTCCCTCATGCTTTTGTTTACTTCAAAAAAGGCACAAAGCCTGGACATGTTCCCTTTACCGGCAGAGGACAGGTCCCTGTGTATGAATATATGTAGCTTCTAGCAAGCATAAGCGAGCCATATTATGAGCCAGACTGATAATCTTAAAGTGGTTGCTAGTATAATTCTTAGCGCACTTGGGATTGTTCAGCAAGTGCTATCCAATCACATCTAACGTTGGACATTAAGTTCTGAGTTTTGCAAGCACGGGTTTGTTGAGTACTGTCACTACTCTGCCTAGTGAGACAGCCGAAGGGACGTGCTGTTTGATACGATCAGCCAGTCTTTGGGATGTACAGCCTACGTAACTGGCATCACACGGTCACTAAAATTCATATACCATATTACTCATCTGTGTGGCAGGCAGATTGTCTTCAACAACATGTCTCTTTTTCAGCAATACTCAATCACAAAGTGTTGAATTGTGCAATTTATTGACTCTAAATACGTAATATGTATGCATCTACTCAACATAATGTAGAATAAGTGATGTTGTATATGATTTTATGCAACACTTACTCTTATCTGTCCACCAAATGTATCATAGCTGAAAAAGTGGCAGAAGTTTTGTCCATAACAAGAGTCCTCCATTTCTCCTTTAATGAGGATATTTCTACTTAAAAGTCCAACTTCAGCTCTCATATCTATTCCATCTATAACTTCACCCACATGAAGATAACGGGGTTTACCTATATCAACAAATCATGTGTTTTAAATGCCACCCCATTTACTGCAATAGTTTAACACTAGTGTTATTGTTATTATTAAGAAGCCGACATGAAGGGCCCCAATGCATGGTGCAAGGTATCATAAGAGTACAAGAGAAGATAATTCAACAAGTGCAGATCAATGGATTTCAACCTTAGCTTTCAACAGTCTGCAACTTGTAAGAGGAAAACACTGTGGGAAATAACAATTGTACAGTGTCAGGCAAACACCCACCTGCCAAGGATGAGGAAAATTAATTTCGCCACATGAACATTGATTTCAAACTGCTGATGAAGAAAGAACTGGCTTTAAAAAGTTGCAAACTTTGGCTGGAGAGAGATATTAGCATATCCAATGACAGTACTTCAAAGAACAAGGGGCTATTTGCTGCTCCAATCCACAATGGATTTTGATTACCAGACGTTGAAGGTGGCAAGGCTAGCATTCCAGGTTAACTGCTAAGATGGCCGAATACACAAACAGACGTGGGCGGACTGGTTTGATTACATGGCTGACTGATTGTTGGAGTTATTTGAATTTTGAACTTGCCAAAGAGTGTTTGAATCTCAGAAAGCTGTTAGCTCCTGAACTGAAAAGACCTCGCTCTTGTCTGCTCTTATATAGCTCTCACCAGCTTTGGAAACCATTGAAGACATATGAACATCAAGAGAGAAAAGTCTCCTACAGTGAACAAGGTTTAAGAAGAATACTGGGCCCCAATGAAAAGTAAGAGCTGTCTACAATCAAGGACTCTACGGCGAGCTGGAACCACAGAAACTGTAACAAGAAACCCCCTTTAGAGACTGCCTCAAACCTTTACTATATTTATTTTTCTTCTGCTCTTTTCTGTCCCTATTTGCATGTGTGTATTGCATGTACATGCTAGCATGGGTGCGTCTTATATCTGTAGGCGTTAACCGTATTAGAGTTTAAGTTTTAATAAATTTCACTTTCCTTCTTTAAACCTAAGAAGGCCTGTTTGTGCTCATTTCTTTGCCTTATAATTAGAAAGCTGTGAACAAGGATCCACAAAGGGGTAACTCAAAACACAGCGTGTTTAAAAATTAAACCCTGTTACAATAAGACCAGGTGAAGATAGTAAAAGGCCCCTAGACACCTTTCTCACCTGGTCATAACAACAGCTTTAGTCCTGAGTAAGATTCAGTGGAGTAGGTGACTGCAGTTAGACTAAGAGTCTTGATTTTAACACAAGGACATTAAGGGTAAAGGTGTAGATAAGGTAAGGGCATAGATCGGAATGTTGGAAGATTGAGTGTATCAGGAAGAGGAAAAGTATAAGATGACATATTCACAGTTTAGAATGTACACAAGAGGAAAATTCAAAGTGAACAGATGCAGGGACCTGAGCACAAAATCCCAGATTTGCACGTCAGTACAGTACTGAGGGAGTGCTGCACTGTCGGAGGTGCAGTCTTTTGGATGAGACACAAAGCCAGGCCTCTGTCTGTCCTCTGAGGTGTGCGATAAAAGATCCCGTGGCACTATTAGAAGAGCAGGGGAGTTCTCCCAGTGCCCTGGCCAACATTTATCCCTTAACCAACATCTAAAACAGAGTGCTGCCTGAGAGAGTTTTCTAGGAGAAATTGGCTGCCACATTCGTACATTACAACAGTGACTACACTTCTAAAGAACTTCATTGGCTGTAAAGCATTTGGGACATCCTGAGGTGGTGAAAAGTGCTACAGAAATGTAAGTCTTTCTTTCTGCAGCCTTTTGTGGACCAAGGAGCATATTGGAGTCATAATCTCACTGGTATAGAGGCTCAGGGGCCTCCTTGTGCATCGATCCTCTGACACATCCAGACAACTGACTGTTGCAGGAGGCCCACTGCCGAGGGTAGAAGGTGCAAAGAGTTGTGCATCTCCCATGCTTTATAAAAGTGCTTTCTCCTGATGCTCAACTGTGATTTCCCCACTACCTCCATAGAAAAGCACCTCACATGATGATGTTTCAAAGTGTTCCCATTCATTGAAGTCACGAACTCTAGTCTGAGGAAAACCTCAGGAGGGGAGAAAAATGAAATGGCTTCTCCCCACCTCCCCCCCACCCCACCCAGTGTTGAAGGGATCGCAAGAAAACTAAACATGAATAAATAGTCCACTGTTTGCTACACTTCATATTCCAGTCTTTAATAAAAAACTCTACTTAAGTTTAGATTTTCTTGGTAAAGTTAGAAAGGCAAGGAATGGATCATATTTCAGTTTTTTTCTAATTAAAACTTAAATAACATTGTACAATTTAAATCCATATTGCAGAAAAACATTCCAATCTACTGATGCAAAGCATGCCCATCAAAAGTTTTCAAAAGTAGAATTACAGAATGGTTACAGCACAGAAGGAGGCCATTCAGCCCACCATGTCTGTGCCGGCTCTCTGCAGGAGCAACTCAGCTAGTCCCACTCCCCCGCCTTTTCCCCGTAGGCCTGCAAATTATTTCTCTTCTGATAATTGTCCAATTCTGTTTTGAAAGTCATGATTGAATCTGTTTCCACCGCACTCAGGCAGTGCTTTCCAGATCCTAACCACTCGCTGTATATAAACGTTTTTCCTCATGTCACTGTTGCTTCTTTTGCCCATCACCTTAAATCAGTGTCCTCTGGTTCTGGATCCATCTGCCGATAGGAACAGTTTCTCCCTATCTACCTTGTCCACACCCCTCAAGAGTTTGAGCACATCTATTAAATATCCTCTTAATCTTCTTTTCTCCATGGAGAACAGTCCCAGTTTCTCTAATCTATCCTCGTAACTGAAGTTCCCCATCCCTGGAACCATTCTCATGAATTGTTCCTGCACCCTCTAAAATGTCTTCACATCCTTCCTAGAGTGTGGAACCCAGAACTGGACCCAATACTCCAGTTTAGGCTGAAACAGTGTGTTATACAGATTTATCATAACTTCCTTGCTTTTGTACTCTATGCCCCTACTTACAAAGTCTTATAAAAAAAGAAGAAAAAACCAAAAAGTTGTAGATTTCTTACCATCGATTTTAACCTGGTTAACTTTGCATTCAGGGCAGGGAAGAAGATTAAAGTCTTCAGCCTGATACATAGAATAATCAGTGCTAGCAATGACTATTTGGTCACCAGGCGACCAGCTTGTGGCATCGTCCATTAAATTAAGAATTATACCCCTCGACACATCTACACGAAAGCCACAGTGAGGCACACCTGTCAAAACAAAATGTATACAGCATTTTACAAAGAAACACAAGTTAGATTTAGGAGATGTGTGTTGGCAATGATTCCACCATTTAGTGAAAAGAAATTAGCTTCTTCTAGATATCGGACTTCCTTATAGTGTCAGCAAAACCAGTGACTTCTCAATGGTGGAGAATGATGCAGTAGTATGATCAGTTAGTTGTCTTATTCTTGTCTTCTCTTTCGGCCTTCACAGCCTCCACCACTCCCATCTCAGCTGATAATGACACATATGGAATTTACACGGAGCTAACTGGTCTTCCTTGGTCAGGTGTAGTTGGACAGAGAGGCTGGGAGGGTTCCAAGCATTATCATGGATTATGACTGACTCCTGCAGTGGTATTTGGAAGGCTGGTGGGGCATGGGTGACTCTGGTCATCTACAGCCTTGCTTTATTTGACCGAGATGAACTCCATGACTCCATATCTGCTCCATCACTAAGACCACCTACATAACATTCCCAGTCTCAGCTAATCTGGCACTGAAAGCCTCAACCATGCCTTTGTTACCGCTAGATGACTATTCCAATAATCTCCTAACCAGCCTCCCACCTTCCACCCTCCATAAACTTAAGCTCATCCAAACCTCTGCTGCCTATATCCTAATTCACACCAATTTCCGATTGCCCATTACCCCTGAGCACACTGGCCTACATTGGCTTCCAGTCTGCCAAATCCTCAATTTCAAAATTCTCATCCTTGTTTTCAAATCCCTCCATGGCCTCGTCCTTCCCTATCTCTGTAACCTCCTCCAGTCCTACAACCCTGAGATATCTGCACTCCTCCAATTCCGGCCTCTTGCACACCCCTGATTTTCACTGTTCCACTATTGACAACCATGCTTTCAGCTGCCTAGGCCCTAAGCTCTGGAATTTCCTCCCTGAACCTCTCTGCCTTCCAGTCCTTTACCTACCACTCCTCTGTTAAAACTCTCCTTAAAACCTACCTCTGTGACCAAACTTTTGGTTAGTTGTCCCAATGTTCCCTTGTAGTTTAGTGTGAAATGTTGTCTAATAAGACTCCCGTGAAGCACCTTGGGATGTTTTACCAGATCTACATCTTCATCTACATATATATAAAATGTTATTTATTTAATCAAAGAAGGGAGAGAGTGGGCAGCAGGGTGGGGGAATGAGTAAAGACTCAGTCCAATGGGCCTTGACTTGTACCAGATGTCAATGAGTATAAAAAGCCCCAATTTAAATTTTGAAAAGAAAATAGTAGAAGTAGCCTTACCATGCACCCATTCACTGAAGGCAGTAACTGTGAAATGAATCCCATCATATGTCTGAAAGTCTCTTCTTGCTATGGCCATACCAGTTGATCCATTCGGCTTATATAATCGTTTATCTTCCACAACAAATGATTCCCATGCATGAAGAACTCCAACCATAGCCCATGGCTGCCTGGAGTACATCGAAATCCAGATTAACAAAGATTATACTGAATAAGCTTGACATCACAATCAATTGGGGCGGCACAGTGGCGCAGTGGTTAGCACCGCAGCCTCACAGCTCCAGCGACCTGGGTTCAATTCTGGGTACTGCCTGTGTGGAGTTTGCAAGTTCTCCCTGTGTCTGCGTGGGTTTCCTCCGGGTGCTCCGGTTTCCTCCCACAAGCCAAAAGACTTGCAGGTTGATAGGTAAATTGGCCATTATAAATTGCCCCTAGTGTAGGTAGGTGGTAGGGGAATATAGGGACAGGTGGGGATGTGGTAGGAATATGGGATTAGTGTAGGATTAGTATAAAAATGGGTGGTTGATGGTCGGCACAGACTCGGTGGGCCGAAGGGCCTGTTTCAGTGCTGTATCTCTAAACTAATTTGCAATATTTTGTTTATGTGTCTGCCTTTACTTTATACACAATTACAGTACTTGTGAAAGCTATAAAATAGATTTGGAGGACTATTTGTTTCAATTGTTACTTAACCATTCCTTTCAACAAACCTGGCTAGTTGCCCTAGAAAGGACATGAGGAGCTGTCCATGGTGGCTCCTATTGTAATCAGTAAATTATGCCTTTGTAAAATGTATATGCTGTTGGCATTAAACCAGATCTACTAAATGATGGCACTGTAGTCCAGATAACATCAATGCTGTTGGAACCGTGAAAATCCCGTCCCCATTCAGGAGATCGTCATTAAGTACCATGCCAAACGTGATCATACATGTTTTAGCTTGCGTAACAAGAGCGTTCATTTCACTTACAGTTTAATACAACGTAGTTTATACCGATGAAGGATCCACGGTATGAATGAGCGATAGCATGTACAGAGCGACAGATTAACAGAAGCAAAAGCTAATGGACGGATCGGTCAAAACGTTACGAGCCCACGGAGCAGGAAGGCGGTGGAAAACATTACAAAAAGTTCCACACGTTACCCATCGCTCCGGGCTTCACCGGGTTGAAATTCCCATTATACCGTATTTCACCCAGGGCTGGATTCCAATTTTAGACGGGAGAAAAGCATAGGGTGAACGCTGGTGAGTGTAATTCACCCACTGGTGTTGCTTTTCACTGCCTGAAAGGATAAGTGGACATCACTAACCACTGACCTTGGGGTCGATCAGACCTCCTGTCACAAAGTCAGTGAGAGGCTGTGGCATGTGCAGATCTTCAATTTATCCAGTGCTGGTGTTTAAACGGGGGCAATTCTGCGTTTTCTTCTATTCCTCACCGCCTCTGCTGATGGCTCTCCCATGCCTCCCATTTTAACTAACATTGTTCTCGCTGACCGAGTCAAGACCATCTCTCCCTTAACTCTGAAACCAGTCTACCCGAGGGCTTGGGCTGCTTTCAAACAGTGGGGCAAATATGACATTCCCCATCTTGCTGTGACTAAGAGCAGGTGACGAGATGTTAACCGAGGCACACATTGAGTAGAGAATCTGCTGGAGTTTAATCTGCAGAGCTGATTGGAGAGAGTGCAATAAGAGAGAGGGGGGGGGGGGGGGGGGCTTGTTGGACAAATGTCTGAAGGACTCCTGCAGCCTAAGAGATAGATTAAATATCTCCAATATGTGTAGGCAGATAGCGAGAGATCTGTCACCACATTACAGAACAAGAACACTGTATTTTAAGTAGAATCGGCTCCCTAAACTTCTGGAGACTTTTACTCCTTACACTTTGATGAAATTAAAAGCAGCTGGTTTGAAAATATAAATTCATTCGAAAAACAAAACATGAAACAGGAATTCAGCGGTGCAGCTACTGCAACATAATCCATCTACATGATAAAAGGCAGGTGCCTCACCTGTAACCCAGATGCCTGGCTTGGTGGCTCCCCAACAGTTCTCTGATATCATTCCGGGCTGATCTGCTCAAACTCCTGGCCGCCGAATCGCCCACGGCGATGGTCACGATTCGCCCTTTCTCTTGGCTGCGCAGAAATTCCTGCAGCCGCCTGCTCTCGTTCGCCCAGAGATGGGTATCGAAGCGGTCAGCTGCCAACACCTTGGCTGTGCCCTGGTCTATAACCCTAACATTGAGGCCTCTGCTACCCCAGTGTTTGTCAAAGCGGTAAACTCCATACTGCAAACCTCCTGGGTACACAGTCCGAGCTAAGGAGGTCCACGACAACTTTTTCCTGCCATGTAACTCTAAGCTCCCCCCTTTGTCCACTCCAATGAACTTCTGACCAAAATGTTCCACATTTGGTGCATCTGTTGACTTGCCAAAGAGGGTGATGGTGGCGGTAGAATTGTAGGGACACTTTTCTGCCCCAATGTGCAGTCCCCCACCGTTCCTGATCAGAATATAGTGAGTTCTCAGTGTGATGGCAGATGTCGGTGTGTCTGTAAACACGAGTTTGCCTGTGAAATGACACTTAAAACAGTCACTGATGGACAATAATGGCTATTGACAATTTTCAACAGACAAGTCCAATAACTAATTCGTAGTAAGACCCTGAAAGACCAATTTTAGCTTCGGCGCGCGTTAAGCAATACTTTGCCTGCAGCAATGCTACACTTACAGCTTGTAATCCCCGGACCTGTTGTCAGTAAGGAATGTTAAAACATATTTATGGAAATGGATTTTTTTTTTACAAGTAGAAACCATGTCAATTGCGCAGTGATTAACGAGAATGCACAGTTTTCACAGTGAAACTCACCCCCATTCTCTATAATAATGGAATGGACAGAGGCTGAAGACTCCAGTCTCAGGAACATCCCGCGTCCAATTTTAACCTTCTTGTTTTCATCGTGTCCAGGATTCCAGGGTAATAAATATGGAGCCTTATCCGGGCAGCCCGCTGAAAGAGAATACTCATTTCACTATCAAATCTTATTGTACTTTTATATATATATATATCTGTTTCAAATGTTGATAACAAGGAAGTTACACACCTGTTGTATCAAACTTCTCCTCGCTGTATTAGTGTGGTGTACAGGCAGGCTTGGGACCATCCCTGCCGCTGATGCTTTGAGTTAATCCGCGTTGCACGCTGTCAGGGTCTCAGTAATACAGGGCAGGATTGTGATGGATTACAGATAATCCACATTGATTTACCTATAATTTATTATAGAAGGGCCAGGCGGGCGAGTTATCGAGAATCACAATGGAGAAGGCACAGAACTCAAGCTAAAAGCTGGAAATTAGAATCGCTTCACCTGAGACTGCAGTCAGTTCACACACACATACACACCGAGCCTGCACTCCTGGACAGTTCAACACACACTGACCATCACCCCCAACATTACAGAACCCAAACTCCCTGCAACAACAGCATTCCGGGAAAGTTTCCCCATACACTGGGGTTACTCCGAGCTCTGCCCACCTGTTTACAGGAGGAGCCAGGCTGCGCTCCGATGCCCAGCGGCCGAGCCGAGTCTTTCCAGATGCCAGTCGCTTCTGTCCGATTGGGATCCGCCTCGCGTGATGACCCGTCACTCGAGCTGCTAGCACCCGCTGCTGGGGAGTTGTGAATGTCCCGGTGCCGCTGTCCCGGGGTGTGGGTGCCCTGGTGCTGCTGTCCCGGGTGTCGGTGCCCCGGTGCCGCTGCCGTGTGCCGCTCCGGCCTGATACTCCTCTATTTATAGGCGCTCACTGGATGTTTACCTCCAGCCGGCTCCAGCTGAGCGCTCGGCCCCGCCCCCCGGCCGGTGATTGGCTGGAGCCGTGGTTAGTTACAACCGCTGCCGGGAGACCGAGACTGAAGATTCCACAGCCCTAGTGACGCGAGGGGAAGCCCCCACCCCCCCCCCCCACCCCACCCCCCACAACTCACCTCCGGGGATCCCCCTCCTCCCTCTGCCTGGGTACTCCCTCCCCTCACTGCCTGGACTCTCCCTCCCCTCACTCTCCCTGCCCTCACTCTCCGAGGGTCTCCCTCACTCCAGGGGCCTCACTCTCTCCCTCCTCCACTCCCTTCCCTCCCCTGATTCTCACTTCTTCTCCCTCCACTCTCCGGGGGGTTCCACTCCCTCCCTTCCCTCATTCACAGGAGTCTCACTCCCTCCCACTCTCCGAGGGCTTCACTCATTCACTCACTCTGTATTCCCACTCCCTCTCTCTCCCAGGGTCTCACTGCCTCCTCACCTTCTTGAAGCGGAACCCACAGGCCCTCTGGATCGCACCAGTGGCTGTCAGGCTGGCCAGGGACAGTCCACACAGGCTCGGTTGATGAGGGGAGGCGGACGCGCGACTCAACAATCAGGAGGTGTTCCCCGTAGTGACAGCAGCCGCCCAGGCCAATGTGTCAAAGAATCAATCCCACTGCGTCTAAAAACTGGAGCAAATCCCCAAGCATCGGGTCTCTGGGTCACGAGAAATCTACTTAACTCTGATATCTACACATTAATACCTTGACAAACAAAACTCTCAGTCTGCTTGTATATTTTCCCTCTCTCTGCAGCTTGCTGCTGAATGTCTCCTGGGGCTTTGGGACGAGGCATTGGTCCATTTCCAGGAAAACACGGTCAGGAATTCCAAAACAACGCCAGCGACTCCTGCAGAACCTGCCTGGTCGGGGCCAACAACAGCTTCAGAAAGCGCCAATACAACACACCAGCTGGAATCTGACTGGATGGTAACAGAAGGCTGAGGAAACCTGTCCACTCAAATAGTCCACTGAAATCATTCAGGCAAAATCAGAGCCTGCACGCCAGCACCGGACATGCAAAAAAGCCAAAAGTATCAGAGTGCAGGCATTATCTATTTCCCTGTAAGTAACATTGTCAGGTAGAAGAAATTCCCCAGCAATGGACCTTTTTTCAAGCACCTTGTTCCTGTACTGCACCCAGAGCAGTGAAAGCCCAGCAGATATTTTGTGTCCTGATCCCATTCATTCATTCCCACTTTCATTTTACATCATTCCTACTTTGGATTCATTCTTTTATTTTAGGCCTCATTTTATTCCAAAGGCACTGTAGAAACACCAACAGATCTCTCCAGGAAGTAGAGTGGATAAAAACAAACATCATAAGATTGGGTGGGTTTGAAAATATCACGCTTCCCTACATTGTCGGCCACTTCTGGTAAAAGTTTTTGTTGGAACTGAGAACGTGTTTGATTTTGGAGGGTGTGAAACACAAATCGAGGAGTTCAACACGCATTAAATCCACAGATTACACCGATCTCCATAAATGTCGGACCGAATTATAGAAATAACAGCACAAAGTCCTTGTTAGCTCTGCAATTGGCACTGTCTCAATACCCATTCCCCAGATCCTTTCATATTCTTCCTTTTCTAATCCTTATCCGATTCCCTTTCAAGACATGCACACTAAACTGCAGACAAAGCTTATTCCAACACTCAAAAGATCTGTGCCAGAAAGGCGAGATGACAATTTAAGCGCTCACCAGTTAACAGACACGCGCTTGCCAAGAACTTAACATTATAAATGCATATTTAACACAGAAAAACATTCCAGGGCATTTCACCAGCGGGAAAATTCACGATCCAAGCAGCTATTGAGGGAAGAGTTAGGAAAGGTGACCAGAGATGAGGTCAGAGGCAGGTTTCCGAGAGACAGCCTGTTGAGGATGTTGCAGGGCTAGAGGAAGGTAACAGCCATGATGCATGAGTGACTAGCACGGCAGCAGAGCAGTGTGTGTGTGAGGTGACCCTTTTCTGATGGATCATTAAGGCTGTCAATAGATTACCTCAGGGTTACTGAAGAAAACTAATCACAGCAAGTGACCGTTTTAGGGATGGGATGGCCCAATCAAATTAAAAAGATGCCAAAAGCAAGTGCCACCAAAACCGGATGGAGAATTTCGCAATGAAATCAGATGTTATTATTGATGTCTACAAGACACCGTATACCTTGTGCTGACCACCAGTTGCGAAAGGCATCCAGCTCACACTTCAGGGCCACCTGGGCACTGTCAAGACCACAGAAAGGAAGCAGGCAGCCAGGGAACCCATCCTTGCCACCACCTCCCCCACCCCATGGGCCCCACCTGTCCTGGGCCTATGAACTGCTGTTATAGCCAGGCCCAGGAACTGGCCTACAAGAAGATTCTCCAACTTACTCACCCTATGTGTGAGGTCGGAAGTTGGGAGATGAGAAGGTGGTTACTGAGGTTGGGTGGAGTGAGGCCATGGAGAAATCTGTAAATGTGATTGAAGATTCCAGATTAAAGACTAAAGACAGGGATGTGGCAGCGGAGGTCAATGGAACAGGGCTGATAAGCGAGTTGAACCTGTATGGTAGAGCTCTGGATGAGTTGTAATTTATGTGAGGCCAGTGAGGAGAGCATTGGAGAACCCAAGTCTTGAGGTGACAAAGGCATGGCTGATGGTTTCTACAGCATATTGTAGAAATGTAAAGAAGTAGCCTTGGGGATGTGGAGTTGAACAGAACACTGAGCTTGAACTGTGTCAAGTTTAGCTTTTGCAGGTAGCCGAAGTGAGAGCTGAAATCAAGGGCAAGATGCAGAATTTCTGGGAAGAATCAAACATGATGGCTTTAATATAAGACTCAGGGACGGCCATATAAACCATATCAGGTGCCGATAAGATCTTTTGGATTATCTTTTTCATTTATGAAATTTTACATTCTGAAATATTCCCTATAATTGAATATTTCACCAGCTGCCTTGCTTTCTATTGTAATGACAATATGTCACAGTGTGATTCTCGATCAGACTAACAGCTTGAGTCATTACTCTGCGCTCTTAATTTCACTGAACACTTAAGGTATAAAGCTAGATACCAATACGCCAGCCACAAGAGCTAATAATACATTTTTAATAGCACACTGGCTGTGGGGATATTATGTGTATGAGGTTTTACACAGCGTGAAACATTGATAACTCAAAGCATAAATTGGTTCTTACCTGTATTTTTTTAAATTCATTCTCAGGATGTGAGCATCACTGGCAAAGCCAGCATTTATTGCTTGTCCTTATTGATACATATGAGCAGCTTGCATTAGTGTGGGACTGGAGCGATACACAGATAGGCTAGAGTAGGTGAGGATAACAAGTTTCCTTCTCTAAAAGACATTAATGATCCAGTTGGGTTTTTATGACAATCTGACAGCTTCATAGTCACTTTCACAGAAACCAGCTTTTTATTCCCAGACTTAATTCAACTTTGCAAACAGCTATGGTGGAATTTCAACTGAAATGGCTTTGAGAGATTAATCCATGCCTCTGTCTTATTAGCCCAATAACATAACCATTTATACTACCATACAGTCAATTCAAAGCCTTGGAGAAACATTATTTAACACTGGCTTTTTATTTGCCACCTTCAATGTATTTTAACTTGTGGAGCTTCACAGTGATCATAGTACTATTACGTGTTTTGCACGCAGTTCTACCTCAATACCACATCTTGCGACCCCTCTATTGTCTCTAAATTGTCAGACTGCTTGTCTGACATCCAGTACTGGATGAGTAGAAATTTCCTCCAACTAAATATTGGGAAGATCTATGCCATTGAGTGGAATTTTCAACTCTTAGTCCCAGCCGAAACAGTGTGACCTGTAGCAGGTCAGGAACCCATTAGGGTCTGCAGCAGACTATGCCAAGGCTCTTAAACTGAGCCACATAATTAGCATCTCACTTTCGGATTTCCTGACCAATCAAAGACAGTTGACAGGATAACACATCAAATTTGTCAAAGGAAGGATTTTTATTAAATGGGCCCCATCATGGGCCAGAATGGTTCAACTGGGCATGGAGTCCTGAGGCTATATCAACCACAGAAATGAAAGGAGACCTGGGAAGACCAGCCTCTCAAACCAAGCAGGTGTGAATGGAAGTAGCAAGGAAGTCAGCAGCAGGAGTGCGGCCCCTCCAACCTGGACATAGTGCACCAAGAAAATGAAGGACCTCAGGAGGGCAGGAAAGGTGAGTGGTGTAACACTTTCAGGTGCCAAGTCCCACACTCTGACTTCCCCAGAATTCTCCTGCACAACACACCTTGTTGCTACACTCATTCCTCTCTCTCGAGGCACCTCCTCACATCCCCCATCTGAGCAGCCAATACTCACACTCACCCTCATCTTATTGCTTTCTTGCACTCATGCATCACAATCACCATCCATAAATAGCATGCTTCCTTCCTCTCCCATAATCCATTTCTAACACTTATAACTCTTTGCTTTCTCTCCCTTTAGGAGAGAACTTCGGAGAGGGGCGAAGACCCGGGGTGGGGTGGGATTGGCCCTCCAGTGACTGGCACCTTGTTGGCCATTGGCAATGCGTGCCCAGCTGCTCCACTGGGTAGGAGGTCTTGTTCCAGGAGGTTGCAGGTGTCAACAATAACCTGCCATGAAAGCCAGAGCCTCCTGAGGCACTGGTGCTTAGACATGTCGAGAGAACTGATCCTCTGCCTCGCCTCCTTGGAGCTGGATCTCTGTGTTCATCCCATCTGCCCTGTGGAGTGACATGTGGCCATGTAGAAGGTGTTGTTGCTGTTGCTGCTGTTGTTGGTTTTGGTGTTGATGCTTCTCTTTTTCCTGATCAGAGTTGCAAAGTAGAGCTGCATAAGCTGCTCCCATACCACAATGAAGGCTGGCAACAAAGAAGTGCAGCAGAAAGTAAGTGAAGTGCAAGACAGGTGAACTGACCTCCAAGAAGTTGGCAATCACCTGTCAAGTAGCGAAAGCATTCTCTGAGTGAAGGAGTGCTGTGAGCAGCAGCCTCTCACCTGGCCATGGCTGCAGTTCTTCGGTTTCACTGTTCAAAGCCTTTCCAGCCTGTCAGTTTCACTAAAGAAGCATTTCCAGCTCTGCGCAACCTGGTTGATCCTGGTGAGCTTCTGGCAGCTTAGGAAACAGGTGAGCTGGCTGTAAAAGCCAGAATGGTTGGTTAAAACCTCTAAGAGGGTTCCCTGCTCACCTGCAAACCCTTCTAAGTGAAACCCAGAAGAGGCTGGCATGATGTCAGGATCCCGACCTGACATCACTTTTAGGGGACTTAACTCCCTGCATGAACCCAAACCTGCCTTCCCTTGCCCGTTAGAAATCTCCCCATTGTTTTCAGTCCCTGGCGCAAACTCCATTCCCTAGCCATCCATTCCATCCCTCTCCCTGGCAACTGTCTGAGGCTGAACCAAACTGTTTGCAACCTTTGTATCCTATTTGACCCCGAGACGAGCTTCCGACCACATATTCATACCATACCCAGATCGCCTTTTTCCACCTTTATGATATCACCTGACTCTGCCCCTGTCTCAGCTTATCTGCTGCTGAAAACCTCATCCATGCATTTGTTACCTCTAGACTTCACTGTACCAACAAACTCCTGGCTAATCTCCCATCTTCTAATCTCCATAAACTTGAGGTCATCCAAAATTCTGCTGCACAGTGGCGCAGTGGTTAGCACCGCAGCCTCACAGCTCCAGCGACCCGGGTTCAATTCTGGGTACTGCCTGTGTGGAGTTTGCAAGTTCTCCCTGTGTCTGCGTGGGTTTCCTCCGGGTGCTCCGGTTTCCTCCCACATGCCAAAGACTTGCAGGTTGATAGGTTAATTGGCCATTATAAATTGTCCCTAGTATAGGTAGGTGGTAGGGAAATATAGGGACAGGTGGGGATGTGGTAGGAATATGGAATTAGTGTAGGGTTAGTATAAATGGGTGGTTGATGGTCGGCACAGACTCGGTGGGCTGAAGGGCCTGTTTCAGTGCTGTATCACTAAACTAAACTAAACTAAACTAAACTAACTCACATCAAGTTCCATTCACCCATCACTCCTGTGCTCGCTGACCTACAATGGCTTCTAGTTAAGCAATGCCTTAATTTTAAAATTCTCATTATTGTTTTAGAATTGCTCCATGGCCTTGCCCCTCCCTATCTCTGTAATCTCCTCCAGCCTCACAACTCTCTAAGATATCTGTACTCCTCTAATTCTGGCCCCTTGACTATCCCCAGTTTTAATTGCTCTACCACTGGTGGCCGTGCCTTTAGCTGCCAAGACCCAAAGCTCTGGAATTCTCCCCTGAAACCTCTCCGCTTCTCTACCCCACTTTCCTCCTTTAAGACACTCTCTAAATCCTACCGCTTTGACCAAGCTTTTGGTCATCTGCCCCTAATATCTTCTTGTGTGGCTCCATGTCAAATTTTCTTGATAATGCTCCTGTGAAGTGGCTTGGGAATTTTACCACATTAAAGACACTATATTGTTCAATATTCAGTATATTCACACCTAATCTGTACTAATGCTTTGTCTTTCAACACACCATTAACATATTGTTTGCCTTTGCTCCGTGATCTTTTGGTCAGCTATGTGGCCTGGTCCAATCTGCACCTTCTCCTTTGTTATCTCTTGCCCAACCCCCACCTCACCTGTTTATAATCTGTGACTTTTCTAATATTTGTCAGTTCCGAAGAAGGGTCACTGACCCGAAACGTTAACTCTGCTTCTCTTTCCACAGATGCTGCCAGACCTGCTGAGTGAATCCAGCATTTCTTGTTTTTGTTTCAGATTTCCAGCATCCGCAGTATTTTGCTTTTATCTATATAAATACAAGTTGTTATTGTTCCATATATCCATTTTTTTGATCACTAAAGTTCTTGCTGTAATTGCAACCAGCAGCCGAGGTATTACAACCTTCACTCAGTTTGATTGCACCCAGTGGCAGTATTTCCCACCTATACCAAGTCCATTGCTATAGGTATCACACAATATTACAGTGCTTTTTAAATGTCAGCCATGGCTCAGTTGATAGCCCTCCCAGCTCTGAATGTATTTTAACCTACCTATACTAGGGGCAATTTATAATGGCCTATCAACCTGCAAGTCTTTGGCATGTGAGAGGAAACAGGAGCACCCGGAGGAAACCCACGCAGACACAGGGAGAACTTGCAAACTCCACACAGGCAGTACCCAGAATTGAACCTGGGTCACTGGAGCTGTGAGGCTGCGGTGCTAACCACTGCGCCACTGTGCCGCCCTCAGTGCTGTGCTGAACTATCAGCCTAGATTAAGTGCTCAAGTCTCTAAAGTGGGACATGAACCCCTAACATTCTGACTCAGAAGCACGAGTGCTACCACTAAGCCAAGCAGACACCTAAACTATGTGGAAGGGAGCGGCAGTAGATACCACAGAAGTGACCCTTTGTTGCTGATGTTTCTGCAGACAGGCTGATATTTTTAAAGTAGGACACATATGAAGTAAGTTTCCATCACTGGCTTGTTATTAGATTGTTGATTTTCATCAGAGAATTTTCATACAAATATACTGATGCTCTGCTAGACTCCCATTATAATCCAAACAAAGTTAGCATTTCAGCTTCTCTTTGACAAAGAGAGCTAGAAGATGCTATTAAGAAAAAAGTCAGTTCACATAATTTTTACAGTCATTGTGAGGTTAGAAATACCACAAAGCAAACAGTCTATTAATGCTTTGTAGATAAGTGAGTATCAATAGGAAGCATCTGAACCAACTGTGAAAAACCAGTGGTATCAGAGTCTCATCTAAAGGGAAGAAAATTGATTGCCATTGACCCACGGTTTGAACATGAGGCTGATCAGAATACAGTCAGTTTTTATCAGTTGCTGATTTTGTAACATATAAAGTTTCAGTAATTGATATTACCATTACCTTTGAATAACTATACCTTACACAGTGGAACATGGGAATGAGTGACCTGAAGGCAGGTTTCCCAAAGACTTTAAAAGCAAAGGGCACGTCTGATCTTTGCTTTCTTTAAACTGTGCATTTACCCAAAGGTATGAATAACTGGATCAATCCTAGCAACAGTATTAAGCAAGAAACAGTTTATCTCAGGTTAACTTTCATTCAGCTCCTATGTAAGAGTGCAGAAAGTGGATCAAATGTGATCCTAACAGCTAACTAACAGATAGTTTTCCTTTGAGTTCATTAATTTGTGATGAAGCTGCTCTCCTCGGACAGCAGGTGTCAGCACCAGCAGGGCAGTCGGGGGAAAAATATACTGGAAGGTACATTACTGGTGGGAGTTTTGAGAACTAACATTGCCTGGATTCTTTTTGCTGTTGTAACATACATAGAGACAAGAGATATAAATAAACAAAGAACTAACTAGCCATGAAGGGATGATGACCACGCAGAGCTTTCTCTCCACTTGGCCTGTTTAACAGGTCACTAACAGAACAGCGCTGTTTCTATTTCATTTACATTCACGATTGCTAACTTCCTTCTCTTTTATTTAATGTTCTCCCCTTTTTTCTCCCCCAAAGTCGCCAACTTTTACTGGAGTTCAGTCCCAGGTGCACCTATGGTACCTAATCTAATCTATTCGTCTCGACAGCAGGAGTATGCAGGAAATGCGACTGCGAAGACCAGCAAACCCAATGCTGCCCTCAGCTGGTATCCAAACATTCACACTTTCCAGCTGGGTTCAGTGAACAGCAATCAGGAGCAGAAGCCACATCTGAATTTCCTTCTCCCTCATCCAATTGGGATCAATTGTAACATCACAACACCTAGTAACACCTCATAAACACCTTAGTTCACTGAGCACAGATGGGGGAATGAACCTGGAACTTTCTAGCATGTTGACTATAGAGTCATACTGGTGTCATAGAGTTATACAGCACAGAAACAGGCCCTTCGGCCCATCGTGTCCATGCCGGCCATCAAGCACCTATCTATTTTAATCCCATTTTCCAGCACTTGGCCCGTAGCCTTGTATGCTGTGGCATTTCAAGTGCTCATCTAAATACTTCTTAAATGTTGTGAGGGTTCCTGCCTCTACCATCCCCCCAGGCAGCGTGTTACAGATTTCAACCACCCTCTGGGTGAAACAATTTTTTAAAAGCAAATCCCCTCTAAACCTCCTGCCTCTTACTTTAAATCTATGCTCCCTGGTTATTAACATCTCCGCTAAGGGAAAAAGTTTCTTCCTAACTATCCTATCTATGCCCCTCATAATTTTGTACACCTCAATCAGGTCCCCCCTCAGCCATCTCTGCTCTAAGGACCCTAGCCTATCCAGTCTCTCTGCATAGCTGAAATGCTCCAGCCCAGGCAATGTCCTGGTGAATCTCCTTGCACCCTCCCCAGTGCAATCACACCCTTCCTATAGTGTGGTGCACAGAACTGCACACAGTACTCCAGCTGGGATCTAACTGTTTTATACAGCTCCATCATAACCTCTCTGTTCTTATATTCTCTGCCTTGGCTAAAAAAAAGCAAGTATCCCATATGCCTTCCTAACCACCTTATCTACCAGTGCTGCTGCCTTCAGTGATCTAAGGACAAGTGCACCAAGATCCCTCTGACCCTTTGTACTTCCATGGGTCCTACCATTCATTGTATATTCTCTTGCCTTGTTAGTCCTCCCAAAATGTATCACCTCACACTTCTCAGGATTAAATTCCATTTGCCACTGCTCCGCCCAATTTACCAGCCCATCTATATCATCCTGTAATCTAAAGCTTTCCTCCTCACTATTTACAACACCACGAATTTTCATGTCATCTGCAAGCTTACTGATCATACCTCCTATATTCACGTCTAAATCATTAATGTACACTACAAACAGCAAGGGTCCACCACTGGTCACAGCCTTCCAATCGTAAAAACAACCCTCGACCATCATCCTCTGCATCCTGCCACTCAGCCAATTTTGGATCCAATTTGCCAAACTGCCCTGGATCCCATGGGTTCTTACCTTCTTGACCAATCTCACATGCGGGACCTTATCAAAAGCCTTACTGAAGTCCATGTAGATTACATCAAATGCTTTACCCTTATCTACACATCTAGTCACTTCCTCGAAAAATTCAATCAGATTTGTTAGACATGATCTCCCTCTGACAAAGCCATGCTGACTATCTTTGATTAATCCCTGCCTCTCCAAATGGAGATTAATCCTGTCCCTCAGAATTATTTTCCAATAGTTTCCCTACCAGCGATGTTAGACTCACTGGCCTGTGATTACCTGGTTTATCTCAGCTACCCCTCTTGAATAATGGTACCACATTCGCTGTCCTCCAGTCCTCTGGCACCTCTCATGTGGTCAGAGAGGACTGGAAAATTTGTGTCAGAGCCCCTCACATATCTCTGCCCCTCAGAATTTCCCTTGCCTCACAAAAATCCTGGGATACATCTCATCTGGGCCTGGGGATTTATCCACTTTTAAGCCTGCTAAAACCGCTAATACCTCCTCCCTTTCAATGCTAATTTGTTCAAGTATATCACAATCCCCCTCCCTGATCTCTACACCTATATCGTCCTTCTCCATAGTGAACACAGATGAAAAGTAATCATTTAAAACCTCACCTATGTCCTCTGGCTCTACACACAGATTGCTACTTTGGTCCCTCATAGGCCCTACTCTTTCCCTGGTTATCCTATTGCCCTTAATATAAAACGCCTTGGGATTTTCCTTTATCTTGCCCGCCAGTGTTTTTTCATGCCACCTCTTCGCTCTCCTACTTACGTTTTTTAAGTACCTCCTTACACTTTCTATACTCCTCTAGTGGTTCCACTGTTTTCAGCCCTCTGAATCTGCCATAAGCCTCCTTTTTTTTCCTGATGCAATCCTCTATATCCCTCGACATCCAGGGTTCCCTGGACGTGTTGGTCCTACCCTTCACCTTTACAGGAACATGTTGGCCCTGAACTCTCAATATTTCCTTTTTGAATGACTCCCACTGGTCTGATGTAGACTTTCCCACAAGTAGCTGCTCCCAGTCCACCCTGGCCAGATCCTGTTTTATCATATTGAAATCGGCCTTCCCCCAATTCAGTACCTTATTTCCAGTCCATCTTTGTCCTTTTCCATAACACCTTAAATCTTACAGAGTTATGGTCACTATCCCCAAAATACTCCCCCACTGATACTCCTACCACTTGTCCAGCTTCATTCCCTAAGATTAGGTCCAGTACCGCCCCTTCTCTTGTAGGACTTTCTACGTGCTGGCTCAAAAAGCTCTCTTGGATGCACTTTAAGAATTCCGCCCCCTTTAAGCCTTTTGCCATAAGATTATCCCAGTTAATATTGGGGAAGTTGAATTCCCCTACTATTATTACCGTATTATTTTTATACCTCTCTAAGATTTGCCTACATATCTGCTGCTCTATCTCTCCCTGACTATTTGGAGGCCTGTAGTACACTCCCAGTAAAGTGATTGCCCACTTTTTGTTTTTAAGTTCTACCCATATGGCCTCATTTGAGGAACCTTCTCAGGTATCATCCCTCCTTATGGCAGTAATTGACTCCTTGATCAATAGTGCAATGCCACCTTCTCTTTTACAACCCAAGCCTATCCAACCTCTCTACATAGCTTAAATGTTCCATCCCAGGCAACATCCTGGTGAATCGCCTCTGCACCCCTCCAATGCAATCACATCCTTCCTATAATGTGACGACCAGAATTGCACACAGTACTCCAGCTGTGGCCTTACCAAAGTTCTGTACAACTCCAACATGACCTCCCTGCTTATGTAATCTATGCCTCGATTGATAAAGGCAAGTGTCCCATATGCCTTTTTCACCACCCTATTAACCTGCCCTTCTGCCATTATTACAATTACCCACCATCTTTCTCAACCTTTCAATCAACTGTTCTCTCTTACTTATGGTAAGTCTGATAGCTCCCCCTCTAGCAACATGGGCTGTGGGGTTTTGGCCAATTTTCTAGCCTGATGCCCAGTAACTGCTTCATTTTGTCCTTCACTAGTCTCCTCGGTATTGCTAACCTCCTGGAGAGGACACACAAGTCATCCTGTTTTATAACCAAAAACCTAGTTACTCAAGGATGACAATCAGTGGAACGGAGCCCAAGACTGGGACTAAGGACATAGACTGTCCCTCTGCTGTTCAGGATACTTGGCTTATATATTAGCAGTGGTGTTCCCAACAGTGGCTGAGTATCAGGCCCCACTGCTTAATTCTTTTTACTCATTCCTGGAATTTAGGTGTTGTTGGCATTTATTACTTGTTTGACACAATTGAGTGGCTTGCTAGGCCACTTCAAAGGGCACTTAACTATGTTGGTGTAGTACTGGAGTCACATAAATCTGTAAAGATATATATGTAAGGTTTCGTTCTCTAATGGACATTAGTGAATCAATTGGGTTTTTATCACAATCTAACAATTACAAAGGTCACAAACCTGAAACATTAACTCTATTTCTCTCTCCACAGATGCTGTCAGACCTGCTGAGTATTTCCGGCACTTTTTGTTTATATTCCAACAATTTCATGGTCACGGTTACTGAGAACAGCTTTTATTCCAAACTGAATTCAAATTCTCAAACTACAAACGTGGAACTTGAACTCATGTTCTCGCTGGCTATTAATCCAGGCCTTCTGGGTTCCTAGTCTAGGAACATAATCACTATGCAACCCTGGTTAACTGTTTGTCCAACTTTTCACTTAAAAGAATAACCACTCCCATTTCTCACCTCCCAGACAAACCTTACTGATTGACCCTGTTGCTATTTAATTCTCCTCCTTCTGTTTATATGTATCTTTGGTAAGATGACAGAGAAAGAGAGATGCCTATTATTTTCACTGCTCTCACCATCTCTCTGTGGTTACTGCTGCTGCCTCTTTCTTGCTTCCATATCAAGACCCACTCTGGGCCACACAAAATAAACTACTAAATTCCGAACCTGCCCATGTCCACAATGAGACTTCAGATGTCTTTCAGTGAGTAATGCATTCATGCACAAGACGTAAAGTTCCACCTTTAACACAAACTGCAAGACTGTCTGTCATTCTCCACAGCACACCATTCAGTAAATGTTATTTTCAGACTGTGCTTGTCATGATTTTGATAGCAACAGATGACCTCCTGTTTCTCATTAAAGGAACAGTTATGTGGCCTGATATCACTCAACAGATTATTTTCAAACTGCCCATTACTGATGTGTATCACCTCCTTCCCTCTCCCTACCTCTTCTATCCATTTTATTCATATATCAAACACTGAAAAAGAGGGTAATTATAATCTTCAATAAAACTTATAAACAAGAGTTTCTGTCAAGAATGGCAATATTTTTGAAAATAGACTATTGTATTCAGGGCCTGTCCCATCAAATCCACTCACTTAGAATAAAGAACACAGCTGTTAAACTCACCGACACACTCATTACAGGAGCTGTCCCATTGCTGAGATATAGAAAGGAAAGGATTGGACTGTACCTGAGATGTTCCAAATAAATAGCATGCACTGGCACTCCCGTACTTATACACTGTCGGAGGTTGGTGGGTACTATTAATGTTTAAACCAATTGAAGTCACGTTCTCAGCAGTACTCTACCTGGTTTATAAGACTTTTTGTGGGTCCTGTTCACTTTCAGCCATTTTGAGGCCGCGAAAGCGAAGAGAATAGAAAGAAATAACATGGAATACCAGAAGCATTCAGGCAAATCATCCAGCAAAAAATAAGGTATACATGCAGATTTAGTGAATGGGTTGGTTAAAATTAATTCAAACACTTATTTTTAAGTATTTTATATGGTTTTGTATCAGACAGGTGGATAAATCAAAGATGGGGCCACTGGTGCTACAGCAATGCAACAAATGTGGCCGCACAAGCTGTGATGTGAGTAGTAAAACAGTGAGTATAGATGGAGTAATCACAGTCAGGTTTTTAGAAAATAAGTACATACTTAGGAGCATAGAACAGGAATAGGCCATTTAGCTGCTCAAGCCAGCTCCATCATTTAATTAGATCTGCATGTCAGCTCCATTTACCCACCTTAGCTCCATATCCCTTGATAGTCTTACCCAACAAAAATCTATCAACTTCAATCTTGAACATTTCAATTCAACCTCACAGTCTTTCGGGGAGGGAATTCCAGATTTCTACCAGTTGTGTGAAAAATTGCTTCCCAATTTCCCTCTTGGATGACCAAGCTCTAATTTTAACAATAGCTGTGCTTAACCATCATCCCTGTGCTCGCTGACCTACACCGGGTGCTCCCAGTTAAGCAATGCCTCAATTTTAAAATTCACATCCCTGTTTTCAAATGCCTCCATGGCCTTGCTCCTCCCTATCTCCCTAATCCCCTTCAGCCCCACAACCCTCCGGGATATTTGTGTTCCTCTAATTCTGGCCTCTTGTGCACCCCTGATTTTAATCACCCCACCATTGGTGGCTGCGCCTTCAGCTGCCAAGGCCCTAAGCTCTGGAATTCCTTCCCGAAACCTCTGCACCTCTCTCTCCTCCTTTAAGACACTCCTTAAAACCTACCTATTTGATCAAGCTTTTGGACATTAGATGTCCTAATATCTTATGTTGCTTGGTGCTGTATTTTGTTTGATAATGCTCCAATGAAGTGCCTTGGGATGATTTACTAGGTTAATCGTGTTTTATAAATGCAAGTTGTTGTTGTTAAGTTCCCTTGTTCTTGAATATCCAGTAAGAAAACACAGCTTCTCTATATCTACTCCATCAGATCCTTATAATATTTTAAGTGCAGAAGTAGTTTTGGTCCCCTCACATGACAGGAGATTTAAAGGCCCTGAAGAACGTCCAAAAATGGCCAGAGTGATAGCAAGTCTCAGAACTGTTGAGTTATCACGATAGGCTCAGGGAATTGGGGCTTAATTGCTGAAGAAAAGGAGATTTTGAGTGATGAAGGAAACAGATTCTGTCTGGGTGGATAGGTTATTCGAGCTGAATATAGAGGGGATAACTCAGGGTATGAATATAAAATATGAAAAGAGTTAAATAGCTGCCAGTATTTCTTTTTCAGACTGAAACAATCCCATGGCACTAGAGCAGGAGAGTTGTCCCTAGCGTCCCGGCCAATATTTATCTCTCAATCAACATTACAAAAACTGATTATCTATGGGGGCTTGCTGTGTGCAAATTGGCTGCCATATTTCCTACATTACAACAGTGACTACACTTCAAAAATACTTAATTGGCTGTAAAGCGCTTTGGAAAGTCCTATGGTCATGGAATTATAGAGTCATAACGGCACAGAAGGAGGCCATTGGTGAAAGGTGCTATAGAAATGCAAGGATTGACCTCTGGAACAGATTGTTAAAATGTGTGCTAACTACGGATTCACTGAAGTCCTTCATAGCAGCAGGATGAGTTCCTCAAGAGTCAAGGACATTCCTAGTTGAACAGGTATGTGGGTAGTTGTAATTATTGATATTCAATACCGATGTCACCTGGAGCTTTGTTTGATCACTGCTTGATCATTATCACCTTCAGAGATCAGAGAGGAACTTCCCAGCATTTCTTCCTAAATTAGCCTCAGCTTTTACCTCTCCCAGGAGGTTCCGTGCCTTCGGACAAGGGGAGGGGGAAGGGTTGATGATGTGCATGGGTCACACCATGCCTGGATGGGATTGGCTTGATGGACCAGTTTCTCTTTCTACTTCCGTCTATCTGTTTCCTATCTTTTGTATAAAATCTGGGACAAGAGAGCTGGAATACAAAGGAGAGGGAGTAATACTTTGTTTGTACAGAACCTTGCTCGGACCCCATTTGGAGTAGTGTGTGCAGTTTTGGGCACCAATCTCAGGAAGATATACTAGCCTTGGCTGGTTTATAGCAGAGATTCACTAGAATTATATCAGCATTTAAAGGGTCAAATTGTGGTGACAGGTTGCATTATCCTAGTTTGTATTCCACTGAATTTAGATGGTTGAGGGTAGAGTTAATTAAGGTTTGAACTAATAAAGGAATTCAATAGGGTATATAGAGAGAAATTATTTCCTCTGGTGGGAGAGCACAGAATAAGGGGAGCATAAGCTTAAAATTTAGGCCATTCAGGAGTGAAATCAGGAAGCACTTTTTCAGACAAAAGGTAGTGGAAATTTGAAATTTGATTCCCTCCCTCCCCACCCCATAAGACAATAGATGCTGGGTAAATTGAAATTTTCAAGTTGAGATCAATAGATTTTTGATGGGCAAGGGTATCAAGGGGTATGGATCAAGTGTGAGTTGGTGGAATTGAGGTACAAGTTAGCCACAATCTAGCTGTGGTGCAACAGGCTTGAGGGGCTGAATGGCCTACTCCTGTTCCCATATAGACGCTTTATGCTCAACTTTATATGGTCTGTGAACCTTGGGATGTAACAAGTGACAGCACAGGCTTTACTTTAGTCTTACGTACCATTTCTGAGCTGCCTTATTGATCCTAACATTACTCATGTGGTAACATTAGGAGGCAGCTGCTGTCAATGGAAGCTTACACTCTAAAACTTCTTGTTAGAAATCATGCTGACTTAATTAAACTCTTAAAATAACATCAGTGAGGGTGAACTCATTGCATTAATGCTGGGAGCTGGCTCATGCACGTTCAGTTCCCAGAATCTGAATTAAAAGAACTAAAGAAAAGCGTAGAAGCTCTCAGCTGTTAAGAATGTCATCTAACAATGTAGCAGTCTTCCTGATTAACCAAAACCACAATTGTGAGACATAACACATCTGATGTACAGTATACTGCAGGAAACAGTTACAGCCACAAGGAATAGCACAAGAATGAAGAGAATCACTGAGTTCACTGAGTTACAATCCACAAGAACACAAGAAATAGGAGCAGGAGTAGACTATATGGCCGATTGAGCTTGCTCTGCCATTCAAAACGATCATCGCTGCTCTAAGGCTTCAACTCCACTTTCCCACCCGCTTGCCATACCCATTGATTCCCTGAGAGACCAAAAATCTATCTATCCCAGCCTTAAATGTATTCAACAATGGAGTGTCCACAACCCTCTGGGTAGAGAATTCCAAAGATCTTGTTGCTTATTCAAATGAGATCCTATACAAAGCACTTTAAGGGGAATAGCACAGGTAATCATTGCTAATTTAACATGCAAGGAACGAATGCATTAGTTAAGATGTGATTAAATCTAGTGTACAGTGAACAAGTTTGAGATAGTACATGTTCTGGTGAATCTTTATCTGACTGTCGTGCAGCAGATTTAGGAGTGATATGAAAATCACCTCAATAGTATCAATGGTCCATAAGTTCATTAATTCACCCACTCACTCATTCATTCTTTTATTCATTCCACTAAATATATCACAAGCTCTGAAATAGTTCTTTTATATATAAAAAAACGGAAAGACTTGCATTTCTATAGAGCTTTTGCAACCTCATGACGTCTCAAGGTGCTTCACAGCCAATTAAATACTTTTGAAGTGTAATGTAGGTAATGCAGCAGTCAATGTGTGCACAGCAAGATCCCAAAAACAGCAATGCATTAATGACGAGATAATTTGTTTTACTGACATTGATTGACGGCTTAAATATTGGCCAGGACATTGTGACAACTCCTTTGAATAATGCCATGGAATATTTTATATTCACTTGGGAGAACAGATGGGGCCACGGTTTAACATCCAATACAGAAGACAGCATTTCCGACAGTACAGCACTCCGTCAGTACTGCGATCAAATGTTAGCCTGTATTATTTAGTCAAGTCCCTGGGGTGGGGCTTGAATACATACAAGCTCTTTAATAACTTGTACATGTGTTGATTGTTGTAAAAAATCAGATGATACCTCTAAATGTATATTGTTGACAAGTTAGAATTCATTCTGAATTACTCAGTGGTACTTCTCAGTAGCAGTCAAACATGGGCCTCATTTTAAAATCCATTGCAGGAACTATTCAACAATGAACCATTCATTTTAGGATTTAGTTTGTATCATCAGATGCAAGAAACAGGGTGTAACCCCTCAGACAACATCTGTTTCACATTTTGAAAAAAAGGATCAACATTAATTTTACTTTGAAAAGAAAAACGCGAATGCTGGAAAGCTGAAAAAGCATGGGAAATGCTGGGGAAACACAAAGGGTGAATCAGGTGGAACAACAGTTTAATGATCCACACTAAGGGACACTTGTTAAAATTCATTCTTGGGATGTGGACGTCACTGGCAAGATCGCATTAATTACCCATCCATAGTTGCCCTTGCCACATTGATTTGCTGCAAGTGGAGTGGTTTTGATACAGCTGAGTGGCATGCCAGGTTGCTTCAATGGGCAGTTAAGAGGTAAGTACATTTCTGTGTACAGTCTACTCCGATTAGTTCAGTCACTTAATTCATAGTACTGGATAGTTGAATTCAAATTGTGCTGGAAAAGTCTCCAGCACCATTTTATTCTAGTTGCTTAATTCAACTCACTTGATAAATCAACTTTTTTTTAGCATATAGAAAAACACTGAAATAACTGATTAGTCTGTGAGTCCAATGATTTCAGATTGTCTTTCACTTTTACTTCTCTTTGGCATCTGTCCTAGACTTTCAGATGATCCCAAATGGGATTCATATTTATGGACAGATACCAAATATGTTCATGAATTTCGTATGCTCAATAAATCTACTCAGACTGAAAGCAATATCATAATTAAATATGTACCATGCTTATTATTGTTTTTACCTGTCATTCCCAATACTATTTGTTCCTTATTAACCAACAGTTTCTTCACAATGGAGAACGATTTTGCTTGATGTATATCTAGCAACAAGTCCAACCTTTTCAGGAACAGTAAGACTTGGTAAAGTAACTGTGGCTTTATCTTAACTTTAACCAGATTGAGTGGATTAATTTTGGTAAGCTGGTAATTGAGCTTCTGATCGCAGGTTGCAAGCGGGAAGAAATCCAGTGGCAAACTTTTCCCTGAACCTTTTCGAAGTACATAATTAGTTATTTTAACAAGAGAGTCGCAAGACAGTAGTACTTCTTTCAATTTCTTCATGCTCTGGTAAATAGCCAGCAAGCTGTTTTCCTGTTGCCCTTTTCTAGGGGTCGTACTCCGTGCTGATCGCTTGTAAAGTGGGTAAATATCAGACAAATTGGTTGTGCCATCAAGGGGGAAGTGTGATATGTTCAAGGAAGAAGTTTGAATACTTTGATCCAAACCTGTAGGCAAAAAGCAAACAAATGGTCAGAATGTTTTAACAAAATACAGAGTTTGTCACACAGGTCCACTAATGATGCTTACTCTCAGGTATCTATTATCGCATCCTGTAAAGAGTGAGAAAGAAAGACTTGCATTTATATAGCACCTTTCACAAACTCAGGATCTCCTCAAGTGCCTAAAGGCACTTAAGTATTTTGAAGTGTAGGGTCTGTTGTAATGTGGGTCCCACAATATAACAACCAGATAATCTAATTTGGGTGTTAGTTGAGGAATAGATATTGTGCAGGAAACTGGAGAGAACTCTCATTCAAAATAGTATCATAGGATCTTTTTGCATTCGCTTGAGGGCAGACAGGGCCTCAGTTTAACATCTCATCTGAAAGATGGCACCTCCAGCAGTACAGCACACTCTCAGTACCACACTGGAGTGCCAATCTAGTTTATAGATTCAAGCCCCCGGAGTGAGGCTTGAACCCATAACATTCTGCCTCAGAGACAAATATACTACCGTTCAACCACAGCTGTACAACAACAGATAATCACCCACTGGGTGCTTCCCCCATGCAGGGAATTTACTCTGCATATAAATGGTGAGGTCCGAGGAACCCTGGGTATTGGGGCTTGAATCTCATTCTCATACAGATGGTGTGGTGGGAAGATCCCCTAGCAGGTAAGTGGAGGAACTTCAGGCCATTGAACATGGGTCGTGGGCGGGTGGGGGGGGGGGGAGGAAGATTGGCGGTACGTGGACCACAGGGTCAGGGATTTTGAGAGGGCAGGATTAGAGGCCGAAGCCTGAAGGTCAAGGATCTTGGGAGGTAGGGGAGGAAACTGGAGGCTCGGACCATGGTCTGGAGATTGGGGATCTCAATTGGAGTTACTGGAAGCAGTGGCAATCGGGATGGTGGTTTACACGTGAGTAAATTACCTGTTTAGTGCAGGCAATCTTCAGGGTTGGTTTCCCTGAGTACAGCTAGTGATGGCATTACTTCTCTCAGAGCCAACCAATGTTGAGTGAAGACCTCAAGCAGTCATCAGTCCCCATATTTGCATATGCAAAGAACCTATTGCCTGCCTCATATGTGGGCAAAGGACACCTCTTGTTTGTCCTTACCCAAAATGTGCACTTCTGACCCAGCAATTTGGGAACAATTTCTAGACTGATACCTCTTGAGATAAAACCTAGAATTCCATAGCTTTTTTGTGACCTTATCAACTGAGGTGACTTTAACATCTTGTGAACCTGTCCCGCTACCTGTATCTTATCAATATTCCTTTGCAGCTTTCTTTGGTATTCTAAAGAATTAATTGTACTTTTTATTTTGATATAATCCGCAATTTTGACTCCACTCCATCTAGTTCTATATCCAAATCACTGATATACACAGTGAATACAAGTGGTTCCAGAACCGAACACTGTGGAACACCATAACCCACTTCCAAAGCACAGCAAAATATTGCCCATAGCTCCTGCTCTCTTTTCTCTTTTGTAGCCAATTTTTTCAATCCAGTCAGCTATCTTCCCTCTAATTCCATACTCCTTAATCTTCTCCAGTAATCTCCCATGTGGTATATTGTCAAAGTCCATGTACACTACATCCACCAAATTTCCACCATATACCATCTCTTGTTACCTCCTCAAAGAATACTATGAGAAATGTCAAACACAATTTTCCCTTTTGAAATACATGCAATTTTCTCTTTAATCTTGATACGTGGGAATTTCATCCTAAATTAGAGACTCAAAATTTCCCTGCAACAAATGTTAAAATAACTGGCCTGTAATTATCTGGATTTGGCCTGTAATTATCTGGATTAACCCTGTCCCCCTTTTTAAAAATGGCTATTGCATTGGCCACTGTCCCATCCTCAGCACATGTCCACACTCAATATAACCCTGCAATATGATCTCAAGGGCCTGAGCAATTTTCTGCTTAATCCCCCTCAGGATCTGAGGATGGTTCCCACTGGGCCTTGATGTTTTGCCTTCTTTTAGCCTAACTACCTTATCTCAAATTTTCCTTTCATCCATCATAATATCAACCATTTCACCCTCAACCATTTCAGGATTCACACCTCCACTCCAATATCCCTTTCTTCAGTAAAGAGCAATGCAAAGTATTTGTTAAATAACTTTGCCATTTTTTGATCATCATCTACATATTGACGAATTTCTTCTCTCAGGGGTCTCAATTTATTTTAATTTCTTTTTGCTGTTATACCTTTATAATTAAAGGTAGAACAGGCTCAAAGGCCTTAATGGCCTTCTCCTGTTCCCACGCTCCTTAACTCTTATATTTTCACATTCTCCTTTGGTTTGTCTTCCATTATTATTTATCTAATAAGCAGTTTGTTCAATTTTAATTGGTCTCTCACCTCTTTAGTTGTCCACGGCATCCTAAAATTACTAGCAGTGTCCTTCCTTTTTAATGAATATGCTTATTCTGTACCTTTGTAATTTTAGTAAAAACATTGCACTTCTATCTGCCAGTTCTGTCTGCCAGTTTCTCCTTCCACCTCCCCTCTGCTATCTCCTAATCTAATGACACACATTTTAGGAATTCTGCCTTGTACTCCCTCTCTGTCCAAATTGATAAGTATTAAAGATGGAACACGTATTCAAATAACTTGGCAGGAGCTGTAATGGTACTAGCCATATCCTGTCATGTACAAGATTACTGCACAGTGAGCTCCTGCTGTACTGTCACTAGTTTTTCTCTTACAGGATATGTTGGCATTTAATTAGCTGGTGTAACAGGCGATACCTACCCCACCCAGCCACCACAGTCTGCATGCCTGAAGAGCAATTGTTCATGCGATAGGCTGCAGGGGCATTGAATTCTACAGGTAATGTTGAAGCAGGTATACAGACCATATTGCCTGACTAATCCTGTAGTTGGCACTGCTGTTAATCTATTTATACACAGGCCCACCTCATAATCCAGAGACATGAGTTCAAATCCCACCATAGCATCTGGGGAATTTCAATTCAGTTAATAAAATAAATCAGGAATAAAAAGCTTGTCTCAGTAATGATGACCATCAGGGAAGGAAACCTGCTGTCCTTATCCAGTCTGGCCTACTTGTGACTCCAGACCTATAGTAATGTGGTTGACTCTGTAATACCTTCTGAAATGGCTGAGCAGACTATTTAGTTTAGGGGTGGATGAATTTTAAAAAGCCAAGCCCATCAAGAGTGTGTAAAAAAAGGGAACGAGACACAGTTCAGTTCTGATGAAGGGTTATGCACCATCTGCAACAACATAGCTTGGCCTTTCTCTGTACAAATGTTGAGTGAGCTGTACATTCAGCATAGTGAGTTTTTACTGCACTGGGTATCATGTTGGTTTCTTCTAACCTGAAGCTAAGAATTTACAAGCACCTGCCAATCTGCAAATTGCTCTCACCAAAAAGCAATTAACCTCGAACTGACTTCAGGATGTCCCAGTTTGCAGCAATCAATCTTCGTGACATTAAAACACAGCTGCACCGTGCCAACAGAGACGCTGCAGTCATTACAGTGTACAAGCTGAGCATTGCCACAGGAGGTTCACTGCTTTTTGTAATAAATGAAACATTTAGCAGCATCTGCATGACAACTTCAGAGTGCCTCCACAGGTTGCATGTGTGGCCAGTCCTACATTGCATGTCCTTTCTGTGCTTCTTGCAGAGGTGGCAGAAGCAGGGAAGTCAGTGCAGGACCATCCGTCAGATCTAATACTTCCAGCTTCACCAACCTCAGCAGCACCAACATAGTCACACTTAGGATCACTTAGCAATTTAAAGGAGGGAGGGGCAGAGGGTGGAGGCTGAGGTAAGACCAGATATCATGCAACCGAGCTCCTGCATGGTCACAAACTGTGCAGTGATGTTCTGGGATTCAAAGCTCGCTCAGGGTACTATGCAGAGGATAACGTGCCTGCAGCAACAGATCACTGAGTCTGCGTGCAACACACTGGAAGGTGTGTCCTAGTGTGTGATTCAGTGCAGAGCCCACTACTGCCATAATCAACCTTTTGTGGTACAATCATGGGGCATGAGTCTGCCGTCCCAGAATTAGCAACATCAGTAGCATGTGCAGCAAAGGTACACATTTAACTAGTGCAGACTGGGCGTCACTCGTAAGGTTCCCTCTCCTGCTGTCAATGCAATGCGCTTGATGATCCAAGTCATGGTAGTTATCAGTTTATCACTGTGGATCATAATCCAAGATGAATTAACAATTTTGATACACCTGGATCAAGATTGCAACCATTATTGAGGGATTCAGGGACCTGGTGGCAGTATATATTATATATTATGCTTTGCTCACACAACTTAGATTTATATAGCACCTTTAATGTAACAAAACATCCCAAGGCACTTCACAGGAGAACAAAATATGACACTGAGCCATGTAAGGAAATATTAGGTCAGATGACCCAAAGTTTGGTCAAAGAGGTTGGTTTTAAGAGGGAAAGTGAGGTGGAGAGGTGTAGGGAGGGTATTCCAGAGCTTAGGGCCTAGGCAATTGAAGGCTGCAATGGTGGAGCAATTAAAATCGGGGTTGCTCAAGAGGCCAGAATTAGAGGAGCATAGATATCTTGGAGGGTTGTGGGTCTGGAGGAGATTACAGAGATAGAGAGGAAGGAGACCGTGGAGGGATTTGAAAACAAGGATGAGAATTTTAAAATCAAGATGTTGCTTGACCAGGAGCCAGTGTAGGTCAGTGAGCACAAGGTGATAGGGGAACTGGACTTGGTGTGTGTTAAGACACCAGCAGCAGAGATTTGGATGACCTCAAGTTTACAGAGAGTAGAATGTGGGAGACCAGCCAAGAGGGCATTGAAATAGTCAAGTCTAGAGGTAACAAAGGCATGAATGAGGATTTCAGCAGCAGAGGAGCTGAGACAGGGGTGAAGTAGGCAATGTTACAGAGGGGGGAAAAGGCAATTTTAGTGATGGCACAAATATGAGGTTGGAAACTCATCTCTGGGTAAAATGTGACACCGAGGTTGCGAACAGATTGGCTTAACCTCAGACTGTTGCCAGGGAAAGGGATGGAGTCAGTAGCTAAGGAACAGAGTTTGGAGCAGGGACTGAAAATGTTTTAGTCTTTCTAATATTTAATTGGAGGAAATTTTGGCACACTGGATGCCAGATAAACAGTCTGATAAATTAGCAACAGTGGAGGAGTCAAGAGAGGCGGTGGCGAGGTCGAGCTGGGTGCCAGCAGTGTACATGCAAAAACACTGTGCACGCAGAAGATCAGTAACTGTAAGGATTCAAGAAGGACCATAAAAACCTCTCTTAGCATCAGAAATTTGACAGCCTGAGACTGTGTGCCTGAAATCCCAGACAAACCCCTCAAGCCAGTTAAGACACCTCTGTCATGAAGCCGGGATGCGGATGCAGGTAAGATGGCTGTCAATTTTCCTGATTTTTCCAGTGCAGCATCCCTTTAAGTGACCCTTCCACTATCCCAATATATTACATGCTTTCTTCATCCTTTGCAATTTAAAAAAATTCATTCATGGGATGTCAGTGTCTCTGACAAGGCTAGAATTTGTTGCCCATCCCTAATTGCCCTTGAGAAAGCGGCGGTGAGTTGCCTTCTTGAATCTTTGCAGTCCATGTGGTATCGGTACAGCCACAGTGCTGTTGGGGAGATATTTCCAGGATTTTGACCCAGAAACACTGAAGGAATGTCGATAGAGTTCCCAGTCAGGATGGTGTGTGACTTGGAGGGGAACGTGCATCTGGTGGCTGTTGTATTATCTCTTTCTAGATTAATACAAATGGAGCTGAAGGGCAGGCTCAGAGTTTGAATACAGAGCTTTAACGGAGACTTGTTACTTCAGCATACAGGTGCTAACTGACTGTGCAAAGAGAACTGATAATAAACTGGTAATATTGCATCACTGCCTGATGACATACATGTTAGAATAAACATATATTTAAATGATTATATTTAATATACTGACAAATACATCATCACAGCATTGTTGTTCACTTATGTCTGCTGTCCTTGTCCTTCTAGGTGGTAGATGTCATGGGTTTGGAAGGTGCTGTCAAAGGAGCTTTGGTGCATTGCTGCAGTGCAGCTTGTAGATGGTACACACTGCTGCCACTGTGCGTCGGTGGTGGAGGGAGTGAATGTTGAAGGTGGTGGATGGGGTGCCAATCAGGCGGGCTGCTTTGTCCTGGATGGTGTCGAGCTTCTTAAATGTTGTTGGAGCTGCACTCACCCAGGTAGGTGGAAAGTATCCCATCACACTCAACTTGTGCCTTGTAGATAGCGGACAGGTTTTGTGGAGTCAGGAGGTGAGTTACTTGCTGCAGAATTCCCAGCCTCTGACCTGCTCTTGTACGCACAGTATTTATGTGGCTGGTCCAGTTAAGTTTCTGGTCAATGGTAGCCCCCAGGATGTTGATGGTGGGGGATTCAGCAATAGTAATGCCATTGAATGTCAAGGGAGATGGTTAGATTCTTTCTTGTTGGAGATGATTATTCCCTGCACTTATCAGCCCAAGCCTGAATGTTGTCCAAGTCTTGCTGCATGCGGGCACGCACTGCTTCAGTATCTGAGGAGTTGTGAACTGATGGCTTTAACAATCTAGGCACCAGAATCCCACATCTGTTTCCCACTCTGTTAACGTTAAGCACTGCCAATTAATAAGTTAACCACAATCCTGCTTGATCTATATAATGTCACAATTTAATAATTATCTTTACTGAATAGCATTTGTCTCTAAACGAGCCTGTACAGATCCTTTTGAATTATTGCACATTGTTTATTGTCATTGGCCACTGCACTCAATTTGGTGCCATCAGCAAACGTGAGACAACTTGAACAATATTTCATCCTCTAAGTCACCTGCAAAATTACCAACTGCAGCGGCTACCCCTGTGGGACTAAAGTGACAACCACTTTCCACTCTGGTACTTTCCCACAAACTCTGTTGTCTACTTTTCAACTATAGAATAGTCTGGCCTAATACTTTACCATTATTCAGTGTGAGTCAGTCTGCTTTGTAGGACAGTGTCAATTGCCATCCTGAAATCCCAGTAGATAATATCCGCTACCTCCCCATATAACCACCAGATTAGGAAAGATGATGCCAATTATTTTTGGCCCATGCTATAAATTCCAGTTTCTTCCCAGTGAATCCATCCCTCCTCCTGGACACTCGTTCAAGCTGAATCAGACCATGTAAAACCTTGTGTAGACCTGTTTAATCAGAGCCCAGCTTCAAAGCCTGCAGACTACTTATCTTCATTGGTGCAGCATTATTCACCTTAGCTCTTCCACCACTGAAACCCATGTCCATGTTTTTCTCACCTCTACACTCGAATAATCCATTGCTCTGCTCCTTTCTTGCTTACCATCCCTCCACCTTCCAACTTATCTTAATTACACCAACTGTACCCTGTGTTGCATGAAGTTCTGCTCATTCTGTCCTCACTGACCTACTGGATCCTTGTCCCACAACATATTGAATTTAATGTGCTTCTCGTGATCTTCAACTCCCCTCATCCTCCTCTAACTCTGTAGCCTCTTCCAGCTTTATATTCTCCCCTCAAACACTTTAGTTTTCTGAAGCTTCCATTTTGTCCATTCACCCATCCCCACTATTTTTGTCACATCATTGAGGAGGAAGAAGTTTCAGCTATCTCAACCCTGCTCTGAGCAACTCCCTCCCTGCACTGACTTTCCTTTCCTCTTCACCCATTTAAAAACCTTCTCAAAACCAATCTTTTCACCCAATCTCTTAATGACTCCATCTAGACTTTCCCTCTATGTCTTAGCTTCTGTTTCCTTATCTATTTCCATTTGGGTGTTAAGTTAAAGACACCATATAAATGGAAATTCTTCTTGTTTCTGTTATTATCTGTAACTTCCTCAAAGGGCTCCAATAAATTTATTACACGTGACTTCCCTTTCACAGTTTGGCCCTCACGGCTGGGATTCTCTTCCCAGTGGTGGTGTTCCAGTGGACGGGTCTTCCACCCAACCCTTCAACCCCGCCAAAATCTAAACTCAGTTACCTGGGTTAGGAGTCATCCCATACGCAGGGTGGGCTCCCAATGGGATAGCTACACTGCAGGACAGGGAAGTTCTGTAAGTGCTATAGTGGAACCAACAAGGGGCGGTGGGGGAGGTCATTCAATGGAGAGAAGAACCTTGAATATTGGAACAGATATCCTAATTAAAGCCATGGCCATGTTAAATTTAACAGGTCAGTGTTGCAGGAGAAATCAGTAGATGTAGTATACCTGGATTTCCAAAAGGCATTCGATAAGGTGCCACACAAAAGGTTAATAGGCAAGATAAAGGCTCATGGAGTTGGAGGTATTATATTAGCATAGATAGAGGATTGGTTAATGGACAGGAAGCAAAAGTGGGTATAAATGGAGCATTTTCAAGTTGGCAGGTGGTGAATAGTGGAGTGCCACAAGGATCAGTGCTGGGGCCTCAGCTATTTACACTCTATATTACTGACTTGGATGAAGAGACAGAGAGTAATGTATCTAAGTTTGCTGATGATGCAAAGGTAGGTGGAAAGGTAAGCACTGGGGAGGACACAGAGAGGCTGCAAAGAGATATAGACAGGTTAAGTGAGTGGGCAACAAGATGGCAGATGGAGTATAATGTGAGGAAGTATGAAGTTATTCACTTTGGTCATAAGAATAGAAAAGCAGAATATTTTTTAAAAGGTGTGATACTTGTAAGTGTAGCTGTTCAAAGAGACTTGGGTGTGCTTGTACAAGGAACCCAAATAGTTAGTATGAGGGTACAGCAAGTAATTAGGAGGCAAATGACATAGAAACATAGATAACATAGAAAATAGGAGCAGGAGTAGGCCATTTGGCCCTTTGAGCCTGCTCTGCCATCCATTATGATCATGGCTGATCATCCAACTCAGTAACCTGTTCCCGCTTTCGCCCCATACCCTTTGATCCCTTTAGACCCAAGAGCTATATCTAACTCCTTCTTGAAAACATACAATGTTTTGGCCTCAACTGCTTTCTGTGGTAGCGAATTCCACAGGCTCACCACTCTCTGGGTGAAGAAATTTCTCCTCATCTCAGTCCTGAAAGGTTTACCCCGTATCCTTAGACTATGATCCCTGGTTCTGGACTCCCCCACCATTGGGAATATCCTTCCTGCATCTACCCTGTCAAGTCCTGTTAGAATCTTATAGGTTTCTATGAAATCCCCCCTCACTCTTCTGAACTCCAGCGAATATAATCCCAACCGACTCAATCTCTCCTCATTCGTCAGACCCACCATTCCAGGAATCAGTCTGGTAAACCTTCGCTGCACTTCCTCTATAGCAAGAACATCCTTCCTCAGATAAGGAGACCAAAACTGCACACAATATTCCAGGTGTGGCCTCACCAAGGCCCTGTATAATTGCAGCAAGACTTCCCTGCTCCTGTACTCGAATCCTCTCGCTATGAAGGCCAACATACCATTTGCCTTTTTTACCGCCTGTTGCACCTGCATGTTGGCCTTTATTGCAAGGGAATTGGAGTACGAGAATAAAGAAGTCTTGCTACAATTGTACAGGGTTTTGGTGAGACCACATATAGAATACTGTGTGCAGTTTTGGTCTCCACATTTAAGAAAGGATATACTTGCACTGGAGGCAGTACAGCGAAGATTTACTAGATTGGTCCTTGGGATGAGGGGGTTGTCCTATGATGAAAGGCTGAGTAAATTGGGCCGATATTCTCTGGAGTTTCGAAGAATGAGAGGTGATGTCATTGAAACATACAAGATTCTGAAGGGACTGGATAGGATAGACACTGAGAGATTACTTCCGCTGGTGAGGGAATCTAGAACTCGGGGACACAGTCTCAGGATAAGGGGCTGATCATTTAGGATTGAGATGAGGAGAAATTACTACACTCACAGGGTTGTGAATCTTTGGAATTCTCTAGTCCAGAGGGTTGTGGATGCTCCATTGTTGAATACATTTAAGACTGGGATTGATAGATTTTCTGTCTCCCAGGGAATCAAGAGATATGGCCAGCAGGTGGGAAAGTGGGATTGAAGCCAAAGCTCAGTCATGATTATATTGAATGGGAGAATCAGGCTTAACGGGCCATATAGAGTCATAGAGAGATACAGCACTGAAACAGGCCCTTCGGTCCACCGAGTCTGTGCCGACCATCAACCACCCATTTATACTAATCCTACATTAATCCCATTTTCCCTCTCATATCCCCACCTTCCCTTAATTCTCCTACCGACACTAGGGGCAATTTACAATGGCCAATTTACCTATCAACCCGCAAGTCTTTGGCATGTGGGAGGAAACCGCAGCACCCGGAGGAAACCCACGCAGGTCACAGGGAGAACTTGCAAACTCCACACAGGCAGTACCCAGAACTGAACCCAGGTCACTGGAGCTGTGAGGTTGCGGTGTGAACCACTGTGCCACTGTGGTCTATTCCTGCTCCTGTTTCTTGGGTTTTTGTGAATGGAGGGCGGAGAAGGCTGCTACCAGACCCTCTCCCTCTGTGGGGTGTATTCCAGGGTCATTATTGCCACTTCCTGGGGCTTACAGTCACCTTCCCCTAATTGACCGTTAATACACCACTTAAGGGTCTCACTTGACCTCTGGGTGGGAAGGCTGTCGTGGGCGTATCCCGCCCCTTGGAAGATAGCTGGACCACACGTTGCAATACTTTGTTCCCCTCCAATCCCGCCTTGGGGATCCTGTAAAATCCAGCCCAATATCTCCTTTTGCAGAAGGTCCATATTCTAATCCATAGAAACAGGAGTGGACCATTCAGCCCCTAGAGCCTGTTCCACTATTCCATTAGATCATGGTTGTATCTGAACTCAGATGGTCCTTGGATATGTGACCGTATTCCACCCTGCAGACGTGTCCGATCCACCAAAGTCACCTCTATTTGATTAGTTGAGAGGACTGCCATATTTGTGATTTTGTCCTGCCAGGATATACCCGTATACCCACAGACAGCGAAGATGGAAATTATTGAGCTCCTTTTCCTGTTATCTTCACGTGCGGCACTTGTGGCAGAACCTGCCTCTCAAGGATTGACCTTCACAGCCATCAGCAAAGGTGCACCAAGAGAAGACACCCCACCTAAATGGATTGTTTGCAGCGTGTCCATCACCTTTTGTAGATGGTAGGATGCCGACCATGTATGGCTACACCCACATTTAGGAGTTTCAAATCTTTAAAAAAATATTCCGTTGTGCATGCTTACAAACAAAGTGAATAACCTCACACTTTCCACATTCGAATGCAGCTGCCACCTTGTTAGCCACTCACTTAACCTGTCTATATCTCTTAGCAACCTCAGTGTCCTCCTCACAGTTTATATTCCCATTTAATCCACCTCCTTGAAGAGCCAACAATCCAACTTGTCCTCATTCTTTGGAAACCAGGCTTTTACCTGCCTCTGATTCATTGTCAGCGGTTGCAGAACAGTTAAATAGCTATTTTGTGATATCATTTTCTGTTGTTGAATGCCATGGGATGTTGCACAGTGCTTGCAGTGCCCCATGGGTTCAGCTGATGATGTACTGTACACTAAGAATGCCATCTATTTTGAAAAACCCGATAACAGCAACATCAACAACTTGCATTTATGTAGCACCTTTAGCATAGTTACATGTCCCAAGACAGTTAACAGGAGCATTATTAAACAAAATTTGAGCCAAATAAGGAGCTATTAGGGCAGCTAATAAAAAGCTTGGTTAAACAGCTAGGGTAGACAGACAGAAATAAAAGCAAAGTACTGCAGATGCTGGAAATTTGAAATAGAAAGTACTGGAAATACTCAGAGCTCTGATGAAAGGTCACAGACCTGAAATGTTAACTCTGTTTCTCTCTCCACAGATACTGCCAGACCTGCTGAGTATTTCCAGCACTTCCTGTGGATAGACAGAAAGATTTTGTGCTGGTGCAACTGCTCCAACTCTGCTTGCTGGTAGGCAAATCACAGGGCATCTGCAGCCTGACTTATGAAGTGCTGAACCAAACGGACTGATCCTTTGTACATCTCCTGTTGTTTGAGGAACACTGTGTCACTTTTACCAACTTTGGTAACGCAGTGCTGATGTCAGTATGGGTCTCCATCCATGGTTTCCATAGTGATGCACAGCCTTCTCTTGCCCTGTCTATTGCTCAGGGTGGGGGATCCTGTTGCAGATGCACAAACTTGAACATCACACTAAGCACAGAATGTGTGCCCCAGCTGTGATGTGGTCATGCAGTACACCCTTTGGCCAGAGTCCAAATCACAGCAACAAAACAAACTGCACCTTAACAAGCCAAAGGTCTTCACCAACACCTGCCTCCACATACCACAGTGACACCTATCCATCCATACAGCTTGCAGGGATCTAAGTTTTCTTTTGCAATCGGGGAGTTAAACATCAGTAGTTAGTCAGTTTACATTTAGCTTCAGGTCAAAAAAACTGGTCTGATAGGGCCAGCTGTATTACATGGGAGTTGGAACCAAGCAGCCTCATTTATAAACAGCACCATGACAGCACTTTCATGTAATGAAACATAGAGTAAGAGTCATAGAGACATTACAGCACAGAAGGAGACTATGGGCCCATCAAGTACATGCTGGTCCTCTGTAGAACAATCCAGTCACTCCCATTTCTCTACTCTATCCCTGTAACCCTGCAGGTTTATTTTCCTCAAGTGCCCATTCAATTTCCTATTGAAATCATTGATCATCTTTGCTTCTACCCTTGTAGGCAGCGAGTTCCAGGTCATTACCACTCGCTGTGTAAAAAAATTCTTCCTCACATCCCCTGCATCTCTTGCCTAAAATCATAAATCTGTGTCCCCTAGTCCTTGTACCAGCAGCTAAAGGGAACAGCTTTTCTTTGTCTACCTTGCCTAAACCTGTCATAATCTTGTACACCTCTATCAGATCTCATCTCAACCTGCTTTGCTCCAAGGAGAACAACTGCAGCTTCTGCGATCTAAACTTACAGCTAAATTCCCTCATTCCTGGAACCATTCTGGTAAATCTCCTCTGCACCCACTCAAGCACTCTCACATCCTTCTTAAAAGTGGGTTGACCAGAACTGGATGCAATATTGTAGTTGTGGCCTAAATAGAGCTTTATAAAGGTTCAGCATTACTTCCCTGCTTTTGTACTCAATACCTCAATTTATGAGGCCCAAGATCCCATACGCTTTGCTAACTACTCTCTCAATATGTTCTGCCTCCTTCAAAGATCTATGCACATGAACCCCCAGGTCCGTCTGTCCCTACACACGCTTTAGAACTGTGCCATTTAGTCTAAAGTGCCTCTCCCTATCCCGTCTCCCAAAATGCATCACCTCACACTTCTCTGTATTAAATGCCATCTGCCACTTGTCTGCCCTTCTGCTAGCCTATCTATGCCCTGTTGCCATCGATTGGTATCCTCACTGTTTACCACACCTCCAAGTTTGGTATCACTGGCAAATTTTGAAATTTTACTCTGTATTCCAATATCTAATTCATTTACATATATATTAAAAATAGCAGTGGTCCTAGCACTGAACCTTGGGGAACACCACTGTCTACCATTCCCCAGTCTGAAAACAACCATTTACCACGACTCATGCCAATGTCCTTATGCCCATTTTTATCCAATGACACTGACCCTCCTCTTCCATGAGACTCAATTTTGTCAACAGCCTTTTATGTGGCACTTTGTCAAATGCTTTCTTAAAATCCATATATACACAACATCCACTGCATTCCCTTCATCAACTTTCTCTGTTACTTCATCAAAAAAGTTCAATTAGTCAAGCACAATCTGCCTTTTACAAATCTGTGCTGGCTATCCTTAATTAACTCAAACTTCCCCAAGTGCCAGTTAATTTTTCCTTGATTATTGTTTCTAAAACCTTACCCATCACTGATTTTAAACTGACGGTCTGTAGTTACTAGGAATGTTCTTACACCCTTTCTTGAACAAGGGTGTCATATTTGCTACTTTCCAATGCTCTGGCCCCTCCCCTGTATCTAGGGAAGATTGGAAGATTATGGCAAGCCCTTCCGCTATCTTCACCCCCACTTCGCTGAGCAACCTGGGATGCAAGCCATTTGGACTAGGCACCTTATCCACTCTAAGCATAGCCAGCTTTTCCAGTACATCCTGCCTATCAATTTTCATCCATTAACTTCGGGCAGCACAGTGGCGCAGTGGTTAGCACTGCAGCATCACAGCTCCAGCAACCCGGGTTCAGTTCTGGGTACTGCCTGTGCGGAGTTTGCAAGTTCTCCCTGTGTCTGCGTGGGTTTCCACTGGGTGCTCCGGTTTCCTCCCACAGCCAAAGACTTGCAGGTTGATAGGTAAATTGGCCATTGTAAATTGCCCCTAGTGTAGGTAGGTGGTAGGGGAATGTAGGGACAGGTGGGGATGTGGTAGGGATATGGGATTAGTGTAGGATTAGTATAAATGGGTGGTTGATGGTCGGCACAGACTCGGTGGGCCGAAGGGCCTGTTTCAGTGCTGTATCTGTAAAAAAAAAACTTTACCACTTTGCTCCTACCGATATTTTATCAGCATCCATTACAAAGTACACATTAAGTATTCTAGCTTTGCCCTTCTTTGTCCCAAATAGGCCCCACCCCACCTCTTACTATTTACGTGCTGAGAGAAGTTTTTTGGGTTCCCTTTTGTTTTAACTGCCATTCCATTCTCATAATCTCTCTTTGCCAGTCTTATTTTCCTCTTCACCTCCCCTCTCAATTTACTGTATTTGGCCTGGTTCTCACTTGAAGAATTCACCTGACATCCATCATAGTCCTTTTTATGGAGCTGGCGTTTCCTCCTACAGTTGTGTAGAAGATCATTTAAAGAACAGAACATAGGAACAAGAGCAGGCTATTCAGCCCCTGAATCTCCCTCTGCCATTCAATGAGAACACGGCTGATTTGCCTTGTAATTTCATTTACCCGCCTTGGCTCCATTTCCTAGGCTAACAAAAATCTATCACTCTCAGATTTAAAATTATTAATTGAGCTAACATATAATGCTTTTTGTGAGAGAGTTATACTCTTCTACCACCTTTTGTGTGAAGAAGTGCTTTCTAACTTCTCTCCTGAATGGCCTGGCTCTGATTCTGAAGTTATGTTCCCTTGCCCTGGAAATAAGGTATCAGCTGTGGCTCAGTTGTTAGCACTCTTGTCTCTGAATCAGAAGGTCCCACTCCAGGCACTTAAGCACAAAAATCAAGGCTGACTCCAGTGCAGTACTGGAGGAGCACTGCAATGCTGGAGGTGCCGTCTTTCAAGTGAAATATTAAGCCAAAGCCTTGTCTGCCCTCTCACGTAGAAATAAAAGAGCCTATAACACTATTTCAAAGAAGAGCAGGGGAGTTATTCCTGGTGTCCTGGCCAATATTTATCCCGCAATTAACATCACAAAAACAGATTATCTGGTCATTATTCACATTGCTGTTTGCAGTTTGCTGTATGCAAATTGACTGACATATTTCCTAAACTACAACTACTTCATTGGCTGGAAAGCACTTTGACATGCGTACGTGGACCCTTAAATCTCTTCAGACCTCCACTATTCCCAGAAGTTCAATATTTTAAAAATACTCTGATCTATCCTTCTTTTGTGCAAATTGGATGACCTCACACTTACAACATTGAGATCCATCTGCTACAGTTTTTCCCACTCAATTAATCTATCAATGTCTTTTTGTAATTTTATGCTCCCACCAAACTTCTCACTATGCAATCAATCAGAAAACTTGAATATATGACTCTACTGTATTTTCAAAGTCATTAATAAATATAGAGAATAGTTGAGATCCCAGCACAGATTCTATTGGGACTTGCTTTCAATTCCAAGGGTTTTAAATTCAACTAACAGTCCCTTAGGTGGTAGCTTATCAAATACCTTTTGGAAGTCCAGATAAACTACATCCATACACATTCCCCTCTCTGTCTACTATGTTAGTTACTTCCTCAAAAAAATCAAATTAGGCTTAATAGACATAACCTACACTTTACAAATCCTTACTGCCTCTCTCTAATCAGCTCAAATTTCTCAGTGTTCAGTCATTCTCTCCCTAATTGTGGATTCCAAAAACTTCCCCATACCTGTGTACAGGTTTATAATTTCCCAGCTTCTTTCTATCATCTTTCTTAAAATAATGAGAATTACATTTGTAATTTTCCAATCTGAAAGAACAATTCCTGTACAGAGAGAGCTTTGGAAGCTTATGGCTGAAGCATCTCCAATTTCCCCACCTACTTCCTTTAAAACCTTGGGGTGGAAACCATCTGGTCCTGCCGATTTGTCAGCCTTTAGTACCATTATTTTTTCTAATACTGTTTTCTTGCTTACTTTAACTTTACTGAGTTCCAGTCCTTCATTCTTTATTAGTTTCCCTCAAATGTCAGGTATATTATCCTCTTCCTCTACTGTGAAGCTGTCACAAATCTGCTATTTTCTTGCACAGTACTACCCACATCAGTTTTAAAAGGACCCACATCACCCTTGACAATGTTTGCCATCCTTTGCTGTTCTTTAAATCTCTCCCAGTCCCCTGGATCCACACTATTCTTTGCACTTTTGTGTGCTCTTTCCTTTAGTTTTATGTTATCTCTCACTTCTGCTGTCGACCATGGCTCTACAGAGTAGGTAATCTATCGTTCCTTCTCATTGCTCCATCTGGAGGGCACTGACTAGCTTACCTTTGGAATCTTTTCCTTGTGATAACTGAATCTTGCCATCCCAGTGAAGCAAAGTCAGTACAACTAAAGCAAAAACTGCAAAAAACACCAGGTGACTTGTAAATGCTTTTGTTGTCCCTGGGCCATCAAACACTTTCCTCCTTTTCTCTACTAGGTGGTCCTCAGGTGTGAGATGCCTGGGGGTCACTTGCAATGCAGGTGAGTTATTTTGAAGAAGCAAATGCTTTTGAAAATAATGCAATAAATTAAGGGCCCAAGATATTCTACATTGTGAAAACCTCTCAGCTGAGTAGTCAGTGGAAATGTCTTTGAGAGCAGATTGGGCTGTGAGGTTCTTGTCAGTTTGCATTTCCAATCTGTAAATGAGAACAGAAAATCAAAGAGTTAACATTTGTAAATGGAAGGTCAATATATACAACATAAAGATAACTGGAGAAGCGAGTACTGGGAATTAAAGGTGGCTTCACCAGATCCACTGGAAGTGGGAGGAGGTGTGGGATGATGATTGGGGCAAGAATTCCCTATCAGTACATGGCCAGTGGGGTGGTCCGCACCTTCAGTCCCGGGCCCAAGAGCTTTCTCCTCTTTACCATCCCTCCCCCTCTGCTATTTTGCTGTAACCACTTACACCTCCTCTAGACTCACCTTTTCTTTCTTTACTTGACACATTACCATCCCCTTTTGCCTTGCACCATCATTCCTTTTGTCATTTAATCACACTTGCCCTCCCTTTGTTCTTTTTCTGTCCCCTTTCCACTGGATCTGCATTTGCTTCAAAGCTGTTCATACCTAACATCTTCCACTTCTTACTAAGGGTCATTGACCCGAAACGTTGGGCTGGATTTACCACAGGCCTCGGAACCCTGACGCGGGAACAAATGGGGGTCCCGAGTCCGCGCGCGTTTGTCCGCAGCTTGTCCAGCAGCGCAGTCTTCCCTGGGCGGACTCCTAATTGGCCGCCTCTGTTTTGACCATCCAATCAGAGGGCCGGCAGCTCTGTGGCCACACCAGGAGAAGTGTGCGCTGCCGATCAGGTCGGGGACCTTGAGGCCGCCTCAATATGGAGACACCCTGGGAAGAGTTCAGGAAATTAAAAACTAGTGAGGATGGAAGCTGGTGAGTCCCCTCGGAGCAGGGGACTCATCTTAATTGGCTGCCTGCCTCTGGTGCAAGCAGTCAATCCACTTCTCCGCCCGCCCCCTAAAAGTCCCCAGGCATGCATCAGGGAGGCGTCCCGGAGCGGCTCCCCTCTATTTTCCAGCCACACGCCTCCAAGCCCGTATCCACAGGGCCAGGAAGATCGAGCCCATCAGCTCTGTTTCTCAGCACAGATGCCGCCTGACCTGCTGACTATCTCCAGCACTTTTTGATTTGATTAAGGGTTATTCTGTGAAGATTGACAATCGTTAGTGTTTAGATTAGATTAGAGATACAGCACTGAAACAGGCCCTTCGACCCACCGAGTCTGTGCCGAACATCAACCACCCATTTATACTAATCCTACACTAATCCCATATTCCTACCAAACATCCCCACCTGTCCCTATATTTCCCTACCACCTACCTACACTAGTGACAATTTATAATGGCCAATTTACCTATCAACCTGCAAGTCTTTTGGCTTGTGGGAGGAAACCGGAGCACCCGGAGAAAACCCACGCAGACACAGGGAGAACTTGCAAACTCCACACAGGCAGTACCTGGAATCGAACCCGGGTCCCTGGAGCTGTGAGGCTGCGGTGCTAACCACTGCGCCACTGTGCCGCCCTAGTTCAGGGGTCAGTAACCTGCAGCTCTGCAGCCGCACACGGCAACTCTTTAGCATCTCATTTGTGGCTCCCAATATTTTCCAGTTGGATCGCATTAACATGAAAAAAGCCTAAACAAAAAAGTCAAGAAAAATAAAAGTTTTTATTGGGGAGCTGAAGACTAATCATTATGCTGTACTTTACAATTCCAAATGATTATTTAAACGAGAAACATTGTTCTCTAAATTTCTTCTGTTACAGTGCAGAAGGAGTCCATCGTGTCTCCACTGGCTCTCCCAATGAGCAATTGACCTAGTGCCATTTCCCCAGCTTCTCCCCATAACCCTGCATAAACCTGATAACATGGTATAGCTACACCACGGTTAGAGATCATGCCTTTTATTCAAGGAACAAATTTCATGGTTAAAACCATTATTGTTTCGAATCTAGCTGAGGTAATAAATTATACTGAATGTGCTTTTAGAAGCTTTTATTATCACAAGAATCAATAGCTGAAAAAATCTTAATTCTACACATTAAAGTTAAAGTTTGTTTTAAAGATGACAACATTAAAGTAAAAAGGTCAAAATACACAATAATTCAGAGTTAGGTATATTTAATTTTGATTTTTTTTCTATTGTGACAAGTTCAACATGTATTTTGTTCATTATATATGCAAATTATGCATTCTACCAGTCACACTTGAAAATCTGACAAGTATTTGGTTTAGAAATGCTGAATTTTCAACTTGCGGCTCCCAATAGTTTTTATTTTAGGCATTTAAAAAAAGACTCCAGGGATAAAGGTTGCCAGACCACTGGTTCAGTTGCAATTTTGTGCGATTAACGAGAGCAATGAGAAGGCAAATTTCGAATTAGAAAATGTAGATAACAGGAAATAGTGATACAACTTCATCTGAATTCACCTGCACTGCAAATTCTCGAAAAAGTAGAAAACTGCGCTGAAAGATTTGTTGTTTTTTTAAAAAATACTTCCGGAATAAGTGACAGCGATGTTGAGTTCAGGAATTATGCTGGCTGTTATTTCTATTCACCTGAGAGAAAACCTCAGGTGGAGAGCACCTGAAATGTAACAGGAGATTGACAAGAGGTTTGGTGACACAGGGACAACTGTCAGGCTGTGCACTTTGGCACTTCAGAATTTCTTCATGTCATGCCGACCCTATATAATTGCAGTCTTTATGTGGCTCAGTGCATGGGCGGCCATTAATCATTGCTGTACTGGAGGTTTTCCGCACTGTTTAATTAAATAAGTCAGCTCAGGAAACCACAAATTCGATTGCATCAGGATGTTTCCTTAAAATAATAAAAAAAAGCTGACTGTATTTCAGCATGTGAGACGAAATAAAGTGTACCGCACGTGAAATGCAACAGCCCCAAGTTGGAGAATACAAAACCAAACATTATTCGAAATTGTGGCTGTCTCCCCACCAATTGAATCAATCCGACTTTCGGTCAGAGATAGGAGTTGGGGTGAGGAGTTTTTTCCCTGTGAATGTAACACAGGCCAATTTATATATATTATATAGAGGCACACTTTCTCTTAAAATTCCGGCTTGGCTGTGTTGTGAGTGCATTCTTGAGTCAAAACTCCCACTTTCTGTACTTCAAACCTTTCACTTAAGGACTTTCAACAAATGCTACCGTACAATAAAGGGTTAAAATAAAGCAGCAGCCCGTCAGTTACAAACACCTACAGGACTTAACTTACCTTAGCCGCTGTAGAATCCTATCAGAAGTAACTTTCAAGGATTTGGCTCATGTTTTTGTCCAAATTGAGGATAAACTATCTCTCCACTCCAGCCTCTCTCTCTCCTGCCACAATGTTCAAGCAAATCACGATATAACATCCCAAACAACCACCTCCAAACTGAGCAGCCCGATGAATGATCTCTTCAAAAGACCAGACATTAGGTTAAAGTCATCAGCGGAAACAAACGTCTATTTGTTCCTTTTTGCCCCTTTTTAAAAGATTTGTTTTGATGGTGTATTTGCAGAGACGTCTGCGCCCTGGAATCTATCTGGCAGATTATATTCTCTCAGTTTCTAATAATGTTGGACAAGGCAATTAAACTTTCTCGCCCATGGGTGGGGGCCGCTGATCTGTTACTTTTTGCCAGTTACACAGAAATGGGAAACAGAGCAGCAGAAATAAGGTCACTGGAATTAAAAAATGAAAAGATTTCGCAACCTTGAAATCAGCAGGTTCAGACAAAAACATGGCGATAGAGATCCCCCCCAGAAAAAGGCAATGTAAATCCAGAACCCTAACAAAATTGTTGCAAAAACACTGCAGGAAATTAGGTTAAAAGTTGAGTTTATTTTCTTTACATTTTCTATTAGATAAATATATTTAAAGCCTGAATTGTACCCATTAGAGGAGGAAAGCTCTTCCATCTGAATTTTGTTTTACTTTCGAATGGAATTTATTCAACATAATTCATACGTTTCCCAATGAGCTGATAGAATTCATATACAGCCTGACTCGTGCTGCTAGGAGATGAATTCTGGCCTCAGACAGTACAGTGGGGAGGGGGGGGGGTGTTGGGAGTGTGGCAAAAGAGGGGGTAGGAGGATGGGGGAGAGTAGGGGGAGGGGAGGGGGTGGGGGGGAACGGGAGGGAGGAGGGGGCAGGGGGAACGGGGGGAGGAGGGGGACGGGAACGGGGGGGAGGAGGAGGGGGAGGAGGGGGGAGGAGGAGGGAGGAGGGGGGAAGAGGAGGGGGGGAAGAGGAGGGGAAGAGGAGGGGGGAAGAGGAGGGGAAGAGGAGGGGGGGAAGAGGAGGGGGAAGAGGAGGGGGGGAAGAGGAGGGGGGGAAGAGGAGGGGGGAAGAGGAGGGGGGGAAGAGGAAGGGGGGAAGAGGAAGGGGGAAGAGGAGGGGGAAGAGGAGGGGGGAGGAGGGGGGGAAGAGGAGGGGGGAGGAGGGGGGGAAGAGGAGGGGGAGGAGGGGGGGAAGAGGAGGGGGGAAGAGGAGGGGGAAGAGGAGAGGGGGAGGAGGGGGGGAGGAGGGGGGGAAGAGGAGGGGGGAAGAGGAGGGGGAGGAGGGGGGAAGAGGAGGGGGAGGAGGGGGGAAGAGGAGGGGGAGGAGGGGGGAAGAGGAGGGGAGGAGGGGGGAAGAGGAGGGGGGAAGAGGAGGGGGAAGAGGAGGGGGGGAAGAGGAGGGGGAAGAGGGGGAGGAGGGGGGGAGGAGGGGGGGAAGAGGAGGGGGGGAAGAGGAGGGGAGGAGGGGGGAAGAGGAGGGGGGAAGAGGAGGGGGGAGGAGGGGGGGAAGAGGAGGGAGGAGGGGGAAGAGGAGGGGAAGAGGAGGGCGGGAAGAGGAGGGGGAGGAGGGGGGGAAGAGGAGGGGGAGGAGGGGGGAAGAGGAGGGGAAGAGGAGGGCGGGAAGAGGAGGGGGAGGAGGGGGGAAGAGGAGGGGAGGAGGGGGGGAAGAGGAGGGGGAGGAGGGGGGGAAGAGGAGGGGGAGGAGGGAGGAGGGGGGAAGAGGAGGGGGAGGAGGGGGAAGAGGAGGGGGAGGAGGGGGGACAGGAGGGGGAGGAAAGGGGGGAAGAGGAGGGGGGAGGAGGGGGGACAGGAGGGGGGAAGAGGAGGGGGAGGAGGGGGGAAGAGGAGGGGGGGAGGAGGGGGGGAAGAGGAGGGGGGAGGAGGGGGGAAGAGGAGGGGGGGAGGAGGGGGGAGGAGGGGGGGAGGAGGAGGGGGGGAGGAGGGGGGAGGAGGGGGGGAGGAGGAGGGGGGGAAGAGGAGGGGAGGAGGGGGGGAAGAGGAGGGGGGGAAGAGGAGGGGGAGGAAGGGGGAAGAGGAGGGGGAGGAGGGGGGAGAAGGAGGGGGGAGGAGGAGGGGGGGAAGCAGGAGGGAGAGGAGGGGGGAAGAGGAGGGGGAGGAGTGGGAGGAGGGGGGGAAGAGGAGGGGAGGAGGAGGGGGGAAGAGGGGGGGAAGGAGGGGGAGGAGGGGGGGAAGAGGAGGGGGAGGAGGGGGGGAAGAGAGAGGGGGAGGAGGGGGGGAGAGGAGGGGGAGGAGGGGGGAAGAGGAGGGGGAGGAGGGGGGAAGAGGAGGGGGAGGAGGGGGGAAGAGGAGGGGGAGGAGGGGGGAATAGGGGGGAAGAGGAGGGGAGGAGGGGGGAAGAGGAGGGGGAGGAGGGGGGGAAGAGGAGGGGGAGGAGGGGAGGGGGAGGAGGGGGGGAAGAGGAGGGGGGAAGAGGAGGGGAGGAGGGGGGAAGAGGAGGGGGAGGAGGGGAGGGGGAGGAGGGGGGGAAGAGGAGGGGGAAGAGGAGGGGAGGAGGGGGGAAGAGGAGGGGGGAAGAGGAGGGGGGAAGAGGAGGGGGGGAAGAGGAGGGGGAGGAGGGGGGTAGGAGGGGGGGAGGAGGGGGAAGAGGGAGGGGGGGAAGAGGAGGGAAGGAGGGGGAAGAGGAGGGGGGAAGAGGAGGGGGAGGAGGGGGGAAGAGGAGGGGAGGAGGGGGGAAGAGGAGGGGAAGAGGAGGGCGGGAAGAGGAGGGGGAGGAGGGGGGTAAGGAGGGAGGGGGAGGAGGGGGGGAAGAGGAGGTGGGAGGAGGGGGAGGAGGGGGGGAAGAGGAGGGGGAGGAGGGGAGGAGGGGGGAGAGGAGGGGGAGGAGGGGGGACAGGAGGGGGAGGAAAGGGGGGAAGAGGAGGGGGGAGGAGGGGGGACAGGAGGGGGGAGGAGGGGGGGACAGGAGGGGGAGGAAAGGGGGGAAGAGGAGGGGGGGAAGAGGAGGGGGGGAGGAGGGGGGAAGAGGAGGGGGGGAGGAGGGGGGAAGAGGAGGGGGGAGGAGGGGGGAGGAGGGGGAGGAGGGGGGAGGAGGGGGAGGAGGGGGGGAAGAGGAGGGGGAGGAGGGGGGGGAAGAGGGGGGGAAGGAGGGGGAGGAGGGGGGAAGAGGAGGGGAGGAGGGGGGGAAGAGGAGGGGGAGGAGGGGGGAAGAGGAGGGGGGAGGGGGGAAGAGGAGGGGAGGAGGGGGGAAGAGGAGGGGGAGGAGGGGGGAAGAGGAGGGGGAGGAGGGGGGAGGAGGAGGGGGGAGGAGGAGGAGGGGGGGAAGAGGAGGGAGAGGAGGGGGAGGAGGAGGGGGGAAGAGGGGGGGAAGGAGGGGGAGGAGGGGGGGAAGGAGGGGGAGGAGGGGGGAAGAGGAGGGGAGGAGGGGGGAAGAGGAGGAGGGGGGAAGAGGAGGGGGGGAGGGGGGAAGAGGAGGGGGGGAGGGGGGAATAGGGGGGAGGAGGGGGGAATAGGGGGGAAGAGGAGGGGAGGAGGGGGGAAGAGGAGGGGGAGGAGGGGGGAAGAGGAGGGGAGGAGGGGAAGGGGAGGAGGGGGGGAAGAGGAGGGGGGAAGAGGAGGGGGGAGGAGGAGGGGGGAGGAGGAGGGGGAAGAGGAGGGGAGGAGGGGGGAGGAGGAGGGGGGAAGAGGAGGGGGAGGAGGAGGGGGGAAGAGAAGGGGGAAGAGGAGGGGGAGGAGGGGGGAAGAGGAGGGGGAGGCAGGGGGAAAGAGGAGGGGAGGAGGGGGGAAGAGGAGGGGGAGGAGGGGGGAAGAGGAGGGGAGGAGGGGGAGGAGGGGGGAAGAGGAGGGGGAGGAGGGGGTGGGAGGAAGGGGAGGAGGGGGAGGAGGGGTAAGAGGAGGGGGAAGAGGAGGGGGAGGAGGGGGAGGAGGGGGGAGGAGGGGGAGGAGGGGGGAGGAGGGGGAGGAGGGGGGAAGAGGAGGGGGAGGAGGGGGAGGAGGGGGAAGAGGAGGGGGAGGAGGGGGGAAGAGGAGGGGAAGAGGAGGGGGAGGAGGGGGGAAGAGGAGGGGGAAGAGGAGGGGGATGAGGAGGGGATGAGGAGGGGGAGGAGGGGGGGAAAGAGGAGGGGGAAGAGGAGGGGGGATGAGGAGGGGGAGGAGGGGGGGAAGAGGAGGGGGAAGAGGAGGGGGGATGAGGAGGGGAGGAGGGGGGAGGAGGGGGGGATGAGGAGGGGAGGAGGGGGGGATGAGGAGGGGGGAGAGGAGGGGGGAGGGAAGAGGGGGAGGAGGGGGGGAGAGGAGGGGGGAGAGGAGGGGAGGAGGGGAGGGGGAAGGGGGTGGGGGGGAGGTGGAGTAGGTCAGGAGGGGGGAGGAGGAGGGAAGGGGGAAGGACAGAGGAGGGAAGGGGAGATAAGGGGGGGAGGGGAAGGGGAGATAAGGGGGGGAGGGGAAGGGGAGATAAGGGGAGGGAGGGGAACGGAGGGGGAGGGGAGACGGAGTGGGAGGAAGGGGGAGGGGCAGCGGGAGGAAGGGGAAGAAGGAGAGGGAGGGGAAGTGTGCAGGGAGGGAGGGAGAGGGGTAGCGGGTAAGGGGAGGGATGGAGGTGGGTGGGGAAGGGTTTGATCGGGGGTGGGATTGAACCATTTAAGCAATTGCGGGTCTCTGGTGGAGCTCGCTGCTCGGCTGCTCACACTGTCCACCTGGTGACTCCCTCCTGGGTTTGTGATCCGAGACTGCGGCCGGTGCCAAAACAAGATCCACGTGGCAGCGCTCGGAGCGCTGGACCACTCAGTCTGCACATCACCTGGGAGCAAAGCATTGGCAATACCCGGCCAGCAATCCGCCTCCCACCGCATCTCAAACTTCACACAAGTAACAAGCGCCACCACATTTCACCCTCGCCCGCGTCAAAAGTTAAGATCTGGGACTCACTGGTCGATGCAGCAGCTTCCCTGTGCACCAGGCAGGGGTCGGCACTGAGCTCAGGGCTGCAATTTGCTTAAATGACGGGGATGGGATGGGGGGTCGAGGAGCCTCGTTTCCACTGCCTGCTCTTGCACTAACTAAAGATGCTGGAAATACAGCGAGAGACAGGAATCTGCTGCAGGGGGAATGAGATCCTTCAGCTGTGAAGAGTCAAGGTTATCCCTGTGGATAACTGCGGTTCTGGGATTCAAAGGCTGCACAATTGTCAATCGAAATAGTCTGAAGCATGGGCTGCAAACTGGTATAAATCAACAAATTAGTAATAGCCAGGAGGTGGTTGGCTCTGTTGCTTTATTATTAATATTGCATTTTTAAAAAATTCATTCATGGGATGTGGGCGTTGCTGGCTAATCCAGCATTTATTGCCCATCCCTAATTGCCCTTGAGAAGGTGGTGGTGAGCTGCCTTCTTGAACCGCTGCAGTCCATGTGGTGTAGGTACACCCACAGTGCTGTTAGGAAGGGAGTTCCAGGATTTTGACCCAGCGACAGTGAAGGAACGGCGATATAGTTCCAAATCAGGATGGTGTGTGACTTGGAGGGGAACTTGCAGGTGGTGGTGTTCCCATGCATTTGTCCTTCTAGTTGGTAGAGGTCGCGGGTTTGGAAGGTGCTGTCTAAGGAGCCTTGGTGCGTTGCTGCAGTGCATCTTGTAGATGGTACACACGGCTGCCACTGTGCGTCGGTGGTGGAGGGAGTGAATGTTTGTAGATGGGGTGCCAATCAAGCAGGCTGCTTTGTCCTGGATGGTGTCGAGTTTCTTGAGTGTTGTTGGAGCTGCACCCATCCAGGCAAGTGGAGATTATTCCACCACACTCCTAACTTGTGCCTTGTAGATGGTGGACAGGCTGTAGGGAGTCAGGAGGTGAATTACTCGCCGCAGGATTCCTAGCCTCTGACCTGCTCTTGTAGCCACGGTATTTATATGGCTACTCCAGTTCAGTTTCTGGTCATTGGTAGCCCCTAGGATGTTGATAGTGGGGGATTCAGCGATGGTAATGTCATTGAATGTCAAGGGGCAATGGTTAGATTCTATCTTGTTGGAGATGGTCATTGCCTGGCATTTGTGTGTCGCGAATGTTACTTGCCACTTATCAGCCCAAGCCTGAATAAACCCAAGATGGAATAAAACAAAACAAGGTCACAGATAATAAATATTCAAATGTGTGACTAATATAATTTGAATTGAAATAAAAACAGAAAGTGCTGGAAATACTCAGCAGGTCTGGCAGCATCTGTGGAGAGAGAAACAGAGTTAATGTTTCAAGTCTGTGACCTTTTTGAAAGGAATATATTCCAAAGGTCACAGACCTGAATTGTTAACTCTGTTTCTCTCTCCACAGATGCTGCCAGACCTGCTGAGTATTTCCAGCACTTTGTTGTTATTTCAGCTTTCCAGCATCTGCAGTATTTTGCTTTTGAGTCATTTGAATTGAGTTATTTGGAGTTTTATTTTTCCAATATTAGGATTTTTTTGTCAAGCATTTATGCTCCATAAAAATGAATCATTTAACAGGAATCATAGGACGCTGTTCATTTAAAGGTTCTTTACAGCCACCTGATCTGCCCTGGGTCTGATGCTGAGAATAAACTGGGTGACCGTTAACCCCTTCGGTCATTTTGTTCATGTTTGGTGACCATTTCTAACTCCATTCAGAAAATATGCTGCAGTCTTTTTTCCAAGTTTTAACTATAATGCACTATACGCAGCGACACAGTCGCAGTGCACCAACCCCATTCCTTTACACAAGAAATAGGAGCAGGACTAGATCATCTGGTCCCTCAAGCCTGCCCCACCATTCAATATGATCATGGCTGATTTTCTGTCTCAACTCCACTTTCCTGCCTGTTCCCCATATCGCTTGATCCCCTCAGAGACCAGAAATCTGTCTATTGTTTAAATGTTAGAAAATGTGACGGTCGCACACTCAGGTAATACCTTGCATGAGTTCTTTTGGAAACTGGCACTCAGTTTAACATGAACCAATAAAATTGCGATGTATTGGCACCATTGTTTCAGCCAATGAGTTACAGGCAGAGTGGATCTTGCACAGACTGTTTAAACAGAGTGGTTATGCAAACAAAGTCTATTTTACCAAGCAAATAGTAAACCGAATTTACTAACCCTGCAAACCCTCAATTTAAATAAAGACTCTACCAACTACAGCAAACTGAAGTCATGAGTGAAACTACAACAGTTCCCTGATAAAAGCAGGTCCAGCAAAATACAAATTATAATCCATAAAATTAATCACAGTTATTTACAGCAATAAAGGGTGGTTGCTGGGGGAATTACCTAATCATTTCCATTCTGGCCAGAACGTGTGGTGTCACGATACACTGCCAGGTATAAACGTGCATTTTCTATAATCATTGAAATACAGGGTGTTATCCTCTTTTCAGGGTAGATTTAATTTCAATCTGTTTGATATGGCACCTTGACTCAAAAGTGTAAGAGTCCAGTTATCCTGAAGGTACTTTATAAAAGAGAAGTATTTTTATCAGAGCTACAGACTGCAGGAGAATTTCTATTCTTATATTGATTCAATATTGTGTTCCCAGTTCCAAGATCTCAACAGAAGCATGGTTAATTGTAACCATGCTATTCAACACAATGGGCTGGATTTTGCCACAAGCTTTGGGGACCCCGACGTCAGGACCAAATGGGGGTCCTGGGCCTGCAATCCAGCGGTGAGACCAGCTCAGCAATCTTGCCAGAAGGGCCTCCTAATTGGCCACTTCTGTGCTCGCTGACCTAGTAAGGACAGTGGGAAGGCTGCCAATGCTGCCAGTGCAATCAAGTGGCCAGTAGATCTAGAGCCTCCGCAACCCCAGAAGGAGAGGTGGGTGCTGCTGAGGCAGGTTGGACACAACGAGGGCACAACATGGAGGCGCCTTCACTGGCTTGCCCATCAATTATCAAATAACCAGCATCCAGACTAGTAGGTGAATCGGGATGGAAATGAAACCCCCCTGATGGGTCAGTCTTGGCTGTGATTGCTGCCTTTCATTAATGCAGCCCCCTCTCCACGGCATGGAGTCTCCAGCTCCAATGGCCCACGGCCTGCTGCAGGGAGGCTGCCTCCATTGAGCTGGCAGCCTCCACATGCGGTGGGGGAAAACATTCCGCCTGCTGTAAAATGGTGGAGAGGCCCAAAATTGCCTCTAATTGGGGCTTCAGCAATGTTAACGGGCTGCCTGCCTCCATTCAGCGGACAGCCAATCCGTTTCCCAGCTCGTCCCTGGAAAAATACCCTGGTGGCGGAATTGTACCAGGGAGTCTCAATTTCAGCATGGTCAGGATGCAGTGAGGAAGAAGAGTCGGTTGGTTAAAATATTTGGAGCTTGGAGGGACAAATAAATTTGAGTGGAACGCTGTGTTTATAAACTAAGAGACAAGAAAGATTGAACTGAGAAGTGAAGTTGGAAGCTAGTGGTGAGACAGATTGCCTAGCAAACTAAACATTCATTTTCTATAACTATAACCAGGACAGTGTAAAAGGTGTGAGAAGCACCTGCCCAGGTATTGAGTAGTATTCAATTCTCGGATGGACTTAAGCTCTATTCAGAGTTGCAAGCGTTGAGGAGAAAATCAGTGTTTGGTACGAGAGGGGAAATGGAGCTTCATGGAATCATCTTTAGCAATGGGGCAGGTGTGAAGTTTAATTTGTGGTCACTGTCTCAACAATGCATGTGAAAGCAATATGGTATTTCAAGCAATGCACTAGAAAACAAATAAAGATTGTGCATACTGTGGATATTCAATCTGAAAGATATTTATTAATGTAAAGTGCAATCATCAGCAAAATAATGGACAGACTTGGATGATGAAGAGGTGAAGTCATTGGTATGAAGAAAGAACAAAGTGGGAGAGAGGACAGAACTCAGGAGAATCCTGAGTTAATAGAAAATGAATCGAGGGTGATCCATCAGCTGCAGCAGAGAAAGTAACTTGAGAGGAAATTGGATATCCGTAGTTTTGGTGAAAGGTCATATGATGGTGAATTGTTTAAAAGTACATGGACCAGAGCCTGGAAAAGGCGTTGACAGATGTCCTTGACAGTGACAGACAATTCATCTAAATGTTATGAGCAAAGTACCAGACTTGTGTAAACACCACAATTTTAGTTTGCCAAGAATCAGGAGGGTCTCTAATGAAGAAGTTAAAAGTTAATAGATTTAGTTTTTCTTGACAAAAAGTTGGCAAGTTCTGCAGTTATCAAGGTTAGAAATGTGATACAGTCATCAAATGAATTTAGTGAGGTGGTAGAGAGAGATTATGAGCTATGGCAGATCAAAATTAGTTGATTTGAGGAATCCAATTTAAGCAGAATGGACATAAACATATGAAATTAATTTTGGATCAGAAGTTGGCACAGAAATTGTAAGAGGAAAATTGTGATCGTGAAAAATCAGAAAAAGGTGAAACTTTGGCTTTAGTGAGAATAATGAACAATCTTGAACTTGGGTTTGAATGGGTGGGATGACCACTGATGGCCAGGGTCAAGATTCAAGGAGGTGCAGAATAAGTGACAAAAGGAAGAAGATGTGGTGGACACAGTTTTAGGAATCTTTAGGTTTACTTTCACCCTCTTGATGATGTTGATGCTTTTCTTGCTGTAATGGCAGCCTGGGCTCTGTGATAGCACCCATGCCTCTGAATTAGGTCATAGGTTCAAACCCTGCTCCAGGCACTTATGTGTGTAATCTAGGCTGGTACTTCAGTGCATTACTGAGAGAGTGATAGAATGCCGGAGATGCCACCTTTCAGATGAGACATTAAACTGAGATCCTGTCTGCTGTAGTGTAGGCCCAGCATCCTTAACAGGAGTTGGGCAGGAAGAAGATCACATAGTTTGGAAGGAAGTGGTGTTCCCACTTGACTATACATTCTATCCTTGGTTTGTGGAGTTGATCTGAATTAGTACCACAAGGAACTTGTCCTGCTATCCAGATTAGCATTTATCCCTCACATATCACCATCAAAACCAGACTATCTGAATATATGAAATGAGAATAGGAGTAGGCCATCTGCCCCCCCAAGCCTGCTGCCATTCAGTAAGATAATGGCTGAACTTCGACATCAACTTCACTTTCCCACCCTATGTCCATATCCCGTGATTCTGTTAGTATTCAAAAACCTTCTGATATCGGTCTTGAATATACTCAGCGAGTCCTCCGAGGGAAGAAATTTCACATTTCAGTCCTAAATGGTCAATCCTTTATCCTGAAACTGTGACCCCTTGTTCTCTACTCTCCATTTGGTCATAATCTTGTTGCTGTTTGTGGAATCTTGCTGTGCATACATTGTCTACTATGTTTTCTTAAATTACAACAATGACTGCAGCTTAAAAGTACTTCAGTGGCTGTGAAGTTTGGAATGTCCTAGAGTCATGAAAGGTGCTATATAAATGCAAAGATTATAGTGCATGGAATTAAGAAGGCTAACAGATCCCAGACAGTATGCAGTATGGTTTATCAGCAGTATCTCCCAGGTATAGCAGCATGGTAAAGGCACCCATTCAGTTATGGCTAGCAGTGCAATAATGCAGGATTTGTACCTGCTGATGGAATAGCTTCCTAAAGTGAACAAGGTCTGGTCCCTAATGATCAAGTGACTGCATCATAATGCTTATTTGCAAGATATGTCTCTTTCCATGCAGCAAATGATTTGTAGCTAGAAAATTCAGCTCTGAATAATCACAGGAAATACTTTGGATTCGAAGTAAACCAGATTTTGGAATCATGTGGTGCTTAATTGATTCCATCTAGTTTTTCTTTTTGAATTTGTCCACCCATAGCTTACCCAGGCAGATGTTTTATGGATTACAGCACCAGTCCTTGGCAGGAGACTGTACCCAGATTTCAATAACTTAGTAACCTTCAATAACCTTCGAGAACTCAGTCTCACTATCATTTTTATCAAAACACTAACAAGACTCTACCTGCTTTACACAATTAGCTGCTTTATAATTCCTGCATCAAACAGGGAGATTATTTGTAACAACTCACGATTCTCACCAAATGTTTTAAATAAAAAAACAGGCCTTGAAATTACACCATGGGATACTGGCATCTGAACATTCCTCTCACCACCATTTTAGTAGCGGCGTCAACTGATTTAAAATAAATGGATTGACGCCCCTGATAAAATAGGAATTTCAAATACATTGAAGCATTTGTACACTAGCATCTCAAAGACTAATTTCAGGGCCTCAATATCAGAAGCCTCCATCTATCTCATTTCCAGGTGCTGGTAACTTTGCTTCAAGTGGTTAAGAGTTAAAATTGAGTCTTTTTTTTAAAGCTAGTTACATAATGGAAGGCAGAGGACAGCTATGCTGTGAGAAATCTGAGCTAGGATCAGTTCATGGCCGGACTATATGCATTGACAAATGAACATGTAATTTCTGGCTGCATCCACATCTGAACAGCAGTATGGGAAAATATGAAAAGGAAATTAAAATGGCGTAGGCCATTATTCATTTTCTACCATTTTATTTGCTTGTTGACTTAAAAAGAACAGTTTTCACATCAAAGAGGGTTTGTGGGATAACCAGAAAGGTGCCAGATACTAGACTTCTGTTGTGGCAGTCAGGTTTTGTGGAATACTTGTGACTCGCACATTCTTCATGCAACTTTATAATCCTGGAGGACTATGAATTATAAATCAAGGAAAGACAGGGAGTAATGGATTTGTCCAAAGGAATTTATAACATCCAAAAGAATAGAGGCAGACCTTTGAAAAAGACTCATTCAGCAAGTACTGTGTTGTTTACAACTTTGCCTATTATTAGATTATGTTATCCCATACACAGCTCTGAAGGTTTAAGTTCATAGATCAAGTTTTCTTATCAAAACTGTCATCAAGCCATCTGCATGGGTTTTATGTGGATTTTCAAATAAAAGTTGATAAGGTACCAATAAGGGACTTATGGCAAAATGTCCTCCATGAATTTGATATTGGCCAACAAGCATGTATAATGTGGGTATCCTGGATTTGCAGTGCATCCAATGAGTATATATGCAGGCAGTGCCAGGGGACTTTGTTGTTCAAGCAGTGGATTTCTGAACCTGAGGACCAGCAAGCTACACTCCGTAATATACATGGGGAGGAAAGGTTTCTGGAAGACATATTCCAGTACATGGTCAACCTCCTGTTAGAGAGGTAGAGGAAGGAAACTGGATGAACACATTCAACCAGCCTTCAGGACTTCTTCCCTGCAAGATGAATAATAGTGTAAAAATCATTCAATCAACACGAGTATTTATCTTGCATGGTCACAAGTCCAAACTAGTCTATACCCTGCAATTCTGCACACATCACCTCACACTCTGATCCTGCCACACCTATTTAAGTATCTTCTACTTCCTTCCCAAAATCCACAAACAGGACTGTCCTGGCAGACCCATTGTTTCAGCCGTTCCTGCCCCACTGAACTTATTTCTTCCTATCTTGACTATCTTTTCTCCCCTGGTCTCTTCTGCCACCCTACGTCATTTTGACAATTTCCAGTTTCCTGGCCCTAACCGCCTCATCTTCACTATGGACATCCAATCGCTCTACACCTCCATCCACCACCAGGACGGTTTGAGGGCTCTCCGCTTCTTCCCTGAACAGAGGCCCAACCAGTCTCCATCCACCACCACCCTCCTCCGCCTGGCTGAACTTGTTCTCACATTAAGAAACTTCACCTTCAACTCCACTCACTTCCTTCAAGTAAAAGGTGTTGCTATGGGTACCCGCATGGGTCCTAGTTATGCTGTCTTTTTGCAGTATATGTCGAACATTTCTTGTTCCAGTCCTACTCAGGCCCCCTCCCCCAACTCTTTTTCCGGTACATTGATGCCTGTATCAGTGCCATTTCCTGCTCCCACCCGGAACTGGAAAACGTTGTCAACTTTTCTACTAATTTCCACCCTTCTCTCACCTTTACATAATCCATCTCCGACACTTCCCTTCTCTTCCTCAACTTCTCTGTCTCCATTTCTAGGGATAGGCTGTCTACAAATATTCATTATAAGTCCACCGACTCCCACAGCTACCTCAACTACACTTCTTCACACCCTGCCTCCTGTAAGTTCATTCTCCATCTCCGACACATCTGCTCTGATGATGCAACCTTCCATGACAGCGCTTCTGATATGTCTTCCTTTTTCCTCAACTGAGGATTTCCCCCCACTGTGGTTGACAGGGCCCCCAACCACGTCCAGCCCATTTCCCGCACCTCTACCCTCATCCCTTCCCCTGCCTCCCAGAACCGCGACAGGATTCCCCTTGTCCACGGTACCAGCCTCCACATCCAAAGGATCATCCTCCGCCATATCCAGCATGATGCCACTACCAAACGCATTTTGCCCTCCCCTCCCGTCAGCATTCCGAAGGGACCGTCCCCTCTGCGACACCCTGGTCCACTCCTCCATTACCCCCACCACCTCGTCCCCTTCACACGGCACCTTCCCCTGCAATCACAGGAGGTATAATACCTGCCCATTTACCTCCTCTCTCCTCACTATCCAAGGCCCCAAACATTCCTTTCAGGTGAAGCAGCAGTTTACTTGTACTTCTTTCCATTTAGTATACATTATTCGCTGCTCACAATGTGGTCGCCTCTACATTGGGGATACCAAACGCAGACTGGGTGACCATTTTGCAGAACACCTCCGCTCAGTCCGAAAACACGACCGCGAGTTTCCTGTCACTTGCCATTTCAACACCCCGCCCCACCCCCCACTCCGCTCTCATCTCTGTCCTGGGATTGCTGCAGTGTTCCAGCGAACATCAACGCAAGCTCAAGGAATGGAACCTCATTTACCGATTAGGCACCCTACAGCCTGCTGGACAGAACATTCAGTTCAATAATGTTAGAGCATGACGGCCCCCACCTTTTTATTTTTAGTTATTATTTTGTTTTTCTTTATTTTATTTTAGGTTGTTTAGTTTGTTTCTACTGTGCCTACATGTTTGTGCTTGGGGCCAGGGCTGTTCATTTTTCTGTCAAATTCACACCCTCTCTGAACTAACGCTTTGTCTTTCACCACACCATTAACATACCGTTTGACTTTGCTCCATGACTTTCTGGTCAGTTGTTCTCTGTGACCTTGTCCTATTAACACCTCTTTTGTTATCTCTTGCCCCCCACCCCTACTTTACTTGCTTAAAACCTATTACGTTTCTAAAATATGCCAGTTCTGATGAAGGGTTACTGACCTGAAACGTTAACTCTGCTTCTCTCTCCACAGATGCTGCCAGACCTGCTGAGTATTTCCAGCATTTCTTGTTTCTATTTCAGATTGCCAGCATCTGCAGTATTGTATTTTTATTTAAGTATCTTTTTAAGCTGTTTATTGAATTATTTCTATTCACAAATTTACCAGTGCACACAGATATAATGATCAGCACTGTTAGCTAAGTGTGAAAACCTGAGTGTTTATATACCTCAAGCTTCTTTTGCATAATTTACTAGATACCCCGTGTTTGCAGGGGCAAGGTACAAACACAATATGCAAATGTACACTTTTATCCCCATCAATTTGCCTCTCCAGGACTTGCCAGCAGGAGTAGAGGTCTTTGCCCCTACTTTATTCCTCTATAACAGTGGTCCAGTTGTCAAACATTTTACCTGCCCTTTAACATTTTTTCCTTTCTTTCCCACAGCTCCTCACCACTCTCCAGCTAATGTTCTGATTATTCCACACATTCTGATTAATCTCCCAGCTCTCCAGTAGCTGCTTTGCCATCTCATGTCACTGGACTCTTGCTGGTTGTTGCTAATTACAACACTACACTCAGGAAAACAAAAAATAATCATTTAATGCTAGAATAACCTAGTGGTTAGGGTACTGGACTAACACCCCAGAAGTTATCAGCTCAAATCACACCTTAAGTTGTGAAATTGAATCCAATAAGTCCAGTTATTTGAGGGCTAGTACCATAAAAATAGCCATGAGAGCTGCCATTTTGTCAATAAAACCTAACTTGCACAATGATGTCCTAGCCACCAGTCCACACAGTGTAGCTGACTCCCATATAGTAAGGGCAACTAAGGTTCCCACATCTCAGGACCAAATATTTTCAAAAATTGCCGAACCTTTTCAAATATCAAGGTCTCATAAGTATGAATTTTCTTTAAAATCTACTCCAATTTTTATAAAAGCTTAGTTCACACACAACAGACCAAAGCTGTTCCCTGGTCTGTATATACTCAATGCTACATCACAAAATGCATCCTTTACCAAAGTTGGGTGAGGGAGGTGGGGTTGACAGGTACAGACACCTTCAGTGCCTATTGATGCTATTAACTTTTCCTAGAGGTGTATATGGTCCGGGCTGCTCTTCCATACAGAATAGGTCAAAGTGCCTGTTATACTTTTGGGTCATTTATAGCTGTTTTTACTCAAGACTTTTTCAGTTCTCAAATCTTGAATTTTAATTTTCTGTATTTCACTAGCTTTACTATCTACAATATCTTCGTAACATGCTTGGACCATCTAACCTTGGGATGTCATTTATTATTAAGCTACTGCGCATCATTCTTATGATTCCACTACATCATTCATCAATCCTCATCAAGCAATAGAACATTGCATTAGGCTTAATAAACAGACCTTTGTAATGGTTAAATATATTACATCTTTATATAACTGGTATCTACACACTGCTTCTATCCTTGTTCCCTTACAAGCTGTAGGACTAGCTAAAATCTACCTGTACTTCTGCGAAAATCTCTGCTTGTGAGATTCAACTCCATTAAGGACAATTTTCACATTTCTCTTTTTACAACTTTGCCACAACTGCCAACCTCACTTAAATAGCCTATCACATTCGTGTCTGAAACAATTACCAAGTCTGCACATATTTGAAAATCGTGGATTAGATTCTCTCTCAAGCAGGAGACAATCGACTAACTTTGCAAAATATGTCAAGAAATAGGCCGAGGCTGCAGAGGGGTCTTTTTAAACTCTCGTATTGTGCCTGATTTTAAATGACAGGACCAAAACAAGACAGAACTGCTTCATATTTGTCACAGTGCTTTATCAATGCATCAACTTGTAAAGCAGTTCCATTGTACTTGTAAGACTGCTGAATCAAATCAGCATCGGACATCACAAAAGTCTTGATGACCCAAGTAGTCTAGCTTGGAGAACTTGGGCCTGCCCCATTAATAGACAAACTATCAGAATCAAGCTTGATCCCTGAACTCTTCCTGTCTGTTGGACCAAGAATACAGCCAACTCTGGCAAGGAATATGAAGTCGTTTCAAGGTCACCTCGAGCCAATGCAGATTTACTTTAATTCAATATTGAACACCCCATTCTCTAGTTCAGAGGAAGCTGTAACTTTGTGAAACTGTGATTGAGACACACTCAAGGAAGTTTTCTGCACTTGCAGAACTTGAAACTTCATGTTTAGGGGCCAATTTTCCTTTGTCCGTGCACCTGAGCACTAGACAAAACATAGTGCACTCAAAGTGCACTTCATCCAATCTGAATCCACCCATCTTTTTGGGTTCAGATCATAAGTCTAGACAAATGCACTCCTGGCACAGGCTCCCCTCTTCACAAGGCCTTGCATTGGAAATGAGCATGGGAATACAAGTTGCTGTCGTAAGTTATAGAGACTTTCAGTAGTGGCAAGAACAGCAGCCAGAAAGCCTCCAAAGCTGCCGTGTCTGAAAGGAAAAGGATTTCACCACCTTTAGTCATCTGGTCTTTGCTGCTGCCCCTCTTGAATCCTCCCATTGCAGTGGGGATGAGCACAGGGTTCAAGTTCGACTTCTTCTGGGAATCCTTTAAAATGGGTGCTCTTCCAACATTTGGTGGGGGAGAAACAGGAAAATGAAGAGGAAAAGTTGGTTATACCCCCCTTGCATAATTACTATGCCTGTCCTGTTCTTGAAAGTACTCCAGGAACAAGTGGAACCCTGGAAATGAAAATATTTAAAAAGGAACTGCACAATTAGGCTTATTGTGCACAGTATTTTCAATGTTCAATCAGATTTTAATTCACATTTTTTGACCGATCACACCAAATAACATTCTGCAATTGAGATATTGTTTCTTGTTGCTTTTTACTGTACACAAACAATTCTAATTTAAAACTCTCATCCTAAATTCCATGCATCCTTCATTCCATTGCTACTTTTTGTTGCTAATGTGCAACTTACAACAATGAACTACTGAAATCAAATATACAGCAACTGGAGGCTTACAGCTTTGATTTGATTGTTTTGTAGTGTTATTCCTAATGTCTTTCATTATTTATTTCAATGCGTATTTCAATGTGATTCTAGTGTCAAAATCATAACCTCAAATCACTGGTTGTTCCAACTAAAATTAGCAAATTACATCTGTTCCTGTACAAAATACAGATGTGTAAATTTATGAAATTTAAATGGCAAAAGATTTTTAAAAGTTCAATGTTAAGTCATCCAGGATAAAAATAGTTACATCCATGAATCAAGCACGTTTCACAGAATAAACTGTATCAAATTAGGCAGTTATCACATCTATTCTCAACACTTTTTGAAACAAAATGTTTCTATAACCTTGAAAGACATCATATACAAACATTGCAATTTATGAAGATACAACTGTCATTTTAGGAATAAGAACTTCAATGGAGATTGCAATTGAAAAGTATTATATTACCTATTCTGAAAGACAAATACACAGCAAAACTTTAAAACCGTCAAAATAGTTCATAAATTTACACATTTGTGAAAAAAGGTATTCGGCTACATGCCATGTTCTGCACCATTCAGGATGCACTTGAGGTATTGTTTCACATCTTTAATATGGAAAAAACCTCCACAAATATCGTAATATTAAGAACATTCACAAAAGAACTTGTGTTAATTAGCAAAGAAGTGGAAATTCTCTTCCCAAATTCACTGAGTTTTACAAATACAGTACTTTGAGGCAATGTTAGAAATATAAAGAATGTGATAAACATTCAGATCACATCCTTCATGTTGGGTTGATCCTTCTCTGAAGGGCTGTTTTACCTATGAAGTCACAATCACATGACCTGCCACGTTGTTATATTATACAAAAAAAATCCAGTTTATGAACTAGTTGCAAAACAAAAGTCAAAAGTCTTTGTGACATACAATTGTGGCCAGAATACTTAAAAAAAAAAATTCATAACCTCTTACAAACCAACTACAACTTTAAGGAATGCAGGAAACAAAATAGGAAGGGTTGATAACCATCAAAAATGGTTTCAAAATTACAGTAGATGAACATTATTTCATGTGCAAGATACATAAATCACATGAATTTTCCTGGTATAAAAAAGTCTGAGATTTTGTTCAGTGTTTCAAATGACTGCCTGAAAGTTGGCAGCTTCTGTACTGTTGAAAGCTAGTTATCCAGTTAAACCATGTGCAAACTACTTCACAGATCAATTCTTCCATTCACATTTATCGAGGAAACATCCATATAACAGTCTTCAAGAGATGGATATCTCATGATCAATGAATTGTTTCAGTCTTTCCACATACTGTGCATAAAGCTCAATGTCATTATGTCCAGCTCCCTCGATCCAGAGGGGCTCTACTGCTCTTGGACATTGCTCGTACATTGCAAGGCCATGGGAAAAATCAATCACCTCATCTGCAGTGCCATGAATTACCAGCACAGGAGAAGATACCTTGGTTATCTTGTCAATGCTGAAAGAGATGAAAAAAGTTGAGTGATAAAGGCAATGGTACAGTATTAAAGCATTAAGCAGGAGTACTAGTTTTCATTACATCAGATTTATTAGTCAAAACGTCAGGATCAACACTCCCTCTAAGATGTATGGGTGCACCGCCATGCAGCAATTTGCAACGTATCACGTAGAGGTTAAACAGGCCTCACACAAGCAGTGTTTCCTCTGAAGTGCACACATGCGCAGCAATCTTAAAGGGACTGCATGTGCAACAAACAGACCGCGCACAGCTAGAGAAAATTAAGAGGTACATTGGTCAGGACAATCAAAAAAAATGAAACATCACTCCAATTTTTATTTCTATTTTTTTTTTACTTGCTAAAACAGCTCAATTCAGATGAGGTGTTAGTCATGATTCAGTGATACCACTTTCGCATGAGTCAGCAGATTGTGGGTTCGAGCCTCAACCCAAATACTTGAGCACATAATCCAGACTGACATTTCCAATGCAGTGTTCAGTGGGTACTACACTGTCAGAGGTGCTGCCTTTCAGATGAGGCACTGAGCTGCCTTTTTACATGCCTTTATAAAGCTCTGGTTAGTCCCCAACTAAAGTATTGCATCCAGTTCTCGCCACTACACTTTAGGAAGGATATGAGGGTCCTTGAGAGGGTGTAGAGGAGATTTAGCAGAATGGTTCCAGGGATGGGAGATTTTAGCTACGAGGTCAGGTTGGAAAAGCTGGGGTTGTTCTCCCTGGAGCAAAGGAGATTGAGGGGAGATTTGATAGAGGTGTACAAGATTATGACAGACTAGGTAAGTTAAGACAAGGAGAAACTGTTCCCATTAACTGATGGTGCAAGGACTACGGGACACTGATTGAAGGTTTTGGGCAAGAGATGCAGGGGGAATGCTAGGAAGAACTTTATAACATAGGGAATGGTAATGACCTAGAACTCTTTGCCCACAAGGGTGGTGGAAGCGGAGACAGTCAATGATTCCAAAGGGAAATTGGATGAGCACTTGAAAGAAATAAACTTGTAGGGCTACAGGGAATGGGACTGACTGGATTGCTCTGCGGACAGCTGGCATCGATTCGATGAGCCAAATGGCTTCCTTCAATACTGAAAAGCTATGATTCTATGAACTGAGGAGACTCTCTCGTGTACATAAAAAACCCTATGACAATGTTTGAAGAGCAGGGTAGTTCTCCTAATGTTATGGCCAATATTTATCCCTCAACCAACATTATTAAACCAGATTATCTGGTCATTTATTACAATGCTGTTTCTGGAAGCTTGCTGTGCACAGATAAACTGCCACACTTCCCTGCATTACAAGAGTGACTATACTTCAAAACTACTTTATTAGCTGTGAAGAGTTTTGGGATGTCCTGAGATGGTGAAAGGTGCTATATAAATGCAAGCTCATTAGCTTTCAGAATCCAATAAATGAAGCAAGTGGCTGGGCAAAGCAAAAGATGTTTCCTTTTGTCGAAAGCTTTGTACTAAGAGTTAAACTACCTCATTTTTCAATGCTGTTAATACAAACTGCTATTTTATATCCCTTGGTGTATATTATTGTTTATTGTTTATTTGTTTAGAGATACAGCACTGAAACAGGCCCTTCGGCCCACCGAGTCTGTGCCGACCATCAACCACCCATTTATACTAATCCTACACTAATTCCATATTCCTACCACATCCCCACCTGTCCCTATATTTCCCTACCACCTACCTATACTAGGGGCAATTTATATAATGGCCAATTTACCTATCAACCTGCAAGTCTTTTGGCTTGTGGGAGGAAACCGGAGCACCCAGACGAAACCCACGCAGACACAGGGAGAACTTGCAAACTCCACACAGGCAGTACCCAGAATTGAACCCGGGTCGCTGGAGCTGTGAGGCTATTATCCCTGAAAGAAGATTTAAAACCCTCTCTTGGACTCAATAAACCAGTGCTGTCCAATACAGTAGCCACATGTGGTTAATTGGGAATCCAAATGTGGCTAATTACATTTCTGATTAGTAAATAAAAAATGAGCAATAGGAACACAGGAGCAGCCCATTCAACCGTTAAGACTATTTAGCCAATTAGATCACATCTGATCTGTACTTCAAACACAAATTTGCTTGCCTGTTTTTGACTCATATCCCTCAATACCTTTACCCAACAAAAATCTATTGACCTCCATCTTGAAAGCCATACTTTTGTCCACTCGCTTAATTTGTCTATGTCCCTGTGTAAATTCCTGCTCCCATCCGCACTCTTTATAGTTGTTACAAGTGCTTTGTTTTTTTAAAAAAAAAACTTGGGAGTTCTGTGTTTTGGAAGACTGAGAAAAAAAAAGGATTTTTCTCTGTGAACATTGAAAGTTGAACTGGGCGGGGCACAGACTGCAAAGCAATCTGGTCTCCAAGCCACTCAGCAGAGAGAAATAATTGTCACATGACTGGCTGCTGGGGAGTTTTTAGTTTTTCTTTTGGAAGAAAAACATAATTTTGGCTGGAACGTGTTCTGGAGACCAGAGAAAGAACTCTCTCTGAAAGAAATCGAAAGACCAGTTTGCTGCCAGTGGGGGTAGGAAGACAGCCCAGAAACTCTCTTGAAAAGTAATTCCTGTATCAAGGGAAATTCTAATCTCTTCATGAAGTTAAAAGAACTTTGAAGGGGTTGCAAATCGAAGGTATGGGAGCTGAAACCCTTGTTGCTGTTTATGCCTGAGGAGAGAGAAAAGACCCAGGAAGAGGAGTTGCAACACGCTGTGGAGAATCACTGCTTTGGAGAAAGGCTCCTTTGTTGAAGGTAGTCTCCAGTCTCTGAAAAATCCCTACCTCAAGTGTGACTCCTGTTGCATTGTTGTATTTTATGGAAGCTCCTGAAATCTCAAGAAAGTTTCTACTGTTGGACTGCTACTTAGAAATCCAAGTAGCCCTGTTGCTACACCTTTTGCTGGGAGATCTGTGAGATGCCTGCTGCAGATGAATTGCCTTGAATGCCTACCCACCACAGACTGTTCATTAATTTCATCTGGAAATTTCAAGTGCCATCTGACTATTCAACTCTGGGACACCTCACCGATCCAGAAATATTCTACCATAAGTTACAACCCAGTTATTTTATTATTCCTAAGAAACCATTGTAACTTAACCTTTGGGTTTTGAATGTATGTGTGTGCATGAGGGTTAGGAAGAATAAATTATAAAACCTGTTCATACATTTAAATTTCTCATCATTTAAAATTGGTTTATTAATAGTTTATTTGTTGTTCAAAGAAATCTGGTTTGGTGTGCTTTATTCTGGGGAATAAATACGGTGTTTAATTTGGCTAATTTATGGTAGGTGGGAAACTTTACTAATATGCTGTGACCTGTGGAGTAGTGGGACTAAATTAACAGTGCATTACTCCCGCCTTGGTCGTAACACAGTATATCTCAACCTAGTGTCATCTGCAAACTTGGATATACTCCTTCATCCGTCATTGATCAACATGGTGAAAAGATGATGCCCTCGTACAGATCCCGAGAGAGCACCAGTCGGCACATTCCACAGAGCACGTACCCTTTATCCCTATTTTTTGTTTCCTACCACCCCCCAACCCTAACCAACTGACACCATTATTGAGCATAGGATCTTAATACTCATACTGTTACGACATTTCCATTTGTACTTTAACAGTTTTGTGTGTGTGTTGGTAAAATGGCAAGCTGAAAAGCAGTGTTTTGACTACTGAATGATTTATGACTTTGGTTAGTGAATGGTGATAGATGTTTGTTCAGTAAATATACACATGAAGTACATATCTAATTGCATTGTGTGAGTGTTTGTATTGTGCTTCCTACTAAAATTGGTACACATGGCTAAAACCTTGTTGCTGTAGTCACACTTATGGCTAGTTAACAATTTCTATTGGTTTACACTGCATTAAACTGACATTGCTTCATAGATGCTTTTCTCCCCAGTTCAGAACTTAGAAGTTTGAATTCCAATGAAATTATATACTGAACTCTTCTAGTTCATTTCATTTTTGGGCATCAACTCTTTGTTTTCACAGCAAAGTGCTTAATCAATTTAATGTTGAACAGAGATTTTGGTGTTTCTGCCAGAGAACTACAGCAGTTAATTAATCTCTGCTCTTCCAGTACATAACTCAGCAGCTGTAGCTTTCAAAACACAATCACTGCAGTACTCAGTACCTTTTCTCATCACTGTTAAAGAGTGAAGCTGGTTATTCCTTAGTGACTATACTGCATAAAATTAGCACAAATTACACACAAACATTGAAATGCAGAGATCTCCCATTGCTCACAGTAAATCAGATGATAGGCAGTTTAATGACAGGAGGGTTATATCTGCTAATGCACAATGTATTCTTCTGTTGCTAAGATGGAGCTATGTTTCTTTAAGGTCAGAAAATCAGTTCTGAGTCACTGGCAAGTGAGGAAACTTCACAAGTACTTTCAAGTTTCAGTCTCGAGGCTAAATGCACGAGCATTAAACAACTTTTTTTGCAGCTGTGGTGCATGACAGACAAGTATATACTAGATGCAACACATTACCAAATCTGCAGCATATTCACTGACTCACAGTGAATGGTACAGTAGCCGAGTGAGCATGGTACTGTATTAGCAACCCAGAGCCAAGAGTTTAAATTTGTGACCATGGAATGCTTCAGATTATTGTAGCATTCCAACTAATTCAATATCATCCTCTGGGGAAGGGACCTGCAACTCCTACCTGTCTGGCCTACATGTAACTTCAATCTAACACTATTGACAAATAATTGCCTTGTCAGTGTTGTCTGCAAAGCAAGAATAAATTTTAAAAGTGTTGCATTATAATAACAAGGTTTATTACTATGCAGAAAAATATATCAGGATCACTGATCTAAAATCACTGAATAAAGTCAAATTTTGTTTGTATTACTTGATATTCTAGGATTTAGACTACTTTTTGGACAAACTCCACGATTCTATCCGATGTATGTCCCGTGAAAAATAAGTGGTTTCCATATATTCCTTTACCTCGATTTACTTTTTATCCCTTGGCATTTTCAAAAATGGAGGATACACAAAATGGTATGCAAGGTGTACCAGCTGAAGATAGTTACTTGATATTTAGCAGTACTGGGCAAGTGTGTGGGGATTCACAGAATCATATAATGGCACAACACAACACACCATTGACAACTCTTTGAAAGCTATCCAATTAGTCCCACCACCACTCTTTCCCTATGGCAATGTAAATATTTTCTTTGCAATTACATATCCAATTTCCCTTTGAAAGTTATTTTGAATCTGCTTCCAGATTTCACATTCTAGATCGTAACAGTTCACTGCATAAAAAATTAGCTGCACTTTGGATGATTATGGGCTTCGACAGCACTGGGGAATGGTCCTGAGTTCTAGCATCATTGTGGAGGGACAGCCTACGGTTTGGAAGAACTGAAGGGGTGGAATGAGCGATTTTAAAATTGCTTAAGACAACAGTTGTGGAGAGGCTTGTGAAACACAGAAGAAAAGAGAACTGTAAAAGACCTAAGGGTGATTAAGAGAATAACGTAACATTCAGAAATATGAGGTAATACAACTTGGGAAAGAAAAAAAGAATGGGAGTATAGACTTCATGCAAAGATGCTAAATGATGTGGATAAACAGACAGCTAGGGGTTCGAATTCATAATTCCCTGAAAGTTCGGAGACAAGTAGCTAATACAATATGAAAAGGCCAGTAGTATTTTGGGTTTTATCAATAGCAGCTAAGAATACAAAAATAAAGTAATGATAAATTTCTGCAAGGCAATGGTCAGAGTACTGTGCACAGATTTGGGAGGCCAATTATAGAACAGACATTAAAGCCACTGGGATTGTACAACTAAATTCACCAGGAAGAGGCTAGGACTGGGAAACTATAGTTATTGAAGAATTGAGATACTGGGAATACTTCCACTGAGCAGAAATGCAAAAAAAAATTGAGATTTTTAAGATTATGAAAAGTTTTGACAGGGAAGAGTTTCCTTATTTGTCATCTGCTTGGGAAGTAGTGATGAGGGGTTATTAATTTAAAACAGTCACTCAGTGCGAACAGATGACTGGAGAATTTTCTTCTAGAGTATTGTTACAGCATGAGATGAGATGAGATTTTGATCACATATCCGCTCCAACACTAAGATAGCATACATCCACCTCCATAACATTGCACGATTCCACTTGTGGCTCAGCTCATCTGCTGCTGAAACCCTCAAACACGGCTTTGCTACTTCTAAATATTACAATTCCAATGCTCTCCTGGCTAGCTTTCCATCTTCAACCTCCATAAAATTGAGCTCATCCAAAACTCTGCTGTCCATATCCTAATTCATACCAAGTCCCATTCTTCCATCACCACTGTGCTTGCTGACCTACATTGGCTCCCGATCTGGCAACGCCTCAATTTAAAAATTCTTAGCCCTGTTTTCAAATCCCATGGCTTCACTCCTCACTATCTCAAACTTCGTCCAGTCCTACAACAGGTTGCTGTGCTCCTCCAATTCTGGTCTCTTGTGCGTCCCCCATTTTAATCGCTCCACCATTGGCAGCTGTGCCATTTAGCTGCTCAGGCCCTAAGCTTTGGAATTTCCTCCCTAAATTTTTGTTTCTTCTTTTAAGTCACGCCTTAAAACCTACCTCGTTGATCAAGCTTTTGGCCATCTATCCTAATATCTCCTTATGTGGTGCGGTGCCAAAATTTGTTTGGTAACGCTCCTGTGAAGTGCTTTGGGATGGCTCACTACGTTATATGTGCTTATGTAAATGCAAGCTGTTGTTTCTGGAATGCTTTGCCACTGGGAGTAGTCGAAGCACAGATCCACCTTTCAAGGAAACAGCAGATTAATATTTGATGCGGGAAAGATACAAGGCTATGAAGAGAGCGGGGCAGTGGTTTTAGATTGGCCAAATGAAGTGTTACCACACACACAATGTAAATTTCTATGAATTCCTAGTGTCTGACATCAAAGTGGTGACAGCAAGGATATGACTGCAAAAAAAAAACCATACCAACAGGAGGCAAGGTGAATGCATACAGGAAGTGTCCACTATATCCAAGGCTTATAATGTTACTTGTGGATTTTCTGCAGCACCATTCACAGTAAGCCGGAGCATTTGGTCTTTTTCTCACCAGTTTCCTATGTCTGAGTTGTTGCTTCTCTTTCTGTCATAGTTATCTTTTCCTTTGTCTTTCACTTATTTTGTGCATTTTTTTTTGTCTCTAGGTCTTTTTTCATTTCCTTTCCAATAGGAAGTGGAGAGAAGAGGATAGCATGATGGGAAAATGAACTATAAAGTGACAGATGTTGGATTTTCCAGTTGATGGAAGCTGGGTAGTAGCCATGTCAGGGATCGAGGAGGGTTATAGGCTATGGGATTCTGGTATGTTGGGGAAGGATCCAGGTGGGTCTCTGGGCTCGTTTTGGGGTGGCAAGTTGTAAGACAGCTTTTGGGTTCAAGTGTGCGGTAGGAGTCAGGCAGGGCTATAGGTTGAAGATTGAATTTCTATCGCCAACTACAATTCAACCAAGACATTTACTCTTCTACACACGTACCTTGCAGCTTACTACCCTGTTGCATCATCTGGCCAATTATGTTTTGTTACCATAGTCTCACTGATTCTCAATCCTACCCGTCAGTATCTTACTGCTTTTCAAATGCCATCATCCATTCAGTCCCATCAACTCCTCTACTCCTCTTTTGCAGCACCCACTGCCAGCACATCTCCCCACCCCCACACCATTTCTCCTCCTTCCTTCTCCCAATTCCATGCTTGCCTGTCATGCTATTTCCCAGCACTGTCACTTCATGGCACTGTGCAACATGCTCTCTCAAATGTGGCAGTCCATATTTCCTCACATCACCAGTTGTTCTCACATTTCGCTTCACGACCAATCCATGCTAGATCACCCTATCCTCCTGCATTGGAACTCAACAGTGTCCTTTCATATTTTCCACCAGCTGTATGCCATTGCTGTACCTCCTCCCTCTCTAATTGATTCCGCAAAGAACTCTCTAGATATCAACTCCTCTCCATAATCAGGCATTCTAGTGCCCATAGTTTGCTGGATCATGTAATGCCCCAAACTTGAAAGACTTCTTAAAACACTCAAGGCCTCTCACATTGGCATAATCAGACAAAAATGAACAGCAAGCAAAAGAGTTAAGAGGTCTTTCTTAGTGTGGGATAAGATATCAGCAGAAACATTTTGGATAAGCTGAAGTTTACAAGGGTGAAGGATGATTGGCTGGGCATTGGAATTGTTGAATCTGGAGATGGCAAAGGCATGGATGAGGGCTTCAGTGGCAAGGACTGAGGCAGGGTTGGAAGCAGACGATGTTACATAGGTAGAAGTATTAGAGCGTATATAGGATCAGAAGCTCAGCTCATGGTTGAGCAGTCTGGTTAAACCTGAAACTAGGGCCAGGAAGGGGCATGGAATCATTGGCAAGGATGTAGAGTTTGTGGTGGGGGACTGAAAGACAATGGCTTCAGCATTCCAATGTTTAACTGGAGGAGACTGTGGCTCATCCATGAAAAGATGTCAGACTGTATGTCTGATAACACAGAGGTGAAGAGGCAGAACTGTATGCTGTCAGCACTTATGTGCAAGCTGATCCATGTCTGCGAAAGATGTCACCAAAGGGCAAATATAAGCAAGGATGAGAAGATGCCAAGCATACATCCTTGTAGGACGCCAGAGGTAATAGTGTGGGGCTGGGAAGAGATGCCATTTCTGTAGATGCTGCAGAAATAGGAGGAGTAGGTCATGCAATCCCTCAAAACTGCTCCATTTCTTTTAATCTTATACTATCCTTAACTTCTTCAGTCAAAAATAGGTCTCTGCTTGTGGAGTTTTTATTTCTCAATGGAAGGTAGATTAGTTAATATGAAATATTTCTCTAAACCGTCACCAATACTTATCTAGAGTTATACCTTTTAATCTACTTCCTCATCTACCATAGCCAACAAATCCCTCTTCCTATGTAATTGACTTTAAGCTTAATACTCTAGTTTTGAGCTTAATATGTCAATCTCAAATTCAATGTGAAATTCCATCATATGATCACTCATTCCCAGAGGATCCCTTACTATGAGATTACACAAAACAAGATCTAAAATAGTCTCTTCCCTAGTTGGTCCCTCAACGTACTGCTATAGTAAACTGCCTTGTATGCATTCCACGAACCCATTTCCCAAATTACTTTTGTCAATTTGATTACTCCAGTCTATATGGTGATTAAAGCCTCCCATGATTATTGCATTGCCTTTGTTACAAGCTCCTCTTATTTCGGGATTAATACTCCAACTGTATAGCTACTGTTAGAGGGCCTATAAACTATCAGTGTTTTCTGCCCCTTGTTATTTCTCATCTCCACCACCCATATCAATTCTACTTCCTGCTGTTCTAAGCCAAGATCTTTCTCACTACTGTTCTTACATCATCCATTATTATTAGGGCTATCCCCCGTTCCTTTTCTGTTTTGTCTATCTTTTCAAAGTGACAAGTACCCAGGAATATTTCATTCCCAAGCTTGGCCACCAAGCAACCAGGTCTCTGTAATTATTAGATCAAACTGATTTATCTCTATTTGTACCATTAATTCATTTATCTTGTTGCAAAACCTTTGTGCATTCAGATAAAGCACCTTTAATTTTAACGTTTTACCCTTTCCCCCTGATTTGACCTTATTTGCTGATGCACTATTACCATTAAACTTTCTGTTCCTTCCTGTCACACTCCACTTATCTTTACACAAACCATTACAGTTCCATGGCCTTTATTTTTCTCTTGATTTATAAATTTCCCCTCACCTGAACTCACCCCTCTCTCTTTTTAGTTTCTTGCCCCATCTATAGCCCTAATTATTCAAATCGCCAGGACACTGGTCCCAGCCCAGTTTAAAATAGAGCCCATCCCAAAAGAACAGCTCCTTCTTTACTCAGGACTGAGGTCAGTTCCCCCTGAATCGAACACCCCCACCCCCCACTGTCACCCACACCATTGAGCTATGCATTCCACTCTCTAATCTGTTTGTCCCTATGCCAATTTGTACGTGACTCAGGTAGTAACTCAATGGTTACTACCTTTGAGCTTCTGCTCATTAATTTGGACCTTAGCTCCTCAAATTCCCTCAGTAGAACCTCGTTCTAGGTATGTCATTGGTTCCTACATGGACCACGACAATTGGATCCTTCCTCTCCAAATTCTTCTCCAGCCGCAAGGAGACGCCGTTAACCCGGGAATAAGCAGGCAACACAACCTTTGGAACACCCAGTCAAAGATGCAGAGTACAGTATGTATCCCTGTGATTCTATTAACCCCTAACATTAAGATTAGCCATGATTGTATTGAATGGCACAGCAGATGCAAGGGGCCATATGGTTGTCTCCTGCTCCTATTTCATATGTTCTTACCACGCATTCCTTTTCACTTCTCCCCTCTTGAATAGTCTCCTGTGTCACGTTGCTGTGGCCAGTTTGCTCCTCAACCCTACAGACTTTGCCCTCATCCACACAGGCAGCAAGAACTGCTTACCTGTTGGATAAAGACAAGGCCAAGATTCCTCCAGCACTGCACATGGAACCCCTTACCTGCCTTACTCTCAGCCCTGCCCCTGACCACAAACTAGACCTATACCACTTCCTAACCTAAGGGGTGTGACCGCTTCCTGGATCCAAGTATTCAGGTAACATTCGCCCCTCCCTCAAGTCTTGCAATGTCTACACCTCAGATTCCAGCTCAATAATCCCGAGCTGAAGTTCCTCGAAGTACAGACATTACTGGAGACATGGTTGTCCGAGATGCTCTCCACAACTCCCTGGAGTTATGCACATCATCTGCATTGTCACTCTGATCAAACCTTGCTTTGTTTATCTATAGTGTATGTCTATAATCAACTTAGCTTATAGTTTTTTAATTAATTACTTGATCCACTTTAAGTTATGAGCTAGATTACCTGTAACATGAACCACTACAAGTATTTAAGGTAAAAAGCAGCATCTCCTCCCCTCTCACCAAATTCCCAACTTCTACACTGTTTCTGATGCATTCTGTTTATGACCACTCTGTGCATCACCATATACAATCAAACAGAAAAATGTCAAGCAAGGGCAATTCCATTATGCTGGACAAGAAAGGAAAGGCACTAGTGGAAGCTGGTGTCAAATGTTGCAGTGAGGTCAAAGAGAAAGGATAATGCACCACAGTCTTATCTGTGACTTCGATTAGGGCCATTTTGGTGCTGTGGCAGGGATGGAAACTTGATTGGAGAGATTTATATTTGGAGTTAAGGGAATGATGGACATGGATTTGGGAAGCAACAACACATTCCAAGATATTTTTGTGAAGGGGGTGGTGATGATTGTTTTGAAAGGGAGGGTACAGTGGCTGAACAGAGGGATTCATTTACAATATAAGCCAACAACAATTTGTATCGCACCCTCAACATAATAAAACTTCCCAAGGCACTTCAGAGAAGGACTAATTATAAAGCAAAATTTGACACAATCACATTAGGGGACATTAAGCATCAGCCATGGCTCAGTGGGTAGCACTCTCACCTGAGTCACAAGGTCCCAGGTCAGGTCTCACTTCAGGGCTTGAGCACAAAAATCTAGGCTGACACTCTAGTGCAGCACTGAGGGAGTGCAGCAATGTTGGAGGTGCTGTCTTTCGGATGAGACATTAAACTGAGCCTCCATCTGCCTGCTTAGATGTAAAAGATCCTAGGGCACTATTTTGAAGAGCAGGGGAATTATCCCTGGTGTCTTGGCCAATATTTATCCCTCATTCAACATCACAAAAACAGATTATCTGGTCATTATCACATTGCTGTTTGCAGGAGTTTGCTGTGTACAATGTAAAGGAGGCAGGAGATTCCAGCTGAAGGTAAGTGTCTGTTGCAGCACTTCTTGCGGGTGAGAAGGAGCAGGAGTGCTCCCTCTAGCCCCTCAAGGAAGCCTCAGCATTCTCTCTGCAATCACAGTCCCTATCTTCCACCTACCATGATCGTCAACCTCCCTCCCCATCCACTTCCCAGCACTGATGTCTCCCTTCCTCCCACGTTGGCCTATCTTTGCCCACCAGCCCCCACCAATCTTTCACTCCCTCCCTCTCCCAATTGGTGGGAAGCCATCTGCAAGGGTTCCCACTGTAGTCTCTTGCCATTGGATTTCCTGCCCAGCAGTTGCCCAGCCTGCCAATTTGTCCAGATGCTGGGCGGGAAAAGAATTAAATCCTAGTGAGGTCTGTTAAATGCAGCAGAACCTCCACGTTCTTGACTTTGTTGGGTTGTTCCCATGCAACTGCGACTCCCGCATCCTCCCCATAAATATCAGACCAATGTTTTTTTCAAATGAGCTTGTTGTCTTTGCATCCGATTGTGAGAACAGCTTTGGAACCTGTTTCAAAACATTATCTACACCCTGTCATGTAGAACATTGACATGCTATTGAGACAATTGGAGCGTCTACATAAAAATTGACATATTTAGATCAGCGCTCCAACAGACCAGCCAACTTTGAGAGAAGTGTCATAATGGAAGCAGTTACTGATTCAAACTTCTAACTCCAGTTTTTATAAGTCAGTAACAGAATCCTTTTTGCTGCAACTGCCAAACAATGACCAATTCAGACTGAGAACACTAGCTGTGCCGAAGCACCTCATCAAAACTGACCCTTTATGCATGCAAAGTCAGAAATATTTGATCCCGAGTGGCTTATAGCCATTGATCCCAGATAACAAAGCAAAGAGAGTACACATGGTGGCCAATCACCCAGAGCCAGAGGGAAGAAATAAAATGCTGCAACTTATCATCCAACAGTATGCTCTTTCCACGGAGGAGGAAGAAAGCATGAAAAGTACACAGGAGTTCTACAGTGTAATTACAGATGTGGATAGATGCACAGATTAAAAATTGTGTGAAGCAGACACAAAAATGACGATGATATTCACAATTTACTATGCTCGCTGGCAGTTCCTACTAGAATGTGATCCAAATATGGTATGTTACTGCCTTCGCAACTGTATGTAGTTCCCTGATGTAACTTAAAACAAAGCAGAAAGCTGGGGCAACAGAATTTGTTCTTCACTATAAGTAAAGTTCAAACCTTTCTAAGCCTCGCACTTCTGACATTGCTGCTGACTTTCTTCTCTGTATCAGAGAAAAGGCAGAGGTGGTGTCTGTTCTGACCTGATTGCTAATTCTGCAGTCATGAGTATGGAATAACATAGGAATGGGAGAAGGTCATTCAGCCCTTCAAGCCTGTTCCATCAATCAATTAAATCATGGCTGATCTGTATCTTGCATCCCATCTATACATCTCGGGTCTGTAACCCTTAATATCCGAACAAAAATCGATCAATCTCAGTTTTGACATTTTCCATTGGCCTAGCCTAAACAACCTTTTGGGGAAGAGTGTTCCAGATTTCCACTACATTTTGCGTGAAGTGCTTTCTGACATCACCCCTGAATAGCCTATCTCTAATTTTATGGTTATGTCCCCTTGTTCTGGACTCTCCCACCAGAGAAGATAGTTTCTTCCTATCTACCTTATAAACTCCTGCAATCATCTCAAACACATCAATTAGATCACCCCTTAATCTTCTATATTAAGGGAACGCAAGTGCAGTCTATGCAACCTGTCCTCATTATCTCTTTTAGACATGACTTAACCATTACAAATCCATGCTGGCTCTCTCTGATCAGCTCATATTTGTCCAGCTGCTCAATTACTCTGTTCATAATAATAGTCATAGATTCACTATGGCACAGAAAGAGGCCATTTGGCCCATCAAGTCCATGCTGGCTCACTGTAGAACAATCCAGACAGTGCCATTGCTCCACTCTATCCCCATAGCCCTGCAAGTTTATTTCCCTCAAGTGCCCATCCAATTTCCTTCTGAAATCATTAATAGACTCCACTTCCACCACCCTCTTAAGCAGCGAGTTCCAGCTCATTAGCACTCGCTGCATAAAACAGTTCTTCCTCTCATCCCCATTACATCTCTTGCCCAAATTCTAAACCTGTGTCCCCTAGTCTTTGTACCACAAGCTAATGGGTGCAGCTTTTCTTTGTCTACCCTGTCTAATCCGGCCATAATTTTATACACCTTTATTAAATCTCCCCTCATTCTCTTTTGCTCCAAGGAAAACAACCCCAGCCTCTCCAACCTAACCTTGTAGCTAAAATCCCTCATCCCTGGAACCATTGTTTTAAATCTCCTCTGCACCCCGTCAAGGACCCTCATATCCTTCCTGAAGTGTGTTGACCAGAACTGGGCGCATTACCCTAGTTGTGCCAAACCAGAGCTTTATAAAGATTCAGAATAACTTGCCTGCTTTTGTACTCTATGCCGCTATTTATGAAGCCCAAGATCTCATATGCTTTGCTAATTACTCTCTCAATACGTCCTGCCACCTTCAAGGATCTGTGCACATGGACCTCAACGCCATTCTGTCCCTGCACTCTTAAGTCTATATTGCCTCTCCCTATCCCTTCTGCCAAAATACATCCTTTATACTTCTCAGTATTGAATTCCATCTGCCTCTTGTCTCCCTATTCTGCAAGCCTACCCATGCCCTGTTGCTGTCGATTTGTATCATCCTCCTGAAGCCACGCCTCCACATTTGGTATCATCAGCAAATTTTGAAAGTCTGCATTCCAATATCCAAGTCATTGAGATATATCAAAAATAGCAGTGGTCCTAGCACTGAACCTTGGGGAACACCAGTATCTACCATCCTCCAGTTTAAAAAAACGATTTACCACGACACATTGTTTTCTGTCCTTATGCCAATTTTTATCCAAGCTGACACTGACCCTCCCATCCCATAAGCCTCAATTTTGTTTTATGTGGCACTTTGTCAAACACTTTCCTAAAATCCACATAGACAATATCTATTGCGTTCGCTTCATCAACCTCCTGTTACTTCATCAAAAAATTCAATTAGATTGGTCAAGCACAACCTGCCTTTTACAAATCTGTGTTCATTCTCCTTAATTAATTCAAACCTCTACAAGTGCCTGTTGATTTTTTCCCCTGATTATTGTTTCTAAAACCTGCTCACCACTCATATTAAACTGACCAGCCTCTAATTACTAGGAATGTCGTTGCACACTTTCTTAAATAGATCGTCACATTTGCCACTCTAATACTCTGGCACCTCCCCCGCATCGAAGGAATATTGCAAGATTACAACAAGCCCTTCTGATTTCTCCACTTCCACTTCCTTTAGCAACCTGGAATGCAAGCCATCAGGACTAGGCGACTTACCCATTCTAAGCATAGTCAGCCTTTCCAGTACATTTTGCCCCTCAATTTTCACCCCATCCATTACCTCTGCCATCTCCGCTTCTACCAATATGTTATCAGCATCCTCTTCCTTAGTAAACACCAATACAAAGCACTCATCATGTATTCCAGCCTTGCCCTGTGTCCCTAAGCATATGTCGCCTTCTTTTTTCCTAATAGGCCCCACCCTGCCTCTCAGTACCTGCTTACTATTTATGTGCCGGTAGAAGATTTTTGGGTTCCTTTTTATGTTAACTGCCATTCTATTCTCATATTCTCTCTTTGCCCGTCTTATTTTGCTCTTCACTTCCTCTCTCAACTTATTATATGTGGCCTGGGTCTCACTTGAAAAATTCACTTGACATGCATCATACACCCTGATAGATTCTACTAACTTCCCCACAACTGACATTAGACTAATAGGCCTATCATTTCCTTGTTTATCTCTTTTACCCTTCTTAAATAGTGAAGTGACTTTGGCAATTTTCCAATCCAAAAGACACTTCTTGAATTGATAGAGTTTTGAAAGATTATGGCCAACAATTTTCTCATCTTTGAATACCCTGGAGAGGCAGGATGTATTGCAGCTTTGACGATCTTTAACATTAAGTTTCTGCATCACCATTAAAAAAAAAATCTTACATTGAATCTAGTTAGCTGACAACCCCCCTCCCCCCACTAGATTTATTTTGTTTTCCTTGTAGCTCTAGTATTTCATCTTCAGCTTTCACTGTGAAGACCGATGCAAAGTAACTATTTAGACATCTGCCATGCCCTGGGGTAAAAGGGGCCAATTTTAGTTGATTATCTGTTGCAGAAATCAGAGATTTGTGCTGCAGAATCAGTGGAAAGAGAGAGAAACACGCAGGTTTGGTCACAAACTCTGGACCATTGGACATAAGGCATGGTCTGCCCAGCAATGTGAAGAAAGGGATGAAATAACATTCGCAGTTATCATTATTATCAAAAGAAGTTTCTGTACACTGTTCACATTTAATGCTACAGCTGTCGCAGACAAACGATGCTACAAACGTTCACCATGAAGGTTTAGAGAGATGATGTAGCTACCAGAATTGGTGCTATGCTGTACAAAGAACAAACAAAGAAAATCCAAGCCTGCGCCGATCCAGATCCTCTATCTAAACATGTCGCCTATTTTCCAAGGGTCTGTATCTCTTTGCTTCCTGCCCATTCATGTATCTGTCGAGATACATCTTAAAAGACGCTATCGTGCCTGCGTCTACCACCTCCGCTGGCAACGTGTTCCAGGCACCCACCACCCTCTGCGTAAAGAACTTTCCACGCATATCCCCCCCAAACTTTACCCCTCTCAATTTGAACTCGTGACCCCTAGTAATTGAATCCCCCACTCTGGGGAAAAAGCTTCTTGCTATCCACCCCGTCCATACCTCTCATGATTCCGTACACCTCAATCAGGTCCCCCCTCAACCTAGTCCTGTAACCAACTTGGATACTATTTTAACTACATTTTGTAAAGTTTTTTACTTTTAAGCAAGACTGCAATTTCCTTCAATTATTTAGGACCAAACTGACAGTGAAATAGTAATGGTTAAAAGCCCTCATTTTGTGCTACTGGCAGCTAAAGCCACATTCTCCTAAGGTTTTCATTCTGCCGAGAATAGGGATGAACATTCTACAGGATGTGCAAAGCTACTTTAATATGAAGATTTTGTGAACAAAGAAGGAGGATAAGGACAAAAGTGAAGTGCAATAAAGATTAATCCGCTTAGCTAGAGTTACCAAACCCAATGAACAAAAGTCCATCTATACCAGGTGGAATTGCTGACCTATGCAGGTGCTAGTTCATCAAGGTTGAGCCTACCAAGACAACAACAACTTCCATTCAAAAGTCATTCATGGATGTCGGCACATCCTCAGTAAATGGGAGTCTTTATTAAATGATAAATTAAATCAATTAACACATGTGGCAATAGTGTTTTCCGCTTGCCACACTGAGAGCTGAAATTTATACGCACCCCACCCCTGAAAATAATTGACGGGCTGCACAGTGCGGAGCCGCCGTGATATTAAGCTTATTTAAATAGCCGGAGCAGGCTGCCCTGTCCCCCCCTCCCCCAATGATGTGAAGGGGGCCGACTGTCGGCCCCGGCAATGGCATTAGCTGCCTTTGAGCAGAACCTGCTGCCATTTTTAAAGGGCGTAGAGTCCTACTATTCCATTTACATATTTAAAGAGACATTAAAAAAAATTAAATACACTTATTCTGCCCCTCTCCCATCCCCCAATAACAAGTACATTAATTACTTGCCCTCTCCCCCCAAAAACACATATTTTCCACCTGATCTTCCTCCCCTCAAAACTACATAAACTTTAAACTGTAACCCTTCCCACCACCCCCTACACCAATGATATTACTTTGACCCCGCTCCCCCAACTCCCGCACTAAGAAACTTAACCCCCCACCCCCACCAGTGTTCCGGGAGTGCCGGCGAGCAGTATGAAGATTGCACCGGGATAGACAGCAGCAACGTAGGTCTCATTAATACATTGATTTTAATTAATTTAAATATTTAAATGACGGTTCCGTCACCGAGCAGTGGGGAGGCCGCAACAAGGTCTTGCTGCCTCCGGCAATATCGGGCCAAGCCTTCCTGGTGTCAGGGTGTGTGGTGGCCCGCTCCCGGAGACATTTTCCGGCTCCCCCCCACCCCCAACCCCCATGTCGGGGGTCAGTAAAATTCAGCCCTTAGAGACCAGCAGTGCCAACGAAAGCACTAGCATGGACATGCTAGAAATGCGTTACAGCAACCAAAGTAATTTCTACGCAGGATTTTCTGAAGATATTCTTGCGTTTGGATTTGTTATCTAATGGGCTTTAATCTATGTTCAAGAACATGGAATTTTGGATGCAGCCCACTGAGGACTATGAATCAGGAAAAGCTATGAACTACTTTGAAAGTACTGACAGTCTATTAGCATCAACAGCAATAAGGTTCTATGCAAAAACATTGTTGGTTGCTGGTCCTTCGATATACTGATCCATCACTTGTTTCAAAGCAAACTGCAAGTTTATACTAACAATTGCCATGAAGGTGCTTCTATATTTTTTGTTAAATATTTTTGAGGACTCCTTTAAATTGTGAAGATGGATTCATTGGAAGGCTGAAGATTTTATAAATGCTGGACTTTGTTTTGTTGTTGACAATTCACTGAAAGGACATGGAGATGCTGTTTGAAAATAACCTTTTCTGGAAATCATGTGCTTTAAGGTCAATAAACAACAGAAATCCTGGTAACCTGAGGAAGATGTTTACAGAGAAGCCACATGTCAAGGTTTATGGAGGTTGACTTTCTGTTTGGGGTTTGGATATTGTTTTCAGTTCAGTTGGGCTGTGAACTGTTTTGAAGACAGTTGGTGTTTTGTCTGCCAAGGAAAAAGAAACCCCAGCTCATTTTGCCTCTCTAAGAGACCCTGAGAAAACCAGTGTGTCAGCTCCTCTCTCCTCCTGTCTTTTCCAAAACCCTGTGATTCAAGTGGGTGTTGGCTGAAACTCCTGATGTCACATGTCTCTTGGAAAGCCTATCAGACGATTTCTCGACATCTCCAGAATGCTTAGCTTCTGCAAAGATCCCAGTGACCCATCCCCATATACCCAGATGCCAGACAAAAAGGAACAACTGACTTCCTTCCATATCTTTTTTCTTCAAGAATTAGCAAGTATTTGGCCGAAGTATTCTTGTTTTGTCTTTTTTCTGTAACAGACCTCTGCAGACAGAATTTCTGTATTTTATTTTTAGTGCGTGTAGGTGTGCGTGTGGGAAAATTAAAAAGGGTACTTTCATATTTCAATCTGTGTGTTAATGCTTTGCTTCATTACTGGATAAGCCTTGTTCGATAATAAACTGATAATTTTGTTGTTTATTAAAGAAACCTGGTTCTGTGATAAAGAGCACGATTGACTGCATCGGTAACTCGGTAAACGTTTTAAAAATACATGTTGTGACCTGCGGAGAAGTGGGACTAGAAAAGACAGTGCACTCCTCCCAACTCGGTCGTAACATATAATTAGGGGCTCTGTGCAGGATAACCCAACACCGTGCAATTGTAAGTGGGTAATAATAATTGAAAGCAGGAAAAGTAAAAAAAAACAGGTTTCTTGTGCATTAGCATAAAGTTTATACTATCTGAATGTCTTTGTGCTCAATAAAATATATTTAAGACAAATTTCAGACAGGAAAGGGGATCAAATGTGTTTTTGTACACTACATTTTGTCTGACCATTTTACTAACAAATGCACTGAAAGGCTAAAGTTCACATGCATACACCCTTCCAATGTTATTGTGATTGTGTGTCCAACAGCAGTGTCTATTACTCATTTTTTACTTACTAATCAGAAATGCAATTAGTCACATCTGGATTTCCAATTAGCCACAAGCGGCTAGTGGCCAACATACAGGACAATGCTGCTTTAGGGTTAGGATTACAATTAAATTTGAAGTTAAATTTATGGCCATAATCCTATTTAATTTACAGAGGGAAGTTTATTTTATTGAAGTGGTGGGACTGAGCTGCAATATATTTAAGAGAGAAGATATGTTAGGAACAATTATATTGCGAGACACTGACTACAGAATCCACCCATCACAACAGAGTGATGCATGCAAAACACGATACTTGCAAATTGTGGGCACGCGAAATTCTCACCACAGTTGAAGGTGACAACTTTAAGGGAAGAAATTTCCAACCCATTCCAAGGTGGGTGTTGCAATGAGAGTGGGTCTGTGGGGCAGTGGCAGCACAATAACAGCTTCTAAAACTCAGTAGTTCCAAGGACTGCTGATTTCAGACACGAATCAATCACTCTGTGACTGATTCCATTGTTGAAATGGACCTTTTAACTCCGAGAAAGGAGGGGGGTTATTTGGAGGTGGGTTCAGGAGAAGAGAACACGAATACATTGTATCCGTTACATGGCATTATAGGTAGATGTACTTTGCACCCACAGCACCATGGCCCAAATTTCTGAAAGATGAAAGAAGTAGAGGTGATTCTGTGTCACCAGGTTGTGACTCAAATTATGCTCCCATCCGCCCCAGAATCAAGGAATTGTATATATATTATGGCGTATCAAAAACAAATCAATGAACTGACCAGGAAATGAACACAGGAAGCAAGTGTTGGGTTTGCAGGAAATGCTTGGCTAATCTTTCATTTCCATGTTCCCTCCACCCCATTCCCAAGAGATTACAATACCAGATGTTTTCCTACCACTGTCACTGCTGATTTCAGATGCCAATGCAGCTGTTACTGTTTAAACCTTTTGAGAGCTCTGGCCTACTGTACACAAGAAGATTCTTGTATAACTTAAGAATTACTTGGTAAAACTTTAGGTAACCCTATCACAAAGCTGTGTATTGCTTGGCAGCTTTTCCAGGAGCACAGGCATTGCGAGCGAGGAGTGAACAGCTGGGAAGTCAATTTCATCGGGAGTTTCGGTGGAGCAGGGACTGCTGGGTAAGTAGAAACCTATATATTTGGGCTGTTTCTGAACCCGAGACACTACTCTTGTAGTGTCTCCCACCCGCCCTCCTCCTCTTACCAAAAAAAAGGACTCGGTTGTGTGTAGGTAAAGTAAGGCTTTTTCTATTTCTCTTCTTGTTTTATCGTGTGATTGGTTAAAAACTTGGGAATTTAGAATAGTGGGAATGGAGGTTAAGGCAGTTGAATGTTCCTCCTGCAGAATGTGGGAGGTAAGGGTTGCCAGGGGTGTCCCTGCTGACTGCATCTGCGGGAAGTGCACCCAGCTCCAGCTCCTCGAGGACCGCGTTAGGGAACTGGAGCTGGAGCAACTTCGGATCATTCGGGAGGCGGAGGGGATTATTGAGAGGAGTTATCGGGAGGCAGTCACACCTCAGGTAAAAGAAGAAGGTAGATGGGTTACCGTCAGGGGAAGGAGAGGGAACCAGCAGGCAGTGCAGGGATCCCCTGTGGCCGTTTCCCTCAACAACAGGTATACCGTTTTGGATACTGTTGGGGGAGACGACTTACCAGGGGTAGGCAATGGGATACAGGTCTCTGGCGCAGAGTCTGTCCCTGTTGCTCAGAAGGGAAGGGGTAAGAGGAGCAGAACATTAGTCATTGGGGACTCCATAGTTAGGGGAACAGATAGGAGGTTTTGTGGGAACGAGAGAGACTCACGGTTGGTGTGTTACCTCCCAGGTGCCAGGGTACGTGATGTCTCGGATCGTGTTTTTGGGATCCTCAAGGGGGAGGGGGAGCAGCCCCAAGTCGTGGTACACATAGGCACCAACGACATAGGTAGGAAGACAGATGGGGATTTAAGGCAGAAATTCAGGGAGCTAGGGTGGAAGCTTAGAGCGAGAACAAACAGAGTTGTTATCTCTGGGTTGTTGCCCGTGCCACGTGCTAGCGAAGTGAGGAATAGGGAGAGAGAGGAGTTGAACACGTGGCTGCAGAGATGGTGTAGGAGGGAGGGTTTTGGTTTCCTGGATAATTGGGGCTCTTTCTGGGGTAGGTGGAACCTCTACTAACAGGATGGTCTTCACCTGAACCAGAGGGGTACCAATATCCTGGGGGGGGGGGGAGATTTGCTAGTGCTCTTCGGGGGCGTTTAAACTAATTCAGCAGGGGGTTGGGAACCTAAATTGTAGTTCCAGTGTGCAGGATGGTAGTGAGGTCAAGGATAAGGTTATAAGGACACAAGAGGGCACTGGCAAGCAAGAGCTTGGTTTAAAATGTGTCTACTTCAACGCCAGGAGCATCCGGAATAAGGTGGGTGAGCTTGCAGCATGGGTTGGTACCTGGGATCTCGATGCTGTGGCCATTTCAGAGACATGGGTAGAGCAGGGACAGGAATGGATGTTGCGGGTTCCGGGATTTAGATGTTTCACTAAGAACAGAGAAGATGGTAAAAGAGGGGGGGGGGTGTGGCATTGTTAATCAAGGAAAGTATTACAGCGGCAGAAAGGACGTTTGAGGACTCGTCTACTGAGGTAGTCTGGGCTGAGGTTAGAAACAGGAGAGGAGAGGTCACCCTGTTGGGAGTTTTCTATAGACCTCCAAATAGTTCCAGAGATGTAGAGGAAAGGATAGCAAAGATGATTCTTGACAGGAGCGAGAGTAACAGGGTAGTGGTTATGGGGGACTTTAACTTTCCAAATATTGACTGGAAATACTATAGTTCGAGTACTTTACATGGGTCAGTTTTTGTCCAGTGTGTGCAGGAGGGTTTTCTGACACAGTGTGTAGACAGGCCAACCAGGGGCGATGCCACATTGGATTTGGTACTGGGTAATGAACCCGGCCAGGTGTTAGATTTAGAAGTTGGTGAGCACTTTGGTGATAGTGATCACAATTCGGTTAGGTTTACCTTAGCGATGGGCAGGGACAGGCATATACAGCAGGGCAAGAATCATAGCTGGGGGAAAGGAAATTATGATGCGATTAGGCAAGATTTAGGATGCGTAGGATGGGGAAGGAAACTGCAGGGGATGGGCACAATCGAAATGTGGAGCTTATTCAAGGAGCAGCTACTGCATGTCCTTGATAAGTATGTACCTGTCAGGCAGGGAGGAAGTTGTCGAGCGAGGGAGCCGTGGTTTCCTAAAGAAGTTGAAGTGCTTGTCAAGAGGAAGAAGAAGGCTTATGTTAGGATGAGACGTGAAGGCTCAGTTAGGGCGCTTGAGAGTTACAAGCTAGCCAGGAAGGATCTAAAGGGAGAGATAAGAAGAGCAAGGAGAGGACACGAGAAGTCATTGGCGGATGGGATCAAAGAAAACCCTAAGGCTTTCTATAGGTATATCAGGAATAAAAGAATGACTAGAGATAGATTAGGGCCAATCAAGGATAGTAGTGGGAAGTTGTGTGTGGAATCGGACGAGATAGGGGAAGTGTTAAATGAATATTTTTCGTCAGTATTTACAGTGGAGAAAGAAAATGTTGTCGAGGAGAATACTGAGATACAGACTACTAGGCTAGATGGGATTGAGGTTCACAAGGAGGAGGTGTTAGCAATTTTGGAAAGTGTGAAAATAGATAAGTCCCCTGGGCCAGATGGGATTTATCCTAGGATTCTCTGGGAAGCCAGGGAGGAGATTGCAGAGCCTTTGTCCTTGATTTTTATGTCGTCATTGTCGACAGGAATAGTGCCGGAAGACTGGAGGATAGCAAATGTTGTCCCCTTGTTCAAGAAGGGGAGTAGAGACAGCCCTGGTAATTATAGACCTGTGAGCCTTACTTCGGTTGTGGGTAAAATGTTGGAAAAGGTTATAAGAGATAGGATTTATAATCATCTTGAAAAGAATAAGTTTATTAGAGATAGTCAGCACGGTTTTGTGAAGCGTAGGTCGTGCCTCACAAACCTTATTGAGTTTTTTTGACAAGGTGACCAAACAGGTGGATGAGGGTAATGCCGTGGATGTGGTCGATATGGATTTCAGTAAGGCGTTTGATAAAGTTCCCCACGGTAGGCTATTGCAGAAAATACAGAAGTATGGGATTGAAGGTGAATTAGTGCTTTGGATCAGAAATTGGCTAGCTGAAAGAAGACAGAGGGTGGTGGTTGATGGTAAATGTTCATCCTGGAGTATAGTTTCTAGTGGTGTACCGCAAGGATCTGTTTTGGGGCCACTGCTGTTTGTCATTTTTATAAATGACCTGGATGAGGGTGTAGAAGGGTGGGTTAGTAAATTTGCGGATGACACAAAGGTCGGTGGAGTTGTGGATAGTGCTGAAGGATGTTGTAGGTTGCAGAGGGACATAGATAGGCTGCAGAGCTGGGCTGAGAGATGGCAAATGGAGTTTAATGCGGAAAAGTGTGAGGTGTTTCACTTCGGAAGGAGTAACAGGATTGCAGAATACTGGGCTAATGGGAAGATTCTTGGTAGTGTAGATGAGCAGAGAGATCTTGGTGTCCAGGTACATAAATCCCTGAAAGTTGCCACCCAGGTTAATAGAGCTGTTAAGAAGGCATATGGTGTGTTAGCTTTTATTAGTAGGGGGATCGAGTTTAGGAGCCACGAGGTCATGCTGCAGCTGTACAGAACTCTGGTGCGGCCGCACCTTGAGTATTGCGTGCAGTTCTGGTCACCGCATTATAGGAAGGATGTGGAAGCTTTGGAAAAGGTGCAGAGGAGATTTACTAGGATGTTGCCTGGTATGGAGGGAAGGTCTTACGAGGAAAGGCTGAGAGACTTGAGGTTGTTTTCGTTAGAGAGAAGGAGGAGAAGAGGTGACTTAATAGAGACATATAAGATAATCAGAGGGTTGGACAGGGTGGATAGTGAGAGCCTTTTTCCTCGGATGGTGATGGCAAACACGAGGGGACATAGCTTTAAGTTGAGGGGTGATAGATATAGGACAGATGTCAGAGGTAGTTTCTTTACTCAGAGAGTAGTAGGGGCGTGGAACGCCCTGCCTGCAACAGTAGTAGACTCGCCAACTTTAAGGGCATTTAAGTGGTCATTGGATAGACATATGGATGAAAATGGAATAGTGTAGGTCAGATGGTTTCACAGGTTGGCGCAACATCGAGGGCTGAAGGGCCTGTACTGCGCTGTAATGTTCTATGTTCTAAGCTGTGGGTGAATGTTTTTTCTGTAAACTAGCAGATACAGATTACACTACTGGCAAGGTGGAACAATCTGCACAGCTTTAAAGTATTGTTTGGACTTGTTTTCAAATATCTTCTCTTTTAGTACAACCGTTTGCCCCTTTAATTTAATTTTAAATACTTTCAGAACTTTTACTGTAGCTTGATACATTGTTCAGTATGTACAACAACTGCAATACAAAGGAATTCTACATGATTTAAAAAAATTATTTTCCTATCTATGGTCTCCAAAAAGGGAAGTTAAAACTTATCCCTAAGAGCACTTACTTGTCACGAGTGAACACTCTAAATGTTGGCCTCATATCTGAAAATAAATTAATGTCTGGCAGAGTATCAGTGTGCACAATTTCATGCTTTATTCACAAAGTGCATAGTTTAAGAGGTTTAGAACCTTGATCCCCTTCCCCAATACTTCTGCAGCCCAGGAACATCACTCCCAGATTTGTGGAACAGCCCCTACCTGCCCCAGACCCCAGCAGCTGCTTCCCTTGGTCCCATACCCAGATGTCCTGTCCCCAAATGTTCCTAGATCTCAGAACTTCTTCTATTGTCAAATCTCATCAGAAAGCTTTACAGGCCTCTCATACCCTTGCCTCCTTCCCCAGTAACCCTATATCCCCCTTGCACAATAGTTACACATTCCAGGAGTGCTACCGCCCCCGCCCTGCCACCCTGTGGACCCCCACTGTGTTCCCAGGTGTCATAATCCTCTCCGCCCACTGTTCCCATTGTCTCCAGCATGCCGCCACTCAAACCCAAAACTCTGGGAATTTTCACGAGTTGCCATAACCCCAGTACCCCACCTACAGACCTCAGAGGCCCAGTGCTTAGTACTGATTGACCCAGGGACATTCTCACCACTGCATTTCTGGACCTTGATACCACCCACACTGCAGCCAGGCACCCGCCACACCCTCACCCAATACTATAGATTACCTGGAGTTATAACAGGTCTTCAGTCAGTGCTCTGGACCCCAGTACTTACAGGCCCCAGTGTCTTCACCAATGTTTACCAAATTCGGAAACCACAACCCCCCAGCACAGCTGCCACACATCAACAATCACCCATTAAACCAAACCTAACATTCTACCTCACATTGCTCAAATTCCCCCCAAAGACCCCCCTCCCTGCACCATTACCAAATCTGCAACTCCTAACCCCACCCCGCCAATGCACTACTGACAGTGAGGAATTTCACCAGTAAACCAAACCTCAGGCATCCCCTCTGCAGCACTGCCATATCCCAACCTCCATCCACTACTCCAGAATCCAGCACTCCCCGTAACAACCACTAAACTTCACAACCCCTCACTCTCCACTACACTCAAATGCCACATACCGATCTACAACTGCTATACATTGCTTACCATCTTCCTGTGTAATTTGGATTCTAATAAAAGTAAAAGACATTCAGCGGAAGTTTTTGACAGCTTTATAGGAGGGGAAAAGACTGAATCATCGAATTTAATGACCCAAACACCATGTATTGAAAACTAAACTGCACTTATTTAGTAGCCTTGATAATACATGGCACATTACATGGTATAACAGCATGTGACAAAACAGCGTCTGCTCAGGCTCACCATGAGCAGTGCCATGGGAGATCCTCTAGTACACGTAAAATACATTACATCTAGTGCGTATTCTGTCTGTCACGCGTCCAGTGTTATCCCACAAAATGTATGTGCAAAATAGGCATCACGCTTGCACCTGATAGGCACACATTCATTGGGTCAGAATTTACTGCAGCCAACAAAAACCGCACCTGTTCAGCAGATTTGCTCTTTTGCATTTTTAATGAACAGCACAGTGTTTGAAAGAGGAATGCAAATTACAATGGAGAATTCGATTCAAAATCAGGAACAGAAAGTGAAATAAAGAGAGGAAAGACAGATTGGATTAAGATACATATTAAAAAAGATACACAAAGAAAACAAAACATAATTTTTCAAAACTCTCCAATTAAAATCTGAAGGAAGGAGAATCCACACCTGTAAAATGATAATTTTCAGTGCCAGCAAGGTTGTTTATCAGTAATTAAGACTTATAACACCATTAAAACAGGTACTTAGACTGAAATGGAAAGGTCTTAACTTTCTGTGTAATTTAGTCCATATCTACAATGCAAATATAGGAACTTCATGCCACTGGATACATTTGAATGGGGAGTCAGACGGCAAGATGTTGCTTTTGTGCAGCTTATGGAGAAAAAGCGCATCTTGGATAGAAACTTCCAGATTTTCGCATTTAACTGCACATCTGCACTTGCCTGAAGTGGCTATTCAATTTGCTCATAAATAACGTCAAGCAGCGTTAGCCTCAGCATTATTTCTCCAGTGAATTCTGGCCCATTATGTGTAAAAAGGCCTCAAATCACAGTTGAAATGGCAAGATGAGCATGAATCAGAAAGTAGGAATGAAAGATCACAATTAACGAGTTCAAAAAAATAGTTTAAAAGGTGAATTAAATAATTGGTAGCTGTTTTGAAAATCTTTCTTGCCACCAGTTTATTTTTTCCACTAAACCAACCAGCACTTACTGCTGAAATAGAGTTTATGGAATAATGGCATAAAATATAATATTTACAAGCAACAGACTCCGTTCTGTGTTTGAAATGCTTGTAATAGTATTGCTTACAACTATGCGAGGAGCTTTAGCCTGAATTTCATGGGGTTTCCCCACAGCTGTTATTCTCAGTTGAGAGATTCAACAGGTCATGGCAGGAATTTGTCCTTACAACTCTATTTTCTTTTGATGATTTAACGCTAAGACTTACCATTCACAGCACATTTTATGCCTCAGCTCTCCTTGCATTCTTCTGTATTGATGCAAAATGACTGCAGATTTTTTTTTTAAATGGAGGAAGCCATTATTTCAAGAAGTTACAGCTATATTTATAATTTTAATATAAAAAAACGAGGGAAAGAATGAATAGACTTGTATGGTGCCTTGATGTCCTCAGGATGCTTTAGCAACAGCAATGAGATAAATGTTGAGGTATAGTTGTCATTACACCTATGAATATGATGACAGCTTGCCTCTGACTTTACATTTCCCAGGGTGACGGTAGTAAAATAGTTTGACCGAGGCATGGAATTAAATTTGTGACCAATGAAACTGCCTTCCCATACGGTCCTGGCGACTGTCACTGATACTTCAAAATTTACCAACTCATTAAGCTAATTAGCAGCTCTGATCTGGAATAAAATACTCAACTCTGTTTTCAATTTAACTGCATTTAGCTGTTGAATGATGCACGTGATCCTCACTAATAGTCTTAAGCCGCAGAAAAATTAACTTTTGTCAAAGAATTAACTTTTCACTAATGTTCAATAATCCAGGTTTGGAGGGGGTGCAAATCCACCCCTTCCTAAAATTCAGATCTGCTATTTCATAAAAACTGTGGCCACAAATTTTCTTGTTTACTCAATACATTTGTACCACACGTTACATGTGTTATACAATATGCTGTTGGATGGCTTCTATGCTTAATGGGGAGAAAGAGGAAAGATAATATTTTGGAGATTATGCTTGAATGCTATTAAACTAATTGTAGTTTAAATTTGGCAAAACATACACTTTATAGCAAAATTAAGCAAATATTTAGGTGTTCCCAATAATGTCTTAAAACAGTTAAATAAGTTAAATAAAATAATCAATAAAGATGCCAGTTTTCAGTCTTTTCACTGTTACAAGTTTGTAAATTGCACAAATATACAAGTTTTACTACTTCAGGAGGTCAACATCAACTACACTTACCTTGGAAATGCATCAAAACAGTACGTTTTTCTGGTATCGGGGAACGCCACACGCAAGCCAGACATAAGAGGAGAATGGAGAATAACGGCTGCACATTCATAGCGTGATGCAAGATCTACTGTTGGGACAGTGCCAATGCTTTGGCCATACAGAATGATGTTCTCTGGACTAACACCATACCTATAAGAAAATGCACAAGTCTCAGGTGTTTGAATAAAATAATAAAATATGACCTAATTCAGTTATTCAAAGTATGATGCTGAATGCACCTCTTTTTTTCCTCTCATACCCCTTTCTTGATGGAATAAAAACAAAAAGTGCTGGAAACACTCAGCAGGTCTGGCAGCATTTGTGGAGAGAGAAACAAGAGTTAACGTTTAAGGTCTGTGACCTTTCGTCAGAACAGTTCTGATGAAAGGTCACAGACCTGAACGTTAACACTATTTCTCGTTCCACAGATGCTGCCAGACCTACTGAGTATTTGCAGCACTTTGTTTTTATTTCAGATTTCCAGCATCCGCAGTATTTTGCTTTTGGCTTCCCTTTCTTGATGGCACTGGTGTATGGTTCTACAGGTAGTGCTCATCTCCAATATGTTGTTCGAGTCTCTATTTCTCCTTGTGAGAGATTAGAGAGAATATTGGCCATCTCTATTAACCCTGGGAAGCATCACAGTCAATAGCAGCTAACGCCTTACTTGATTTCTACACAAGCTTCCCCCTCAAATCAGCATGTTTGAATTGACGACTTTCTCTTTCAACTCGGAGGCTCAAGACTCTGCCCTCTAACCAACAATTCTGTTCTTCAAACTAATGACCTCCTCCACACACATACAATACTATCATTCCTTTCCTAACTATTCTATTTGTATTGTTAACTTCTTTCAGATAGCACACCCTCAGTAGACATTGCCTTCACTTCTCTTCATACAATGAATTACTAGATTTTACTCTAGGTCTTTCTAATTGGACAAGGATAATTCTGTTTCTTTCAGATCCTTAAATACTATGACTTCACATCTCTTAGAAATCCAAATACCTCTTAACTTTGATGACTCTACCCTTGATCCATCATTTATTGGCAATGAAGATCTGAACTCAGAACTCCAAAATCTTTTCTATTGCCACAGCTGTCTCAAAGAAGTCTACATTTCTGACAACCACATTTTTTTCCTCAACAACTCATCTCTAAAAAGATCCAATTTACAGACTTGAATACTGTTCGCAAAATCTGAAGGAGTTTGCATACTCCTGAACAGGACCAAACAAAAAACTCACTGGCAGATGATCTGTTTTTCACCTTCAGCATCTCTGCTAATTATAAACCTTCTAGTCTATATTTATTATCAAGAACCTGTCTGCTTGTTCAGGAGGATATAAAATATCCCATGTTGTTCTGGTCAACATTCATCCCTCAATGCCACTAAAAATGGACCAGTAGATCAGTCATCTCAATTGCTGTGTGCAAACCAGTTGCCATATTTGCCTATTAAACAGTGACTATATTTCAAAAGCAGTTCATGAGTTCTGACACCCTTTGGAGCGTTCAGAAGATATAAATGGCATTAAACAAATCCAAGTTCTTTATTACTATAGCCAGTCTTACTCTGCATTCCTCTCTTTTTCATTTTGAATGGAAAATATGCCCTCCAACATTTTTTTCTGCCTCTGTGCACTGACTCAAAAAAAAATCCTCTTATAGGTCAGTCTTACAATCTCAAAACTGAAGGACTGTTTTTTAGACTTTTAAAACCAGAGAGATTGAATCACATAATCAGTACTTCTCCTATCTCATTTTCTCTTCCACAATGCGCAATTGTGGTGGTATCCTACTCATGGGTCTTGACCTAACTTTCTCAATAGCAAGGAGGTTATGTTGAACTTGTACAAGACACTAGTGCAGCCTCAGCTGGAGTATTGCGTCCAGTTCTGGGCATCACACTTTAGGAAGAATGTGAAAGCACTGGAGAGCACAGAAAAGATTCACGAGAATGATTCCAGGGATGAGGAATTTTAGTTATGAAGATAGATTGGAGAAGTCAGGACTGTTTTGCTTGGAGAAAAGGCGGCTGAGAGGAGATTTGATAGAGGCATTCAAAATCATGAGGGGTCTGGACTGAGGAAATAGAGAGAGAAACTGTTCCCACTCATGAAAGGATCGAGAATCAGAGGGCAGACATTTAAAGTAATTGGTAAAAGAAGCAAAAGCAATATGAGGAAAAACGTATTCATGCAGAGAATGGTTAAGGTCTGGAATGCACTGCCCGAGACTGTGGTGGAGGCAGGTTCAATTGAAGCATTCAAAAGGGAATTAGAATGTTATCTGAAAAGGAAGAATATCCAGGGTTACAGGGAGAAGGCAGGGGAATGGCATTAAGTGAATTGCTCATTTACAGAGCCGGTGTAGACACGATAGGCTGAGTGACCTCCTTCTGCGCTGTAACAATTGAGAGATTCTGTGAATTGGTAGCACTTTTTGAACAAAAACAAAAATGATTGTACTGCTGCACAAATAACACAGAATTAATTTTCTAAATTGAGTTTTTCCCACCATGGGCCATAAACAACATAACTGGCAGTGTTTTTATTGTATTAATACATTTGGAAACTGGGTTTCTTGAGTTGTGTGGCAAATAGCTTTCTTCATAACCTCTGAGGAAAAGACGAGTAGTCATTTGTTCAAACAGAGAGAATGCAACTTAAACCCTTGGAAACATGTTTGAATTGATATCAACATGCACTTGGATGAAAAACCTGATGGATGAAGCCAGTCAAAGATTAATTTGTACCTAAGAAACTGCAGCTTTTGAATAACATGAGGACAGCCATCCTGGAAGTCAATGGTAAATTAGCTGTACCTTATACAAGTAGTCTCTGTATGATGCTAAGCAAGATTCTCCAAGTTCCTTCAATTGGCCTTAAGCTTACTTTGTAACACAAGCTTGCTATCCTGGCAGCATACAGTATTTAAACAAACAGTGTAAGAATAACAGCCAGCCCCGCATACTGAGGAAAGTGCGACTGAAAATTTCTCCTGTTCACAAAAGCAACTGATGCAAATAGTGGAGAAAAGAAACTGATGAAATGGCGAGATGGTATTTATATACAGCACACACAAATATTTATATCTCACATGCATAAACAAACTTTCTAAATGTTCACGTGTAGGAGGGTGAATAGGAGATCTTAGAGATTCTTAAAAATGGTTAACAAAAAATCCCAGTGCAGATTTACCATTTTAGACAACATTATCAATCACATACAAAAACAAGAAATGCTGGATTCACTCAGCAGGTCTGGCAGCATCTGTGGAAAGAGAAGCAGAGTTAACGTTTCGGGTCAGTGACCCTTCTTTGGAACTGACAAATATTAGAAAAGTCACAGATTATAAACAAGTGAGGTGGGGGTGGGGCAAGAGATAACAAAGGAGAAGGTGCAGATTGGACCAGGCCACATAGCTGACCAAAAAGTCACGGAGCAAAGGCAAACAATATGTTAATGGTGTGTTGAAAGACAAAGCATTAGTACAGATTAGGTGTGAATACACTGAATATTGAACAGCAGCAAGTGCAAACCTGAAGAAAAACAACCTGAAAAAAAACAGTGGGTAAGCAAACTGAACAAACTAAGATGAAATGAAATAAATGCAAAAAAAAAGATTGTAAAAAATGTAAAAAAAATGTAAAAAAAAGGAAGAAAAAATAACTAAAAATGAAAGTAAAATGGGGGGCTGTCATGCTCTGAAATTATTGAACTCAATGTTCAGTCCGGCAGGCTGTAGTGTGCCTAATCGGTAGATGAGATGCTGTTCCTCGAGCTTGCGTTGATGTTCACTGGAACACTGCAGCAATCCCAGGACAGAGATGTGAGCATGAGAGCAGGGGGGAGTGTTGAAATGGCAAGCAACCGGAAGCTCAGGGTCCTGCTTGCGGACTGAGCGGAGATGTTCCGCAAAGCGATCACCCAGTCTGTGCTTGGTCTCCCCAATGTAGAGGAGACCACACTGTGAGCAGCGAATACAGTATACTACATTGAAAGAAGTACAAGTAAATCGCTGCTTCACCTGAAAGGAGTGTTTGGGGCCTGGGATAGTGAGGATAGTGGGATGCTGCCAGACTTGCTGAGTGATTCCAGCATTTCTTGTTTTTGTTTCAGATTTCCAGCATCCGCAGTATTTTGCTTTTATTATCAATCACATGTTGAGAACAAAGTGAATTAAAGAAAACTGAAGAGTGAAATCAAAATTTTAAAAAAACTTTTCGCACCTTATTATTCATGAAACTGAACGTCATGTGACGTGTAATCTAACACCCAAAATAAATACAAACAGTTGGAACAGGAAAAAGGATAAAATAGCTGAAATGGCAACATTTCAATTGCGTATAAAATTTGTTTTCCAAAATTATAGATTTACTAAATTTATCAAAGAAACCCAGAAATGATTTCAGCTATGAATAAGAACATGGACAAAGCTTATTTTGGAACTTATTTAAAATTCTGTAGCTGTTCTAAGCTTCAGTGGAAATATTTTGGTCAACCCTAATGTGCACTGTTTGTATGGACTGCAATCCAAGCTGCATTTTCCTTCAGTAAATATTAGACGAATCGGATTAGTAACATGCTTCATTTAACAACAAATCCAAATCAATATTTTCTACAGTGAAGGAATCACAAATTATATTCTAGCAGGTCATTTAAAATAGTACAAATGGATAAAATTTCATCTTGAAAATATTGTGAAAATGTGATGAGGCGACAGAAGACACCAAATGCTTTGTAATGGATTTATTCTTTAAGTGCATTTCAAGTGCAAAAAACATAAACTGACTCTCAGCTTTCCTTCGGCAGCCCAAACAAAGGCATGGATAATTATGTAACTTACAAGTTTTAGTTAACAAAAAAACAAAAGGGTTACATCAGTTACAATCCAAAAGAATCCTATAACATGCAGCAAGTCAAACTGGACAAAATAGCGAAGAAACCCCAGTACTCTTTAAGCAGTTTCAGTATTCTTATCCAACACATAGGACTGATATTAAAGGCAATATAAATACCCTTACAGTAAAGTCTGGAAAATGTTAGCCTTCTTTGCAAATGTTGTTGCATTACAAGTCAGTGTTGCAGGGTAATGTAAACAGTTGAGAAACTTGATTTCTTCCAGTTCTCCTTATTTGAAAGGAGAGTAAAAGCAGAAGTTACATACAAATCATAACTCATTCCAGGTGTACAGTGAAATATTGGGGAGGAAAGGAAAACATATTGTATTGGAACCACAATACTGTTCAGATTTCATTCCAACAGCAGTAATGTGCTGTTGACATGCACATAGAGAGACTTTAAACAGGCAGCAAGAGCTTTTCAAGCTCTTAACTTTCAGAAAAATGAATTTGTACAAAAGAAATATGGATCTGCAGAGAACACAAATTGAGGAATATTATGACAAATTATTCCTTTTTTCGTGACATTCCAATTTAAAATTTCTTGCCCTTTTCAACCTGGACAATCATGTTAAACTGCTTTTTGTTCTCAGACCTCATCTATATGGCAACCCAGCTGTCACAGTGAAACTTTCAACATAAAGGAGGGAAGGTCCAGGCCTCTGAGGTACTTCAATGGCTGGCACTGCAGCAAAGGTAAATTGCTGCTGTAAATTGTCAATGGGTCTGCCATTTTATTTTGCTGCACCCTCACTAATGGATGAAGAAAAAGATACCTTCCATTAAAAAAATAACAGCAGCCACTGAATTAAAAATTGAGCAAGGTTTGTATTCTGTTTTTGCCATTGTGGATGCTGCCTATACTAGAAATGGGTTCATTTCTGCAGCATCTATAACTTGGTAATACAAAACTGTTTCTCAGGGAAAATGTCTGGAGAAAAAGTTTGAATTAAAAGAAAAAGTAGTTTAAGAAAAGATTGATAGCTTGGAAATATTTGGACACATTTCAAACACAAACCTACTTTACTGACCTGCATGATCAACAGTCAAAAAATGGTTTCCTCTAATGGTAATGTTTGCGTTGCTACTGAGAAAGTCATTTATTTTATGCTATCCATGGTACTATAGGTACATCTATTTACCTCCAAAGAAAAACCTCCCAAGGCAGTGGTGCAATATAAATACAACAGTCCTCCAAATCCAGTAGCAAGAAAGGTGGCCCAACAGCAGCCTCCTCTCCCAAGCCAACCTGCCTAACATTGGGGGGCTAATCACCCGAAAAAAGCTGCACTGGGCGAAACATGTCGTTCGCATGCCTGACACCACACTCCTGAAGCAGCAGTTCTACTCAGAACTTGGTCATAGCAGGAGATCCCAGGAGGACAGCGGAACCACTTTAGAGATGTCCTCAAAGCATGCCTGAAGAGATCAAACATCCCCATTGATTCATGGGAGTCCCTGGCTCGTGACCATCCTAAATGGAGATAGCTCATTCAGGAAGACATTGTACACTGAGGCGGCTTGGCAGGAACATGCAGAGGTGAAATCGAGGTGCCGGAGGCAGCACACAAATCTCCAAACTACTCATCTCTACCTGACTCTTCAAGCAACACCTACCCCTCATGTGGCAGAGTCTGCAAATCATGCAATGGACTTATCAGCCATCTTAGAGCCCATTGATCCAGAGCGGAAGCAAGTCAACCTCGATCCCGAAGGGCTGCCTAAGAAGACTACAACGACACGCGTTTCCTCATTCATGATCTTTCAATGACAACAATTCTCTCTTGTTTTGGTACTCACTTTTCCCCCCCCATTCACTATCCTCATACCTGTCTTTTCTGTCTTTGACTATCTTTCCCTTTTGTGCAAGTTTTTCCCCTCTCTCTTTCTTGCATGCCTTACTTCTCTCTCCCAACCAGAGATACTCAAGCCTACAGCTCCCGTTGTCTGCTCAGCTAAAAGTTCAGTTTAGGGACAATAGAAACATTTTTTTGATTTAAGTCAATACAATTTAAACTGACAATATATGCATGATGCCTCATCTTTCACTTCCTACGGCCATCTACGCCACACAACTACAATGCCAAGGCCTAGAGATATCACCTTTGTAGGAGGGCTCTAGGGCAGTTTAATTTATACATTTATAACTCCATTTTAACATGTAATGGCACTGGATTAGAGATGCTAATATAGCATTGAAATAGTAAGTCATACAACTATGTTCTAATTCATGGTTGTAAGGCGATTGTTCTGACACTATAAAAATAATCTCTTTTTCTTACCATTGTCTGTATTTGGTGCCTAGAATATTTTTCACTCAAAATGTATCCAATCTTGATACGAGTCCTTCACTCGAGAATTTTCCAAGACAAGTATTGGTTATAGGTTCTCAGAGGAACTCTCTTCAGATTTAACTTATGCTGGGACAGTGCAGCCAGTTTTACAGAACAGTTGAAAAAGATATCTAGCTCCAACATACTAAACAGTGACAGTCATGAGTAAAGCTATATTATTCTACTTACGTAGAGATTTTGAAGGATTTTGAGCACTTGGAGTTTTGTAGCTAATACCTAAAGGACTATTCCTTTCTTGAAAAACAGCATTTAATAAACACAGATGTGAGTCCTGCAATTTCATAAGTAGAGGGGCTGTTAGGAACTCTGTTCTGTCAGTTTATTTGTCATATAATCAACAAAAAACTTGCATTTATATAGCACATACAACATAGAAGAACATCCTAAGATGCTTCTCAGGAGCGAAATTGAGGAAAATTGATACCGAACCAAATGAGGTGATAATAGGAGGTGTGACTAAAAGTTTGGTCAAAGAGGTAGTTTTGAGCAAGGTCTTTAAGGAGATAGGCGGAGAGGCTGAGGTGGTGTGGAGAATGAATTTCAAAGCTTAGGGCCTAGAGCGCTGGAAGCATTGGCATCGAAAGCAGAGCTAGCAAAAGTGAACTGGCAAAGTAGGTGAAGGGATAGGTCAATAGAGATGCACTGGCAGACATTTAAGGGATATTTCAGGATACACAGAATAGATACATTCGAACGAGAAAGAAAAATTCCAAGGGGAGGGCCCACCATCCATGGTTAACTAAAGAAGTTAAAGATAGTTTCAAACTTAAAAGAAAAAGCAAATAATCATGCAAAAATGAGTGGCAGATCAGAAGATTGGACAGAATATAAAAAGCAGCAAAGAACGACAAAGATTAATAAGGAATGAAAAATTAGAGTATGAGAGGAAGCTGGCTAGAAATATAAAACAGATAGTAAGAGTTTCTAGAGATGTTTTTAAAAAAAGTTAATAAAGTGAGTGTTGGTCCTATAGAAAGTGAGTCTGGGGAATTAATAAGGAAAAATAAGGAGATGGCAGATGAACTGAACAGGTATTTTGCATCGGTCTTCACCATAGAGGATACAAGGAACATCCCAGAAATAGCTGCAAATCAGGAAATGGAAGGGAGGGAGGAACTCAAGAAAATTACAATCACCAGGGAAGTAGTACTGAGAAAATTGTTGGAGCTGCAGGCTGACAGGTCCCCGGGTCCTGATGGACTGCATCCTCAGGTCTGAAAATAAGTGGCTAGTGAGATAGTTGATGTGTTGGTTTTAATTTTCCAAAATTCCCTAGATTCGGGGAAGGTTCCATTCGACTGGAAAATAGCCAATGTAACTCCTTTATTTATTTTATTTTTTTTATAGAGATACAGCACTGAAACAGGTCCTTCGGCCCACCGAGTCTGTGCAGACCATCAACCACCCATTTATACTAATCCTACACTAATCCCACATTCCTACCACATCCCCACCTGTCCCTATATTTCCCTACCACCTACCTAAACTAGGGGCAATTTATAATGGCCAATTTACCTATCAACCTGCAAGTCTTTTGGCTTGTGGGAGGAAACCGGAGCACCCGGAGAAAACCCACGCAGACACAGGGAGAACTTGAAAACTCCACACAGGCAGTACCCAGAATTGAACCCGGGTCGCTGGAGCTGTGAGGCTGCGGTGCTAACCACTGCGCCACTGTGCCGCAAAAAGGGAGACAGACAGAAAGAAGGAAACTACAGGCCAGTTAGCTTAACACCTGTCAGGGAAAATGTTAGAAGCTATTAATAAAGACCTTATAGCAGGGCACTTAGAACAATTCAAGGTAATCAGGCAGAGTCAACATGATTTTGTGAAAGGGAAATCAGGTTAACCAATTTATTGGAGTTCTTTGAAGTAGTAACATGTGCTGTGGATAAAGGGAACCGGTGGATATACTGTACTTGGCTTTCCAGAAGGCATTTGATAAGGTGCCACATCAAAGGTTATTGCAGAAAATAAAAGCTCATGATGTAGGGGTAACATATTGGCACAGATAGAAGATTGGCCAGCTAACAGGAAAGAGAGAGTAGGTATAAATGGATCATTTTCTGGTTGGCAAGATGTAATGAGTGGTGTGCCACAGGGATCTTTTTACAATTTATATAAATGACTTGGATGAAGGGACCGAAGATATGGTTGCTTAATCTGCTGATGTCACAAAGATAGGTAGGAAGGTAAGTTGTGAAGAGGACATAAGGAGGCTACAAGGGGACTGAGATAGATTAAGCGAGTGGGCAAAGATCTGGCAAATGGAGTATAATGTGGGAAAATGTGAAATTGCCCATTTTGGCAGGAGTAAGAAAAAAAGCATATTATCTAAATGGTGTGAGTTTGCAGAGCTCTGAGATACAGAGGAATTTGGGTGTCCGAGTGCATGAATCGTAAAAGGTTACTATGCAGGTGCAGCAAGTAATTAGGAAAGCTAATAGATTGCTATCCTTTATTGCAAGGAGAATGGAATACAAAAGTAGGGAGGTTATGCTTCAGTTATACAGCGTATTGGTGAGACCACATCTGGAGTACTGTGTACAGTATGGGTCTCCCTATTTAAGGAAAGATGCAAATGCACTGGAGGCAGTTTGGAGAAGGTTTACTAGACTAATACCTGGAATAGGCAGCTTGTCTTCTGAGGAAAGATTGGACAGGCTAGGCTTGTATCCAATGGAGTTTAGAAGAGCAAGAGGCAACTTGATTAACAGCTTTGAAATTTGGAATCACTATTTACAGCTGAAGAGCAACATTCTGTATCAAAGTGTTCCCTTAACAGCATCCCCATGATGAGCCAAAAAAAATAAATTTTCCACAAGTTATTCTGTCCCAAAAGCTTCACTTTATTACTAGTCTAGATGATGCTGATCAAAATCTTCTGCTCTCCTTGCATACTTTTATTTCAAGTGTTCATGAACTAATGTTTACCCCCCACCAAGCAGAAATAATTAATAGCTGCGTGCATTTGCAAAATAGGATTAAAATTAACCCATAACTATGGACTAGTGTCCTCACTATTAATTCTTAATGAAACTAAAAGACATTAAGTTGGCCCTAGGCAGTTAACCTAGCTTCAGAGCAGTCAACTTCTAATGTTGACTAGAATAGTTCAAAAATTGGTAGTCCCTTTCCTCATTGCAATAAGGACATTGGGATCCTTTCAGAGATGAATGCAATCCTGCGGATGCTATCAAAAAGGATTTGCTTTTTACTGATGGCACCACCCTCTGAAGTTGGTAATTCCCAACTGTGAGAAAATCAACAAATAACTAAGCATATATAGACAAACTCAATGACCAGCAACATTTGACCATCATCAGTATGCTCGACATCACAAAATTGTTGAAAAGAAATTAACAATGCTGTCCACTGCCTATCCATAAAAATGCTAAGCTTTTCAGTTACGAATATTCTATACTAGAATCCTATACTTGTAATTCTAATACTATAATTCTATAATAGCCCCCCCACACCGGCCAAGAGGGTGTGGGAAAATGGCGCACTGACATGGAACACAAAAGTCCAAGTGTTTCAAGCCTGTATCCTCAGTACTTTGCTCTACGGCAGCAAAGTCTGGACCAACGTATGTCAGCCAAGAATGACGTCTCAATGCATTCCATCTGCGCTGTCTCTGGAGAATCCTTGGCATCAGGTGGCAGGACCATATCTCCAACGCAGAAGTCCTCGAGGCAGCCAACATCCCCAGCACGTACGCCCTACTGAGACAACAGCCGCTTGAGATGGCTTGGCCATGTGAGCTGCATGGAAGATGTCAGGTCCCCAAGGACGCATTGTACAGTGAGCTCGTCACTGGTATCAGACTCATCGGCCGTCCATGTCTCCGCTTTAAAGACGTTTGCAAACGCGACATGAAGTCCTGCGACATTGATCATAAGTCGTGGGAGCCAGCTGCCAGCGATCGCCAAAGCTGGCGGACAGCTATAAAGGCAGGGCTACAGAGAGGCGAGTTGAAGAGACTCAGCAGTTGGCAGGAAAAGAGACAGAAGTGTAAGGAGAGAGCCAACTGTGTAACAGCCCCGACAACCAATTTTACCTGCAGCACCTGTGGAAGAGTCTGTCACTCTATGAATTGGCCTTTATAGCCACTCCAGCCGCTGCTCCACAAACCACTGACCACCTCTGCGCACATACCCATTGTCTCTCGAGACAAGGAGGCCAAAAGGAATTCTATAATAACTTATAATGGGGAAAAAGAGAGATGGTGGCAATGGCTGGAAAATTCCAATCCAATTTGCCACAGTTGAGAAATGTCCCAAATTTCAATAATGTTTGAGAAGCTACAGAGAAAGCTTACCACCTACTGTATCAATATGATGTGGTGGTTAGCTTCTCTCATCACCCTCATTTTAGACACCATATTAAATCAGAAGATACCAAAGGATTAATGTTTCAGCGAGTCATTGAACACAGAACAGCTGCGCGCTCTCACTTGCAAGAAATGGGTTTGATGCAAATGAAATCAGACTTGCATATGAAAACAGCAGTTTTTCATGCTCCAAATCAATCCTAACATCTGAAGCAGGTTTTGAGGTAATACAAATTCAGATTTGTGATCCAAATTAACTCTCCCAGTAATGATATGTTACAAACTAAAAGAACACAGTAAAATTAATGCAAATCTGTAAGCGCTGCCATTTCTAATAGTCAAATCCTTGCAGCAAGTACCGGAATAGAAATAGTGTGTAAGGGGTAAAGGATTCTACAGCAGGTATATTTATACTCCATTACAGCTCCATCATCAGTGAAGTGGCTTTTCAAATCAGTGGTTTAAACATCTCCACAAAGTTGGCAATTAAACTTGATTTATAAAGGTCCCTATTAAAGTTTGCAATTAACAATAATGGAAAATACGAAAAGGTGTATAGACAAATTTGTCATTGTACATTAATTGTGAACAAGATTTGAACACAACCAGTCTAAATCCTTCCCAAAAGCCGCAAACAGGACTGTCTCGGCAGACCCATTGTTTCAGCCTGTTCCTGCCCCACTGAACTTATTTCTTCCTATCTTGACTATCTTTTCTCCCCTGGTCCAGTCTCTTCCCACCTACATCCGTGATTCTTTTGACGTCCTATGCCATTTTGGCAATTTCCAGTTTCCTGACCCCAACCGCCTCCTCTTCACTATGGATGTCCAATCTCTCTACATCACCATCCCCCCACCAGGATGGTTTGAGGGCTCTTCTGCTTCATCCATCACCTCCGTCCTCTGCCTAGCTGAACTTGTTCTCACATTGAACAACTTCTCCTTCAACTCCACTCACTTCCTTCAAGTAAAAGGTGTTGCTATGGGTACCCCCATGGGTCCACGTTATGCTTGTCTTTTTTGTGGGGTATGTCGAACATTCTTGGTTCCAGTCCTACTCAGGCACCCTCCACCAATTCTTTTTCTGTTACATTGATGATTGTATCGGTGCAGTTTCCTGCTTCCGCCCCGAACTGGAAAACCTTATTAACTTAATTTCTACCCTTCTCTCACCTTTACATGGCCCATCTCCGACACTTCCCTTCCCTCCCGCAACTTCTCTGTCTCCATCTCTGAGGATAGGCTGTCTACTAATATTCATTATAAGCCCACCGCCTCCCACAGCTACCTTGACTACACTTCTTCACACCCTGCCTCCTGTAAGGATTCCATTCCATTCTCCCAGTTTCTCCATCTCCGACGCATCTGCTCCACGACAGCACTTCTGATATGTCTTCCTTTTTCATCAACCGAGGATTTCCCCTCCACTGTGGTCGATATGGCCCTAAACTGTGTACGGCCCATTTCCCACACCTCTACCCTCATCCCTTTCCCTCCCTCCCAGAACTGCGACAGGGTTCCCCTGGTCCTCACTTTGCACCCCACCATCCGCCACATCTAAAGGATCATCCTCCGCCATTTCTAGCATGATGCATCTACCAAACGCATCTTCCCCTCCCCTCCGCATTCCGAAGGGATCGTTCCCTCCACGACACCCTGCTCTACTCCTCAATTACCCCCACCACCTCATCCCCATCCCATGGCACCTTCCCCTGCAATCACAGGTGGTGTGATACCTGCCCATTTACCTCCTCCCTCCTCACTATCCAAGTCCCCAAACACTCCTTTCAGGTGAAGCAGCAATTTACTTGTACTTCTTTCAATTTAGTATACTATATTTGCTGCTCACAATGTGGACTCCTCTACATTGGGGTGACCAAATGCAGATTGGGTGACCGCTTTGCAGAACACCTCCGCTCAGTCCGAAAGCATGACCCCCAGCTTCTGGTTGCTGGCCACTTCAACACCCCCCCTGCTCTCATGCCCACATCACTGTCCTGGGATTGCTGCAGTGTTCCAGTGAACATCAACACAAGCTCGAGAAACAGTACCCCATTTACCAATTAGGCACACCTGCCGGACTGAACACAGAGTTCAATAATTTCAGAGCATGATGGGCTCCCCTTTTTATTTTTAGTTCTTTTTTCTTTATTTGTTTATTTTATTTTACTTTGTTTATACTGTGCCTACCCACTGTTTTTCATATTTATGCTTGGGGCCAGGCTGTTCATTTTTCTGTCAATTAACACCCTCTCTGCACTCACGCTTTTGTCTTTCAACACACCATGAACATACCATTTACCTTTGCTCCATGGCTTTCTGGTCAGTTATTCTGTGTGATCTTGTCCTATCAACACCTTCTCTTTGGTTATCTCTTGCCCCACCCCTGCTTTACTTGCTTAAAACCTATTACATTTCTAATAATTGCCAGTTCTGATGAAGGGACACTGACCTGAAACGTCAAGTCTGCTTCTCTCTCCATAGATGCTGCCAGACTTGAGTATTTCCAGCATTTCTTGTTTTTATTTTAAATCTGTAGGGTCCTTTTGACTAATTATCCATTTATAAAAAAAGTTGCTGGTACTGAGCTTGATGTCAGTCTTGGCTCAGTAGTAGATGTCACCTGAGTGAGAAGATCGTGGTCTCAAAGTTCCGCTCCAGGTACTTAAGCACATAAACTGTGTCGATATCAATACTGAGGAGGGTCGCACCATCAAAGATGCCATCCTTAGAATCAAACATTAAAATGAGGTCTAATTAGCACATTCAAATGTAAAAGGTTCCATGGAACTAATTAGGGAAGAGCAGGAAAGTTCTCAGTATCTGTTATTTACCTCATTGTCATTTGTGGAACTTCACTGTACACAAATTGGCTGCCGCATTTCCCTATACATCAGAAGTTGTAAACTGCTTTGTAAAAAGCACAAGATTAATGCAAGTTCTTCCTTTACTGTTTAAATGCATTGTGGCATTTTCTCATTCCAGCCAAAGATCTGATCCCAAGTACATGAACACAAATGCACAATAAGCAATGAGCAAACACTGAGCCACAACTTCCAAAGTGATCCTGTCAAGCTTCATATCATAATGGAGTTATATGTTAAAGGTGGCAACTGTGACCACAAACCATGCATCTCCAGGATCACCAATTTGAACTCAATTTAAAAAACACTTCCTCAAAACAAAGTATAAGGAGTTGACTCAGTGTCATGCAGATAACACAGAAGCAGTGGCAGAAAGGTTAGAGGACACAAATTTAAGACAATTGGCAAAAGAACCAGAGATGAAATGAGGAAATTTATTTTACTTAGCGAGTCATAATATTCTGGAATGCACTGCCTAAAAAGGTGGAGGAAGACTCAACATTAACTTTCAAAAGGGAACTGGATAAATACTTGGACAGGAACATTTTTAGGGCTATGGGGAAAGAGCCGGGAATGGGACAAACCAGATATCTCTTTCAAAGAGCTGGATGGGCCGAATGGCCTCCTTCTGCGCTGTATCATTCGATGATGCTAAGCAATCGGTTTTTAAACATATTTGTATATAATCAATTTCAAAGGCCTGAAAAGTGAAAGAAAACTATTATAAAATAGTTATAGTTGGTATGTCACCTGCCAATTCAGATATTGGAAAATATCTCACTCAGACACTTCTAACTTCCCCCTGAACGATGACCCCACCACCGGACATCAAGCTATTGTCCACAGGACTGTCACTGACCTCATCTCCTCAGGAGATCGTCACTCAACAGCTTCCTACCTTGTAATCCCGAAACCCTGTACAGCCCACTTCTACCTCCTTCCTAAAATCCATTGTTTCAGCCTGTTCCTGCCCCACTGAACTTATTTCTTCCTATCTTGACTATCTTTTCTCCCCTGGTCCAGTCTCTTCCCACCTACATCCATGACTCTTCTGATGCCCTGCATCATTTTGGCAATTTTCAGTTTCCTGGCCCCAACTGCCTCCTCTTCACTACAGACGTCCAATCTCTCTCCACCTCTATCCCCCACCAGGACGGTTTGAGGGCTCTCCGCTTCTTCCTTGAACAGAGGTCCAACCAGTCCCCATCCACCACCTCCCTCCTCCGTTTGGCTGAACTTATTCTCAGATTGAACAACTTCTCCTTCAACTCCACTCACTTTCTTCAAGTAAAAGGTGTTGCTATGGGTACCCGCATGGGTTCAAGTTATGCCTGTCTTATTGTGGGATATGTCGGACATTCCTTGTTCCAGTCCTACTTAGGCCCGCTCCCCCAACTCTTTTTCCTGTACTTTGATGATTGTATCGGTGCCGTTTCCTGCTCTCGCCCCGAACTGGAAAACTTTATCAACTTTGCTTCCAATTTCCACCCTTCTCTCACCTTTACATGGTCCATCTCTGATACTTCCCTTCCCTTCCTCGACTTCTCTGTCTCCATCTCTGGGGATAGGTTGTCTACCAATATCCATTATAAGCCCACTGACTCCCACAGCTACCTCGACTACACTTCTTCACACCCTACTGCAAGGATTCTATTCCATTCTCCCAGTTTCTCTGTCGCCGACACATCTGCTCTGATGATGCGACCTTCCATGACAGTGCTTATGATATGTCTTCCTTTTTCATCAATCGAGGATTCCCCCCCACTGTGGTTGACAGGGCCCTCAACTGTGTACGGCCCATTTCCCACACCTCTACCCTGATCCCTTCCCCTCCCTCCCAGAACAGCAACAGGGTTCCTTGTCCTCAATTTCCACCCCAGCAGCCTCCACATCAAAAGGATCATCCTCCAACATTTCCAGCATGATGCCACTACTAAACGCATCTTCCCTGCCCGTCAGCATTCCGAAGGGATCGTTCCCTCCGGGACACCCTAGTCCACTCTTCCATTACCCCCAACACCTTGTCCCATTCCCATGGCACCTTCCCATGCACTCGCAGAAGGTGTAATACCTGCCCTTTTACCTCCTCCCTCCTCACTATCCAAGGCCCCAAATACTCCTTTCAGGTGATCAAGTGATTTACGTGTACTTCCTTAAATTCAGTATACTGTATTTGCTGCTCACAACGTGGTCTCCTCTACATTGGGGAGACCAAACGCAGATTGGGTGACCGCTTTGCAGAACACCTCTGCTTATGGGCGGTACAGTGGCGCAGTGGTTAGCACCGCAGCCTCACAGCTCCAGCGACCCGGGTTCAATTCTGGGTACTGCCTGTGTGGAGTTTGCAAGTTCTCCCTGTGTCTGCATGGGTTTTCTCCGGGTGCTCCGGTTTCCTCCCACAAGCCAAAAGATTTGCAGGTTGGTAGGTAAATTGGCCATTATAAATTGCCCTTAGTATAGGTAGGTGGTAGGGAAATATATAGGGACAGGTGGGGATATGGTAGGAATGTGGGATTAGTATAAATGGGTGGCTGATGGTCGGCACAGACTCGGTGGGCCGAAGGGCCTGTTTCAGTGCTGTATCTCCAAACTAAACAAAACTAAACTTAGTCTGAAAAAATGACCCCGAGCTTCTGGTTGCTTGCCTTTTCAACACACCCCACTGCGCTTATGCCCCCATATCTGTCCTGGGATTGCTGCAGTGTTCCAGTGAACATCAAAGCAAGCTCGAGGAACAACATCTCATTTACCGATTAGGCACACTACAGCCTGCCGGACTGAACACAGAGTTCAATAATTTCAGAGCACGATGGGCCCCCTTTTTATTTTTAGTTATTTTTTTTTTTATTTGTTATTTGAATATTTTATTTTAATTTGTTTCATTATTCATTTTTTTTTAAACCACTGTTTTTTTCATATTTGTGCTTTGGGCCAGGGCTGTTCATTTTTCTGTCAATTAACACCTTCTCTGCACTAACGCCTTGTCTTTCAGCACACTATTAACATACCGTTTGCCTTTGCTCGCTGACCTTCTGGTCAGTTATTCTCTGTGACCCTGTCCTATCAACACCTTCTCTTTGGTTATCTCTTGCCCCACCCCTGCTTTACTTGCTTAAAACCTATTACATTTCTAACCTTTGCCAGTTTTGATGAAAAATCACTGACCTGAAACAGTAACTCTGCTTCTCTTTCCACAGATGCTGCCAGACCTGCTGAGTATTGCCAGCACTTTGTTTTTATTTCAAATTTCTATCTGCAGTATTTTGCTTTTATTATATCTGTCTAGATTATTTTGTTGATTCGAGTGTTGATTTGACTTGACTCTCAAAAAATAACCACCATGTTCAAGAGTCTCGGCATCAAGCTACTGAGAAATCTAGGCCTGTAGAATATGTTTGCCCGATACATAATGCCTGCACTTTCCGTACAGTCACATCCAACTTATTTAAGTCCAATGAGCCTGTGTGCAGGTTGACATAGCTACAGCATCAGGATTTCCAAGTACTGCTTGAATTCAGTACCCAATATCAGAGTTCCTCAGTACAGAACAATGGTAAGCTTCCTGCTGTCTCCATCAAAAGCCACTCTCCTTATTCCAAGGTCTTCTGGAGCTGAGTTGCCCACCATATACTATTAGTGAGCCAGTGTCAAAGGAAGCAAAAACAGGCAAGATACTATAAAGTATAATTACACTACATACAAACTTGCTAAACTTAATAAAGTCCATAATTCAGTCAGTTTCTGTTGACAAACTGACAATTTTTGGTAGGACATATGAAAATACCCCTTTGAGCTCCAAAAGACCAATTCTGGTTAATCACATCTCTTGCCATAATATTTGTATTAAATATGAATTGTACAGAGGAGCATTAATTACAAGGATGTTTTTCCTTCTGAAGTGAAAGTTGTTTCTCTGAAGCAGTCAAGCAACCAAAATGTTAACACTCTTCACACTGGTGGGCAATGGGATAACAGTCCACAGTAATATTTCCTTTCAGTATTTTCCACTGGTGTTGGCAAAAATGACAACTAGAAATTACATATGTCAAAATGCAGCATCAGGATTTTAAACCCTGCCAAAGCGAATCTTTTATCAGCTAATCCTCATCAACACTGCCTATTTTTTTTTAAATTGTTCGTGGGATTATGGCCATCGCTGGCTAGGCCAGCATTTATTGCCCATCCCTAACTGCCTTTGAGAAGGTGGCGAGCTGCCTTCTTGAACCGCTGCTGTCCTTGGAGTGTAGGTACACCAACAGTGCTGTTAGGAAGGGAGTTCCAGGACTTTGATCCAACAACCGTGAAGGAACGGCGATATAATTCCAAGTCAGGATGGTATGTGGCTTGGAGGGGAACTTGCAAGTGGTGGTGTTCCCATGTATCTGCTGCCCTTGACCTTCTAGGTGGTAGAGGTTACAGGTTTGGAATGTGCTTTCAAAGGAACCTTGGTGAGTTGCTGCAGTGCATCTTGTAGATGGTACACACTGCTGCCACTGTGCATCAGTGACGAAGGGAGTAAATGTTGAAGGTGGTGGATGGCGTGCCAATCAAGCGGGCTGCTTAGTCCTGGATGGTGTCGAGCTTCTCGAAAGTTGTTGGAGCTGCACCCATCCAGCCAAGTGGGGAGTATTCCATCACACTCCTGACTTGTGGCTTGTAGATGGTGGACAGGCACTGGGGAGAAAGGTGGAGAGTTACTCGCCACAGAATTCCTAGCCTCTGACCTGCTATTATAGCCACAGCATTTGTGTGGCTGGTCCAGTTCAGTTCCTGGTCAATGGTAACCCCAGGATGTTGATAGTGGGGGATTCAGCAAGATAATGCCATTGAACATCAAGGGGAGATGGTTAGATCCGGTCTTGTTCGCGATGGTCATTGCCTGGCACTTGTGTGGTGTGAATGTTACTTGCCACTTATCAGCCCAAGCCTGGATGTTGTCCAGGTCTTGCTGAATCTGGACATGGACAGCTTCAGTGTTATGATCAGGTGAGAAAGGAGTCTAGAGGTCCCCTTTAGCCTTCACCTGGTCTTATTGCAACAGGGTTTATGTTTTTAAACACACTGTGTTTTGAGCTCCCCCTTGGTGAATCCTTGTTCACTGCTTTCCAATCATAAGGCAAAGGAATGAGCACAAACAGACCTTCGTAGGTTTAAAGAAAAGTGAAATTTATTAAAACTTAAACTCTAATTTGGTTAACGACTATGCGCCGCGCCCCACGCTAGGATGAATACGCGATATGCGCATGCAAATAGAGACAGAAAAGAGCAGAAAAAAAATAAAGTTGAGAGGTTTGAGGCAATATCAGAAGAGTTTCTTGTTACTGTGCTTCGAGCTCACTGTACTCCTTTTGTATGCAGTCTTGTTTTTCGTTGGGGACCAGTATTCTTCTTTACCTTGTGCACTCTAGGAGACTTCTCTCTCTTGGAGTTCACGGGTCTTCAGTTCCATGAGAAAAAGATGGAAGCAGACAGGAGAGAGATGTTCTTAGTCCAGGAGCAAACAGCTTTCTGAGTTTTAAAACTCTGTGGCAAGTTCAAATTCAAAAAACTCCAACCACCAGTTAATCATGTGACTAAACTGGTCTGACCAGGTCTTCTGTGTATTGGGGGAGGAGGGACTGGGTCCTTTGTTCCAACACTGTCTGCTAGTATGCAAAAAAGGTCTTTCCGGCAAAGCACCTGGCAATTCCTTGTGATCGGTCCTCTTTTCTTCCCAGCAACAATTTTAAGTTTTAATGTTCACGTGGTGAAATAATGTATGCCTCATTCTTGGCAGGTGGGGACCTACATGACATTCAGTATCTGAAGAGTCGTGAATGGTACTAAACATTGCGCAATCATCTCGAACATCCCTACTTCTGATCTTATGATGGGCGGACAGTCATTGATGAAGCAGCTCAAGATGGTTGGGCCTAGGACACTACCCTGAGGAACTCCTGCAGTGATGTCCTGGGACTGAGATGATTGACCTCCGACAACCACAACCATTTTCCTTTGTGCTAGGTACGAATCCAACCAGCAGAGAGGTCATGGAAGAGTGTCATTTCTGGCCATTTTGTAAAAAGTGTAAAAGCATGCGCCATTTTAAACTCTAAGTGTTTTGAATTACACAAAACCAAAGACAGCAATCCTTTATCACATTTTCTTGAAGATATAACTCTGCGGTTGCAGACTCAGTCACTAGAAGGGGATCAGGAAAGTTACTCGAAGAATGATTCTGGCCAACCAAAGAGGAAGAATCTTTTTGATGAACCCAGAATCCTATGTTGGTAAAAGATCTCATCAGTGCTTCTGCTGTCAATACTGCCTCACCTCACTTTGCATCTCCTACCAGTTTAACCTATAAAAAAAAAGACCACAATGTCGCACTGGGCCACTCCTTAAGCTGCAGACCTGTACCTCCGATTATCAACCAAACCAAGGAATACCATCATGTGGGCCCTGGGCTCTTACTACAAGATGGAACCCAGATGATGGCTATGACCACCATTCAGGCACAGACAACTCCAATCCTCTGATGGACCCATGGTTACCTAGGAAGTTCTGTACTCAAAACCCCAGAATGTCTTTCCTACTCAAGAGACTCCATGTGGACCTGTATAACTTTTCTTAACGTTTGCACATGTACATTCTAGCATCCACTTGCATTAGTTATTGGCTGCCAGTCAAAACCCAAATTCCCCAACTCCTGTCTCCCCTTTGCACCATTCTACGTAGCCCTTGACTCACTCACTCAGCAACATCTACTGCTGCCTCTTTCATAGCAGTTATGTCAACTGCCTCATCAACCTTTCTTAGCACATCCACCAAATCTCAGCAGACTTTGCAAAAGTTATTGGTCTATAGATAATTTATCAGCTGTCTGAGCATGAACATCAAGCATCTCCTTACATTATTTAAAATGCTAACAACCTAAAGTGCACAACAGTATCTGGCTGATACTGACTCCCCCATTTAACATCCCAACTGATTTCTGATGCCTCTGAATGACATTCCCCAAACTATTTCCTGATGCCCCTAACATCTATAAACTTCCCGGTACAGGTAAAGGGTTTGGGCTCTTAAATAATGACCCAAATTTTCCTGTAGAAGGGCATCTAACAGCATCTGCCTTTAGTTAGACTTGCCCTTGTGCATTAGAATTAGAACATTACAGCGCAGTACAGGCCCTTCGGCCCTCGATGTTGCGCCGACCTGTGAAACCATCTGACCTACACTATTCCATTTTCATCCATATGTCTATCCAATGACCACTTAAATGCCCTTAAAGTTGGCGAGTCTACTACTGCTGCAGGCAGGGCGTTCCACGCCCCTACTACTCTCTGAGTAAAGAAACTACCTCTAACATCTGTCCTATATCTATCACCCCTCAACTTAAAGCTATGTCCCCTCGTGTTTGCCATCACCATCCGAGTAAAAAGACTCTCACTATCCACCCTATCTAACCCTCTGATTATCTTATATGTCTCTATTAAGTCACCTCTCCTCCTCCTTCTCTCCAACGAAAACAACCTCAAGTCCCTCAGCCTTTCCTCGTAAGACCTTCCCTCCATACCAGGCAACATCCTAGTAAATCTCCTCTGCACCCTTTCCAAAGCTTCCACATCCTTCCTATAATGCGGTGACCAGAACTGCACGCAATACTCCAGGTGCGGTCTCACCAGAGTTTTGTACAGCTGCAGCGTGACCTCGTGGCTCCGAAACTCGATCCCCCTACTAATAAAAGCTAACACACCATATGCCTTCTTAACAGCCCTATTAACCTGGGTAGCAACTTTCAGGGATTTATGTACCTGGACACCAAGATCTCTCTGTTCATCTACACTACCAAGAATCTTCCCATTAGCCCAGTACTCTGCATTCCTGTTACTCCTTCCAAAGTGAATCACCTCTTTGCAGTTAGGTGTTTAATTTCTTTCCCTGGCAAATTGCTTAAAGAAAGCTGATAACGGGATGCGGCAAACAGGACACCTGGGGCTCCAGTGCACAGAACAAGCAACTATGCATCGCCTTAACCGATCAGATTGAAAGATTGTGAAATCACAGTACAAGGACTGAGAAGGAACTGTAAATGAATGGGTGAATGCAATGTCAAATCAAGGACTGAAAGAGGAAGAGAGGGAAATAAAGATTGGAGTAAGAGGGAGAGAAAAAAAGTAAAAGTAAAAATCAAATTTATATTTTTAAAATCTCCGACAATAAAAACCTATAGGAAGAAGACATCACACTATAAATGGTTCATTTTCACTGCCAGAGAGATTGATTAGCAGTAATTAACTATTGTCACATTTTTAAAAGGGCACCTAGACTGGAATGGGCAAGATTTAGCTGTTAGTGGCGAGGTTAGTTCATATTTATGACGCTGATATAGCAACTTCACACCAGTCAATGCAGTTCAATGGTGAGGCGTTCCCAAAATTCCACTACCGTATTTGCTCCAACATCATTTTAAAACCTGAGACAATTCCACCTACCCCATCCCATCAGGAAGCAACAAATGGCTGGTATATACAAATGGATATATAGTTCTACTTTATCGTATGTGGATGAATATCAAAAAACTCAAGTGATCTCACCTGATCAATACAATTTTTCAATGCAATTAAAATAAAAACTTGAAATTATTCCAGACCAGAATTCCTATTCCAGAAAAAAAGTTGGTTTTATAAAGTGAGTGGTTTAACTAATGCGAACCCGTTGCTCATTGAAGTAAATATGGCTTAGATATGAGGAATCTCACCAGTTCTTTTCCAGTCTTCATTCCAATAAAACTTTTTTTTGTGGTAAACTAGATTTGTGTGTTTAGTGTAGGAAAGCTGCAACACATTTGCAGATTCTTACAACACACTATTTGATAACTATATTTAGTTGTGACTTACCCTCCTGAAAGACTGTGAAGCTACATTGAGATGTCCTTAATTCAACTGATGAAGCCTAGTTGAGCACCTAGGTGTCAATGCTAGAAGAGATTCAGATGACAAATCAACAACCTGAGCTATTAAACAAATCGTAAAGTCCACTTTGATGTTTCATCTTCAATGAAGAGAACAAAACTGAAAGGACAAGACCTCCAGCACACAACACCAAGCAGGTTTGAAAACAATTGGAAAAAACAGTAAAGTAAATCAAATAGAAATCAAATCAAGCTGCATCAACTGGCTTGGTGGTAACCCCTCAACTATAAGTAAGGAGGTGGTGATTCAACACCCACAATGGATTTCAGCACACAATTTAGACTGACAGTTCAGTGCAGTACTGAAGGAATGTTGTGTTGTTGAAGATGCTGTCTTTCAGAGGAGATGGTAAACCAAAGCCCAATCTATCTGCCCTGAATGTGAAAGGTTTCATACCACTATTTAAAGTAGAGTAAGGAATTCTTTTTATGTCCGGGCCAACAATCCTCCCTCAAGCAACACTACAAAAACAGACTATCTGGTCAGTCATCTCATTAGCTACTTGTGGTTCTTGCTGTGCAAATATTGACTGCTGCATTTGCCAGATACCAGTGACTCCATTTCAAAAATTAATAGAACAATTACAATCCAGGCCTGGACATAACATTCTTACAACTGCACAAACATTTACTTTTGCAGCAAAAGGAAAGGCTTAAAATGCTGAAAATGTCTGGTAAAGAGGGAAAAAAATCTGCAATCACCTCCAGAAGTTAATGTTAGACAATAGTGAAAGATAATAAAGAATTTAAAACATTTAGTAATCACTTTTCATGCAACTCAAATGGGAATTATGTACAAGAGCTTCCAAGCCTTTTCAGTGTTTCAATCATTCAACAGCATGTATACATAATGACCGCTCAATCTATGCCAGCTAAATTTAATACCACTAAATAGAGGGAGCTCAGGTAGCTGCTATGGGCAAAATACGGATAGAAGAGCAAATGTGGAATGAACCTGCATATTCTATTCCTCAAGGATGACAAGTACGACAGAATAATATGTAAAATCGTTGATGTGAAATTTAATAGAAACATAGGCAAGCAGATAACTGGAAAAGACTTCAGCCACTCTGATCAGTCCCAACAATTGTTACCCTTCAATCATCGCTCCTTCAAACCACTCCAATTCTCAGATTACATGTTGGGACTTAAGTGTTTTGCATAGTTCCAATTTAAACCTCCATTACAGCTCATAAAATAGAGCTGGAAAATGGACCTTTCTCAATGGGTAAAAACCGTGTGACTAAAATCTTGAAGCCTGTATGGACATATCCTACCTTAGGAATTACTGTATAGCTTCAGAACAGTATTCAATTTGACAAGATCAATACATATTGTCACAACCGAGGCGGGAGGAGTGCACTGTTTATTCTAGTCCCACTTCTCCACAGGTCACAACATATATCTTAAATTTTTCCACTTACCGACACAGTCAATTATCTACTCTATTTTTCCCAGAACAGAACACACTAACCAGGTTTCTTTAATGAATAACAAAATTAAGTTTATTATAAAACAAGTCTTAAACTGTAATGAAGTAAAACATAAACACACAAATTAAAATATTCAAATCCTAACATTAAATTTTAAAGTTCCCTTTTTTTATCTTAGCCCCTCACACTCACACTGGTTAACTGCAAAAAGGGATTTTAAAAAAATATTCAGAGCTCTGTTACAGACAAAAAGCACTTGGGCTGATTACTTGTTCATTTTTGGACAAAACAGCAGATGAGATATGTTGTTCCAAAACTGGCATACAGTCTAACTTCCGACTGCACATAGACAGGTCACTAGGATCTTGCAGACCAATTCTTTTCAGGTGGCACTGAAAATTATTTTTAGCAGGCTTCCTTCAAAGACAGGAGACGAGATTAATTGACACAGTGGACTTCTCAGGGTCTTGAGTTTTGCTGGAAAACAGCTGGTTTGTGGTCTCCTCTCTTTCCTTCACTTCTTTAACAGCAGGCTAACTTTTTTAGCTGCTCACTCCAGCAGGTAAAACACACACACTGACTGCTACAACCAAAAGCCTGCAAGTTTTCTTTCTGCTCTCTCAGGTGCATGCTGCTATGCTGGGCTTGTCCAATCAAGGGGTGCGCAACTGACTTCTCTGCCCACATCTTTCCTGTTACCAGGGTTTCTGTTCTATTTTTAACCTGAGTCTTGTGATAACCAATATATTGTTGCCTAATTAGTTCTTTCAATGCACTCTTAGAAAAAAACTGGCCCAACATTTATTCACTAAAATAAAAGCAAAATACTGCAGATGCTGGAAATCTGAAATAAAAACAAGAAATGCTGGAAATACTCAGCAGGTCTGGCAGCATCTGTGGAGAGAGAAGTAGAGTTAACGCTTTAGGTCAGTGACCCTTCTTCAGAATTCTGAGACCTATGTGATGCCTGCTGCAGTTAAATTGCAGAATTCAGAGTTCTGAAGAAGGGTCACTGACCTGAAATGTTAACGCTGCTTCTCTCTCCACAGATGCTGCCAGACCTGCTGAGTATTTCCAGCATTTCTTGTTTTTATTTACAACATTCATTCAGTTTGACTATGAATTCCTCAAAAAATATGAACAAAAAATAAAAGAATCACTTTCATAACAACACAAGGAACATATTTCAATCCATTGTAACTCAACCATCTAGAAAAATAGTAGAGATTCTCCATCCTGACACCCAACTGTTTCTTAAATGATTAGAGCTTTTCATTCACTATTTGGAAATGCTTTCCATGTGCTTTTCAATCTGTGTGAAGAACTGTCCAGCATTGACCCTAAATTTCCCTTTACTACATCGAGATTGTGTCATTTGTCTATTATAATTTTGTATGCTGTAATGCTTCCAATCTACCTTTTTGTATTATCACATATGTCACGACCAAGGTGGGAGTAATGCACTGTTAATTCAGTCCCATTACTCCACAGATCACAGCATATTAGTAAAGATTCCCACCTACTGGAAATTAGCCAAATTAAACACTGCATTTATCCCCTAGAATAAAGCACACCAAACCAGTTTTCTTTAAACAATAACATTAACTATTTATTAGAAAATAAATGTTAGGTCTTAACTACTAAAGAGAAATCTATTAAAAAAAAATATATATATATATATAAAAAAAGAAAACTCCTAAATCCCTTTACTCTCATGCACATACACATACAAAGAAAAATGATTAACGAGCTTCAAAAGGGAATTTTGCATTACAACTGTTTCTTAGGAATAGAAGGAATAAAAAAAAAAGGAAGTACACATCCTCGTAGGATGTTTTCAGTACAGTGAGGTGCCCCAGAGTCGGATGCCACTCGAAGTCTCTCCAGGCGAGGCTGATGAACAGTCTGTGATGGGTAGGTGTTCATGGCAATTTAACTGCAGCAGGCGTCACATAGGTCTTCCATCAGGGGTGTAACAACAGGTCTGCTTGGATTTGAAGCAGCAGTCTAACAGTAGAAGAATTCTTCAAATTTCAGGATTTTCTTAGATCACAGGAGGCAGCAGGAACCTCACTGGATACAGAAATTCTTCAGAGACTGGAGGCAACAGGAATCTGCCACCTTTCAAATGCAGGATTCCTTTTCAAGGGATGCAAGTTTCCTTTACAGAGAGAGGTAACACTTTTCTGGGTCTTTTCTCTTGCTCCAGGCAAGTCAAGCAAATATTTCAAATGCCTGCCCTTTGTCCAATTCACAGGCCTTTTAAAGGGTCCAAAGCGAAAAAAGAACCTTCCTGAATGTGGTCATATGTCCAAAGCGTCTCCCGCGGTTCAAAAATTGCTCTGAAGAAAGGTCAAACCCCTGTGATTTCCTTGAAACTGCTGACCCTCCTGTCCTTTTACAAGTTTAACTTCCTTTCAAAACACCCATAAAGTTCAACCCTTGTTCGGAACTTCCTTTCAAAACATTGCAGGAATTCCAATTATTTTTGCAGGTGAGCAAAATCGTTTTTCATTTTTTTGAAACACATAGAAGTCCAAGATTTGAGTACAAAAATAAAACCTTTTGTGACACATATATGACCTATTTTTTCATTTTGAGGTCTCCAAACACTTGGAGATCTGTGAAAGATCACAGGGGTTCATGAGATCAACCACATTATTAGTTTCAGTATCTTTCTCCATTCGTTGACTTACTAGCACATGACATTCTCTGCTATACACTAATGATAAGCAATGATAAATCATCTTCTGGAAAGCATAATGCTCAATTTACCAATTTCCCCCACCTCACCTCCACATGAACAAAAGTCAAGAATAATGGATCTTGAGTGTCCTCTGGCTGAATTAAAACCCACCCATATTGGTAGGTTCAGGTCATCACCCTGGACCCTACATACCCAGGTCCCAACTGGCCCCTTCAGACAGCCATGCCTGGAAAGGTTGTTTTGGGGCCTGGAGTCAGGGCGGTGGTGTGGGGAGAATGGTGCAGGCAGCTGAAGGCTAGCAAAAGTGCAAATATTTCTGCAAACCCCAGACCCCTGCCATAATTGTAATGGTTGCAGGGCCATTTGGCTGTTTTTCAAATATAGCAAACAGAAGGACCCTGGCCCTAATCTTTTACCTCCTGCACCTTCAAAAGACGACACTTTATTTCCCTCCATCAGGTGGTGGCCACTGATCTGAGCAAGGGTAGATCCACTTCTTCTGGAAACCCGTCCAAATGGGTGTCCATCCACCATTGAGTGTTCAAAATAAGATAGGTGGTGCCCTTATGTCACTCCTACTTCAGTCGCATGGTTCTAAATCTGAATCACTTTCATAAGGAAATGATCAACTTTTATCAAATCATCACTAATTATCTGTTTTGCTGCTTTGCAACAAATAGCTTATTTACCATGAGTATTAGCTGTACAGGTTTTCACTTTGATAATTATCGATCCCCTCTAAAATGCCTTAGAATTTTTCCCTCGATTTTAATTGAAAACAATTTAAACATTTGCATTTTAATAGTGTCTTTAACATGCTAAATATCCCAAGGCATTTCATTAGGGCATAAGGAAACTTTTCACTAGCAGGAGGGTCGGTAACCAGATTTAAGACTGACAGAAGAACCAGGTGGGAGAGGAGGAGAATTATTTTTACGCTGTGAGCTGTCATCATTTCAAATGCACCGCCTGGAAGGTGGTGGTTGCAGATTAACTCGGAACATTTAAAAGGGAAAATCGGCAGACTATGGGAAAGAGCAGGTGAGTGGGACTATTTGGATAGCTCCTGTGCTTTAAGATTCTACGAGGATTCCAGTGGAAGATAAACTGTGTGGGCTAAGGTAAGCCATTTGGAAATAGGTGGCATTGGTGTTGAACAGAATTTATAATTAGAAACTCAGCTCAGGGCCAAATAGAACACCATGGTTGCCAACAGGCTGCTTCAGCCGGAGACAGAGGCCAGGATAATGGTTTCAATCTTTGTAGAGTTTAGTTGAAGGAAATTACAGCTCACCCAAGATTGGATGTTGGACAAGAAGGCTGACAATACACATCTAGTCAAGGGGTCAAGAGAGACAAAGCTGGGAGTCATCAGCATTCATATAGAAGCTGATCCCACAGCTGTCAATGATGTTGCAAGGGGCCACATGCAGACAAGGAAAAGGGGGCAAGGATGAACCCTTGGGAGACTCCAGATATGATGCAGAGGTGGAAACAGATGCCAATTTGTTACTTTATCTGCTTCTACTGATAGAGGTGATATATCCAGGTAACAATGTCTGATCTCCACCAGTGTTGTCTTGTCTTTTTAACTTAATTTCAGTTCGGTCTTCCATCTCCATTTTGACTGGATCCTCATCCATTATCATGTATATAATCCTTATTACCATTTAATATAGTTTTGAGAAAAAATTTTCCTGTTAAAATTTGTATCAATTCTTTCAGCTTTATCAAATCTTTATATACTGAAATCTGAAAAATGTTATGAAATAGAAATGCTTGGGAAGGCATCCAAGTGAAATAACCATACTTATTATAGCTTTTTCTTAGATCAAGTAGTTTGCCAGTTTATGGAATCAGGATCAAAACAGCTATCAAAACCAGAAGCCCACTCCTGCAGGCAAGGCTCACAGAATCTAACAATTGACCATTGGATAGAGTGTCTTCTGACATCACAAAACCTCAATCCCCATTACTCAAAAATGACAGTTTACAACAGCTATTATACACTGACTAAATTGATTGTTAGAATACGAAATGGTTGCAGGGAACAGTATACCATACCCTCAGAAGACTTACTAATGCTTTAACAGTTGCCATTATTACAAGAGTTTTGTTCTTTGTATTGAAAGCTTAGAATTCTGCGTGTTTTTAAAAACTGAGGAAAGGCCTTTTTCTGTGGGCATGGATTACTGAAACTTGATGGGCTTGAACTGGGTGAAATACACAGACTGCAAGGCACCTGTTTCCAAACAACTCAGCAGGGGAATGACAGGTCAAGATTTATGATTGTCATATGACTTGATTGTTGAAGTTAGTTTCACTTTTGGATTGTGAAAGGACCAGTGAGTTGGACAAGGAGCAGGCAGTTGAAATCTAGCTGTGATCTGCCCAGGAGACTGGAAAAAAAGACCTCTCTCTGTAAAGCAAGACTTGCATCTCTTGAAAAGAAATCCTGCATTTGAAATGTAGCTGAGATCTGCCTGGAGAGAGCAAAAAGACCCAGGGAAAAAAGTTACTTCCCTCCGTACAGGAAGACTGCTTTTCAGAGAAGAAACCCCCGTATATCAGAGGTAGCAGATTCCTATTGCCTCCAGTCTTTGAAGAATCCCTGCCTCAAGAGTGGTTCCTGTTGCCGCCTGTGTTTTGTGAGATCCTGAAATCTCAGGAAAGCTTCTACTGCTAGACTGCTGCTTCAAAACTCAAGCAGACCTGTTGCTACACCTTTGCTGAAAGACATGTGTGACGCCTGCTACAGACAAATTGCCTTGAATGCCCACCCATCACAAACTGTTCAACAACCTCGCCTGGAGAGACTTCGAGTGGCATCCAACTATTAGACTCTGGGACACCTCACTGTACCGAAAACATCCTACCAGAATGTGATAAACTCAATCATTTTATTCCTAAGAAACAGCTGTAAACCAAAAAATCCTTTTCCCCGGTGAACCGGTTTTTTGAATGTATGTGGGTGCATGAGAGCTGGGAAGAATAAGGAGTTTTCAAAAATCTTTTCACATATAGATTTATCTCATTATTGTTTAAGACTTATTATTTCTTTTCTAATAAATAGTTAATGTTGTTGTTTAAAGAAACCTGGTTTAGTGTGCTTTATTCTGGGGGACAAATAGTGTGTCTAATTTGGCTATTTTTTGGTAGGCAGAAAAACTTTGATATGCTGTGAGCTGTGGAGTAGTGGGACTGAATTAACAGTGCATTACTCCAGTCTTGGTCGTAACATCATTAAAAACTGTTCCAAGTGTTCACATTTCCACTATATGAGGAAACAGAAAAACAGAGATATGGTCTCAGGCTTCATTTTGGAAAACAGAATATTCTTCCAAAACAGAATAATCCCTAAATACGAGCTACAAGTAAAGGCTACTTGATTGAGAATCGTTCAAATAAATTGAGGTAATTTACCTACGTTGCTTTAATATTAGCAGTTCTAATTCTGAAGGTCATGCATTACAAATCAGTATTACCAGAAATAATCTGGGTCAAGCATCAAATCAAAGCAGATTCACAGCCCTTAAAATCCCTTTTTTAAAAAAATATTTTACCTATGATTTCATAACATCTCCCTCATTTGCTTTTTTATTCTTCCTGCCAAAGTGAACAACTTCACATTTTCCCACATTATACTCCATCTGCTAGATTTTTGCCCACTCACTCAACCTATCTATAATTGGTCTGTAACCTCCTCATGTCCTCTTCACAACATAATTTTCTACCTATTGTGTGTCATCTGCAAATTTAGTTACCATGCCATTGCTCCCCTCATCTAATTGATTTAAATTGTAAAAAGTTGAGGCCCCAGCACAGGCCCCTGCGGGACTTCTGTCGTTACATCCTGCCAATCAGAAAAGGTGCCATTTATGCATACTTTGTTTTCTGCCAGCCAGCCAATCTTCTATCCATGCTAATATGTTACCCCTACACCATGAGAGCCTACTTTGCGCAATAAACTTTTTATGTGGCACCTTGTCAAATGCCTTCTGTAAATCCAAGTACAGTATGTCAACAGGCTCCCCTCTATCCACAGCACGTTACTCCTTCAGCATAAAGCGTGGCTACCCAACCCGAACCTGACAACATGTGTCGAGTTCGGGTTGGGTCAGGTCACTCTTCCAAGTCCCGCATTCGGGCTCGGGTTGGGTTGGGCCGGACGTGGACAGTGCTGTCTTGCTCCGAGAAGTAATCTTCAATTGAACATTCAGGTCAAGGCAGGAAATGTGCAGTCCAGACTCTGCACTCTGCAGTGAGCAACTGCGCGTCTCTATGATGTCATCGCACTCATGTTGCAGCTTCCATACATCCAAAAGTGATTCTACACTACAGTGCACTATGAATGCTTGTGCGTGAAAGTTGGGGGGGGGGGGGGGGGGGGGGTGGAGGTGGGGGGGTGCGTGCTGTTTGTTCCTGGTGACGAGATCAAGCTCAGATTCCCACCTCCATCTGCAAGATTATGTAGGAATAGCCTGTTGCCAGAATGGATGAACAGGACCACAACATTTGGACAAGGTCGAGCACAATAACCTGCTTGATATAATTAACTTTATTATGGTAGTTGGGTCGGGTCAGGTGCTGAAAAAAATTAAAAGACTCAGGTCTGGGTTGGGTTTGGGTTGTATGTGGTCGGGTCGGGCCTGGGTCGGGTTTCAATTTTATACCCAAGCAGGCCTTTACTTCAGCACACCTGCTGCTGCCTCCCTAGGAACTTCTACACCCCTCAGGCCTCCCATCTAATGGTCCTCTAACTCTGACTCTTACCCCTCCCAACCACTACCCCAAACACAATCAGACATCTCCTCCCTGATCCAGAAGCAAAGCCAAAGAGATATACTGATAGATGTCAGATGGATTATGAATTAGGTTCATTCTTGATATTAACTCAATGTATGCTGTGACTAACTGGTTACTACAAGAAATCTCTGCAAGTTGCAAAGCATATACATTAGTCTGGTACACCGAAGGTACTGATATGCAGATATTTACCCACTTGCTGTGCTCACTTTTGGCAAATTAATTCAAATGGATTACTACGGTAGATAAAGATGTTTGAATGAGGACCTGTTTTACAGGTCCAAGTGTTTGGAACAGACCAATGGGTCAAAACACTCAATTGAAACACCTTGTGATGACAAATATCTGTATTTATGTGGACAAATACTGTCTTGAATCCCATGAATATCTGACCACATAATTTGGTCATGAAATAATTTGGTCTGGGATATATTGAAAGGAATTTAAAGCAATATCTTCAGGAAAGTGGGGTGCAATTCACAGTCATCACTGTTAAGGGAACAGAGATAAGGCGCAACTCAATAACTTCACAGTACTGTACAACATGCAAGAAGAACTGTGCTTCAAGGATCAGTTTCAGGTTGGGGTACATGCAGAAGCATCTATCTAAAAAATCTCAGAAGTAATTAAGTTAACTTGCATTTTGCTATGACTGAGGCTGAGTAATGCACTGTCCATTCAGTCCCAATACTCCATAGGTCGCAACATATTATTGAAGTTTTCCCACTACCGGAAATGAGCCAAATTCAACACTTTAGTAACCCCCAGAGTAAAACAGACCAAACCAGGTATCTTTAAACAACAACAAATTATCTATTTATTAATAAACTAAATCTTAAACACTATTAACATAAATTTATGTCTAAAGACCTTATAAATTCTTATTTATTCTAACTTCCCCCATTCACACACACAGATTCAAAATCTAATGGTTAACTGGTTTTAAAATGTGTTTTTAAAAATTAGCTGTTTCTTAAGAATAAATAAATAACTGGGTTGCAAGTCTTTGTGAGTTACATTCCTGGTTGATGAAGTGTCCAGATTAGAACAATTAGATGCTACTTGAAGTCTCCAGGCAAATTTGATGATCAGTCTTTACTTGATAGACATTCAAAGCACTTCAGCTGCAGCTGGCGTCACACAGTTCTTTCAACATGAAGTATAACGACAGGTCTATATTTGGATTTTAAAATTGGTAGTCTTTCAGTACAAACATTACTGTGAATTCCAGAAAACACAATCAGTCAAGAAAGTCAATCTTGAAGCAAAGACTTCTTAGACTGGAAGTAAAGAAAAGGTTTTTTGCTACCTTCAGCAATACAAATGTTCTCTTCAAAAGGGTTTGTTTTTCCCTCCTTAGACAATTAACACGGCCTGTAGCTCATTGTAGAATTTCTGCTGAGAGAAATAGACAGCTCCTTCCTCCAGTAAGCATGCTTTGCTGCTGTCTCAGTTCAAACTGGATTTAGCTGGCTTTTACAGTTAAAAGCTACAGTACACCATGTGACCTCTCTCTCCTACTGTTGCCTATGAAACAGGTGCAGCTGTGACACACAGTTCTCAGGAATCTAAAACTTCTCTCTCTGTCTTAAAGGCACACTTTTAATCAGAGGAGACAAAAAAAGTTCTGTGACAATTTATATAGCACCTTTAATGTAGTAAAACATCCCAAGGCACTCTGCAGGGGCAAAATCAGATACCAAGGGCTGAATTTCCACCACGGAGGTAGGAAACAGGAGCCTGGCTTGTTTTTGGGTCAGAAACCCACCACCAGGAAGAAGCTGATTAAAGTTAAGATTTTCAAGTGGGTGGGCTTTCCTATCCAATTAAGGGCAGTAGATGGGCACTCGAAGCTGGAGGGCCAATCAGAGGCTTTCCTGTTTCAGAGGAGCACCAGTTGCAGTACAAGATGAGTAAGTGGGAGGATGCCTCAACAGAATGGTACCCTCTCAGGCACTTTTTAAAAACTTTAATAACGAAAACGGAAAAGGCAGCCAGGCCACCACTGTGTGGGGGTGGGGGGAATGAGGGAGCCCCTCTATAGGGCAGCCTTTGGCTGCACCCCTACATGGGCAGGGAGGGCCTGTAGGCCTGCCAGGAGCACAGGCACCCCAGCCTGCCGCTGGGCGCCCACCTCCAGGCAGTTGATTTGCCTCCTGCCGCGTCGGCAATCTGGAGGCCAACTGGAAAATCCACGTTGGGCTCCTAAAAGTCACCTTTAACAGGGCTCTTAATGAGTCTCATTGCCGGCCTGCTCTGCGGGGCTGAGCGACCGCCCTGAGCCCCAAACTTGTTTCCTGCAAAATGTTCAGCACCAGGAACAGCATCCTGCAACTGACAAGCTGCCTGGCACAAGTATTTTCGGGCACCCACCCCGCCCTATCTTCGGGGGGCTCCAAAGATCTGACACTGAGTAAAAGGAGACCAAAGTCAAAGAGGCAGGTAGATTTTAAACAGTAGCTTGAAGGAAAGGAGAGGTTAAGAGGTTTAGAGAGGGAATTCTAAAGCTTAGGGCCTAGGCAGCTGAAGGCATGACTGCTAATGGTGAGACTGGGAAGAATGCAGAATTCCTGGAGGGTGGTAGGGTTGGAGAATGTTAGAGATTGGGAGAGGCGAGGCTATCGAGGGACCTGAACAAAAGGATGAGAATTTTAAAAATCAAGGTGCTCAGTGACCGGGAGCCAGCGTAAGTCAGCGACCACTGGGGAAATGGCTGAACGTGATTTGGTGCGATTAGGATGCGGGCAGAAGAGATTTGGAGCTCAATTTTATCGAAGGTGTAAAAATGGGAGGCCTTTCAGGAGAGCACTGGAAAAGTCAAATCTGGAAGTAACAAAAGCAATTACTGTAAATATACTGCTAGTAACAAGTACTGTCCATTTACTTGTTTCCTACCAGAAGCTGAGGTCCAATAGAATGTATGTTTTCCATTTACTGACAGTAACATCACAGGGCAACTTGTGATATGTTCCAATAAACCAGATCAGAGACCAGGGTTTTCAATTCAATCACTGCGTCTGGCTACATTTACTAAATATTAGGCAGGAAAAGGCACGTTGGTTCATAGCGAAGCAAGATCTGTTTGAATGTGGCCAGTGACATTAAACACAAAAATAACTAGCGTAAAAAAAAAATCTAAAAATATTAAACAGTAAAAGCTTAGCATACAAATGCCATTCTAATCACTATATGTCACAATAATATTATATAAAGAAACCAATATTCCAATCTTGCTAGGTTTAACACTGCAGCTTCCTTTAAAAGCACTTACTAAATTAATTTATAATAAAAATTTTCAAGATGCAAATTTCAATACAGCTTGCAACAAACTACACACCACCACCCGAATCAAAAATAACAACCTGTATTTACATAGTGCCTTTAATGTAGTAAACTTTCCCAAGATGATTCACAGAAGCATCAAACAAATTTTGACACAGAGTCATATTAGGACATATGACCAAAGTTGGGTCAACGAGATAGATTTTAAAGAACGTCTTAAAAAGAGGAAAGCGAGGTCGAGGCAGAGAGATTTAGGGGGGAAATTCCAGAGCTTAGGGCCTTGGCAGCTAAAGGCACGACCACCAATGGTGGAGCAATTGAAGTTGGGTATGCTCAAGAGGCCACAATTGGAGGAGCTCGGATATCTTGGAGGATTGTAGGGCTGGAGGAGATTACAAAAGGTAGGGAGGAGAGGGGCCATGGAGGGATTTGAAAACAAGGCTGAGCATTTTAAAACCAAGACATTGCTTAACTGGGAGACAAAGTGGGTCAGTAAGCATGAGGGTAATGGGTAGAACAGATTTGGTGCAAGTTAGGACACGGGCAGCAGAGTTTTGGATGGCCTCAAGTTTATGGAGGGTAGAACACAGGAACGCATTGGAATCTTCAAGTAAAGAGGTAGCAAAGGCATGGATGAGAGTTTTAGTAGCAGATGAGCTAAAGGCAGGAGCAGTGTCAGGCACTGTTACGGAGGTGGAAATAGGTGGTCTTAATGATGATATGAGTATGTGGCCTGAAGCTCATCAAGGTCAAATACGACCCCAAGGTTGCGAACAGTCTGGTTCAACATCAGACAGTTGCCAGGAAGAGGGATGAAGTCGGTGGCTAGGAAACGGAGTTTGTCACCAACACTGATCTTCCTAATAGTTCGTTGGAGAATATTTCTGCTCAGCCAGTACTGGATGTCAGACAAGCAGTCCAGCAATTTAGAGACCGTGGAAGGGTCAAGGAAGGTGATGGTGAGGTAGAGCTGGGTGTCAGTGTGCATGTGGAAATTGATGCTGTGTTTTTGGATGATGTCGCTGAGGGGCAGCATACAAATGAGAAATAGAAGGCCAAGGATAGATCCTCAGGGAATACCAGAGGTAACAGTACAGTACTAGCAAGAGAAGCCATTGCAGGTGATTTTCTGCCTACAACTGGATAGATAAGAATAGAACCTACATTCTTTAACTAGGATGCTTCAACCCTCCTTGACCTCTCAGCAGTTTATTGCAGTAGAGCCTCTACCTCGCCTCCTTCAACATATCTGCTCTGGTGACCTGGTGCATGAGACTGTCCTCATTTGGTTCCGGACTTGCCCATCTGATTGCAATCAAGGCATCTAGAACAACCCCTTCTCTGCATTCCCTCACACCGTCCCCTCTGCAGACCTGAAGGATCCACCCCAGTTCCCTACTCCTCCTCTTTTAAACACCCGGTGATATCATTTACAGACATGCAGCAAGTGCCAGCCCTCTCGACTCCTTCACTTGTTCTGTATAGTCAGACTGCTGGTCTGATATCCAATGTTGAATGCATCTCAACTTTCTTCAGCTGAACAGAGACAAAACCACTGTCTTAGGTCCCGCCACAAGCTGCATTCCCTGATCAGTATATCAGGCTGAACCAGACTGTTCACAAACTTGATCCCTTATTCTGACCACAAGCTGGGTCTACAATTCCATATCCTTTCCATCACAAAGACGGCTTACTCCACCTCCGAAGTATTGTCCACCTCAGCCCATCTGCCACTGGCATCCTATTCCGCACCAAGTCTCAATTGGCCATCATCCCTGCTCTCTCGGACTCCTTCCTTCCCAAACCACCTGTCGATCCTCATTTCATAGAATACGACGTTCCTTCTCCGACATCTTAGGAAAAAAAACATGCTAATAGTATCTCTTTCAATCTTCCAGAGCGTGATTCAACTCCCTACTAAAAGGCGCAATTAATTTGAAGTCAGTTATTTCCTGAAGTGTTCCAAATGCCATGACGTATTGGGTGGGGGTGGGTGGAGTTTGCATTTTGTAATGCCAAATTTGACATTCAAAGAAAGATTAAATAGACTATGTTGATAATGATAAAAGGAGGAAACATTTTTTAAAAAAATGTATAGTTTTAGAGGGAACAAGGTGCAGTGAGGACTTACCTTCTGGGAGCGGAGAGGAGAACGCCAAGAGGGGAGCGGATAAATAGAGCCCCAGGATCACGGCCTAGACACTTACCTTCCGGGAGCGGAGAGGAGTGGACCTGAGGGGAGAACACCGTGAGAGGAGCGGAGAGCAGTCTAGGCACGCCGAAGTTTTGAAAAAAAAGGGAAAAAGTCAACAATGACATCACAAGAAAGCTGCAAGCTGATTGGTTGGGTAAATAACAGCTGTTAATGCTTGTAAATAGCATTAAAAAATAAGGGGAAGTTCTTTTTTAAAAAAAAAACCCTCAAAACCTACCGTATAAGTGATAAGTTTAGTACTAGTAAAATGTGTTTCTTTTTATTAGTATAATTTATTAAGGACTTTAGATTGTAGTGGGTAGTGTTTGGAGCAGAACAAGGCACCTAGCGTAATTTTTTTTTAAATTAAAGAGAATAACTAAGTAATCTAAAGGTGAGTCATGGTTACTGGCCCCTCCTCTAAGGGAAAAAGTTTCATCCTATCTAACCTATCAATGCCACTCAATTTTGTATACCTCAATCGTATCTCCCCTCAGCCTTCTCTGCTCTAAGAGAAACAACACTAGCCTTTTCAGTCCCTCTTCATAGCTGAAATGCTCCAGCCCAGGCAACATCCTGGCAAATCTCCACTGCACCCTCTCCAGTGCAATCACATCCTTCCTATAGTGTGGTGCCCAAAACTGTACACAGTACTCCAGCTGTGGCCTAACTAGCGCTTTATACAGCTCCATCATAACCTCTCTGTTCTTATACTCTATGCCTTGGCTTTCAAAGGCAAGTATACCATATGCCTGCCTAACCACCTTATCTACCCATGCTGCTGCCTTCAGTGATCTATGGACAAGTACACCAAGGTCCCTCTAATCTTCTGTACTTCCTAGGGTCCTACCATCCATTGTATATTCCCTTGCCTTGTTAGTCCTCCCAAAATGCATCACCTCAAACTTCTCAGGATTAAATTCCATTTGCCACAGCTCCGCCCATCTTACCAGCCCATCTATATTGTGCTGTAATCTAAGGCTTTCCTCCTCACTATTTACGGCACCACCAATTTTTGTGTCATCTGCGAGCTTACTGATCATACCTCCTATATTCATGTCTATATCATTAACGTACACTACAAACAGCAAGGGTCCCAGCACCGTTCCCTGCGGTACACCACTGGTCACAGGCTTCCACTCGCAAAAACAACCCTCGACCATGACCCTCTGCCTCCTGCCACTAAGCCAATTTTGGATCCAATTTGCCCTGGATCCCATGGGCTCTTACCTTCTTAACCAATCTCCCATGCAGGACCTCATCAAAAGCCTTACTGAAGTCCATGCAGACTACATCAACTGCTATACCCTCATCTACACATCTCATCACCGCCTCAAAAAATTTAATCAAGTTAGTTAGACATGATCTTCCTCTGACAAAGCCATGCTGACTATCCCTGAATAATCCCTGCCTCTCCAAGTGCAGAGTAATCTGTCCCTCAGAATTTCTTCCAATGTTTCCCAACCACTGATGTTAGACTCACCGGCCTATAATTACCTGGTTTATCCCTGCTAACCTTGAATAATGGTACCACATTTGCTGTTCCTCCAATCCTCTGGTACCTCTCCTGTTGCCAGAGAGGATTTGAAAATTTGTGTCAGAGCCCCTGCAATCTCCTCCCTTGCCTCACATAACAGCCTGGGATACATCTCATCTGGGCCTGGGGATTTATCCACTTTTAAGCCTGCTAAAACAGCTAATACTTCCTCCCTTTCAATGCTAACATGTTCAAGTATATCACAATCCCAGTCCCTGATCTCAACACCTACATCGTTCTTCTCCATAATGAACACAGATGAAAAGTAATAATTGAAAACCTCACCCTTGCCCTCCGGCTCCACACACAGATTGGCACTTTGGTCCCTAATCTTTCCCTGGTTATCCTCTTGCCCTTAAAATATACTTATAAAAGCCTTAGCATTTTCCTTTATCTTGCCCGCCAGTGTTTTTTCATGTCCCCTCTTCGCTCTCCTAATTACTTCTTTTTTAATGTACCCCCCTACACTTTCTATACTCCTCTAGTGCCTCCACTGTTTTCAGCACTCTGAATCTGCCATAAGCCTCCTTTTTTTTCCTGATCCAATCCTCTACATGCCTTGACATCCAGGGTTCCCTGGACTTGTTGGTCCTACCCTTCACCTTAATGGGTACATGTTGGCTCTGAACTCCCACAGTTTCCTCTTTGAATGACTCCCACTGATCAGATGTAGACTTTATTACAAGTAGCTGCTCCCAGTCCACTTTAGCCAGATCCTGTTTTATCATCTTAAAATTGGCCTTCCCCCAATTCAATACCTTTATTTCCAGTCCATCTTTGTCCTTTTCCATAACTACCTTTAATCTTACAGAGTTATGGTCACTATCCCCAAAATGTTCCCCCACTGACACTTCTACCACTTGTGCATTCCCTAGGGTTAGGCCCAGTACTACCCCTTCGCTTGTAGGACATGCTACGGACTGGCTCAAAAAGCTCTCCTGTATGCATTTTAAGAATTCTGCCCCCTTTAAGCCTTTTGCACTAAGACTATCCCAGTTGATATTGGGAAAGTTGAAATCCTCTACTATTATTACCATATTATTTTTATACCCCTCTGAGATTTGCCTATATATCTGCTCCTCTATCTCTCCGACTGTTTGGAGGTCTGTAGTACTCTCCCAGCCAAGTGATTGCCCCCTTTTTGTTTTTCAGTTCTACCCATATGGCCTCATTTGAGGAATCTTCTAAGATATCATCCCTCCTTACTGCAGTAATTGACTCCTTGATCAACAGTGCAATGCCGCCTCCTCTTTTACCTCCTCCCCTGTCACGCCTGAAGATTCTATACCCTGCAATATTGAGCTGCCAGTCCTGCCCCTCCCTCAACCATGTCTCTGTGATAGCATTATAATGCCATGTGCTAATCAACACCCTCAATTCATCTGCCTTACTAGATAGACTCCATGCATTAAAATAGATGCAATCCAGCCTTGTATTTTTCACTTGTGCCTTAACAGGTCTATATTTGCTCTGCCTTCCAGACTGACTCAGTTTCTCTTCTATATTTGACTGTGCATCACCCCCTACTGTAACTCCACTCTGTATCCCATCCCCCTGACAAATTAGTTTAAACCCCCCCACCAACAGCACAAGCAAATCTCCCAGCAAGGATGTTGGTCCCGTTCCGGTGCAACCCGTCCAACTTGCATATGTCCCACCTTTGCCAGAAACAGACCCAGTGATCCAGGAAACTAAAGCCCTCCCTCCTGCACCACCTCCTCAGCCATGCATTCATCTGCTCTATCCTCCTATTCCTATACTCACTAGCATATGGCACCGGGAGTAATCCAGAGATTACAACCTTTGAAGTCCTGATTTTTAATCTGCTACCTAACTCCCTGAAGTCTTGTTGCAGGACCTCATTCCTCTTTCTACCTATGTCGTTGGTATCAATGCGTACCACGACCTCTGATTGTTCACCCTCTCCCTTCAGAATGTCCTGCAGCCGCTCAGAGACATCCTTGACCCTAGCACTAGGGAGGTAACATACCATCCTGGAGTCTCATTTGCGGCCACAGAAATGCCTGTCTGTTCCCTTTACAATTAAATCCCCTATCAGTATGGCTCTCCCACTCTTTTTCACCCGCTCCTGTGCAGCAGTCATCCGTGAAACTTGGCTGTCGCTGCTTTCCCCTGGGAGGCCATCCCCCCCAATAGTATCTAAAGCAGTACATCTGTTTGAGAGAGGGATGGCCACAGGGGACCCCCTGCACTACCTGCCTGCGCCTATTACTCCTCCTGGTGGTCATCCAACGCCTTTCTGTCTCTGCAGCCATTACCTGCAATGTGACCACCTCGCTAAACGTGCTATCCACGACGTCCTCAGCATTGCGGATGCTCCACAGTGAGTCCATCCGCAGATCCAGCTGTGCAATGCGGTCAGCTAGTAGCTGCAGCTGGACACACTTCCTGCGCACATTGTCGCCAGGAACACTGCAAGTGTCCCTGATTTCCCACATAGCGCAGGAGGACCATGCCACGGGGCGGAGCTCTCCTGCCATGACTTAGCCTTAGATTAAGCTCCTTAGTTAATCCCTTTAATATAAAGTAGTAATTATGATAGGGACCTTATTTTACTCCATCACTACCTACTACAATCTAAATTCCATACCTTTACTTTTACTTCAGCTATCAAAAGTAGTTTTAAAAAAAAGGGTAGAAATACCCACCTGTTCCTACTTACCAATTAGCTGCCTCCCCTTGCGTCACTTTCTGAACTGTGATGTCAGTCGTGGAACTCTCTCGCTGTCCCTATAAGAGTGTGAGAGAGTATGCCTCTTTTAAGCCGCTGGAACTCCCGCTCGCCGGTGCCTGTCTCCTCGCAGGTCCGCCTTGGTCTCACTTTGGATATTGTTGGGGGAGATAGCTCAGCGGAAAGCAACAGCCAAGTTCATGGGGCACCATGGGTGGCTCTGCTGCACAGGAGGGGAGGAAGGAGAGTGGCAGGGCTATAGCGATAGGGGATTCAATTGTAAGGGGAACAGTGATGGAGCAAAATAAGGTCCCTATTGTAATTAGTACTTTAAATTAAAGGGATTTAACTAAGGAGCTTAATCTAAGGCTAAGTCATAGCAGGAGAGCTCCGCCCCATGGCATGGTCCTCCTGCGCTATGTGGGAAATCAGGGACACTTGCAGTGTCCCTGGCGACAATGTGCGTAGGAAGTGCGTCCAGCTGCAGCTACTAGCTGACCGCATTGCACAGCTGGATCTGCGGATGGACTCACTGTGGAGCATCCACAATGCTGAGGACGTCGTGGATAGCACGTTTAGCGAGGTGGTCACACTGCAGGTGTGCGAATGAATAATTTTGCAAATGAATAATTATTGTAATTCATGCACATGCTCTTCAAATATTATCCATTGCCTATCCAACGTCAACTTTTTTAGTGAAGTTCCCCAATCTACCATGGCCAACTCACACCTCATACCTTCATATTTTCCTCTATTTAGTTTCAGGACCCTAATTTCGGATTCAACTACTTCACTTTCCATCTTAATGAAGAATTTTATCATGTTATGGTTGCTCCTCCCCAAGGAACCCTGCAAAACAAGATTGTTAATTAATCCTTTCTCATTGCACAATACCCAGTCTAGGATAGCCTATTCTCCAGTTGGTTTTTTAAACCAATACACTGAGGAACCATCACGTACACACTCCAGGAAATCCTCCTCTACAGTATTATTGCTAATTTGGTTTGACCAATCTATATATAGATTAAATTCACCCGTGATTACAGTTGTACCCTTAATGCATGCGTCTCTAATGTCCTGTTTAATGCCATCCCTTCCATCTCCACTACTATTTGGGGGCCTTTAGACAACCCCCACCAACATTTTCTGCCCTTGGTGTTTTTATAGCTCCACCCATACAGATTCCACATCATGATTTTCCGAGCCAATATCCTTCCACACTATTGCATTGATTTCCTCCTTTATTAACAACGCTACCCCTCCTCCTTTCCCTTTTTGCTCGTCCTTCCTAAATACTGATTACCTCTGGATGTTCAGTTCCCATCCTTGGTCACCTTGCAGCCATGTCTCCGTAATCACTACTAAATCAGAACTGTTTATATCTATTTGCGCTGTTAATTCATCTGCCTTATTGCGAATGCTCCGCGCATTAAGACACACTGCCTTTAGACTTGTCGTTTTAACATTGTTAGTCATCTTAGCCTTAATTTTGCACAACGACCCCATTTGTTTCTCGCCCTTGTTTTCTCTGCCTTCCACTTTTGCTTCTTACCTTTCTGTCTTTCATTCCTATCCTTGTTTCCCTCTCCTCTGTCTCCCTGCTCAGATTCCCATCCCCCTGCCATCCTAGTTTAAACCCTCCCCGACAGCACTAGCAAACACCTCCCTCCCACCCCCACCCCAAGGAAATTGGACCTGGTCCTGCCCAGATGCAACCCATCCAGCTTGTACTGGTCCCACCTTCCCCAGAACCGGTCCCAATGTCCCAGGAATCTGAATCCCTCCCCCCGCACCATTTCTCCAGCCATTCATCTGATATATCCTGCTATTTCTGCTCTCGTAGCACGTTACACTCCTACTTTTTAATTTTCGTCAGAACTCCCTATATTCAGCCTGTAGGAAGGGCCTTATCCCTTTTTTTTTTACCTATGTCGTAAAAATAAAACCGGAAAGGTGGCTCAACTGTGACTTACAAAAGAAATTAGGGATAGTATTAGATCCAAGATGAGCCATATAAAATTGCCAGAAAAAGCAGCAAGTCAGAGAGATACAACACTGAAACAGGCTCTTCGGCCCACCGAGTCTGTGCCGACCAACAACCACCCATTTATACTAATCCTACATTAATCGCATATTCCCTACCACATCCCCACCATTCTCCTACCACCTACCTACACTTGGGGCAATTTACAATGGCCAATTTACCTGTCAACCTACAAGTCTTTGGCTGTAGGAGGAAACCGGAGCACCCGGCAGAAACCCACGCGATCACAGGGAGAACTTGCAAACATCGCACAGGCAGTACCCAGAACCGAACCCGGGTCGCTGGAACTGAGAGGCTGCGGTGCTAACCACTGCGCCACTGTGCCATCTGAGGATTGGGAGCAGTTTAGAATTCAACAAAGGAGGACAAAGAGGTTGATTAAGCAGGGGAAAATAGAGGAGAGTAAACTTGCGGGGAACATAAAAACTGATTGTAAAAGCTCCTATAAATATGTGAAGAGAAAAAGATTAGTGAAGACAAATGCAGGCCCCTTACAGTCAGAAACGGGGGAAATTATAATGGGGAACAAAGAAATGGCAGAACAATTAAACACATACTTTGATTCTGTCTTCACAAAGGAGGACACAAATAACCTCCCAGAAATGTTAGGGAACCAAGGGTCTAATAAGAGGGAGGAACTGAAGGAAATCAGTATTAGTAAAAAAGTAGTGCTAGGGAAATTAATGGGATTAAAGGCTGACAAATCCCCAGCGCTTGATAATCTACATCCCAGAGTACTAAAGGAAGTGGCCCTGGAAATAGTGGATGCATTGGTGGTCATCTTCCAAAATTCTATAGACTCTGGAGCAGTTCCTACAGATTGGAGGGTGGCAAATGTAATCCCACTATTTAGAAAAGGAGGGAGAGAAAAAACAGGGAACAACAGACCAGCGAACCTTACATCAGTAGTGGGGAAAATGTTAAAGTCTATTATAAAGGATGCGATAGCAGAACTCCTGGAAAGCATAAATAGGATTGGGCAAAGTCAGCATGGGTTTACGAAATGGAAATAATGCTTAACAAATCTACTGGAGTTTTTTGAGGATGTAACTAGTAGAATAGATAAGGGGGAACCAGTGGATGTGGTGTATTTGGATTTTCAGAAAGCTTTTGATAAGGTCCCCCAGAAGAGGTTAGTGTGCAAAATTAAAGCACATGGAATTGGGGGTAATATGCTGGCATGGATTGAGAACTGGTCGACAGACAGGAAACAAAGAGTAGGAATAAATGACTCTTTTTATGGGTGGCAGGCAGTCACTTGTGGGTACTGCAGGGATCAGTGCTTGGGCCCCAGCTATTCACAATATATATTAATGACTTGGGTGAGGGAACTAAATGTAACATTTCCAAGTTTGCAGAGGACACAAAGCTGGGGGGGGAAGTGAGCCGTGAGGAGATTTGCAAAGAGGCTCCAATGTGATTTGGACAAGTTGGGTGAGTGGGCAAATGCATGGCAGATGCAGTATAACGTGGATAAATGAGGTTATCCACTTTGGCTGTAAAAACAGAAAGGCAGATTATCTGAATGGTGATAGATTGGGAAAGGGGGAGGTGCAACGAGATCTGGGTGCCCTTGTACACCAGTTGTTGAAAGCAAGCATTCAGGTACAGCAAGCAATTAGGAAGGCCTTCATTGCAAGAGGATTTGAGTACAGGAGCAAGGATGTCTTACCGCATTTATACAGGGCCTTGGTGAGACCACATCTGGAGTATTGTGTGCAGTTTTGGTCTCGTTATCTGAGGAAGGATGTTCTTGCCATGGAGGGAGTGCAAAGAAGCTTTATTTGTCTGATTCTTGCGATGGCAGGATTGACGTATGAGGAGAGATTAGATCGACTGGGCCTTTATTCACTAGAGTTTAGAAGAATGAGAGGGGATATCATAGAAACCTATAAAATTCTAACAGGATTAGACAGGCTAGATGCAGGGAGGATGTTCCCGATGGCTGGGGATTCCAGAACCAGGGGTCAGTCTCAGGATATGGGGTATGCCATTTAGAACCGAGATGAGGAGAAATTTCTTCATTCAGAGGGTGGTGAACCTGTGGAATTCTCTACCGCAGAAGGCAGTGGAGGCCAAATCATTAAATATATTCAAGGAGATAGATATATTTATTAATGCCAAAGGGATCAAGGGATATGGGGAAAAAGCAGGAACAGGGTACTGAATTAGATAATCAGCCACAATCTTTTTTGAATGGCACAGCAGGCCCAAAGGGCCAAATGGCCCTTTCATCAGAGACCTGGATTTGAATCCAACCCTAACAAATGGGATGAATGGAATGCAAAAGATTTAATGCACCTACATGAAGACAGTTTGGGCAAGTCCCCATCCATTGCTTCTTAGAACAAATCACAGACAACTGACGTTAATTAGCACTAAATCATCAGTCTCACTCAAGAAAGAAACGATATGGTTGGCTGGTGTGATCGCTGGGGGAAAATAATTTCACTTGTGGAATTTGGATAGAGTAACTTTGGTCTGTATCTGCTTCATGCTACATCAGACCTGAAAGTACTTGCTCCTGAGTGCCCCTGGTGAAAAATAAAGAACTTTTGTATTCTCTGGATGCCCCAAAGCACTTTACATCTAATAAATTACTTCTGAAGTGTAGTCACAGTTGTTAGATAGGCAGCCAATTTGTTCATGGCTAGACCACCAAACTATAAATGCGATGAATAATCAGTTTTTTTTGTGATGAGAACTATTGCTAAACCTGTTTCCAGTTTTAAACTAAGCAATGAAATGTCTGTACCCTATAATGAACACCAAAGCTTTCGTAATCTATACAAGTATTTCCTCTATGCTTCTAAAGACATTAGAGATATTTGAATATTGTGGTCTTATCAGCAAAGTACAGCAAAAGAAAACACAAGCCATTTTTAAACAGGAATTTGTATTTTCACCTACAACTCCAAATGAAACATCACAACTATTCGAAGTCAATGGGATTCAGGGGGAAAACTCTCCACTGGTTGGAGTCATATGTAGCACAAAGGAAGATGGTTGTGGTTGTTGAATGCCAATCATCTCAGTCCAAGGACATCGCAGCAGGAGTTCCTCAGGGTAGTGTCCTAGGCCCAACCATCTTCAGCTGCTTCATCAATGACCTTCCCTCCAACATAAGGTCAGAAGTGATGATCACACTGTGTTAAGTACCATTCATGACTCCTCAGATACTTAAGCAGTCCATGTCTAAATGCAATAAGACCTAGACAACATTCAGACTTCGTCTGATATTGGCAAGTAGCATTCACGCCACACAAGTGCCGGGCAATGACCATCTCCAAGAGAGAATCTAACTATTTCCCTGACATTCAATGGCATTAAAATTGCTGAATTCCCCCACCATCAACACCCTGGGGGCTATCACTGACAAAAAACTTAACTGGATCAGCCAAAAAAGTACTGTGGCTACAAGAGCAGGTCCGAGGCTAGGAATTCTGCAGCAAGTAACTCACCTCCTGACTCACTAAAGCCTGTCCACCATCTACAAGGCACAAGCTAGGGGTGTGATGGAATACTCTCCACTTGCCTGGATGAATGCATCTCGAACAACACTCAAGAGATTCGGCACCATCCAGGACAAAGTAGCCCACTTGATCGGCACACCATCCACCATATTAAACATTCATTCCTCCACCATCGGTGCGCAGTAGTAGCAGCTGTGAGAAATATATACAGGATGCACGACAGCACCTCACCAAGCCTTCTTCAACAGCACCTTCTAAACCTGCAAACTCTACCAGCTAGAAAGAAGAGGGCCATAGACACATGGGAACACGACCACTTGCAAGTTCCCCTCCAATTCACACATCAACCTAATTTGAAACTGTATCGCCGTTACTTCTGTCGTTCGGTCAAAATCCTAGAAATCTTTCCCTAACAGCACTGTAGGTGTACCTACACCAGATGGACTCTGCAGTTCAATGCGGTTCACCTCTACCTTCTCAAGGGGAACTAGGGATGTGCAACAAATGCTGACCTTGCCAGCAATGCTCACATCCCACAAAACAATAAAAAATTGCAATTACACACCAATGCCCTCAGCACATCCAAATCACCTCACAACCAATGAATTACTGTTAAAGTGAGGACATATATTACATTAGCAAATGCAGCAGCCAGTAAGATCCCACAACAGCAAACAAAACAAATGACCAGATAATCTGTTTTTGGTGTTGCTTTAGGGAAGAATGCTGAGCAGAACACACTACTCGCCTTGGAATGGCGCTGCGAGATCTTTTACGTTGCAGCGGAATAAGCTTGCATCTCACCCAAAAAATGGAGCTTCCAACAAGGCAGCACTGTACTGCATGCAATTCTCCATCTGAATAGAATAGGATTTGAACCTGAAACCCTCTGATTCAAAGGTGGGAATGCTAGAAAACTACTTTCCTGATGTGTGTCTGAAAAGGGACATAGGAACTGCCAGACAAAAAATAGACCAAGGTCCATCTAGTTTACCCATCATCCTGGTAGTCGCATGGTGCGATCATAATGGAAAACAAAAGCAAAAAACTACAGATGCCGGAAATCTGAAACAAAAACAGAAGTGCTGGAAATACTAAACAGGTCAGGCAGCATCTGTGGAGAGAAAAGCAGAGTCAACGTTTCAGGTCAAAGACCTTTCATCAGAACAACTGTAATGAAGCTGTTGACTACTCATAGCAATCACTCTCTAACAATTAAACCACAACATACCCAGACCTGAGTTGAGTAAGCCAATTGGTGAAGAGCTTTGGGAACCTTAGATCCAAAGTCACCCTTTTCCCTCCCAAATTACGGTATCTCAAAATCTTTTCCTGAAAAGCCTTTGAATAAATCATTAACTGAGGGAGACATTATGTCCTTTTAACCCCAAAACAGTGAGCAAGCAACATTCTGAGACAAATTCAGAGATGCAGTCCTTTGAGGGATACACAAAGTATTTCATTACAATCAATGGAAGTTGAAGCCCTGGCCGATACCCCCCTCAGTGTTTACACTACACACTGACCTTGTCCTCAACACCGTCCACGCCGCGTCAATGTCAGAGTAAAGGTTTCTCTCGGACGGTTTCCCGCTACTGGCCCCGTAACCTGAGTAATCGTAGGAGAAGATGTTGCATTTGATACGGTTGCCCAGGCCGATGTAGAAGCTGCACATCTGGCCCAAGTCCACGGCATTGCCGTGCGAGAAGAGCAGCGTGTAACGGCACTCGGGGACGCAGCGGGCGAACATGCAGGCGATGCGGGTGCCACGGCCGCTGCGGGTGAAGAAGACCTCGAGCAGGTCGAGCTCCCGCTCGGCGAACTGCCAGTCGGCCCTCTCCGACAAGTGCAAGGAGCAGACGCTGCTCGACTCGTCCGCCAGCACCGTGTAGGTGGGCTCAGGCGGCAGGAAGGCCAGCTTGGCCGCGATACGGCTCGGGCAAGGCGGGCAGCAGAAGAGCCAACACAGCTCGCCGAGCGAGAAGCCATTCATCCTGGGGGGAGGAGCAGGGGGGGGGGGCCCTGGCTGCTCCCTGGCTACGGTCGGCATGCGGGCTCGTTGCCAGGGAACCGGCGCGCGGTGTGGACGGGGCGGGGGCGGGGGCGGGGCCGAGGGGACCAGGAGAGGGAGGGGGTGGAGCCGTGAGGGGGAGGAGCTCCGGTTAACGGTCACTGGCTGAACTGCGGCAGTTGCCACCACATACTGGCAGCCGAGGGGATAAGGTACGGGGTGTCGTTCAGCTTGTCTAATGAAGACAGGTAAGTGGCCGAAATTAGCATCGAGGGACGTTAACGCGCCGGTAAACCGGAGCCCAACACAATGGCAGCTATTTGCGCGGCTTCTTCTCATGCCCCGGCGAACCAGCACTTCGAGGTCGCATGGGAGTCATTGACACACCAGCACTAACACTGAGACATGTGGTGTTGGAGAGGTCTTTATCATCAAAGGAAAGAAAACAACTACATTGTAGAGCGTATTTCAAGGCCTCTGGAAGTGACAAAGCGCTTTTGAGGTCAAAACTGGAAATACTCAGCAGATCTGGCAACATCAGTGGCGAGAGAAACAGTTAAAGGTTTCAAATCTGTGACCTTTCATAAGAACTTTATTTCAGCTTTCCAGCATCCACAGTATTTTGCTACCCTGTTGAAGTACTCTTGAGGTGTAATCCCCGTTGCGCACAACCAACTAGAAACATAGAAAAATAGGAGCAGGAGTAGGCCATTCGGCCCTTCGAGCCTGCATCGCCATTCAATATGATTATGGCTGATCATCCAAACTCAGTGCCCTGTTCCCACTTTCTCCCTGTATCCCTTGATCCCTTTACCCCTAAGAACTATATCTGACTCTTGAATATATTTAATGATTTGGCCTCAACTGCTTTCTGTGGTAGAGAATTCCACAGGTTCACCACTCTCTGGGTGAAGAAATCCCTCCTCATCTCAGTCCTAAATGGCTTACTCCTTATCCTTAAATTGTGACCCCTGGTCCTGGTCTCCCCTGTCATCGGGAACATCATTCCTGCATCTAGTCTGTCCAGTCCTGTTAGAATTTTGTAGGTTTCTGAGATCCCCTGTCATTCTTCTAAACTGTAGCGAAAATAAGCCTAATCGACCCAATCTCTCTTCATACGTCAGTCCTGCCATCCCAGGAATCAGTCTGGTGAACCATCGCTGCACTCGCTCCATAACAAGAACACCCTTCCTCAGATAAGGAGACTAAAACTACACACAATACTGCAGATGTGTTCTCACCAAGGCCTTGTATAATTGCAGCAAGACATCCTTGCTTCTGTACTCAAATCCTCTCGCTATGAAGGCCAACATACCAATTGCCTTCTTAACTGCCTGCTGCACCTGCATGCTTACTTTCAGCGACTGGTGCACAAGGACACCCAGGTCGCGCTGCACCTCCCCCTTTCCCAATCTATTGCCGTTCAGATAATCTGCCTTTCTGTTTTTGCCACCAAAGTGAATAATATATTTATCCACATTATACTGCATTTGCCATGTATTTGCCCACTCACTCAACCTGTCCAAATAACACTGGAGCTTCTCTGCATCCTCCTCACAGCTCACACTCCCATTCAGCTTTGTATCATCTGCAAACTTGGATATATTACATTTAATTCCCTCATCTATATCATTAATATATATTGTGAATAGCTGGGGTCCGAGCACTGATCCCTGCGGTATCCCACTAGTCACTGCCTGCCACTTTGAAAAAGACCTGTTTATTCCTACTCTTTGTTTCCTGTCTGCCATCCAGTTCTCTATCCATGTCAGTACCTTACCCCCAATCTCATGTGCTTTAATTTTGCATGCTAATCTCTTATGTGGGACCTTATCAGAAGCCTTCTGAAAATCCAAATACACTACATCCACTGGTTCTCCATTATCTATTCTACTGGTTACATCCTCAAAAAGTTCCAGTAGATTTGTCAAGCATGATTTCCCCTTCATAAATCCATGTTGACTTTGTTCAATCCTGTCACTGTTTTCCAAGTGCTCTGCTATTACATCTTTTACAATGGACTCTCTGCAAGCTTACTCTGATACTCCATTTTCCCCTCCTTAATCAATCCCTTTGTCTTCCTTTGCTGAATTCCAAACTGCTCCCAATCCTCAGGTTTGTTGCTTGTTCTGGCCATTTTATATTTCTTTTCCTTGGATCTAATACTATTCCTAATTTATTTTTTAAGCCATGGTTGAGCCAGCTTTCCTGTCTTATTTTTGCACCAGACAGGAATGAACAATTGTTATAATTCATCCATGCACTTTTTAAATGCTAGCCATTGCCTATCCACTGTCAACCCTTTAAGTAACCTTCCCCAATCTATCATAGCCAAGTCGCGCCTCATACCTTCATAGTTTCCTTTCTTTAGATTCAGGACCCTAGTCTCGGAATCAACTCTCTCACTCTCCGTCTTAATGAAGAATTCTATCATATTATGGTCGCTCTTACCCAAGGGATCCCACAGAACAAAGAACAGTACAGCACAGGAACAACCCTCCAAACCTGCGCCGATCTTGATGCCTGCCTAAACTAAAACCTTCTGCACTTCCGGGGACCGTATCCCTCTATTCCCATCCTATTCATGTATTTGTCAAGATGCCTCTTAAATGTCGCTATCGTACCTGCTTCCACCACCTCCCCCGGCAGCAAGTTCTAGACACTCACCACCTTCTGTGTAAAGAACTTGCCTCACACATCCCCTCTAAACTTTGCCCCTCGCACCTTAAACCTATGTCCCCTAGTAACTGACTCTTCCACCCTGGGAAAAAGCTTCTGACTATCCACTCTGTCCATGCTGCTCATAACTTTGTAAACCTCTATCATGTTGCCCCTCCACCTCCGTCGTTCCAGTGAAAACAATCCGAGTTTATCCAACCTCTCCTCATAGCTAATGCCCTCCAGACCAGGCAACATCCTGGTAAACCTCTTCTATACCCTCTCCAAAGCCTCCACGTCCTTCTGGTAGTGTGGCGACCAGAATTGCACGCAATATTCTAAGTGTGGTCCAACTAAAGTTCTGTATAGCTGCAGCATGACTTGCCAATTTTTATACTCTATGCCCCGACCGATGAAGGCAAGCATGCCATATGCCTTCTTGACTACCTTATTCACCTGCGTTGCCACTTTCAGTGACCTGTGGACCTGTATGCCCAGATCTCTCTGCCTGTCAATACTCCTAAGGGTTCTGCCATTTACTGTATACTTCCCACCTGCATTAGACCTTCCAAAATGCATTACCTCACATTTGTCCGGATTAAAAGCCATCTGCCATTTCTCCGCCCAAGTCTCCAACCGATCTATATCCTGCTGTATCCTCTGACAATCCTCATCACTGTCCGCAACTCCACCAACCTGTGTGTCGTCTGCAAACTTACTAATCAGACCAGCTACATTTTCCTCCAAATCATTTACATATAATACAAACAGCAAAGGTCCCAGCACTGATCCCTGCGGAACACCACTAGTCACATACCTCCATTCAGAAAAGCACCCTTCCATTGTTACCCTCTGTCTTCTGTGACCGAGCCAGTTCTGTATCCATCTTGCCAGCTCACCTCTGATCCCGTGTGACTTCACCTTTTGTACCAGTCTGCCACGAGGGACCTTGTCAAAGGCTTTACTGAAGTCCATATAGATAACATCCACTGCCCTTCCTTCGTCAATCATCTTCGTCACTCCCTCAAAAAACTCAATCAAATTAGTGAGACACGACCTCCCCTTCACAAAACCATGCTGCCTCTCGCTGATAATTTCGTTTGTTTTCAAATGGGACTAAATCCTGTCCCGAAGAATACGCTCTAATAATTTCCCTACCACTGACGTAAAGCTCACCGGCCTATAATTTCCTGGATTATCCTTGCTACCCTTCTTAAACAAAGGAACAACATTGGCTATTCTCCAGTCCTCTGGGACCTCACCTGTAGCCAATGAGGATGCAAATATTTCTGTCAAGGCCCCAGCAATTTCTTCCCTTGCCTCCCTCAGTATTCTGGGGTAGATCCCATCAGGCCCTGGGGACCTATCTACCTTAATACTTTGCAAGACACCCAACACCTCCTTTTTGATAATGAGATGACTGAGATTATGTACACTCCCTTCCCTAGGCTCATCATCCACCAAGTCCTTCTCTTTGGTGAATACTGATGCAAACTACTCATTTAGTACCTTGCCCATTTCCTCTGGCTCCACACATAGATTCCCTTCTCTGTCCTTGAGTGGGCCAACCCTTTCCCTGGTTACCCTCTTGCTCTTTATATATGTATAAAAAGCCTTGGGATTTTCCTTAATCCTGTTTGCCAATGACTTTTCATAACCCCTTTTAGCCCTCCTGACTCCTTGCTTAAGTTCCTTCCTACTGTCTTTATATTCCTCAAGGGATTTGTCTGTTCCTAGCCTTCCAGCCCTTACGAATGCTTCCTTTTTCTTTTTGACGAGGCTCACAATATCCCACGTTATCCAAGTTTCCCGAAACTTGCCAAACTTATCCTTCTTTCTCACAGGAACATGCTGGTCCTGGATTCTAATCAACTGACATTTGAAAGACTCCCACATGTCAGATGTTGATTTACCCTCAAACAGCTGCCCCCAATCTAAATTCTTCAGTTCCTGCCTAATATTGTTATAATTAGCTTTCCCCCAATTTAGCACCTTCACCCGAGGACTACTCTTATCCTTATCCACAAGTACCTTAAAACTTATGGAATTATGGTCACTGTTCCCGAAATGCTCCCCTACTGAAACTTCGACCACCTGGGCGGGCTCATTCCCCAATACCAGATCCAGTACGGCCCCATCCCTAGTAGGACTATATACGTATAGTTTCAAGAAGCCCTCCTGGATGATCCTTACAAATTCTGTCCCATCCAAGCCCCTAGCACAAAGTGAGTCACAGTCAATATCGGGGAAGTTAAAATCACCCACCACTACAACCCTGTTACCTTTACATCTTTCCAAAATCTGTCAACATATCTGCTCCTCTACCTCCCGCTGGCTGATTGTTAACTAATCCTTTCTCATTACACAATACCCAGTCAAGGATGGCCTGTTCTCTAGTTGGTTCCTCAACTAATAATAATCAGATCATCTGTTTTATAGATGTAGGTTGAGGGATAAATGTTGGCCAGGACACCTGGGGGAACCTACCCTACTCTTAGAAACAGAAAATCTGGAGCACAAAGGAAAATAGTTCAACCCATTATGTCTGCCACTGAAAAAGAGCGAACCGGTCTAATCCCACTTCCTAACTTTTGGTCCATAGCTCTGTAGATTCCAGCACTTTCAAGTGCATATCCAAGTATTTTTTTAAATCTGATGAGGGTTTTTGCCTCTACTGAAGGCCGGCTCGGGTCTGCAAATTAAACCTGACCCGAGCCGGACAGAACCACATCCGACCCGGCCCGGGTCCTTTCATTTTTTCCCGTCCAACCATCAGAAAACCTACCTTTCGTTTTTCACTTTGTTGCTTATCTGCACAAGCTTAAAATAACTGTAACAAAACCACCTTTCAAGTCCAAAAAGTACATTAACATTGGAGCCACTTACCGGAGGTGGCGATAGAGCCCGAATGCCGGACCTGGAAGTCCGACCCGAACCCATTGGGTTCGGGTCAGGTAGCCAGCCTTTAGCCTCTACTATCTTTTCAGGCAGTGAGTTCTGGACCCCTACCACCCTCTGGGTATGCTCCCTAGTTATTGACTTCTTTGCTAAGGGAAATAGGTCTACTCTATCTAGGCCCCTCGTGATTTTGTATAGCTCAATTAAATCTTCCCTCGGCCTCCTCTGTTCCAAACAAAATAATTCCAGCCTATCCAATCTTTACACATAGCTAAAAATCTCCATTCTTGGCAACATCTTTGTAAATCTCCTGTGTGCCCTCTCTGGTGCAATCTTCACAATAGCAGAATGGGATCTCATACATCCACTTGACAGGGCAGAGAGGTCTCAGTTTAATGTCTCATCTGAAAACCTGAGGCTCCAACAGGACAGAGCTCCCTCAGCATTACGCTGGAGTGTCACCCTAAATTATCTACTCAAGTCTGCAAACTGGAGCTTGAACATACAACCTTAAGGCAGATGACAGATGTTCACATAAACAAGTAAAGTCATGATTATTTTCAACAATGCACCAGGCTAAGCTGATCTACATTCGAAAACCAGAGTGTATGGTGCTTGATAATTCCACTCTTGAAAAGACCAGGAACCCTACTCCAAAGAATTTGAGGGAAAGCACTAGGGTAAATTTTCTAATCACATGCCCTCAATGTGGAGTCTCACCTGTCTGGAGCACAGATCAGGAAAATGTGTACACACAGTTCACAATTTGTCTTCCATCACTGGATAAAAAAAATCATGGGAAGCATGAAGGCAATTCTTGATGTTTATCCCCAGTGGATAAGGCTCCTTACCAGGGGAGTACAATTAGAAATGTTATCCTATTGTGTTATTGTATTGTGTTCTCCCAGTGTACTGTCCAACATTTATCTTTCAACCAACGTCTAAAACAAATTATTTGCTCATTTACTTTATTGCTGTTTGTGGGAGTTTGAAGTGCACAAATAGCTGCAGTGCTTTCCACATTACAACAGTGACTGAAGTTCAAAAGTAGGTAACTAGATATAAAGCACTTTGGGATACCCTGAGGTCCTGAAAGAAGCTATATAAATGCCTTTTCTAGTTGAAGGGAAGAAAAGCCTAGGACATATTTTTCATCACTCTGAAATTGTGCAGGCATACGCACAACTAAAGAGATCAAATCTTGTTATTGGATGAAGTGTGTGAACATTTATCACTGAACAGTTGTCCTTTTAAGGTATTTCATGTTGGTTTGAGATTTTCACAGGCCTAGGATTGTTAAAGGGATGGAATTCATTTCCCAAAATACTGGTCAGAATTCCATGTAATGAAAACAGAATGCATTCAGCAGTGCTCCCTGTTGTTGGAGATATCCCCCACCTAGCTTGTGTATAGTGTTGAGCGCTATTTTAAATTGTACCAGTTGAGAGCCACCGGGATAATCCAATGCCAGTAGCAGAAAAACTTTATTACAGATGTGCCTCAGGAGAAGGGCGCCACTGGTACAAATGGCTCATTAAAATCCTGTATACAAAATAAAAACAAAACAAACTCATAATCTAGTTCTTTTCATTAATAATATAGTTGAGTTCCTGCCGTGCCCACTGATCCAACAGTTTTTCCAATCGAGGCACAACATTCTTTTCCTTGTGGAATTCAGCTTCAATTAGTATACCAATTATTTCCTTGTAAATGTGACTATTTAGGCTCCTTACTCATGATAACAGAAAAATGCAGTTTTCTCAGACACTTACAACTTGTGTGTGCCTTGAACAGGGGTAGCTTGTCATATATTAACAATTGCCCTTTTACCATGATATTTTAATCTGGAGGTTGCGCATTTTGTTTACCATGCTCACTTGTACCCTCCAAAGAGTGGAAAACATCGTGCCACGTCATTCAAACTAAAACCAGTGGTTTATTTTATTTTTATTTAGAGATACAGCACTGAAACAGGCCCTTCGGCCCACCGAGTCTGTGCCGACCAACAACCACCCATTTATACTAACCCTACTGTAATCCCATATTCCCTATCACCTCCCTCCACTAGGGGCAATTTACAACGGCCAATTTACCTATCGCCTGCAAGTCTTTGGATGTGGGAGGAAACCGGAGCACCCGGCGAAAACCCACGCAGACACAGGGAGAACTTGCAAACTCCACACAGACAGTACCCAGAATTGAACCCGGGTCCCTGGAGCTGTGAGGCTGCGGTGCTCGCCACTGTGCCACCCATTATTGTTGAATTGATTTGCGTAATAAACACACATAAGAGACTGTTAACAAAAATGAGAGTGTGTAGAATCGGAGGCAACTGAAAAGGGACCCACATTTACCTTTGCTAATCTCTTCCATTTTACATACTTGTAAAAGCTCTTAAGGTAGCACACTGCTATTGCTACAAGACTATGTTATCCAGATACCCAGACTCATGAGTTCAAATCCCACCACGGCAGTTGGTGAAAAATCATTTCATTCATTAATCTGGAATAAAAAAGTTTGTTTCAGTAATGATGATCGTGAAACTCACGGTTTGTAGTAAAAAAATAAGTCTGGTTCACTAATGTCCTTTGGGTACTTGGTCAGATTGCATTTTGCCTTTTTGTGGGCAGGACACACCTGGGCAATTTTCCACTTTGTTGGATGGATGCTAGTGTTGTAGCTGTACTGGAACAGCTTGGCTAGTGGCGCAGCTAGTTCTGCAGCACAAGTCTTCAGTACTACAGCCAGTATGTTATCATGGCCCATAGTCTTTGCTGTATCCAGTGCATTCAGTCGTTTCTTGATATCACGTGGAATGAATCGAATTGGCTGAAGACTGACATCTGTGATGTTGGGGACCTAAGGAAGAGGCCGAAATGGATCATCCATTGCAAAATCTTCAGCCTTATCTTTTGCACTGATGTGCTGGACTTGCCTTTCGTTGAGGATAGGATGTTTGTGGAGTCTTCCCCAGTTAATTGTCCATCACCATTCGCGATTGGATGTAGCAGGGCTGCAGAGTTTTCATGTGATCCATTGGTTATGGGATCGCTTAGCTCTGTCTATGGCATGCTGCGTCCGCTCTTTAACATGCATGCAGTCCTGTGTTGTGACTTCACCAGTTTGGCATCTCATTTTTAGGTATGGCTGGTGCTGTTCCTATCATGCTGTCCTGCACTCCTCATTGAACCAGCACCATTCTGACTTGGAACTATATTGTCATTCCTTCACTGTTGCTGGACCATAATCCTGGAACTCTCTTCCTAACAGCACTGTGGGTGCACCTACACCACGTGGACTGCAGCAGTTCATGAAGGTGACTCACCACCACCTTCTCAAGAGCAATTAGGGATGGGCAATAAATGATTGCCTTGCCAGTGCCACCCACCTTCCAAGAACAAATAAAAAAAAGTAGGAGACAAATAGTAGGACAATGTATTCAAAATGGCAGGATGTGACTAGTGGTGACCCCCAGGGTCTGAGGTCTCAGTTTTTCACTATATTTATTAATGACTTTGAAGGAATAGAGAGCTTTATATCTAAGAAAGAGAGAAAAACAGAGTTAACATTTCAAGTCGATGACATTTTATCAGAATTGGAAAAAGTTAGAGATGCACAGAGACCGGGAAAGTGGGGAGAAGGGAGGAAAGAACAAAAGGGAACGTCTGTGATAGGTCACAGGCAGGAGTGATTAAATGACAAGAGGGATAATCTAATCAGAACCATGGGTCCCAGTTTTGCTGGACAACAGCTGTAGTAATTATTCTGTTCCCGTCATTTACACCTCCTCTAGAATCATAGAATGGTTACAACGCAGAAGGGGATCATTCAGCCCGTTGTGTCTGTGCTTGCTCTCTGAAGGAGCAGTTCACCTACTGCCACTCCCCCACCTTCTGCCCATGGCCCTGCACATTCTTCCTTTTCTGATAATCCAATTCCTTCTTGAATGCCTCGAATGAACCTGCCTCTATGACACTCTCAGGAAGTGCATTCCAGATCCTAACCACGTGAAAAAGTTTTTTTCTCATGTCGCCATTGCCTCTTTTGCTAATTGCTTTCAATCTGCGCCCTCAAGTTCTCGATCCTTCCACCAATAGGAGCAGTTTTTTCCTAGCTACTATCTACAGACTGCTCATGATTTTGAATACCTCGATCAAATCTCTGCTGAACCTTCTCCAAGGAAAACAGCCCCAACTTCTCCAATCTATCTACAATACTGAAGTTCCTCATCCCTGGAACCATTCTCATAAATCTTTTCTGCACCCTCTCTAACGTCTTCACATCCTTCCTCAGGTGTGGTGCCCAGAACTGGGTGTAATATTCCAGTTGATGCCAAACTAGTGTTTTATACAAGTTTAACATAACTTCCTTGCTTTTATACTCTATGCCCCTTTTGATAAAGCCTAGGAGGCTATTTGCTTTATTAAACACTCTCTTAAATTGTTCTGCTGGTATTCCCGCATTTTCTGTTTTTATTTCAGATTTCCAACATTTTGCTTTTGTTATAACTGTATATCTAACTTTGCTGATGACACCAAGTTAGGTGATCACAGTAAATAATATAGATGGGGCAGAAAGTTGCAAATGGACATTAGTAGACTAAGTGAGTGGGCAAAATTGTGACATGGAGTAAGTGGTGAGTTTATCCACTTTGGCAAGAAAGATAAAGTATTTTCTAAATGGTGAGAAGCTAAGAACTGTGGATGAGCAAAGAGATTTAGGGTTGTACAGAGCTCTAGTGTTACACCCCATCTGCATTCAGTTCTGGGTACCAAACCTCATGACGGATATATTGGCCTTGGAGGGGTTGCAGTGCAGTTTCCCCAGAATGATTCTGAGGCTAAAATAGATAAATTATGAGGACAGTTGCATAGACATTCCCATGCACCACCTGGCCTTTCAATTCCTCCCTTCCTACCATCCAAGGCTTCAAACATTCCTTCCAGGTGAAACAGCAATCTTTCAATTTAGTAAACTGTACTCAATACTCCCAATGCGCTCTCTTTTATATTGGGGAGATAAAATGCAGATTGAGTGATTGCTATGTTCAGTATGCAAGCATGACCCTAAGCTTCCAGCCGCTTGCCATTTTATTTTTTGCCCCTGTTCTGACCTCGATCCTCGGCCTCCTACACTGTTCCAATGAACATCGACAGAAGCTCAACAAGCAGCACACCATCTTTCAGTTAGGCAGTTTATAACCTTTTGGACTCAACATCGAGTTCAGAAATTTCAGATCATAACCACTGCTACCATTTTTTCGGACAGCAGATGCTGGTAATGATTCTGGTGTTGCCATTTACACTAGATTAAGGGGTTATCTAATTGAGCTGTTTAAGATGATCAGGATTTTTAAAATTCATTCATGGGATATGAACGTTGCTGGCAAGACCAGCATTTATTACCCTTAAGAAGGTGTTGGTGAGCTGCCGCCTTGAATTGCTGCAGTTCATGTGGTTTAGGGATACCCACAATACTGTTAGGGAGGGAGTTCCAGGATTATGATCCAGCGACAGTGAAGGAATGACAATATAGTTCCAAGGCTAGTTCCAGGATAGTGTGTGATTTGGAGAGGAACTTGCAGGTGGTGGTGTTCCCATGCATCTGCTGCCTTTGTTCTTCTAGGTCGCAGATTCGAAAGGAACCTTGGCAAGTTGCTGCAGTGCATCATGTATATAGTATGCACTGCTGGCACTGTGCATCAGTGGTGAAGGGAGTGAATGTTGAAGACTGCTTGGTAGGGTGCTGATCAAGCGGGCTGCTTTGTCTTATATGCTGTCGAGTTCTTGAGTGTTGTTGGAGCTGCACTCATCTAGGTAAGTGGAGAGTATTCTATCACACTCCTCACTTGTATATTGCAGATGGTGGACAGGCTTTGTTGAGTCAGGAGGTGAGTTACTTGCCACAGAATTCCCAGCCTCTGAACTGGTCTTGTAGTTACAGTATTTATATGGCTGGTCCAGTTAAGTTTCTGGTCAATGGTAACCCCGATTCTATTATTCTGTGATTCAGTGACTGTAATGCCATTGAATGACAATAGGAGATGTTTGGATTCTCTCTTGTTGGAGATGGTCATTGATTGGTTAGGTAGAGAGAAACTATTTCCTTTGGTGGGGGAATCCAGAACAAAGGCACATCATCTTAAAATTAGAGTTAGACTGTTCAGGAGTGATGTCAAAAAGTATTTCTTTACAGAAAAGGTAGTGGAAATCTGGAAAACTCACCCCCAAAGTGTTTGTATGACTAAGTCAATTGAAAATTTCGAAACTGAAATTGATAGTTTTTATAAAGAGGTATGGAACCAAGGTGGGTGATGGAGTTAAGATACAGATCAGCCACGATCTTAATGATTGGCAGAACTGACTTGAGGTGAATGGCATACTCCTGTTCCTTTGCTTACACAGAAGCAAAATATACTAAGCAAATAATCAATAAGACACTTAACTTACGCACTTTTTAAAATTGTCTCAAAAATAATGAAGTGTCTGAAATCTTACTGTGCTTTTATCTGAGGTTTTGTTTGTCTTAATGTGAGCACTCTTCTTCCCACCGGATCCCATTTCATCATCATGATGTGGAAACAAATGGTTAAAACGGAAGATCTATAAAACGGGGAAAGCTAGATGTATTTAGCAAGCTTTCCAAGCAGGCTTTCAACGCCTGAGGTCAAAGGAGTTCTTTCCTCACAGGAGGTGCACCCTGCAAGGTATAATGAAGGGTTAATTAAATTGACTTGAAGTCTTGATATTAGTTTTTTATCTTTCGCCTATTAAATAAGTCTCAATGTTCAGTTTAGTCAATGAGAATTTAAAAAGGCTTACAATGTTGTTAATAAAGAGTATTAAATCTGAGGATTGGGAGGGTTTTGGAAATCAGCAAATGATGACCAAGCACTTTATAAAGAAGTAGAAAAAGTGAGAGTAAACTGGCAAGAAATACAAAACGGATTGTAAGTGCTTTTACAAATATGTAAAAAGATAGAGGTTAGTGAAAGTAAACATAAGTCCCTTAAAGGCAGAGATAGGAGAAATTATAATGGGGACTTAGGAAATGACAGTGATGTTAAATATTTTGTAGCTGTCTTCACAGGGGAAGACGCAAAGAACATACTGGAATTTTTTGGGAACCAAGGGTCTAACGAGAGTACTGGAGAAATTAATGAGACTAAAAGCTGAGAAATCCCCTGGACCTGAAAGGGTACATCCTAAAAGAGGTGACTACAGAGATAGTGGATGTATTGGTTTTGATCTTCTCCTTGACAACTATCCAAAACTAAGCCAGATCGTTTGCAATTTTGGTGTTCTGTTTGATCTCCAGATGAGCTTCTGACCACATACTTCCACCTCCATAACATCACCAAACTCTGTCCCTGCTTCAGCTCATCTAGTGCAGAAAATCTCCTCCATGCCTTTGTTACTTCCAGACTTGACTATCGACTCTGTGTTTGCTGACCCACACTGCCTCCCAGTCCGACGTTGCCTCAATTTTAAAATCCTCATATAAAAACAGAAAGTGCTGGAAATACTCAGCCAGTCAGGCAGCATCTATGGAGAGAGAAGCAGAGTTTAACGTTTCAGGTCTGTGACCTTTCATCAGAACTGGCAACGGTAAGAAAAGTATTAGGTTTTAAGCAAGTGAAGGGTGGGGGCGGAGTGGGGGGGCTGGTGGGTGATGGTGGTGGTGGGGAAGAGAACTAAAGGGAACATGTGTGACAGGGCAGAGGGCAAGAGAGATTAAATGACAAAGGCAAAGAGCGTATTAATGGTTGTGGTGAAAGACAAAGCATTAGTCCAGAGAGAGTGTTAATGGCAGAATAATGAGCAGCTCTGTCCAAAAGCACAACATGAAAAACAGGCACACGGTTAAAAAATAAAATAGTTTAGAAAATAAATTTTAAAAATTTTTAAACGTCCAGTCACACTCTGAAATTGTTGAACTCAACATTGAGTCCGCAAGGCTGTAGAGTGCCTAATCGAAAGATCAGGTGCTGTTCCTCAAGCTTATGTTGATGTTCACTGGAACACTGCAGCAGGCCAAGGACAGAAATATGGGCATGAGAGCAGGTTGGTGAGTTTAAATAGCAAGCAACCGGAAGCTTGGAGTTATGCTTTTGGACTGAGCGGAGGTGTTCCGCAAAGCAGTCATCCACTCTACGTTGGGTTTCCCTGATGTAGAGGCGACTGCATTGTGAGCAGCAAATACAGTATACCAAATTGAAAGAAGTAGAAGTAAATTTCTGCTTCACCTGGAAGGAGTGTTTGAAGCCTTGGATGGTGAGGAGAGAGGAGGTAAAAGGGCAGGTATTACACCAGCGATTGCATGGGAAGGGGATGAGGTGTTGGGGGTGATGGAGGAGTGGACCAGGGTGTCGCGGAGGGAACGATCCTTTTGGAATGCTGACAGGGGAGGAGAAGGGAAGATGTGTTTGGTGGTGGCATCACGCTGGAGGTGTCGGAAATGGTGGAGGATGATCCTTTGGATGTGGAGGCTGGTGGGTGGAAAGTGAGGACAAGGGGAACCCTTTGCGGTTCTGGGAGGGAGCGAAAAGTGTGAGGGCAGAAGTGCGGGAAATAGGTCGGACACGTTTGATGGCCCTGTCAAGCACAGTAAGGGAGAATTCTCAGTTGAGGATAAAGGAAGACATGTCAGAAGTGCTGTTGTGGAAGCTTGCATCATCAGGACACATGCATTGGAGATGGAGAATGGGATGGAGTCCTTAGAGGAAAAAGGGTGTGAGGAAGTGTACTCAAAGTAGCCATGGGAGTTGGTGGGCTTATAATGAATATTAGTGGACAGCCTGGCCCCAGAGAACAAGAAACGTTGGAAATATCCCACAAAAAGATGGGCATGACTAGAACCCATGCGGGTACCCATAGCAACACCTTTGTTTTGAAGGAAGTGAGTGGAGAAGTGGAGAGTGAAGGAGAAGTTGTTCAATGTGAGAACAAGTTCATCCAGGCGGAGGACTGATTGAGCATCTGTTCAAGGAAGAAGCGGAGAGCCCTCCAGACCATCATGGTGAGGGATGGAGATGTAGAGAGATTGGACGTCCATAGTAAAGAGAGGGCGGTTAGGGCCAGGAAGCTGGAAACTGTCGAAATGACGTAGGGTGTCAGAAGAGTCATGGATGTAGGTGGGATGAGACTGGACCAGGGGAGAAAAGATAGAGTCAAGATAGGAAGAAATAAGTTCAGTGGGGCAGAAACAGGCTGAAATAATAGGTCTACCAGGAGAGTCCTGTTTGTGGATTTAGGGAAGGAGGTAGAAGCGGGCTGTCCAGGATTGCGGGACAATGAGGTTGGAAGCTGTAGAGTGAAGATCTCCTGAGGAGATGAGGTCAGTGACAGTACTGGAGACAGTGGCTTGATGTTCGGTGGTGGGGTCATGGTCCAGGGGGACGTTGGAAGAAGTGTCTGAGAGTTGGCGCTCAGCCTCTGCAAGGTAGAGGTTGGTATGCCAGACAACAACAGCACCACCTTTGTCAGCAGGTTTGATCATAATGTTGGGGTTAGACCTGAGAGAACGGAGTGCAGCAAGTTAGAAAGGATACAGGTTAGCGTGAGCGAGGGGAGCGGAGAAATTGAGATGGCCGATGTCGTGCTGACAGTTCTCAATGAAAAGATCAAGAGTGGGTAACAGGCCAGAAGGAGGGAGGGGTCCAGGTGGAGGAAAAATACTGGAGGCGGTTGAAAGGGTCCACTGCCCGGGGGGGAAGGACTCCTGGTCAAAGAAGTGAGTCCAGAGGTGAAGACGATGGAAGAAGAGCTCGACGTCATGCCGAGTGCGAAATTCATTGTGGTGGGTGCATAAGGGGATAAAACTGAGTCTTTTGTGAAGTACAGATCGTTCAGCGTCAGAGATGGGAAGGTCAGAGGGTATTGTGAATACATGGCAAGGGGTCAGATTAGGAGAAGGGGTGGGGTCAGAGGGAAGTGAAGGGGAAGAAGGATCTGGAGAGGTATTGGAGCTGCTGGAGCTTGCGTTCCTTAACACCTGAAAGGAAGAGAAAAAGTTTTTTGTTAATGCATCGGATAAGACGAAGGATGAATTGAAACAGCGGAGCAGAACAGCTTTGAGATAAGGTGAGTCGGTGCTTCTGGAGAGAGAGGTCATGTGTGCACATGTGGCAGCGCATGGCACTCAGTGTGGATCTCAGGATGTGGTGAGAGCAGCAGTCCGAGGAATGTTGTATTTCTCGGAGATATGTGTAATCTTGGGTGGATTCAAAACATGAAGGATGGAACTTCAGTTGGAATCCATGTGGAATAAGTCAGACCCGGAGACAGTCACTGAGGAAGGAGATGTGGCTGTGAAAACGAGTTTTGGTAGACACTTTATCAAACACCAGGCGGGAAATAGAAAGCAAAGAAGGTGGATAATGTAAAAGAGACAAATGGAAATCTCAAGGACCAGTATCTGATCTTTCGATTGGGCACTCTACAGCCTTGCGAACTCAACATTGAGTTCAACAATTTCAGAGCATGACTGGCCTTTTTAAATTTTTTAAAATTTTTATTTTTTAACCATGTGCCTGTTTTCATGTTGTGCTTTTGGACAGAGCTGCTAATTATTCTGCCATTAACGCTCCCTCTGGAATAATGCTTTGTCTTTCAGCAAAATCATAAACACACTGTTTGCTTTTGTCCCATGACATCTCTGTCATTTAATCTCTCCTGCTCTCTGCCCTATCACACATCCTTGTCTTTTGTTCTTTTCCCCACCACCAACCCCGCCACCCGCCCCCACCCTTCACTTGCTTAAAACCTAATATTTTTCTTACCTTTGCCAGTTCCGATGAAAGGTCACAGACCTGAAATGTTAACTCTGCTTTTCTCTCCACAGATGCTGCCTGACCTGCTGAGTATTTCCGGCACTTTCTGTTTTTTATTTCAGATTTTCAGCGTCTGCAGTATTTTGCTTTTATTAAAATCCTCATCCTTGTTTTCAAGTTCCCCCCCATGGCTTTTGCCCTCACTATCTCTATAACCTTTTCCAGCATTACAAGCCTTTGGAATCGCTGTGTTCTCCGGTTCTGACACCTTGCACATCACCAATTTTAATCGCTTTGATTTTAGCGCCTGTGCCTTCAGCTGGCTTGCTCCAATACTTGGGAGTTCCCTCCACAAGCGTCTCTGCCTCTCTACCTCTGTCTCCTCCTTTAAGATGTCCCTTAAATCCTACCTCTTTGACCAAGCTTTCGGTCATCAGTCCTGATCTCTTCTATGACTCTGTGGCAAAATTATTTATTGATAATGCTCTTGTAAAGCTCTTGTTTTACTTCATTAAAGGCGCGATATAAATGCAAGTTGTTTTTCTAGAATTCCCTAGATTCGAGCCTGGTTCCTGTGGATTAAAAGGTAGCAAATGGAACACTGCTGTTCGATCAAAGAGGGAGAGAAAGAACAAGGAACTTATAGACCAGTTAGCCTGGCATCAATGATAGGGAAATGCTAGAATCTATTATTAAGGATGTAGTAACAAGGCACTTGGAAAATCACAATATGATTAGGCAGAGTCAACACAGTATTATGAAAGATTTGTTAAACATGATTTCTCTATCAGACTTTATTGAGGGTGTAACTAGTAGGGTAAATAAGGGGAAATCTGTGGATGCAGTATATTTGGATTAGGAACTTAGGAACAAGGGTAGACCATTCAGCCCTTTGAGCCTGTTCCACCATTCAGTGACATGACTGAACAGTGACCTAACTCCATATGCCCACCTTTGCCCCATATCCCTTCATATCTTTGGCTAACAAAAATCTATTGATCTGTTTTAAAATTAACAATTAATCTATTCTCAATTGCTGTATGTGGAAGAGAGTTCCAAACTTCTACCAGCTCTGGAGCACAAGTCTTCAGTAATATAGCTGGGATGTTGTCAGGGCCTATAGCCTTTGCTGTATCCAGTGCCTTCAGCTTTTTCTTGATATCACATGGAGTGAATCGAATTGACCGAAGTCTGTCTATATCTGGAGGATTAGAATACAAGGGGGTAGAGATCATGCTTCAGCTATACAAAGCTCTAGTTAGATCACATTAGAGAACTAGCCACATCTTAACCAAACTGTTCCAGTACAGCTACAGAACAGGCACCTAACTGATAATGTGGAAAATTTCCCAGATATGTCCTGTCCACAAAAGCAGGACAAATCCAATCTGGCTAATTACCGCACCATCAGTCTACTCTCAATCATCAATAAAGTGACGGAAGGGGTCATTGACAGTGCGATCAAGCGCCACTTACTTAGCAGTAACCTGCTTGCCAATGCTCAGTTTGGGATCTGCCAGGGCTGCTTGGCTCCAGACCTCATTACAGCCTTGGTCCAAACATGGACAAAGGGGTTGAGTTCCAGAGGTGAGGTGAAGTGAAAGCAATTTCCCTTGACATCCAAACAGCATTTGACCGAGTGTGGCATCAAGGAGCCAAAGCAAAATTGAATGGGAATCAGGGCGAAAACTCTCCACTGGTTGGAGTTACATCTAGCACAAAGAAAAATAGTTGTGATTGTTGGAGGCCAATCATCTCAGTCCCAGGACATCGCTGCAGGAGTTCCTCAGAGTAGTGTCCTAGGCTCAACCATCTTCAGCTACTTCATCAATGACCATTCTTCCAATATAAAGTCAAAGTGGGAATGTTTGCTGATGATTGCAGTGTGCAGTACGTATCCGCATGCAGCAAGACCTGTGCATCATTCAGGCTTGGGCTGATAAGTGGCAAGTGCAATTCGCAACACACAAGTGCCAGACGATGACCATCTCCAACAAGAGAGAATTTAATCAATTGTCCTTGATATTCAATGTAATTATCATCGCTGAATCCCCTACCTTCAACAACTTGGGGGTTATCATTGACCAGAAACATTACTGGACCAGCTATATAAATACTGTGGCTACAAGAGCAGGTCAGAGGCTGGGAATTCTGCAGTGAATAACTCACTTCCTGACTCCCCAAAGTCAGTCTACCATCTACATCCAAGGCACAAGTCAGGAGTATGATGAAATCATTTCCACTTACCTGGATGAGTGCATCTCCAACACCAGTCAAGAAGCTCGACACCATCCAAGCCAAAGAAGCCCACTTGATTGACACCCCATCCACCACGTTAAACATGCAACCCCTCCACCACCAGCGCCAGTGGCAGAAGTATGTAACATATACAACATGCACTGCAGCAACTCACCAAGGCTCATTTGACAGCACCTTCCAAACCCGCAGCCTCTATCACCTAGAAGAACAAGGGCAGCAAATGTGTGGGAACACCACCGCTTGCATGTTTCCCTCCAAGTCACTCACCATCCTGACTTGGAACTATATTGCCTTTTCTTCCCTGTCACTGGTTCTAAAACCTGAAACTCCCTCCCTAACAGTACTGTTGGGTGTATCTACACCATATGGACTGCAGCGGTTCAAGAAGGCAGCTCACCACCACCTTCACAGGGGCAATTAGGGATGGTCAATAAATGCTGGCCTTGACAGTGATGCCCCCATCCCAAGAATGAATAAAGAAAAGGTCAGTATTCCATTAGCCTTTATGGATTATTTTCTGTACCTGTTCATGACATTTTAATGATCTATGTGCCTGGAGCCCCAAGTCTCTTTGGACCTCCACCGTTTCTTGCTTTTCTCCATTTAGCAAAAATTCCCTTACTTGTGCATTCCAACCCCCTTGCGATAAAGGCTAACAGTCCATTTGCCCTCTTGACTGAATTTATTGAAGAGATGACTAAAGTAGTGGACAGAGAAATGTCTATGGATTTTATTTATACGATCTACCAGAAGGCGTTTGGTAAAGTCCTTCTTAAAAGACTGTGAGCTAAAGTTGAAGCTCATTGAAGTGAAGGCAAATTATTGACCTTATTAGTAAACTGGTTCAGTGGAAGGAGACAGAGTTCTATCCTGACCTCACATTTGCCTGCATTGAAATCAGTTTGCCACAGTTTTGCCCATTCACTTAATTTATCAATAGCCCTTTGAAATTTTATGCTTCCATCTACGCTGCTTACAGTACTGCCCTATCTTTGTGTCATTAACAAATTTGGATATGCGGCTTTCTATCCCATAACCTAAGTAATAAATACTGTCAATAATTGGGGTTCCAAAACAGATCCTTGCAGGACAGCACTAGTCACATCCTGCCAATTACAGTACCATTATTCCTACTCTCTGTCTCCTTCCACTGAACCAGTTTACTAATAAGGTCAATAATTTGCCTGCAATTAATGAGCTTCACCTTTAGCTAACAGACTTTTAAGAAGGACTTTATTACATGCCTTCTGGTAGTCTGTATAAATAAAATCCATAGATATTTCCCTGTCCACTACTTTAGTGATCTCTTCAATAAATTCTGTTGGGTTCATCAGGCATGATCTACCCTTTACAAATCCATGCTGGCTCTCTCTGATCAGCTGATAATTTTTAAGGTGTCCAGGCACCCAATCCTTAATTATATGCTGTAGTAATTTCCTGACAACAGATGTTAGACTAACTGGTCTATAATTCCCTGGTTTCCCTCTGTCACCTTTCTTAAATAATGAAGTGAGATGTGCAATTTTCTAATCCACAGGAATGGTTCCTGAATCACAAGAACTTTTGGAAGATTATGGTTAGGGCATCTACAATGTTTTCATCTACTTCTTTCAAAACCCTTGGGATAGAAACCATCTGATACTCGGGATTTGTTGCTCTTTAGTTCCATTAATTTTTCCATTACTGTTATCTTGCTTATGCTAATTTTGTTGAGTCCGTACCCTTGATTTAATTGGGATGTCTAGCATGCTGACCTCTCCCTTTACTTTAAATAGTGACACATTCAGAAGGCATTTGATAAGGCGCCACTCGAGAGTTTGTTACACAAGATTGGGGCTCATGGGATTGTGAGTAATATTGAGGATTGGCTAACGGACAGAAAACAGTAGGAATAAATGAGTCATTTTTGGGATGGTGGGGTGTAACTGGTGGAGTGGCACAAGAATTAGTGCTGTGATCTCAGCTATTTATAATCCATATCAATGACTTAGATGAAGGGTTCTAGTGTAATATATCTAAGTTTGCTGATGATGCAAAGCTGGATGGAAAAGTAAGCTGTAGGGAGAATACAAAGAGGCTGGAAAAGGATACAGACTGGTTAAATGATTGGGCAAGAAAGTGGCAGATGGAGTATTCACTTTAGTAGGAAGAATGAAAAAGCAAAATATTTTCTAAAAGGTGAGAAATTAGTAAATGTTGGTATCCAGAGGGATTTGAGTGTTCTTGTACACAAATCACAGAAAGTTAACATGCAGATATAGCAAGCAATTGGAGGTCTGTTAGCCTTTATTGCAAGGGGGTTGGAGTGCACAAGTAAGGGAATTCTTGCTGCAATTATATGGAGCCTTGGTGAGACCACACCTGGAGTACTGTGTACAGTTTTGATTTCCAAACATAAGGAAGGCTATACCTGCCTTAGAGGGGAATGCAACAAAGGTTCACCAGATTGATTCCTGGGTTGAGAGGGCTGTCTGATGAGGAGAGATTGAAGGGCTTATATTCACTAGAGTTTCGATGTATGAGAGGTGATCTCATTGAAATGTATAAAATTTTTAGAGGGCTTGACAAGGTAGATGCTGAGAGACTGTTTCCAATGGCTGGAGGATCTAGAAATAGGGGCCATAGTCTCGGAATAAGGTTTGGCCATTTGGGACTGAGGTGAGAAGAAATTTCTTCACCCAGAGGGTTTGAATCTTTGAAATTCTCTACTTCAAAGGGCTGTGGGCACTCAGTCGATGAATATGTTCAAGACTGATAGAGTCAAGGGCACTTTGGGAATCAAGGAATATGGGGACAGGGCTGGAAAGTGGAGTTGGTGCAGAAGTTCAGCCATGGTATTCTTGAATGACGGAGCAGGCTCAAGGGGCTGTATGGCCTGCTGATGCTCCTATTTCTTGTGTTCTTATGTTCTTAAATGTGCCCATCATTGACTAGTCGGGGATGACTATTGTAGCTTAGAAAAAACTTCTGAAAAGCTGCAAGTCAATGGTGTTCTCACTTCAGTTCTTAGGTTTCACATTTTCTATATTTAGCAGTACTAATGTGCATTTGATGAAATCATCCTGTTAGTGTAAGATCTGGGGTTTGCTGTAATTTGAATATAAGACTTGGGTCAATTACATTTACACTCTAAGTCTAAAAGTGACTTACAGCTCAGACTAGCTCCAAAACCACACGGGTATGAGAGTACTTTCACAACTTTCACATACTTTATTAAATGTGATGCAAACCCCACATGCCAAATGAAAATATTAATTTCATTGTGTGGAACTTTGCCTGAGACTTTTACTGGAAATTGTTACAAATAACTTTTAAAACAGAACAGCTAGCAGCCAAGATGGCCATGCACAATTTGCATATGAAAAACCAAAGGACTAGGCTGGAGACATATGTGACTAACTCAGCCTAGCCAGAACAGTGGGGTGCTCTCTGATTCACTTATCTGAAATAGCCTTACCAATGTTGGTCGTCAAAAGCCATCGACATCCATTGTCTTTGAAAGAGCCAAACCCCCCTCCTCACCAAGTATGTCTAGGCAGCCTGAGGGAGAGCCTTGAATTTCAGAGACCATTCTAGAAGATTCTCATTCAAACACAAAGAGGTGGTCCTATCGTGTGACTGCTTGGGCCACTCTGGAGATTTGTGAATGGTGACTCAGAAGGCAGACTGTAACTGAAATCCAGCAAGGAAACATCTCTCTCCTTCTCTCCAGTAAAGTCCCAGAGAAGCCCTGGCTGCAACTATTACTCCTCAAACCTACAGTCTAGCACAGCCAGCAACTTGGGGAGACTTCTTCTTCCTTCCGGAACCTGAGAAGCAAGCCCGAACCGTGCACGTGACCCAGCAAGGACTTCAGGACTACAATTCCAGCTAAAGACACTGAGACTACTGAACTGTATTTCAATTCCATTTATTATGGACTCTGCTCTGACTTCCCAACTCTTTTTTCCTCTCTTTAATCTATTTGTGTGTGTGGCTCTTGTGTGAATGTGGGGTATGGATGCGTAGCGTATTTTAGTAATTTTAGCCAGTTTAGTGTGATAAGGAAAATAAACTTACTTATTCCTTGTTTAAACTCAAGAAAACCTGCCTGATTGGTTCATTTTCAATTATATTATAGGAACAGGAGCAAGTGCACACTGAGGTGGTAAGTTAAATCACTCTGTTGCGGTAAAATCAGAGAAGGGGCGAAAGGGGAGCCTGAGACCCCTTCCTCACCTGGTCGTAACATATGTTTTCCACAATAAACACAATAACCTGATACTTAGAAAACGGCAGTGGTCAGCAGTTGCGTTCACGTTGGAACACTGGTCCTCGACTTCCAGTTAACTGCGGTGCCTTGTCTCTTGATTAAAGTCTATCTTCTGGCTTCTTCTTGATGATGATGCGTGCTTCCGGGGTCTTAAAAGTTCTTACTTTATACACCTTTCCCAGCTTAGTTCTGTGCCATATTAGGTAGAACCCTGTTTCTGTTCATATGATTGGTCAGTCATTACCTAACTGCCCTTCCATGATGGTACTTTGAGCTTGGTTCAAGTCATTGTCATTGTGGTGGTGGGGGGGGGGGCTCCAGATTCAAGCTTCCATGACTCTATGAATTCCTTCACAAAAGGTCATGTCTTTGGTTCAGCGGTTGACAGCTAAACATAAGGCATCTAACCGCACATGTCAAGCAATGCCTCCTTGATCTTCCATACCAATAGCATCTATTCCAATTAATATAAGAACATAAGAAATAGGAACAGGAGTAGGCCCTTCAAGGTTTAATAATCAGGACAGGTTGCAGAGACTTTGCTTGCATTCTCCCGAGTTTAGAAAATTGAGGGGTGATCTAATTGAGGTGTTTAAAATGATAAAACGATTCAATAGGGTAGGTACAGAGAAGATATTTCCTCTGGTGGGAGTATACAGAACAAGGAGACATACTGTTAAAGTTGATACTAGCAATTTAGGAATTAAATCAGGAGGCACCTTTTCCACACAAAGGGTAGTGAAAAACAGGAGCTCACTTCCCCTAAAGGTGGGACAATTTAATAATTTTAAGATTCAGATTGAAAGATTTTTGTTAGATGAAGATATCAAAGGATGTGGAGCAAAGGCAGGTAAATGGAGTTGTGCTCTAAGTGAATAGCAGGATAAGCTTGAGGGGCTGAATGACCTTCTGTTCGTATGCACCAAAAGATATGGAGAAAAAGCGAGTAAGTTTCTTTGACTTTGTGGTAAAATGCCATTTTTTTACCAGGATGAAAACCCTGCTGTAGATGTCAAGGATAGATAGTGCCACACTGTGGCTTCATTGTAATCTGTGAAAACTGTCCGAGCCACCTGATCTCAGGAAACCATGTTACCATTGGGAAAATGTTGGAATCCATTATTAAGGAAGTAGTAGCAGGATATTTAGAACATCATAATACAATCAAGCAGTGCCAACATAGTTTTATGAAAGGAAATCGTGTATGACAAATATGTTAGAGTTCTTTGAGATTGTAAGGAGCAGGATTGATAAAGGGGAACTAGTAGATGTGTATTTGTATTTCCCAAAGGCATTTGATAAGTTGCCACATATAAGGTTACTGAACAGGATAAGAGACCATGGTGTTGGGTGTAATATATTGGCTTAGATAGAGGATTGGCTAACTAACAGAAAACAGAGTTGGGATAAATGGGCCATTTTCAGGTTGTCAAACTGTAACTAGTGGGGTACCACAGGGATCAGTGTTGGGGAATCAACTATTTACAATCTATATTAATGACTTGGATGAAGGGACAGAGTGTATTGTAGACAAATTTGCTGGTGATGCAAAGATAGGTGGGAAAGCAAGCTGTGAGGAGGACACAAAGGGTCTGCAAAGGGATATAGGTAGGTTAAGTGAGTGGTCAAAAATTTGGCAGATGGAGTATAATGTGGGAAAATGTGAAATTATTCACTTTGGTAGGAAGAACAGAAAAGCTAAATATTATTTAAACAGCGAAAGACTATAGAATGCTATGGTACAGAAGGATCTGGATGTCATTGTACATGAAACACAATAAGTTAGCATGCAGTTACAGCAAGTAATTAGGAAGGCAAATATTATTACAAGGGGGATGGAGTATAAAAGTAGGGAAGTCTTGCTACAACTGTACAGGGTGTTGGTGAGACCACACCTAGAGTACTGTGTACAGTTTTGGTTTCCTTGCATTGGAGGCAGTTCAGAGAATGTTCTCTAAGTTGATTCCTGGGATGAAGGGGTTGGCTTATGAGGAAAGGTTGAGCAGGTTGCACCTATACCCATTGGAGTTTGGAGGAATGAGAGGTGATCTTATTGAAACATATAAGATTCTGAGGGAGCTTGACAAGGTAGATGCTGAGAGGATGTTTCCCCTCATGGGGGAGTCTAGGACAAGGGGGCACAGTTTCAGAATAAGGGGTTGCCCATTTAAGATGGAGATGAGGGGAAATTTATTTTCTCAAAGGGTTGTTAATCTTTGGAATTCTCTACCCCAGAGAGCTATGGAGGCTGAGTCATTGAATAAATTCAAGGCTGAGGTAGACAGATTTTGAAATATAGGAGAGTCAAGGATTATAGGGAACAGGTAGGAAAGTGGAGTTGAGACCAAGATCAGATCAGCATGATCTTATTGAATGGAGGAGTAGGCTCGACGGGCCATATAGTCTGCTCCTACTCCGATTTCTTAGGTTCTTATGTTCACTGTCACACAGCAAATTTATTGAAGCAATATATTGTATGACTATCATGAGGTAAAATTTTATATTACTGCAACTGAGATTTGCAGGCCAGATGTACTTGTAATATTATTACATACTGTTTTACAAATCTTGCTTATGATGCAAATAACTGTGTTCTTCCTTCTTGAAAACCTCTTACTCACACTTACTTACATTATTACTTGTTTTGTCCTCAGTAAATTTGCCATATTTTCTCAAGGAACAAATATATTTTATTTATTGGTTTCTTCTTCCTTCATCAAAACTTTATTCTCAGCCACTTACATGGCCATAAAAATACCTTTTTTCTCCCCTTCCTGCCTTAACAATCATGAGAAGCTGGGCTGTGGGATGGTAGAATTGCGGCTAGGGAAGGTTGGGGATAAGTTGAGTATATAAAGGTAAAACAGCAAAAATTCTGTGGAGGAAGCGGGAGAGTAGAAGGCAAAGTTCTGGTATAGTTGCTGGCTTGTATCATTGTTACTAGTCATTGTTGAGAACAATCTGTTCTGTATACATAACTGTGTTTGGCATTTTTCCTGGAAGAAGGTAAAGACTTTGTCACCTTATTTCCTATATTACAACAGTGACTACACTTTAGAAGTACTTTATTGGCTGTAAAGCGCTTTGAAATGTCCGATGGTTGTGAAAGACACCATATGAATGCATTTTTTCTTTTTTACATAGATCGTCACACCACTTTTTGCTGAAATTGTTGTCGGTGTAGCAATACTTCAATAATTCTTTTCCTCCAATTGACCATTAGTTTAAGAAGGCATCAACAAGCACCTGGTCACTTGGAGTGGCATAGGTCTGACAGCGTAAACCAGCCGCAATGATCAAGCACAGCACCAAAGCATCTCATTCTAATTCTCTTTGACCTCAGTGCAAACATTGGTCCCCTTCAGAAGCATAAACTCATGCAAATAGTACTTACAGCAGAGAATTTTTTATTTAATGACAAATTGTAGAAAAAGCAAAAGCAACTAAATTCTGATTCCAACCACCAGCAACTGGAAGAGCCTTGTCATTGACCCTGTCAGAAATCACAGAGTCAGCTAGTATTAATAATTGAGATTTCTCCTACTCTGTCATGCACTGGTTTCTTTATATGCTTAAGCAGCATTTTCAAGATGCCTCCTTAAATGGGATTGAGGGCCAAAGACTTGGTGGGGTGGGAGGGGGGAATTGAGGGGGGAGGGTGGTGATCCTCCTCCTGATGCCACTATTCTGTCTAGTACTGTGTGCAGCCTTCTTCACAAGGTACAGAGTGTGGATTTGTTTCATTTGGTATTCATAAGGAATACAACCCAGGTGAGGGTTAGGATTCTTTAATGGGGGTGATTCCAGGAGCTGAATTGAATGCAATCTTGCCGTTCAAGAGGAAGGTATGGCGTATGAATGCACTTTCTTTGATATATTTCACATTTGTACATGTGTGGGTATGAGTTGAGGAATCTGCCCCCCGTCGCATCGGGAAACTGGAGGCCATCTGGAAAATCCCAGTCGGACTCCTAAACTTATCTTTAGCAAGGCTCTTAATGAGTTTCATAGCCTGCCTGTAATCTGCAGGGTGACGGACCAAATGCTGGAAGGTGGGTTTTAGAATGGGTGGATTGTTTTTTGGCTGGCACAGAACGATGGGCCAAGTGGCCTCTTTCTGTGCCTTAAACATTCTATGATTCTCTGCTGGCTGGCACCAGTATTTTCAGGCCGCTCCCACCCAGCCTCCATTCCTGATTTCAGCCAGCAATGTATTATTCTGGTACAAGAAAGCCAATTCGTAAGTAAGCATTGCATGCATCTATTCAGAGTTTAATTGCTATTCAAGCTGCAAGTCAGAATCATCAGTTTGTCTTTTTTGTATGATTGGGAAAGTCAAAGAGGAGGCTGTAAATATACTGGGGTAGATTTACATCTTTCGCGGCTGGGAATAAATGCACTTGCAAATTTGGATGAGGAGGATCACATGCCCCTAAAAGGCAATATCTAAGTTTAAATTAATTATCTATCTGTGCAGGCAATTGTCACAAAAGCCAAAATGAGCCTCGTAATATTGTTATATTTTTCATAGACACACTTCATATTTTAAAAATCTTTATTTACCAAAAAGATGCAATGTTTATTGATATGTCATAGAATATTCTTTTGCATTGATAAAAAAGTGGAAACTTAAATATTTGTGAAGGAAGTTTCTTTCTAGCCATTAGAAATGTTAAACACTAGTTGGTGACCTTCCAAGAATATCAAGTTTTCTGAACATCCATCTTAACAAGAAAAACTCAATCCTTCCAAGAGTACTGTGAATATTAAATGATGTCCATTTTCTGCTGGCTTTGACAGAAATTTCATCCCTCAAGCACTTTGTTTTATTTTTCTAAGATGAAATGCCATCCTTAAAATGCGTTTCATAACAATGCAAAAAGAATAGAAACTGGGAGAAAAAACGCATTTTTTCACATTCATGTGCCGATTCACTCTACTCATAATTTACAGCATTTTCTTTGTACCATCGCTATCTATATAACATGGTTAAATTCATGACAATGTGTCGGTGATAACATTGTTTTTCCCCGAAATATGTACAATTTTCAAATGATAAGGCGTAACAACAAACGCCATCTAAATATTCTGGCATTTCAGTTTTTAAATTTTTCCACAAACGTTTTGGGTCCCCCAATATGACTGCGGCAACCCCCAGGTCGCTAGGATCGATTGCTATTTTAAAGGGTTTAGCAAAATTTGGAGCAGCCAACACTGGTTCATTCGTTACGATTGCCTTTAGCTTTTTAAAAGCTGCCTGGCATTCATCTGACCATACTACTTTGTTTTTCTTTTTTCGGAGCAAATTGGATAAGGGAGCAGCTGCAGTACTAAAATTCCGTACAAATTTCCTATAAAAACCGCACAGCCCTAAAAACTTCAATATTTCCCATTTAGAATTAGGGATAGGGAACTCTACTAAGGCTTGTATCTTTGCCAATACCTGTCCTTGCCCCACTATGTGTCCAAGGTAAGTTACTCTTGCTTTTCCGAATTTGCTTTTTTCCAAATTTATCACAAAGTCCACTGCTTGCAGCTTTTTAAACAGAATTTTTAGCTGATTTACGTGTTCTTGCCAAGTGTTATTGTATATTAGTACATCATCGAGATATACTACACATTTGGGAACACTGGCTACCGCCTGATTCATTAATCTTTGAAATGTGGCAGGGGCATTTTTTAGCCAGCACTGATTTAGACTGTCATGTATTACAAAAGCTGATATCTCTTTGGCTTGAGGAGTCAAAGGAACTTGCCAGTATCCCTTTAACAAGTCGATCTTGATAAGAAACCTAGCACTGCCCACTCTGTCGATACAGTTTTCGAAACGCGGAATTGGGTAGGAGTCTGTCTTCGTTACTGCATTGACTTTTCTGTAGTCTATACAAAATTAGGTTGACCCGTCAGGTTTAAGCACTAGAACTATTGGTGAACTCCAGCTACTTTGACTAGGTTCAATCAAATTGTTTCCAGCATGTATTGGATTTCTGCTTTTACTTGGGCCTGTTTGTCCGGACTTGAGTGGTAAGGATGTTGTTTTAAAGGAACGGTTCCCCCTATATCCACATCATGTGTGGCTAGGGTTGTACATCCTGGCTTATCCCTATAGACTTTTAAATGTTGTGAAAAGCCTGGTTAGGTCTTCACATTGTTTTGCCTCTAAGTGCAAAAGCATGTTTAGTTTAGTTTTAGTTTTAGTTTAGTTTAGAGATACAGCACTGAAACAGGCCCTTCGGCCCACCGAGTCTGTGCCGACCATCAACCACCCATTTATACTAATCCTACACTAATTCCATATTCCTACCACATCCCCACCTGTCCCTATATTTCCCTACCACCTACCTATACTAGGGGCAATTGCTAATGGCCAATTAACCTATCAACCTGCAAGTCTTTTGGCATGTGGGAGGAAACTGAAGCACCCGGAGGAAACCCACACAGGCACAGGGAGAACTTGCAAACTCCACACAGGCAGTACCCAGAATTGAACCCGGGTCGCTGGAGCTGTGAGGCTGCGGTGCTAACCACTGCGCCACTGTGTCCAATTTTCCTAGCCATTCTGTATTTACTAATATGATAGTTGGAGGTTCAGTCTGAGAATTGTCCAGGCCTTCTTACCGCCTCATCCTCACGATCCTTTTCCTTCTCAACAGTCCCCGTAACCTGACATATCTGTACTGGCTTATCCTCCTTCTTGCGGTAATATTGCTTTAACATATTAATGTACACAACCGGTTTTTCTTCCGGCGATCAGAGGTATCAGTCAAGTAATCTACCCTACCCACTCTTTTGATCACTCTATATGGGCCATTGAACCATGCTTTTAATGGATCCCCCGTAACGGTAACAACACCTGTACTTCATCCCCTGGTTGAAAATTATGGGCATTTGTATTCTTGTCTACCCATTTTTTCATATTGGCTTGGGATGCTTTAAGATGTTCCTGATCCCTATAAAACTGCTTGACATCCTTTGTTAGGCCTGGCCAGTAATAATGTTGGCTTATACGTAATTTGGTCTTCCGAATTCCCCTATTTGTCGCAAAAGGAATGTTATGTGCAAACCTTAATAGTCCCTGGTGATATTTAGGTGGTACCACTATCTGTTTAACAACAGTCCAGTCTTCGTCCACAGGTCTATGAGGCAGTCTGCATTCCCTCCTCAAAACCCCGTCTTCCGTATAATAGCCTTCTGAAACTCCTTTCACCTCAGCTTCTGTCAGAGCCGTTTGAGCTATTCGGTATAACTCTGAAGCAGCTTGCTGTGCTGCAATTATAGAAGATCTGTTAAATATCTCATTTGGATTATCTAAATCCCCAAATAACGTTTCAGATACTCAGCTATCTGTTTGTGGTGCCACTTTTACCTCCGACAGTGGATCCTGTTTAGCCATTGCTCGGGTGACTACACACACAGGAAATATTCCCGGAACTAGTTCCTGTAATTGTTCCATTTCCCTAACTTCACTTGGTTCCTCTGTAATTATAGGAGAAACTGATACTTTTGATCCAACCAACTCATTTCCTAGGAGTAGATCAATTCCCTCTACTGGCAAACTGTGGACAGCTCCTACAGCTACCATCGCAGATATTAAGTCACTCTCTAGGCGTACTTTATATAAAGGTACAGGTATATACTCCCCATCCAATTCCATTAACTAAAACTTCAGCATTCAAGGTGCTCTCTGCTGGAAATGTTATACCTAGCAAGAGTGTTTGGGTTGCGCCTGTATCGCTGAGTATTTTAGATTTAGATCTGGAGATACAGCACTGAAACAGGCCATTCGGCCCACCGAGTCTGTGCCGACCATTAACCACCCATTTATACTAATCCTGCACTAATCCCATATTCCTACCACATGTTCACCTGTCCCTATATTCCCCTACCACCTACCTATACTAGGGGCAATTTATAATGGCCAATTTACCTATCAACCTGCAAGTCTTTTGGCTGTGGGAGGAAACCGGAGCACCTGATAGTTTTTCCTGCCTCACATAAAGGAGTTACTTTCTCCTTTGACAAAAATTCTTTATAACTTTTGGGTATCTTGTTGTTAAGCTCTACACTCAGTTTAGTTTTTGTATCTGGTTTTACTGCTGCCGTTAAAGCTATACCCTGGTTTGCTATACTCTCAGTCAGAGTCTTTTCCTCTGTATTCGCTTTGCATACCCCAACAAGTCCTATGGGTTTACTCAATTTCCAGCATACTCAACAAAGATGACCCGTTTTGTGGCAATGTTAACATTTCGGCGTGCGAACCTCACTTCTACCCTCAGCACCTTCCTTTCTGGCCTGAGGAGGTGATCCTGGGGCATTCTTAGCTTTTCCTTCTTGTCCCCAGCTACTTGCCTTCCTTTCACTCTCCCACTTTCTATCCTTCTCGGGTTTATGGGGGTGGCAGACAAAAAGTTTTGGCTTATTCACAAGCTCAAAATCATCAGCAATTTCTGCTGCTTGCCTAGCTTTCAAAACATTCAGGTTATCTACAAGAGTTCTCACTACTGAAGGAATTGAATTTTTAAACCTTGCCAAGAGACTGAATTCTCAAAGGCTCTCATATGTAGTTTCCATTTTTAATGCCCAAATCCAACGATCAAAATTAATTTGTTTCACCCTCTCACATTCTACATACATCTGCCCAGCCAATCTCTGTAGTTCCGAAACTTCTGACGGTAAGCTTCAGAGACTAACTATATGCGGCGAGAATAGCCTTTTTTGCCATCTCATAATCTGCAGAACCTCTTCAGGAAGCATGGCATAAACTTCACGAGCTCTGCCTAACAACCTGCTTTGCATAAGCAGTGTCCAGCTTTCCTTTGGCCATTTCATTTGTTTGTCTATTTTTTCAAAAGATATGAAAAATGCCTTTACGTCCCATTCCTTTTAGGAAAGTTAGGAAGAACTTGCATAAATTTAAACAGCGTTTTGCTTGGTCCTGGGCTGGATTCAGATTCTTCCTGACCAGAAATTTCCCTGGAGTCAATACTACCCCTTTGTCTTCGTTCTATCTCTTTTAATCTAAATTTCCTCTTCTCTTTCACGTTCTCTCTGAAGTTCAAGTTTTCTTATTGCTTTTTCTTGTTCAAGTTCCAGTTTTTTCATTTCTAACTAAATCTTAGCCAATTCCATTGCATTACTCTCTGGCATACTATCTTCTTCTTCCTCTTCTAATTTTAGATGTTGGGCTATTATGTCAATTATCACTGCTTTTTTAGCATCTGATTTCAACTCTAACCCCAATTTTGCCACCAATTCTTTTAGTTTATTCTTAGTTAAAGTTGTCAAGTCATTGAGGGGCACATTCACCTTTCCCAGAAACTCTGCAGCAACTGCTATGCCATTCTGATGATATAGACTGTACCTTATTACACAAGAAACCTGGTTCCTTTTTTTTTCATAATTGGCTTTAGATTTGAATCCTGACAATCGAGCACCCCAACTAACATGATCCTAGATGTGAGAGCCATTAATATGATTCAAAACGCGAGCCCCCAAATCATCTGATCCTGGGCGAGCCCCAATTAATATGTTACACCCAAGGCGGGAACAATGCACTGTCAATTCAGTCCCATCACTCCACTGGTCGCAGCATATTATTAGAGTTTTCCCACCCAACCAGAAAACAGCTAAATTAAACACGCTAGTAATCCCAAGCATAAAGCAGACCAAACCAAGTATCTTTAGACAGCAACAAATTAACTATTTATTAAAAACTAAATCTTAGACAAACGTTTATCTTAATAGTGTTTAAGAACCGTATAACTTCTTATTTTATCCTAACCACCCCATTCACGCACATTTATTCAAAAATCAACGGTTAACCGTTTCTTAAAAAAAATCATGTTTTTAAAAATTAGCTGTTTCTTAAGAATAAATAAATAACTGGGTTATAAGTCTTTGTGGGTTACGTTACTGATGGGTGAGGTATCCTAGTGTAAAAATAATCAGATGCCCCTCGAAGTCTCCACGCGGATTTGATAAAACAGTATTTTTTTGATAGGCATTCAAATCACTTCGGCTGCAGTAGGCATCAAACAGTTCTTTCAACACGGGATATAATGAAAGGTGTATATTTAGATTTTAAAATTGGTAGATTTCAGTTGAAGCTATACTGCGAGTTAGAGCATGGCTACCCAACCCGAACCCAGCGGGACCCGACGACCTGTGTCGGGTTCAGGTCGGGTCGCGTCGCTTTTCCGGGTCCAGCATTCAGTCTCTGGTCAGGTCGGGTCGGGCACAGTGACAGCCAGGACGTCAAGGTGGGAAACACTCTGCACTCATCTGCAGTGAGCGATTCCATTCAAAGTAGAGCACAACTTCTTCAATAAAGTTGATTATATTCCAGTGGTCGGGTCGGGCGTGGGAAAAAACAAAAGGACTCTGGCCAGGTAGGGCTCAGGTCGGATGTGGTTCTGTCGGTCTTGGATCGGGTTTCATTTGCAGACCCGAGCAGGTCTTTACTGTGAATTCCAGAAAACACAATCAGTCAAGAGAGATTCAATATTGAAGCAAAGACTCCTTCAACTAGAAGTAAAGAAAAAGGAATTTTGCTACCTCCAGCAATACAAATGTTCTCTTCAAAAAGGATTTTTCTCCTGAGGCAATTAACACAGCCTGTGGCTCATAATAGACTTTCTGCTGGGAGAATTCTCTTTGAAGGCAAGCACACTTCGCTGGTGTCTCTCAAAAACTGGTTTTAGCTGGTCCCTGCACAAATTGAAACATTACACCATGCAACGCTGTTGCCTAGGTAACAGGTGCAGCTGGCACACTGTGCCTCTTAGTTTTTAACGGCTCATTGTTTTTAAACAGAGTCTTAAAGGCACCCTATTTTAATCAGAGGAGAAAATAAATACAATTCCATGACAAAGAACATAAAGTTGGTAAAATAAGGAATGCTGCAGCAATGGCAGATGATTACAAATTGACCCTCAAAAGCAATAGTTACAGGTCCCAGTTTGGAAACTTTCAAAGTTGGAAAGATAGGAGGGTTGATAATGAAAAGAGATATAGTTTTAGTGAGAGAAAGAGTAAAGGAGAGGATACGGGCAACTCTCAGAGAGGTAAAAATGATTGTCAGGAGACTAGGGTTGAGTCAAAAGGACCAATGTGTTATTTTTGTAATAAAAGAGGGCATATAAAATAAGAATGCTGGAAGTTAAAAGGCAAACTGATATCTGTGGTAGGTTTACCAAAAGCCCCAATAGTCAGCACTGCTGTTCAGCCAGTGGCTTTGGCAATGTTGAATAATAAGCAGAGGTGTGCTCCCCTGTGTGCTAATGAATTAAATCAGGTCCCTGAAGGTTATAGAAATGTTATTTTCCGGGGTAAAGTGTCCCCACATTTGTCATTTGAGGTAGGCAAGCCAATCGTGCTGCTTAGGGATGCAGGGGAAACCAGTCATTAATGGTAGCATAGGATGTAAATTTTCCTCCAAGTAATGCAAAGAATGTGAATGTCATAGTGCGGTGCATTGAAAGGGGTTATTTATCCATTCCATGTCACCGGTCAAGTGACAGTGGGAATTGTCACTGATTTGCATTATTAAAGGGGTGGATTTGTTGCAAGGGAATGACTTAGCTGGGGATAAGGTATTTGTAGTGTTGTCGTGTTTTGAAATTTCAGTACTTGATTCAGTCTGCACTTCAAGGGCTTGAAGGCACACTGAACATCAGTGATGGCATTCTCATCTATGGCCACACCGAAAGTGAAGTCGCGACACAGCTTCATGCATACCTACAATATCTCAGAGAATGTAACCTCACCTTGAACAAAGACAAGTGCTTGTTCAATGAAATCAAAATTTAATTCTTCGGTCATGTGTTCAGTGGTGAAGAAGAATCACCAGATCCACGGAAAGTTGAAACGATAGCAAATGCTGCAGATCCTACAAATGTGCAAGAAGTCCTGAATCTGCTAGGACTCATCACATACCTCAGTCACTTCATTCCTGACCTCACCAAGCTATTTTCCCCCCTACGTGACCTGACAAAAGGGACCACCAATTGGGAATGGACTAAATCGCACAAACAGGTGATACATCAGATCAAACAACCTTTGTTAGCAAGTTGCACAAATGCCAATTTCAACCCTGAGAAAACCACCCAGCTCATTCTGGATGTAAGCTTGATTGGCTTAGGTGCAGTTCTCATACAAAAAGACAAGACAGGTAACCCATCTATCATTGCGATGGCAAGCAGATCATTAGTGCCCGTAGAGCAACGTTATTCGCAAACAGAGAATGCTCCCAATTACATGTGGTATCTTACTTATATGGAAGCGGGTTTAAAGCCATAACCGATCATCGACCTCTAGTGAGCTTGTTCAACAATCCACCTAGCAAACCACCCATTCAAATAGAACATTAGATGCTGAAACTACAAGAGTATGAGTTCCCATGTTGAATAACAGCCATGTAAGCTCAACCTAGTGACTATCTTTCACAAAATCCGTTGCCGAGATTCGGTCCTGCTCGTCGTGAGGAAAAGGTTGCTGAACAACATCTTAACTTCGTAAGCATAAATGCAGTGCCAAAGTTGCTAAAACTAGCCAACATCAAAGCAGCAATAAAACAAGATGCAACTATGTATGAAGGCTATAGAATCACGAAACTGGAAAGATGTAATCGAGAAAGTGTCTATGAATGAAATCGCTCACACACTACAAGGTGTTCACAATGTTCAAAATGAGCTAACCATTACAACCACATCTGATGTTGTATTGTACAACAACTGTATTGTCATTCCACGCTCAATGGGGGAATGGGTTGTCGATAAAGCACATGAAGGACACCAAGGAATAGTCAAGACCAAAAACTCTTTGGGAAAAGTTATGGTTCCCAGGAATCGACGGTATGGTAGAACACAAAATCAATCCGTGTTTGCCATGTCAAGCAACCACAATGTCAAATCTCCATGATCCTCTCAAGATGTTTGAACTACCTCCAAGACCATGGATTGAAGTTAACATTGACTTCACAGACTTGCCACAGATGAACACCTACTTGTTGTCACTGACAACTACAGCAGATTCCCAATCGTGGAATAAGTTATGTCAACTTCAATGAAAGCATTCATCCAGAGGCTGACCAGATCTTTGGGGCGGCACAGTGGCGCAGTGGTTAGCACCGCAGCCTCACAGCTCCAGCGACCCGGGTTCAATTCTGGGTACTGCCTGTGTGGAGTTTGCAAGTTCTCCATGTGTCTGCGTGGGTTTCCTCCGGGTGCTCCGGTTTCCTCCCACATGCCAAAGACTTGCAGGTTGATAGGTGGATTGGCCATTATCAATTTCCCCTAGTGTAGGTAGGTGGTAGGGAAATATAGGGACAGGTGGGGATGTGGTAGGAATATGGAATTAGTGTAGGATTAGTATAAATGGGTGGTTGATGGTCGGCACAGACTCGGTGGGCCGAAGGGCCTGTTTCAGTGCTGTATCTCTAAAACTAAAACTAAAAACTTTGCCTTGTTTGGGATGTTTCAAACGGTAAGAAGTGACAATGGACCCCCATTCAACAGGGATTAGTTCAGCAAATTTGCAGACTACCTAGGGTTCACGCATAGGAAAGTCACCCCCCGTTGGCCAAGCGCGAATGGAGAAGTCGAGCGATTTGTGCAAACCTTGAAAAAAAGTGATACGTACTGCTACAGCTGAGAACAAGTCATGGAAGCAAGAGCTACATCACTTTCTTTGTAGTTACAGAGTGACTCCTCACCCAACTACTGGAAAACCTCCAGCTACTGATCTTTGCACATCCTATGCGCACACGCCTTCCTGAGCTACCCTACAGAGCTAATGTTCAACAAGTACGTGAACGCGATCGAGAACAGAAGGATTGAATGAAAGTACATGCGGAGCGAAACATGAAATTTCGAACTATACCACTAAAGCCAGGAGATAAAGTACTTGTAAAATGTGATGGTCATATTGGAAAGCGAACAACCCCTTATGACATCCAACCATTTGTTGTGACCAACATAAAAGGATCAATGATCACTGCTAAGCACGTTTCACAAATCATCACAAGAAACGTGTCGTTCTTCAAAGCACTGAAAACGTCACTCATAAGAAATGAATCTGATTCCGACTTCGATACCTAAGAATATGAGTCAAATGAGACTACATTTGATGTCAGTCGATGTCATATTCGTGAGAGAAAACGTCCACCATACTTAAGTGACTATGTTACCAAGTGAACTATTTATGTTTAATTTATTGTTTATACTTTTGGAAAGAAACCATTGAAACATGCTATGTCTCTCATTTAGTAAGAAGAAGAGGGATGTAGTGTTTTGAAATTGCTATTGCATTGTGCATTATGGACATTTGGGGCAGCTGTAGAACACACATGCTAAAAAAGGGAAAGTGAAACTAAAAAAGAATAAAGAAGAAGCCTTTATGTTCAACAGCCTGCCCCTCTGTCTCTGCCTCATATCTCATACCAAACCAGGGTAAACCTCACTCCAGTCCTGAGAGACATCACATTATTGGTGTCTCCAGTAGTTTTGGAAAAGCCAGTTGAGGTACTGGAATGGAGGTTTTGCAGGAGGAATGCCCTGGAATATTCCCAGATTGTGTAGTAATAACAAGATCCCATGCTCATAAGATTAAACATGATGAGAAGGATTCAGTTGTTGTGGAGGACCATTCGGGAGTTTGGTTGGTTGAAACCTTTTTAAGAATTTGAATGGGGATGTTGGGGGAAAAGGCTCCAAGGCTAGAAATGGTGAATTGTTTACTTGGTCATTTTTGATTGAGGCACAACAGGCAGACGCTGACTTAAGAAGTTTGTCTCAAACAGTGTGTTCTGTGTCAGAAGCTGAAAAGGTCCCTGATTGTTTATTATTTAAGAATGGTATTCTATGAGAGGCCCACTGATGAGGATTGGACTATAATTCATCAGGGTTTTTGTTCCCCTGGGGTACCATAGTGAAATTTTCAGAATTGCGCATGAGATCTCAGAGGCAGGTCATGTGGATATTCGAAAGACTCAGGCCAGGATAAGACAGCATTTTTATGGGCCAGACTTGCATAAAGATGTGGTTGAATTTTGCAGAATTTGCCTTACGTCAGGTAGACTTTGATTAGGCTAGCCCCGTTGATACCAATACCTTCTTTTGAAAAACCGTGTGTTGGACCCTATTCACAACTAAGTCAAGTCACAAGTTTCTCTTAACCATCATGGATTAGTCCGCTAGGTTTCCAGAGGCAATAGCTTTGAAAAGGGTCAAGGCGAAAGCTGTGATTGACGGGTTAATTCAGTTTTTCATTAGCCAAGGATTGTCAAAAGAAATTCAGTCAGACCAAGGGTCAAATTTCATGTCAGGGGTATTTCATGAGGTCATGTGCAATTTGGGAGTGATATAGCTCAAATTGTTCACTTATCACCCACAGTCACAAGGTGCTTTTGAAAGGTATCACCAAACTCTAAAAGGTATGATAAAGGCCTATTGTTTAGAGTATCCTTGTGATTGGGATAAAGGGATATCATTTTTATTATTTGCCACCAGTGATACACCAAATGAGTCCACTGGTTTCAGTCCTTTTGAATTGGTGTATGGGCATGATATTAGGGATCCCCTTAAACTCAAGAAGAAATTTTTAGCACAGGAAGAGTCAGAGAGTCATTTACGGCACAGAAGGAGGTCATTCAGTCCATTGAGTCCATGCTGGCTCTCTACAGAGCTATCCTGTCAGTCCCACTCCCTCTCTTGATCCCCGTAGCCCTGCAGGTCTATTTTCTTCACGTGGCCATCCAATTTCCTTTTGAAGGCAATGGTTGTCTTCGCTTCCACCACCTTTGTGGGCAGCAAGTTCAGGTCATTACCACCTGCTGCGTAAAAAAGTGCTTCCTCATATTCCCCTTGCATCCCTTGCCCAAAGTCTTCAATCTGTGTCCCTTAGTACTTGTACTATTAGTTAAAAGAAATAATTTTTCCTTGTCTAACTTATCTAAGCCTGTCATAATGTTGTACACTTCTATTAAATCTCCCATCAATCTCCTTTTTTCTAAGGAGAACAGACCCATCTTTTCCAACCTACATTTGTAACTGAAATCCTCCATCGCTGGAGTCATTCTGATAAATCTCCTCTACACCCTCTCAAGACCCTAACATCCTTCCTGAAGCGTGGTGACTAGAACTGGCCCAGTTGGGCCTAACCAGAGCTTTGTAAAGGTTCAGCATAACTTCCCTGCTTATACCAGTGTTGCGACCAAAGCAGGAGGAGTGTTAATTCAGTCCCACTTCTCCACGGGTCACAGCATACCAATAAATTTTTCCACCTACCGATAAACAGCCAATTACATACTCTATTTGTTCCCCAGAATAAAGCACACCAACTAGGTTTCTTAAATCAACAACAAAATTAACTATTATAAAGACATGTCTTAACCAATAATTAAATAACTCTATATACAAAAAGCTCCTCATTTCCCTAGCCCTCAAGCACACACACATACATTAAAAAAAAGCTAACTGGGGAAAAAGGCTTTTGGTTTACAGCTGCTTCATAGGAATAAAATGAATAATAAAAGAATTTAATTTGTCACGTTTTGGTAGGAAGTTCTTCGGTTTGGTGAGGTGACCCAGAGTCAAATAGTTGGATGCCACTCGAAGTCTCTCTAGGTGAGGTTGATGAACAGTCTGTGATGGGTAGGCATTCAAGGCACTTCAACTGCAGCAGGCATCACATAGGTCTTGAATCAGGGGTGTAGCAACAGATCTGCTTTGGTCTTGCAGTTGTAGTATGCCAGTAGAAGATTTCTTCAGATTTCAGGATTTCTTAAAACACAGGAGGCAAGAAGAATCACACTTGATGCAGGGATTCTTCAGAGACAGGAGACAATAGGAATCTGCTACCTATGAAATACAGGGTTTCTTCTCAAGAGATGCAGGATTCCTTTACAGAGAGAGATAACTGTTTTCTCTGGTCTTCCTCTCTGGTCTCCAGGCAGGTCAAAGCCAAATTTCAAATGCCTGCTCTTTGTCCAACTTGCTGGCTTTTTAAAGGGTCCAAAGTGAAAGCAGAACCTTTCTGAGCAGATCACATGTCCAGACGTACAGTCTCCCTTGTCATTCAGAAAGTTGCTGTGAAGAATTCAAACCCCTTGCTGGTTTCCTTGAAATTGCCTGCTTTCCTGTCCTTGTATACAAGTTCAGCTCCCTTTCAAAGCACCCATAAAGTTCAACTTTTGTTTTGAACTTCCTTTCAAAACATTGCAAAAATTTGAACTATTTGCAGGTGTCTTAAATGTCCACTGAAATCCTGTTTCAGTTTTTAAACACACAGAATCTTATGTTGTTAATACAAAAAACAAAAACCTTGTAACACCCATCTCAATATAGGTCCTGCCACCTTCAAAGATCGATGCACATGCACTCCCAGGTCCCTCAGTTCCTGCATATTCTTTAGAACTGTGCCATTAAGTATATATTGCATCTCCCTATTCCTCCTACCAAAATGCATTACCTCACATTTGTCAGTATTAAATTCCATATGCCATCGGTCTGCCCGCTCAGCTAGCCTCTCTATGTCTTGTTGCAGGCAGTTCATATCATCCTCACTGTTACCAATACCTACATGTTTGGTGTCATTGCCATATTATGAGATTCCACTCTGTATTCCAAGATCCAAGTCATTTATATACAGAAAAAAAGGCAGTGTCCCAGCACAGACCCTTGGGGAAAGCCACTGTCTAGCATCCTCCAGTCTGAAAAACAACCATTCACTACGTTACACCGTTTCCTGTCCTTAAGCCAATTTTTTATCCAATTGGACAGCATAGCTCCGTGGAGAGCCGGCATGGACCTGATCGGCTGGATGGCCTCCTTCTGTGCTGTAAATGACTCTGAGTCTATGCACACTGGCCATCCTATTCCATGAACGTCAATTTTGTTAACCAGCCTTTTATGTGGCAACTTATCAAATGCTTTCTTAAAATCCATATAAACATCCACTGCATTCCCTTCATCAGCAGAGGAAACAGTCCTCTTAGATTATATGTCAGTTTCGAGAGAGCCTCACAAAATCGTGTGAAATGGCCAGAGAACATCTCAAGATTTCTTAGCAAGTGATGGAAACCTAAGTGGATAGCACAGCTAAGGCAGGTAGTTTTCAGCCTGGAGATAAGGTGTTAGATTTGTTCCCTTTGCCTGGGGTACCATTGAAATCTAGGTTCAGTGGACCTTACTGCATTAAAAGGAGAACTTAGTGAGGTGGAGGTTAGTACTCTATACAGACGGAAAAGTCAAAGGGTGTTTCACGTGAATATGTTGAAAAGACCGTGAACTTTGTCAGCCAGTAAATGTAAGCCAAATGGCAGAAGAGGATAACGATAGTGTTACTTTCAATGATCTGGATGAAGGGGCAGAGACTGAGAACTCTCCGATTGAACCCCCTGAAGTGAAACTGGCAAACACACAAGTGTTAGAAAATTCAGATACAGTTCTACACTATCTTTCTGAACAGCAGAAAAGGGACATAGTTGAGCTGTTAAAAGAGTTTAAAGCAATATGTACAGATCTGCCAGGTCAAACTTCTCTGGCTATTCATGGCATTGATGTAGAGACAGCTACACCCGTTAAACATAACCCTTATTGACCCAATCCTGATAAATTGCCTCGGGTCAAAGAAGAGGTTCAATATATGCTAAAGAATTACATTATTTAACCAGTCAAAGTAGCTGGAGTTCTCCCGTGGTGCTGGTTCCAAAGCCAGATGGTTCCAAAATATTTTGTATTATCATAAGGTAACGAAAACAAACTCTTATCCAGTCCCATGCCTTGAGGATTGTATTGACACATTGGGGAATTCAGTCTTTATTAGCAAGATTGACCTGCTGAAAAGATATAGGCAAATCCCCTTGACCAACTGATCTAAAGAAATATCCCCCTTTGTGACCCCAGATGGCCTATTTCAGTGTAAGGTCGTGCCATTTGCTATGCAAAATGCACTGACCACATTTCAACGGTTGATTAACAAAGTAATTGCTGGACTAAGTAATTGTGTTGTATACTTGGATGATCTGTTGGTATACAGTGACACTTGGGAAGGTCATGTTGAACACTTAAAGGTTCTGTTTGACAGTTTAGAGAAAGTCAGTTTGGTGGTAAATTTGGCGATGAGCGAGTTTGCCAAGGGTAAGGTGTCCTATTTCGGGCATGTAGTGGGTCAGGCGGTAATAGACTTTCCAGTCTCCAAGACAAAAAAAAAGAGATACTACAATCCCTAGGGATGTGTAGGTTCTTAAATTCGTTCCTAACTTCAGTACAGTAGTTACCCCACTGACAAATTTGTTAAAAAAGAGCACGAAGGTCCAGTGGACAGAATCCTGTCAAATAGTATTTGAAAAGTTGAAGGCTATTTTAATAAATGAACCCATCCTAGCAGTACCAAATTTTGGCAAGCCCTTTAAAGTAACTATTAATGTCAGTGATGTGGATGGAGGAGCATTGTTACTACCACGATGATGATGCTGGTATTGAATGACCAGTCAACTATTTCGCTAAAAAACTCAATAAATACCAGAAGAAGTACTCCACTATTTAGATGGCTTTAGGTTTCATATTGGCCCTTCAATATTTTGAAATATACATCAATAATGGCCATGGGGAAATAACCATTTATACCGACCATAATCCATTAAGGTTTTTAGAGAAGTTCAAAACCAAGAATGCCAGATTATTTCGGTGGAGTTTAATGTTACAATCATTTACCCTAAAGACTGTCCATGCTACAAGAAAGAGCAAATGTAATTGCCGATGTTCTATCCAGAATTTAAAGAAAGGGTATAATGGCTAAGGATGTGGAGGCTTTGGAAAGGGTACAGAAGAGGTTTACCAGGATGTTGCTTGGTCTGGAGGGTATTAGCTATGAGGAGAGGTTGGATAAACTCGGATTATTTTCACTGGAACGACGGAGGTGGAGGGGCGACTTGATTGAGGTTTACAAAGTTATGAGAGGCCTGGACAGAGTGGATAGTCAGAAGCTTTTTCCCAGGGTGGAAGAGTCAGTTACTGGGGGAACATAGGTTTAAGGTGCGAGTGGCAAAGTTTAGAGGGGATGTGCAAGGCAAGTTTTTTACACAGAGGGTGGTGAGTGCCTGGAACTTGCTGCCGGGGGAGGTGATGGAAGCAGGTACGATAGTGACATTTAAGAGGCATCTTGACAAATGAATAGGATGGGAATAGAGGGATACGGACCCCGGAAATGCAGAAGGTTTTCATTTAGACAGGCATCGTGATCGACGCAGGCTTGGAGGGCCGAATGGCCTGTTCCTGTGCTGTACTGTTCTTTGTTCTTTGTTCTTTTGTTCTTTGAGGAAAGCAACTCAGATATAAAATATTGTTACCTGTGTAAAATGTTAATAATGGAAATGTTTACAGTGTTGTGTACGGTAATGATACATAGGAACAGGAGTAGGCCATTCAGCCCCTCGAGTCTGTCCCACCATTCAATGAGATCATGGCTGATCCGCGGCCTAACTCCATATAGCTGCCTTTGGCCCATATCCCTTAATATCTTTGCTTAACAAAAATCTATCTGTCTCAGATTTAAAATTAATAACCATTCTAGCTTCAACTGCTGTTTGTCGGAGAGAGTTCCAAACCTCTACCACCCTTTGCGTGAAGAAGTGCTTCCTAACATCTCTTCTGAACGGTTTGGTCCTAATTTTTACACTGTGCCCCCTAGTTTTAGAATCTCCAACCAGTGGAAATAGTTTATCTTTATCGAGCTTGTCTTTTCCTGTTAATATCTTGAAGACTTCGATCAGATCACCCCTTAACCTTCTAAATTCTAGCGAAAACAGGCCTAATTTGGGTAATCTCTCCTTGTAACTTAACCCCTGTAGTCCAGGTATCATTCTTGTAAACCGACGTTGCACTCCCTCCAAAACCATTATATCCTTCCTAAGGTGTGGTACCCAGGACTGCTCACAGTACTCCGTGGGGTTTAACCAGGGTTTTGTACAGCTGCAGCATAACCTCTGTGTCTTTATACTCCATCCTCTAGATATAAAGGCTAGCATTCCATTAGCCTTTTTGATTATTTTCTGCACTTGCTCGTGGCATTTTAAAAATCTATGCACCTGAACCCCCAAGTCTCTTTGGACATCCACTGTACTTAACCTCTTCCCATTTAGAAAGTACCCTGCTCTATCCTTTTTTGGTCCAAAATGGATAATCTCACACTTGCCCGCATTGAAATCCATCTGCCACAGTTTTGCCCACTCACCTAGTCTGTCAATATCTCTTTGCAATTTTATGCTATCATCTAGATTGTCTACAATGCCGCCTAACTTTGTATCATCAGCAAATTTGGATATATGACTTACTATGCCATCATCCAAGTCGTTAATGAATAATGTGAATAATTGAGGCCCCAACACCGATCCCAGCGGGACACCACTAGTCACATCCTGCCAATCGGAGTACTTACCCATTATCCCCACTCTGTCACTTACCACTCAACCAACTTCCGAACCATGTCAATAATTTGCCCTCAACTCCATGGGCTTCTACCTTAGTTAACAATCTGTTATGTGGGACTTTATCAAATGCCTTCTGGAAGTCCATATAAATAGACATTCCCCTGTCCACTACCTTAGTCACCTCGTCAAAAAATTCAATGAGATTTGTCAGGCATGACCTTCCTGGCATGAATCCATGCTGGCTGTCCCTGATTAGCTGAAATGTTTCTCGGTGTTCAGTCACCCTATCCTTGATTATAGACTCCAGCAACTTGCCCACCACAGATGTCAGGCTAACTGGTCTGTAATTTCCTTGGTTCCCCCTTTCACCCTTCTTAAAAAGTGGAGTGACATGTGCAACTTTCCAATCCAGAGGGACCACTCCTGAATCTAGGGAACTCTGAAAGACTATAGTTAGGGCATCTACAATGTGCTCCCCTACTTCCTTTAACACCCTCGGATGGAAACCGTCAGGTCCTGGGGATTTCTCACTCTTTAGTTCCATTAATTTCCTTGATACTGATGTTTTACTTACGTTAATTGTATTAAGTTCCTGTCCCCTATCGGCTATTAATTTTTTCGAGACTTCCAGCAAGTTATCCTCCTTTTCAACTGTAAACACCGAGGCAAAGTAATTTCCCCATTATCAATGACAATATCTCCAGTTTCAGCTTTTAGTGGGCCTACATTGCTCTTGACCACCTGCTTTCCCTTTATGTAACTATAAAAAATGTTCTTATTGATTTTGATGTCCCTTGCAAGTTTCCTTTCATAATCTCTTTTAGTAGCTTTTATAAGCTGCTTTGTGACCCTTTGCTGATCTTTGTATCGATCCCATTCGGTCGGATCTGTGCTGCGTATTGCATTTTAGTAAGCCCTTTTTGTTTTATGCTATCCCTAATCTCTTTAGTTGTCCATGGCTGTTTTTTTCTGTGAAGTGGAGCTTCTTCCTCTCAGTGGTATATACTCACTCTGCATTTCATTAAATGTTTCTTTAAATATTCTCCACTGTTCTTCAGTCGTTTGACCCATTAACAGATCTACCCAGTTTACTGTGGACAGTCTCTGTCTCATCCCAGTAAAGTCAGCCTTACCCAAGTCTAAAATTCTAGTAGCTGATTCGTGCTTTTCACTTTCAAAAGCTACCTTGAATTTGATCATGTTGTGATCACTATTTGATAAATGTTCAAGCACAGTTAGGCTACTAATTAAATTTGGCTCATTACTCATAACTAAATCTAATATTGCCTGTCCCCTTGTTACATCTGGGACATATTGCTGTAGGAAACTATCCTGGACACATTCCAGAAATTCACTACCTTTCTGACAGGTGCTAGTCTGTCTCTCCCAATCTATGTGTAAGTTAAAATCCCCCATTAATACTACTCTGCCTTTGTTACACACTTGCCTAATTTGTGCATTGATACAATCTAACACCTCAGAATTGCTACCGGGGGTCTATACAGAACAGCTATAGATCCTTTTCTGTTCCTCAGTTCCACCCATAAGGTCTCCACTGGATGCTTTCCCCTCATTATATCCTCCCTCACCAATGAGGTGATATTATTTCTAATCAGTAAGGCTACTCCACCCCCTCTGCCATTTTCCCTGTCCCTTCTGTAAACTTTATAACCAGGTATATTTAGTTCCCAGTCCCGACCATCCTGCAGTCACGTCTCCACAAAGGCCACCACATCATAATCTTCCATTTGAATTTGCACCTGCAGCTCATCTAGTTTATTCCTACCACTCCGTGCATTTGTATATAGAACTCTTATTTGGGCTATACCCCCTAACCTGTCCCTCAGCACTGATGCTTTATTCGCCTGTTTATTATTTCTCTCTTCTGGTTTAACCAGTATACTACTTGCAGTTTGGTAACAATCAGCCTCACCACTAATCTGCACTCCTACGTTCTCCTTTAACTTCCTGTTTTTCCATGCAACTGAACCCTCCCCCCCACTATTTAGTTTGAAGCCCTATCTACAGCCCTAGTTATGCGATTCGCCAGGACTCTAGTCCCAGCATGATTCAGGTGGAGCTCGTCCCATCAGAACAGCTCCCTCCTTCCCCAGTACTGTTATGGTATTGAATTTTTAATTTTAGGCAGGAGGTGTTATGAAGGCTGGAATTTGTAGAGTGATTATGATTTAAAAACTGTGATTTTTAATGTAGTTTAAGATGGAGTCAGAGAAGAGACCTCACATCAATTCTGCTTAAAGACAAGACAGGGATCTTAGTTACGAGGACAACAAAAAACAGATCCAAAAACCTTTTTTAAAAAGTAGAGACTGCAGGGGTACAACACCTGAAAGACAATGGGTTTCACCCTGCCAGTCTTTCAGATCGTAAACAAGGAGTTAGTGGTTCTATGAATTGTAATTGCTAACACCTGGAAACAATGGAAAGCCCAGGTGGCTTTGTTGTAGCCAGACTTGTGGACTTTGCATATTGGAAAAGACAAATGGCTATTGACTTTTGATTCCAGATAAATTCAGTGGATTTTCAGAAGGTAGGAAGGCTGTAAGGAAGACCAGAAGAGAACCAGCATGGCAACCTCAGAGAGGGAGAGAGAGAGGGAACATCTGCTCACAGGAAACTGATACAGCGAAAGGCTGCAAAGACTTGAATCTGTTTTGAAAGTTGAGATTTGCAGAGAAGTAAAAGACCAACGGGTTCACCAGGGATCACCTTATTCATGGATGTCAGTTCGAAAGTGCTCAGGAGAAGTGAGCAAAGAGGACATTGACTTTGAGAAAGATCTGGAAGATCCAACCCATTTCAACTGGGAAGAGTTTGGGATTTTTTGCTGCAAAGATTTTGCCATCAAGGTGGACTGTGTAACAACATATTATTGCGGTGTGAGGTTCTTAAGTGAAGAAAATACCTTTCTCTGTAATTTGGGGTATCAGCTACTTACAAAGTACTATTTAGTTAATGGGGATTTTAGTTTAGTTGTTATAATAAAAGTTTTAAAAAGTGAAATCTTGTCATGTAATTCTTAATATTGGTCTGGGGAATTCATACCTTGTGTTTTAATGTTAACCATCTCACTGAGGTCATAACAATCGAATTATCATAACTCAGGGCCTTTCTTCTCTTTTACACACCTTGGGCTGGATTTTGTAGTCACGCTGCCAGGAGCTTCTGACATTTGGAGGACTGTGGGTGACCAGGCCTATGCTGAGCCCCAGGCTGATGATGGGCCTCTGGTGTCAACACAACATGGCATGCTGGAGCCTGCAGGGAGAGGTAAGGCAACATCTGGTGGAGATAGCAGAGGTCAGGCGCATCCTTGAGCAGATGATGGACGAGTCCATCCGTGCCATGATGGTGCCATCTTCCAGGCATGTGAGCCCATGGAGAACTTGGTGACCCGCATGGAGAGCCATATTTCACAGATGTGCCAGGACCTGTAAACACTCGCCTTGGCCATGACTTCAATTCAGCAATTGCAGGGCAAGAGAAGGACCAGGAGCATGGAGAGTGTTCCTGCTCTTGTTCCTTCTCCAGAGAGCAGTGAGGTTCCAACGAGCCTTGAGAGGGAGGAGTAGAGGCTGCGCTCACATCTGGGATCTTCCCTCAGAGTGATTCAAGTGTCTACTCAGGCTCCTCGGACAGTCCTGCACTGGTGCAGGAGATCTTCAGGCAGCCGGGGCCCTCCAGGCCTCAGGCACCCAATGCGCTGATTTCATCTCAGGCCAAGGGGTGTCCTGATCAGCAGCCTGCCTCCGGTCCAGCTGCCAACGCAGAGGTAACACCATGAAGGAACACCCACAAATGTATTAAAAAGACACCTTGACACATATGGGTATTTACCGGTGACACGTGTACATTAATTAAATGTGTTGGCCTGCCAATCATCAACCTTTATTGTTTGAAAAACTCATTCCACCATGGAGTACTTGGGTTTCTTTCAATTAGATCATAAGCCTTACAGACATCATTGCCATGTCAATATGCATGAGGTGTCATCGTACGAACGATGTCACATGGGCAATGGCTCGGTTTGTTGCTGCCAGTCATGCTGGAGAGACGGATGTTATGGAGGCAGAGGAGTTCAGACGACATGCATGATGGTGAATTGTGTTTTGAAAAATATCTATTGAAGTTCAGGGATTCTGGAAGTGCCCTATTATCAGACCTTGCCTTGCCTCCCTTGCTCGCTGCTTGCCATGTCAGGCCTCCATCACTGCTCTCTGTGTTCCCATGCATGCTTGTTCTTATGTGCCCTCTGTGTCCTCATCATCATAGGATGGATTATGCTCCTGTACTTCATCTTTCAAGGCCTCCCAGCTGTGTACTGTGATGTTGTGCAGAGCACAGCAGACTACAATGATGCGCCCAGCCCTGTCTGGTGTATACTGTAGGGCTCCAGCAGATCTATCGAGGCAGCGGAAGCGCATCTTCAGCAAATCAATGGCCTGCTTGATGGTTGCTCGGGTGGAGCAACAGGTGTTGTAATGCTCTTCAGCGTTATTGGTGGTGTTCCTCACTGGCATCAAAAGCCATGTCATCAAGGGATAGTCCTTATCCCCAAACATCCACCCCCGAAGGTGAGCAGGGGCGTGAAAAGCAGCAGGGACTGACGCAGTATGTACGAGTCATGGCAGCTGCCCGGGAAGCGGGCACACGCAGGAAGTGCTTTCTGTGGTCGCACAATAGTTGGACATTGATGCAATGAAACTCCTTTCTGTTTATGAAGGTGGCTGGTTGGTCTGTGGGAGTCTTGATGGCCACATGCATGCAATCGATGATGCCTTGCACCTGTGAGAATTCCGCAATGGCCCCAAATCCTATAGTCCTCTCAACCTGACTCTCGTGGTCAGACCTGAAGTGGACATAGTCACCAGCCCTCCTAAACAGAGCATCGGTTACCTCCTTGATGCAGTGCTGCAGGTATTTTACATATTTAAATTACAGTCCCATTGCACAGGTGGAACTTTGCCGCCTCCGGGAAAATCAGAACCCGGCATTACGCCATCAGTTCCATGGCGGGCGATTCTGCTCCGATTCTCCGGTTCCCCCCACCCCCGCCACGAAACACGCCTTCAGGTTGAACACAAGATCCAGCCCCTTCTTTAAGTTCTGGATACAGCATCAGCTATTGCATTGCTTTTCCCTGCAACGTGCACAGTTTTCAGTGTACATGGCTGCAACATCAAACTCCAACGAAACAGCCTGAGGTACTTTGTTTGGAATGTTTCTAGAAACACAAGTGATCTGTATAAACCAATATTTCTCCCTGACTGTTGGTTACATATACCCCAAACTATTGTAAAGCCGTTTCAAGACTTAAAGTTTCTTCCTCAATAGTCAAGTACTTTGTTTGATGTGTATTGTGCTTCCCAGAGAAGTAGCTAATGAGCCATTCCATACCAGTATCATCATCTTGGAGCAGCACCGCTCCTCCTCAACATCACCAGCGTCAATAGCTACTTTGAATGGTTTATTAAAATCTGTGGCTGCAAGAACTGGTCCTTGTATTAGCTTCCCAAATGCTATTTGGCATGACTCTGACCATTCGAACTTCACATTCTTTTTTTTTTAACAGATTCATCCATGGGGTGACTACTGTGCTGAAATTAGGGACAGATTTCCTGTAGAACCCACACATACCCAAATCTCATCGCTTGAACCTTGAACTCTCATGGTAATACTTGACTTTGACCCACGATATGTCCTAAATAAATGGCTTTGGCCTTGGAAAACTTGCTCTTTGTCAGGTTTATGGCAAGGTTATCTTTGGCCAGTCTGTCAAATAGAGCTTCCAAATGTCTGACATGATCATTCCATTCCACTGTGCACCAAAAAGGTCATTGATGTATACAACAAAATTACTCAATTCGGCAGTCACTTGATTGCTCAATCTTTGAAATGTGGCTGGTGCATTTTTCATACCAAATGTCATGACTTTACACTGGAACAGACCATCTGCTGGCACAAAAGCAAATGTTTCTTCAGCTTGGTCAGGCAAGGGGGCTTGCCAATATCCCTTAAGCAAATCAATCTTGCTAACAAAGGCTGAGTCCCCCACCCTATTAATACAATCCTCAAGTCTTGGGATCAGAAAGGAGTCCGTCTTAGTTACCACATGAACCTTTCAGTAATCTATACAGAAACTTTGCGAGCCGTCTGGTTTTGGAACTAAAACAACAGGAGAACTCCAACTACTTTGACTAGATATCAACATGTATTGAACTTCCTCTCTGATTTTAGCCAATTTATTGCGATTGAGTCTGTTGGGGTTTTATTTAATTAGTTTAGCTTCCCCTACCTCAACCTCATGAATAGCCAGAGAAGTATGACCTGGTTTATCTGCACATTCTGGCTTATACTCCCTCAATATGTCGGTTATGTCTTTCTGCTGGTGCTCGGGTAAATGCTGTAGCACCTCATCCAGACCCTCTAACACCTCTGTGTTCACCAGCTTCACTGCAGGAGGCTGAATCTGGGAACACTCAGTCTCAGACTCATCTGGTTTATCACATGCACCAGTGTTACCATCTACATTCTCTACCACCTGTGCTACACCTACACAATCCACAAGAACCCTATTAAATGGTTCATCAAATGCTGGAACTGGCATAATTGAAGGCTGTGGCTTCCAAATCATTTGACATATGTGACATGTCTTACAGAGGTCAACCACATCCTTGTGCAGCTTTAGCCAGTAAAAATCCACCATTACCCTAGCCTGTGTCTTCCGAATATCGCAATTCTCAAAATTTCACAGAAGGTAGCAAGAAGGGACAATTTGATGGACTACAACCCAATCCTCATCAGTAAGCCTTTGGGGAGGTCGCCACTTTCTCATCAGAATGTCATTCTTGACAAAATAACACTCAGGGAACTTTTCAACCTCTGTCCAGAACATGCTGTCTGAGACAAGCTTCTTAAGTCAGGGTCTACCTGTTGTGCCTCAATCAAAGAGGATCTGGTAAATAATTCACCATTGTTAGCCTAAGAGCCTTTATCACCAACATCCCAATCTAAATACTTGAAAAAGTCTCAGAAACCAAACACCTGAGTTGTCCTCCACAACAACTGAATCCATCTCATCTTGTTTTACCCTATGAGCCTGGGATCTAGTCACAATACAGTCTGGGAAATTCTTCCTGTAAAACCTCAGTTCCAGCAACCACAACTGGCTTTTCTGAAACTACTAGACACCTTATCCGCAACCAAGTCATTTCCTAGCAGAAAATCTACCCATTGATGGGCAAACTAGGTATAACCCCAGTGGTAACAGGACCTGTGGCCATGTCACATTTTGAATTAACCCCATCTATCCTTTGGATTAACACTTCTGCATTCAGCGAACTACTGTGGAAGAAATTCATGTCACCTTCTAACATCACTAACTGTGCCACCCCTGTATCTCTAAGGATGACAATTGACTTGCCTGCTTCACCAGATGGGCAGCACAGTGGCGCAGTGGTTAGCACCGCAGCCTCACAGCTCCAGCGACCCAGGTTCAATTCTGGGAACTGCCTGTGTGGAGTTTGCAAGTTCTCCCTGTGTCTGCGTGGATTTTCTCCGGGTGCTCCGGTTTCCTCCCACAAGCCAAAAGACTTGCAAGTTGGTAGGTAAATTGGCCATTATAAATTGCCCCTAGTATAGGTAGGTGGTAGGGAAATATAGGGACAGGTGGGGATGTGGTAGGAATATGGGATTAGTGTAGGATTAGTATAAAAGGGTGGTTGATGGTCGGCACAGACTCGGTGGGCCGAAGGGCCTGTTTCAGTGCTGTATCTCTAAATAAAATTAAATAAATAAATATCTTCCTGCAGCCTAAAGCTATCCTCCTCGCTACTTACCACACGGCCAATCTTTGAAAACTTCTTGATCATATCTCCTACATTTATGTCCAAATTGTTAATATACACCACTAAAAGCAGGGGACCCAATACTGAGCCCTGCAGAACAGCACTGAAAACAGCCCTCCAGTCGCTGAAACAGCCGTTAGTAATTAACCTTTGTTTCCTGCCACTGAGCCAATTTTGTATCTGCCTTGCTGTATTTCCCTGCATCCCATGGGATTTTATTTTTTTTAACCAGTCTGCCATGTGGGATCTTGTCAAAAACCTTGCTAAAATCCATATACATCAACTGCAGTACCCTCATCTATCTTCCTTTTTACTTCTTCAAAAAATTTGATCAAGTTGGTCAAACAAGATCTTCCCTTAATAAATCCATGCTGACTATCCTTAATTAACCTCTGCCTTTCTAAGTGACAGCTTATCCTGTCTCTCAGAATAGATTCCAATAATTTGCCCACTACTGAGGTTAGACTGCCTGGCCTGTAATTATTCGGTCTGTCCTTTGCTCCCTTTTTAAACAGAGGTACAGCGTTAGCATTTCTCCAATCCTCTGGCAGCACACTTGTATCCAGTGTGGACTGGAAAATGATGGCCAGACCCTCTGTTATTTCCTCTCTTGCTTCTTTTAACTGTCTAGGATACATTTCATCTGACCATGGTTATCAACTTTCAAGGATGCTAATCCAGTTAATACTTCCTCTCTTCCTATGTTTATCACCTCCAATACTTCACACTCTTCCTCTTTAACTACAATATCTGCATCATACCCCTCTTTTATGAAGACAGACGCAAAGTATTCATTAAGAACCATACCAATATCTTCCACGTAGATTACTTTTTTTTGTCTTTTATAGGCCCTACTCTCTCCTTAGTTATCCTCTTACTCTTAATGTATTGATAAAACGTCTTTGGATTCACCTTGATTTTGCATGCCAGTATTCTTTCATGCCCTCTCATGCTTTCCTAATTTCCTTTTTGATTTCATATAATTGATATAATTGTCTTTCATTTCTATAGGAACTGTTCGTATGGAGGTTAAAGCATGATAACAATATTTGCAGAAAAAATGAAGGTTTTGAATTTCATGAAGTGAAAAATATGAGACAGTATGACAGTCACATCAGACATAGAACACAGAACATTACAGCGCAGTACAGGCCCTTCGGCCCTCGATGTTGCGCCGACCTGTGAAACCATCTGACCTACACTATTCCATTTTCATCCATATGTCTATCCAATGACCGCTTAAATGCCCTTAAAGTTGGCGAGCCTACTACTGTTGCAGGCAGGGCGTTCCACGCCCCTACTACTCTCTGAGTAAAGAAACTACCTCTGACAGCTGTCCTATATCTATCACCCCTCAACTTAAAGCTATGTCCCCCCATGTTTGCCATCACCATCCGAGGAAAAAGACTCTCACTATCCACCCTATCTAACCCTCTGATTATCTTATATGTCTCTATTAAGTCACCTCTCCTCCTCCTTCTCTCTAACGAAAACAACCTCAAGTCCCTCAGCCTTTCCTCGTAAGACCTTCCCTCCATACCAGGCAACATCCTAGTAAATCTCCTCTGCACCATTTCCAAAGCTTCCACATCCTTCCTATAATGCGGTGACCAGAACTGCACGCAATACTCCAGGTGCGGCCGCACCAGAGTTTTGTACAGCTGCAGCATGACCTCGTGGCTCCGAAACTCGATCCCCCTACTAATAAAAGCTAACACACCATATGCCTTCTTAACAGCCCTATTAACCTGGGTAGCAACATTCAGGGATTTATGTACCTGGACACCAAGATCTCTCTGTTCATCTACACTACCAAGAATCTTACCATTAGCCCAGTACTCTGCATTCCTGTTACTCCTTCCAAAGTGAATCACCTCACACTTTTCCGCACATTAAACTCCATTTGCCATCTCTCAGCCCAGCTCTGCAGCCTATCTATGTCCCTCTGTAACCTACAACATCCTTCGGCACTATCCACAACTCCACCGACCTTCGTGTCATCCGCAAATTTACTAACCCACCCTTCTACACCCTCTTCCAGGTCATTTATAAAAATGACAAACAGCAGTGGCCCCAAAACAGATCCTTGAATGCAGATATGTGGCAATGCCGTTGACCTGAATAGGATGCCTATGTTGTTGGCACAGTGATTACCTCAATGTCTGGTTCACCTTATACATAATTTGATGTATGCTTTTGTTCAGTCACCAATGTTGAGCATTTCTGCTGAATGAAATGATGATGCTGATAATCATTTTTTTAATATGTTAACAAAATATCAGTCAGACAACACACATCAGACCTGAGGATTATGAAGAATGCAAATGTCGCAGCAGTTGATAAAACTGGATATTCCCAGAAGCATGACAGGAAATGCTGGAATCGATGATGATGAAAGGTCACTGACCTGAAATTCTTGGCTGAATTTTCGGACCCAGCTGGGGGCGGGAACGGAGGCGGGCAGAATGAAAATACCGGCGCTGGTTGGCGTGCCGGTTTTCCCGTGCCTGTGAGTTTCACCAGGTCAGAGGTAGGGCAGCCATGAGATCCTCCCCGATCGATTAAGAAGGCTAATTAACATTGAGAAAAAGCTCATTGACAGCTCGTTTAGGGGCATGTTGCGATTTTCACAGGGGCTCACTAGCCACACGCGCTCTCTGGTGCAGACCAGAGGCGGACACACAGTGGGGAGCCAGCACCCTCATGGTATTGTGGGGACATAAGAGGAGGGGGCAAGGTTACCAAACACAATCGGGGGGCCATCTAAGCACAAGGAAGGCTGTAACGGGCAATGGATGCACATCTTTCAGATTTTGAGCGCAATGGCAATGAGGAGCAACACCCTCCACAGGAAGAGCAGAGCCCTGGGCATCAGGAAGGCAGAAGAGAGGGTCAAGGGGCAAGAAGGACATGAAGGCCATACCCTCAGCATAAGATCTACCGCTGAAGACAGCACCGTCTGGAGATGACTGAGAACCAGTGCCACAGATGACTGCAACTATCCAGGCAGATGGTCACAGACATCTGTGCCCTCATCACTGAAGACCAGACACCTTGCAGCATTGGTCACCATGTCCTGCCAGTAGCCGTCAAAGTCACTGTGGCCTTGAACATCTGCACTTCTGGCTCCTTCCAACGATCAGCTGCGGACCTTAGTGGCATCTCCCAAATGGCTGCATAACACCACATCTCACTAGTCAATGATGCCCTATTTACCAGAGCTGGAATGGACATTCAATTCCAGACAGACGTGGCCTTGCAAGCACAGAGGGCAGTGGGTTTCACATCCATCACTGGTTACAACCAAGGCGGGAGTAACGCACTGTTAATTCAGTCTCACCACTCTACTAGTCATCGCATATCAAATAAAGTTTCCCACTTACCGAAGATAAGCCAAATTAAACACTGCATTTTTCCCCCGGAATAAAGCATACCAAACCAGGTTTCTTCAAACAATAACAACATTAACTATTTTTTAGAAAAGAAATAATAGGTCTTAACTACTAACGGGGTAAATCTCTAAATGAAAACACCCCTTATTCCCTTAACCCACATGCACACACATATACATTCAAAAAGAAACGGTTAACAGGTTTCAAACGGAAGTTTTGGATTATAACTGTTTCTTAGGAATAGAAGGAATAATAAAAAATAATTGAAGTTCACATTCTGGTAGGATGTTTTCGGTACGGTGAGATGTCCCAGAGTCGAATAGTCGAATTCCACTCGAAGTCTCTCCAGGTGAGGTTGATGAACAGTCTGTGATGGGTAGGTACTCATGGCAATTTAACTGCAGCAGGCTTCACATAGGTCTTTCATCAGGGGTGTGGCAACAGGTCTGGGTTTTGAAGCAGCAGTCTAGCCATAGTAGAATTCTTCAGATTTCAGGATTTTCTTAGAACACAGGAGGCAGCAGGAATCTCACTGGATGCAAATATTCTTCAGAGACTGGAGGCATTAGGAATCTGGTACCTTTCAAATGCAGAATTCCTTTTCAAGAGATGCGAGTCTCCTTTACAGGGAGAGGTACACCTTTCTGGGTCTTGTCTCTCTTGCTCCAGGCAGCTCAAGCAAAAATTTCAAATGCTGTTTGTCCAATTCACAGGCTTTTAAAGGGTCCAAAGTGAAAAAAGAATCTTCATGAACATGGTCACATGTCCAGATACATTGTCTCCCTTGTCACTCAAGCTGCTCTGAAGAAAGGTCAAACCCCTGTGATTTTCTTGAAACTGCTGACCTTTTACAAGTTTAACTTACTTTCAAAACACCCATAAAGTTCAACTCTTTGTGTTCTGAGCTTCCTTTCAAAACATTGCTGGAATTCCAATAGTTTTTGCAGGTATGTTTCACTGAGCAACATCCTTTTTTCAGTTTTTTTTTAAACACATTGAAGTCCAAGATTTTAGTACAAAAAAAAAACCTTTTGTGACGCCTTCACTCTAGGCGAAATGGAATGCCATTCTTGAATGCATTTCATTACAATGTAAAACAGACATTGAAAACATTTTTAAAAAATTCACATTCATGCCCCTCATTCATTCTACTGGTAGTTAATACAATTTTTTTTGTACCAGGGTTACTCTTTAAATTCGTGATAAAGCTTCTGCAATAACATTGTATTTTACCGAAATGTGTACAATTTTCAAGTGATAAGGCTGTAACAATAAACTTCATCTGAATATTCTGGCATTTTGGTTTTTAAATTTTTCCACAAAGGTTAATGGATTATGGTCAGTGTGTATCAGTGTTTCTTTGTAGTTGTGGTGGACATATACTTCAAACTGTTTAAGACCTAGCAATAGTCATAACGTTTTTTTCTCCACAGTGGAATACATTTTTTGGTGGCAATTCCGTTTTCTTGAAAAGTACCCTACTGATTTTTCTATGCCCGATTCGTCATCCTGCGATAGGACTGCACCAACCCCCAGGTCACTAGCATCAATCGCTAACTTGAAGGGTTTAGCAAAATTTGGAGCAGCCAACACTGGTTTATTAGTTAAGATTGCCTTTAGCTTTTCAAAAGCTGCCTGGCATTCACCTGACCATACTACTTTGGTTTTCTTTCCCTATAGCAAATCAGTTAGTGGAGCAGCTAAAGCACTAAAATTCAGTATAAACGTTCTGTAGAATCCACAAATCCTCAAAAATCTCATGATTTGCTGCTTAGTTTTAGGGATAGGGAACTCCACTCAGGCTTGTACATTTGCTGTTCTTGGCAACACTTGTCCTTGCCCCGCTGTATGTCTGAGGCAGGTCATTCTTGCTTTTGTGAATTTGCTTTTTGCCAGATTTACCACTAAATCAGCTGCTTTTAATTTTTTAAACAGATTCTAATTGTTTTAAATGTTCCTTTCAAGTGTTACTGTAAATTACTACATCATCAAGATACATGGCACAGTTGGGAACATTGGCTACCACTTGATTCATTCATCTCTGAAAAGTTGCAGGGGCATTTTATTTAGCCCGAATGGCATCACTCGGCACTCATAAAGACCTTCTGGTGTGACAAAAGCTGATATTTCTTTAGCTCAAAGTGTCAAAGGAACTTGTCAGTATCCCTTGAACAAATCTATCTTTTTAAGAAACCTAGCACTGCCCACACTGTCAATACAGTCTTCTAAACATGGAATTGGGTAGGAGGCTGCCTTCGTTACTGCATTGACTTTTCTGTAGTCTATGCAAAGTCGAGTTGACCCATCAGGTTTAGGCACTAATACTATTGGTGATCTCCAGCTGCTTTGACTGGGTTCAATTAAATTGTTTTCCAGCATGTATTGGATTTCTGCTTTTACTTGGGCCTGTTTGTCTGGACTTAAGCGGTAAGGATGCTGTTTTAAAGGAATAGATTCCCCTACATCCACATCATATATGGTTAAGGTTGTACATCCTGGCTTATCCTTACAGACTCTTTTAAGTGCTGTGAGTAGCCTTGTTAGGTCCTCTTGTTCTGCATCTAAGTACAAAAGCATGTTATCCAATTTTCCTAACCATTCTATATTAGCTAACCGGATAGTAGGAGGTTCAGTCTGAGAATTGTCTAGGCCTTCTACTGCCTCATCGTCACAATCCTTTTCCTTCTCAACAGTCCCCATTACCTGACATACCTGTACTGGCTTATCCTCTTCCCTGCGATAAGATTGCTTTAACATATTGATATGACACAGTCGATTCTTTTTCCGGCAATCAGGGGTGTCAATCAAGTAATTTATCTTACCAACTCTTTTGATCACTTTATACGGACCACTGAACCATGCTTTTAACGGTTCACCCTGTAAAGGTAACAATACTCAGACTTCATCCCCTGGTTGAAAATTTCGGGTCTTTGCGTTCGCGTCTGTCGATTTGTTCATATTGGCTTGGGATGCTTTAAAGTGTTCCTGAGCCACATTGCAAGCTTTCCTGGAACGCAAATATATGGTCTAGTATTGAAGATTCATTCCTTTGTCCTAAGAACCTGTCTTTGATGAGTTTTAGAGGACCTCTTATTTCATGTCCATAAACCAATTCGAAAACCTGTAGACTCATTTGGTGAATCTCTAGTGGCAAATAAAAGAAAGTCTAGCCCTTTATCCCAATCATGGGGATATTCATGACAGTATGCTTGAATCATTGTTTTGAGAGTTTGATGATACCTTTCTAAAGCTACCTGTGTCCGTGAGTGATATGCTGAAGATTTTAGCTGTTTGATACCCAAATTACCTATGACTTCTTGAAATATTTTAGACATGAAATTAGAACCTTGATCCGATTGAACTTCAAGTGGTAATCCATATCTCATAAATAATTGGGTTAACTTCACTACTACTCCTTAAAGGAATGACTTCTGGCAATTGAGTAGCCATATCCATGATAGTGAGTATATATTGGTGTCCTGCTTTTGTCTTTGGCAAGGGTCCTACACAGTCTACCAATACCTACTAAATGGTTCCTCAATAACTGGTATGGGAATTAGAGGTTTTATGATAAGTTGTGGTTTTCCCAGCATTTGGCATGTATGGCATTCCTATAAAACTGCCTCATGTCCTTTGTAAGGCCTGGCCAATGATAATGTTGACTTATACATGATTGGTCTTCCAGATCCCCATGTGTCCTGCTAGAGGAATGTCATGTGCTAACCTTAATAATTCTTGGCGATATTTAGGTGGTACGTGTGGAGCAACTGTCCAAGTCTTCAGTCACAGATCAATGAGGCGCTCTCCATATCCTCTTCAGAGCCCCATCTTCAACATAATAGCTTTCTGGAACTCCTTTCGCCTCAGCTTCTGTCAGAGCCGACTGTGCCATTCTGTATAATTCTGGATCAGCTTGTGCTGCAATTAAAGAAGACTTGTTAAACTTCTCAGTTGGATTATCTAATCTGAAAGTTTCAGATACTCAGCTATCTGTTTGTGGTGCCAATTTTACCTCCGACAATGGAACTTGTTTAGCCTTTGCTTGGATTACTACACACACAGGAAATATTCCTGGAACGTGTTCCTGTAATTGTTCTGTTTCTTTAACTTCACTTTGTTTCTCTAACTACAGGAGAAACTGATACTCTTGCTCCAGTCAAATCATTCCCTAGGAGTAGGTCAATTCCCTCTACTAGCAAACTATGGATAACTCCTACAGTTACCATCTCAGACATTAGGTCACTCTCTAGGTGCACTTGATACAAAGGTGCAGATATATACTCCCTGCCAATATTATTAACTAAAACTTTAGCATTCAGTGCACTCTCCAGTGGAAATGTTATACCTTTCCCTGGCATAAGAGTTTGAGTTGCTTGTGTATCCCTAAGTATAATGATAGATTTGCCTGCCTTACTTGAGGGATATGGAGTTACTTTTCCTTTTGACAAGAATTCTCTATAGCTTTCAGGCATCTTATTCTCAACCTTTATACTCACTTGGGTTTTTGTATCTGGTTTTACAGTTGCTTTTAAAGCTACAGCTTGGTCTGCTATACTCTGAGTCAGACCTCGTTTCTCTGCATTATCTTTGTGTACCCCAACAAGTCCCATGGGTTTACCTCACAACTTCCAGCATTCTGAATGAATATGTCCCGCACTGTGGCAATGATAACACTTCGGCTTGCGGTTCTCACTTCTACCCTTAGCATCTTCCTTTCTGGCCTGAGGGCATTCCTGGGGCATTCCCAGCTGTTCCTTCTTGTCCCCAGCTACTTGCCTTCCTTTCATTCTTCCACTTTCTATCCTTCTCAGGTTTGTGGGGCTGACGGACAAAAGTTTTTGGCTTATTCACAAGCTCAAAATCATCAATTTCCGCTGCTTGCTTGGCTTTTAAAACTTTCAGGTTCTCTACATGAGTTCTCACTACTGGAGGGATTGAATTTTTAAACTCTTCAAAGAGAATCAATTCTCTAAGGTTCTCATACGTGGTTTCCATCTTTACTGCCCATATGCAACGATCAAAATTAATTTGCTTTACCCTCTCAAATTCTACATAAGTCTGCCCAGCCAATCTCCGGAGAGTCTGTGACTTCTGTCAGTAAGCTTCAGGGACTAACTCATACGCAGTGAGAATAGCAATTTTTACCATCTCATCATCTTCAGGAAGCACAGCATAAACCTCATAAGCTCTGCCCATCAACTTGCTTTGTATAAGCAGTGTCCAGCTTTCCTTTGGCCATTTCATTTGGTCATTTCATTCTTAGATTTAAACAAGAAAGGTGGAAGTTTATTAACCTTAAACTCTAATTCAGTTAACGACTACGAATACGCGATGCAAGACTTCAGTGGATTCAGAGATTCGTGAGAGAGAGAGAGCCAGTGTCTTCAAACTGTCCTGTGGGCACAATTCAAACCTCCAGCAGGTTAGTCATGTGACTAAGTTTTTTTAAGCTCCTGCGTTTGTGGATTCTTCATCTTAGCAGACACCCTGGAATGCTGGCTTTCTTATACATTCAATGTCTGGTGATCAAAATCCATTTGGGTTAATTGTATCAGGGCACAGTCCTATTGTCTCCAAGCACTGTCTCTTAGTATGTAAATATTTTTCCAGCCACTGCTGATCTCTTAAACAAGTAATTTCTTCATTCCAGTGACAGTTTAATATTGATGTTTATATGACAAAATTAATATGCCTCATTCGTGGCAGGTGGGGGTCTTCATGACAATTGTGACTTGTTTTTCCATTTCTGTGTCTCAGTTTCTGACTCTATTCATTCCTATATTCTGTTCAAATGCTGTGGCCCATCATAGAGAACTGCTTGAGCTGAAGATATAAAAAAGGAGGAATGAGTACGTTCATCATCTATCAAGATCTCGAGAGAATTTCTGTCATTAAAAATACAGAAAATGAACATGTTCAAAAATATAAATAATATGGAAGATTTGGCAATGAACATGCAATATAAAAACATTTTGATGAAACTGAACTCATAATTATTAATGATTCTGAACGTTTATGTTCTTCACATTAACACTGGAACCTTTACATGTCAATGATGTCTCTGTTTATCGTGCTAAATTTTTTACCATATGTATTTCAGCATGTATTTGTGTCTGTCTAAACTGACACTTTTTAATGTCCATTTTTGTCAATGCTGTTCTCCTCATGGGCTGAATTTTACTCTGGGCGGACAGGAGCTGGCCACCGACGTAAAAGTCAGTGGCAAACCCGCATCCGCCCAGCCTGAGGATCCGACCCGCATTTTACGGGTCCCCGGGCTTTAACTGTTCAGAGGCGGGACGTCCACCCGCTTGAGGGCAGATGTCCCACCTCATTCAGCTGCCGCTAGTCATCGGGCCGGCAGATCTTAGTCCCAGCAGCGCCACTGCTGTGACTGCAGCTCAGCTGAGGACATGGAGCCAGGACTGAAGGTAAGTTGGGTTTGCCTCGCCAGGGGAATCAGTTGCAAACCAGCGAGGCAAGGGTGGTCATTTGGGGGGAAGGGGATTTTCGATTGTAAAATACCCCTGGAGGTGGGTGAAGGCCCTTAAGTGGCCGTTAAGTGGCAGCCTGTTTCTTGCTCTACCGCGGTCCACGTAAAGTGGGGCGGAAGCAGGAGCGGGCTGGGAAAGCCTCCCGGGGTGGCGGAAAATTCTGGCCCATCTATTAGGAAATCAGATCTTTATCCACAGAAAGAACATCCTTCTGAATTTTGGCTGGTGACGGAAATGAACAATTTAAATTCCCATCAGACAGCAAACAAGATATTCCTGGAAAGTGTAGGCTTGTGCAGTTTGGTTTTATATGAAGAAGGGTAACAGTTTCATTATGATTCAATGAAAAATATAGGAAGAAAATCCTTGTGTAACTATCACGTTTGGTGCTTCAGTATTTCAGTGAATTAAAATTGTGAAGTGGTGTGTGATCACAGTATTCTAATAATATTTCACCTCTGGGTAGTACTGTCACTGTAATGATGTATGACCCATTTACTTAGGTGACAATCACCGAATGTTAAATGACCATCGGTCAAGTTATCCATAACCTGTTCTGCCAAATGTTAGTGTGATTTTTAGCCTCTTCTATTGTGCAAAATCTTGTGACTCAAATGTTTCTGCTTTCCATTTGTTTTCTACCCTTTGCTTTCCGGAGACTCATAGTTTGTTGCTCTGTCAACCTGCACTGTTTCTTGGTACTGTCACAATCTTTAGATTGGAGAATGCCAGACATGTTGGTAAAGATTACTAAAGGTAAGTTAACTAATGTTACTAGAGGCAGAAATAAAGTCAAGAGTACCAAGAAACAGGGCCACATGGTGCAGTTTGACAGAGCAACAAATTGAGTATATGAGAAATGCAAAAAAACCCTCTGAATTTTCAAACCATGCTCTTTACATTAGCTACCATGAAGTAAAGCAATAGTCTCCAGAGAACAAAGGTAGAAAGCAAATGGAAAGCAGAAACAATTGAGTCATACGATTTCTCAGTCATTGTTCCCAAAAAAGCGCCATAATTACTGTGCCCAATGCCCAGTGATCTAATGACTAATGACAGAGCTGAAAAACACAATTTACCTTCACTGAGTGGAAACATCTAATATTGGAATAGAATTCCTGCCCCACCCGCTGAGAAGAAAACCCAGCGAAGGAAGGTAAAATCAACCACCAGTCACGATAAGTTAAGAAATCGGACGACCCTCCCTCCCCACAGTGGGCAGATATATCAAGACACTCTGCCACCCCTCCCCCCTCCCCATGACTCATGAGCAAAACTGGCGAGGCCTATAATCTTCCCTTTCCCCACCACCAAGGGCAGATATTCTGAGTTGGACCATGAACCTGCATGTACTGCTGTCCCAAAGCAATGAGCTATAAGTTAGCAAAATCCCCAGTTCTTATACCACCAATCAATACACAGAATTTCTGTGAAAGTACCACAAACACCCACCCTGAGAAAACAAAGTGGGATTGTATCCTAACCCTGCCACAACTCCACATGAATTCCCGCTAAAGAAACAGATTGTATCCAACACTTGCTACCTGTGAGGATAAGGACTGTTGGAAGGACAGCCAGAATGCACAGTATGGCACCTTGGAGCAGGAGGCTGCCCAAAGAGGGGAGGAAGAAAGTGTAATGTGGTAGTTGTAAGCAGGATTGAGAGTTTAGTTTTAGTTTAGTTTAGAGATACAGCACTGAAACAGGCCCTTCGGCCCACCGAGTCTGTGCCGACCATCAACCACCCATTTATACTAATCCTACACTAATCCCACATTCCTACCACATCCCCACCTGTCCCTATATTTCCCTACCACCTACCTATACTAGGGGCAATTTATAATGGCCAGTTTACCGACCAGCCTGCAAGTCTTCTGGCTGTGGGAGGAAACCGGAGCACCTGGAGAAAACCCACGCAGACACAGGGAGAACTTGCAAACTCCACACAGGCAGTACCCAGAATTGAACCCGGGTCGCTGGAGCTGTGAGGCTGCGGTGCTAGCCACTGTGCTGCATGGTAATTTGCCTACCTGGTGCCAGGGTGAAGGACATCTCAAACCAGCTTGAAAGAATATTGGAGAGGGAGAATCCTGTAATTGTGGTCCATGTTGGGACCAACAACATAAGAAAGAATAGGCAAGAGGTCTTATTCAGTTAGTAACAGGACTAAGAGCCAAATTTAAAAAAGGACCTCAAGGGTTATAATCTCTGAATTATTATCCGAGCCACATGCAAATTAAGGTAGGGATAAGCAGATTAGGGAGGTGAACATATGGCTGAAGGAGTGATGTGGGAAAGAGAGGGCAAGACATTTACAGCTAATAATGAATAATGAGTCAGATTTAGTTACCATCCTTATAGTGCATGAACATTTGGATAATACTGATCATGATACTTCTGACCGAGGTGGCCAAGTCCTGAAGGACCTATTTGGTCAAGAGGTAGGAGAACCAACAAGAGGGAAAAACTTACTGGACCTTGCCCTCACCAATCTATCTTACGCAGATGCATATCTTCATGACAGTATTGTAGAGGCAGCTCAAGTCTACTTTTCTGTCAACTTCTTGTAACCCTTAACTCCCTTGACAAGCAAGAGTCTATCTAACTCAGCCTTAAAAGTAATCAATGACCCAACCTCCACTGCTGTCTCGGGAAGAGAATTCCACAGACTTACAATCTACTGAGAGAAAAAAGTTTCTCCTCATCTCTGTCTTAAACTCTGTCCCCTAGTTCAAGTCTTTCCCATAAGGGGAATCATCCTCTCAACATGCACTGTCAAAATCCCCTCAGGATCTTATATGTTTCAATAAGATCACCTCTCATTCTTCTAAACTCCAGTGGTTACCAGGCCCAACCTGTCCAACCTTTCATAAGATAACCCCTTCATCCCAGTGATCAGTCAAGTGAACCTTCGCTGAACTGCTTCGAATGCAATTATATCCTTTCTTAAGTAGGGAGACCAAAACTGTATGCAGTACTCCAGATGTGGTCTCACCAGTGCCCTGTACAACTGTAGCAGAATGTCCCTACATTTATACTCGATTCCTCTTGCAATAAACAACAACATTCCATTTGCCTTCCTAATCACTTGCTGTACCTTGATACTAATGTTTTGTGAATCATGTACCAGGACACCCAGATCCCTCTGTGCTGCAGAGCTCTGCAATCTCCCTTCATTTAAATAATATTCTGCTTTTCTAGTCTTCTTGCCAAGGTGGACAAGTTTACATTTTTCTTCTCTGTATTAAATTCCATCTGCCACTTGGGCCCTCTATTCTAGCAAACTCTTTAGAACTTGCCATTGAGTCTTTATTGCCTCACCTTCTGCCAAAATATATCACCTCATGCTTACAGACAAACATGAGCATATGAATTAGGAGCAGGAATAGGCCATTCAGCCTCTTGTGCCTGCTGCGCTATTTGATAAGATCCTGGCTGATCTGATTGTGGCTTCAATTCTACTGTCCTGTTGACTTGCTATAACCCTTGACTCCCTGATCAATCAAGAATCTATCTAACTCAACCTTAATAGTATTCAATCACCCAGCCTCCACTGCTGTCTAGGGAAGAGTTTTCCACAGACTTACATCCCACTGAGAGAGAAAAAATTCTCCTCATCTCTGACTTAAACTGTGTCCCCTTCTTCGAGTCTTTCCCATAAGGGGAATCATCCTCTCAGCATCCACCCTGTCAAAATCCCCTCAGGATCTGATATGTTTCAATAAGATCACCTCTCATTCTTCGAAACTCCAGTGGATACCAGGCCCAACCTGTCCAACCTTTCCTAAGATAACCCCTTCATCCCAGTGATCAGTCAAGTGAACCTTCGCTGAACTGCTTCTAATGCAATTATATCTTTTCTTAAGTTGGGAGATCAAAACTGCATGCAGTACTCCAGATGTGGTCTCACCAATGTCCTGTACAACTGTAGCAGAACGTCCCTACTTTTATACTCAATTCCTCTTGCAATAAACAACAACATTCTATTTGCCTTCCTAATCACTTGCTGTACTTGCATACTAACTTTTTGTGAATCATGTACCAGGGCAGCCAGATCCCACTGTGCTGCAGAGCTCTGCAATCTCTCTTCATTTAAATAACATACTGCTTTTCTATTCTTCCTGCAAAAGTGGACCAATTCACATTTTCTTTCTCTGTGTTAAATTCCATCTGCCACTTGTCTGCCCATTCTGCGAGCCTATCTACGTACTGTTGCAGGTGTTCTGTATCATTCTCACTGTTTGCCACTCCTCTAAGTTTGGTATCATTGGCAAATTTTGAAATTGCACTCCGTATTCCAAGATCCAAGTCATTTATATATCGCAAAAAAGCAGTGGTTTTAGCACTGACCTTTGTGGAATACCACTACCATCCTTCAGCCTGAAAAATAACCATTTACCATGTCTGATGTGTGAGTGTGTCTGTATCTGAGCGTGTGTGAGTGTGTGTATATTGGGAAAACCTGCACTGTTTGGAGATCCACCAACAGTTACAGTAGTACAACAGAATATTTACTTACAATGCAACCAAATATTTATATAGTTACAATACAACAATTTGCAAATATGCAAATAATTTTGGAGAGTGATCAGTTCGGTGTTCAGAAGAGGAGGAGGTGGAGGAGGTGGATCGGAACCTGAATTTTTAGGGTTCATTCTGGAACTGGACTGCAGCAGTTTATGAAACAGTTCTTCCACCAGCTGACCCACCAGCTGAATCGGAAACATGCTGGCTGCCTGAGGAGGAAAGCTGAAAAGGCTACGGCATGATCTCGGAGCTGCTCCTGGTCGGTGTTGAAGAATGATGAGCAATCCGTGGCATAGCAATTCACCCTGTCAGGGAAATCTTGAACCAAGTGGTGTGATGTGCGTTGAAGGAAGTCCAAGTAATTGCAGTTGGGCTCCTCTAGATATCTTTCAATCAAGGAGGAGCCCTTTGCAGATCCAATTAGTGGGAAGATCTTCTGCAGTGTTAAGCTACATGATCGGGTGATCTCCTCACTCTGTCCATCCAAGTGCAACAACAAACGTCCCAGGTTGGACTGGATCTGTTGGTGGAACAAAAATCTGGATCGTCCAATCCCGCACTTGGTCAGGATCCCCAACAGGAAGAACACTTGTGCCCGCACTTTCTCACACTCTGCCCGAAGAGTGGCTGAATTCTGTTGAGGATTGAATCCAGAAAGGGCTGGATGGTGTTTGCTGTTGACTGATTGATGATCTTACACAAGCTGGACAGCACTGCAAGCATTAGAACATCTGGATTCTGCTTATTCCCCAACAGGCTCATCATTGACTGCATCACGCTCTGCGGCCGTCTCTTAGGTCCAAATTTCACATTTCCTAGGGCCCTGACAGCCAGCAACTGGGTAGCAGGAGAAGCTATCTGCAAATAGCTTAATAAACTGTTCACCAAGGTGTCTGTTGTGAGCTGCAGCGCTGAAACCCAGGGATCTTTTATCAGCTCTTCGAAGAAGGTGATCACAGTCGCTGCCTGACTGTCTTGGGCTGTAAGGATCTGAGAAGCCAGTTCACTCACTATACAATGCAGAGTGTAGCCAGAATGTTCCATGATTCCTCTGGCCAGCAGAACAACCCCTTGGTCAAATTCATCAAGCTTCTCCATCAGGTACCATCCTCCATTTCTGTGCACATATCTAAACACATCACGATTTGTTGTCTGATTCAGTAAGAGCTGCAGTGCCTGCACGCAGTTGTCAAACAGATCCCTACTTGTAGATGACTCAAACTCAGCTGTGAATTCTCTTTGCTGTAATTCAGAAGCTGAATCACTGCTCAGAGATACATTCACACAGCTGGTTAACGAAACAAGTAGGGTGCTGAATATCTGCGGGAATAACATATTGAGTGCGTCTGCCAATTTGGGATTCGAGATTATCTCCTTCAGCCCACTAACGGCAGCCAGGGATACATCAATGGAATACTCTGTTCTCTTCCCACTGACAGGGCAGGTTATTTTTCCCAGGGCTAGCTGAAAGAAGACAGAGGGTGGTGGTTGATGGCAAATGTTCATCCTGGAGTTTAGTTACTAGTGGTGTACCGCAAGGATCTGTTTTGGGGCCACTGCTGTTTGTCATTTTTATAAATGACCTGGAAGAGGGTGTAGAAGGGTGGGTTAGTAAATTTGCGGATGACATGAAGGTCAGTGGAGTTGTGGATAGTGCCGAAGGATGTTGTAGGGTACAGAGGGACATAGATAGGCTGCAGAGCTGGGCTGAGAGATGGCAAATGGAGTTTAATGCGGAAAAGTGTGAGGTGATTCACTTTGGAAGGAGTAACAGGAATGCAGAGTACTGGGCTAATGGTAAGATTCTTGGTAGTGTAGATGAACAGAGAGATCTTGGTGTCCAGGTACATAAATCCCTGAAAGTTGCTACCCAGGTTAATAGGGCTGTTAAGAAGGCATATGGTGTGTTAGCTTTTATTAGTAGGGGGATCGAGTTTCGGAGCCACGAGGTCATGCTGCAGCTGTACAAAACTCTGGTGCGGCCGCACCTGGAGTATTGCGTGCAGTTCTGGTCACCGCATTATAGGAAGGATGTAGAAGCTTTGGAAAGGGTGCAGAGGAGATTTACTAGGATGTTGCCTGGTATGGAGGGAAGGTCTTACGAGGAAAGGTTGAGGGACTTGAGGTTGTTTTCGTTGGGGCGAAGGAGGAGGAGAGGTGACTTAATAGAGACATATAAGATAATCAGAGGGTTAGATAGGGTGGATAGTGAGAGTCTTTTTCCTCGGATGGTGATGGCAAACACGAGGGGACATAGCTTTAAGTTGAGGGGTGATAGATATAGGACAGATGTCAGAGGTAGTTTCTTTACTCAGAGGGTAGTAGGGGCGTGGAACGCCCTGCCTGCAACAGTAGTAGACTCGCCAACTTTAAGGGCATTTAAGTGGTCATTGGATAGACATACGGATGAAAATGGAATAGTGTAGGTCAGATGGTTTCACAGGTCGGCGCAACATCGAGGGCCGAAGGGCCTGTACTGCGCTGTAATGTTCTAATTCTAATAAAGCAGCTCTTTGATTGTAGACACTGCACATTCCATCTCCACAGCCACTGCTCTCCACACATGTCTGATGAACTTGTCCAAAGGGAAGCCGTTAAGGAGACAGGATACCACTGCTGCCATGTTGTGTGAGGTCAAAATGGCAGTACTCTATAGAACCTGACATTTCACCTCCTCGTAAGACAGGGACTCCCATTGAACCCTGAGCATATGAAGGATCTCTAAGACTTGCTCCCAAAGTTCACTGCCTCGCCTTATAAAGATGATTTTTATGAGCATAGCAGCTGCTAAGAAACAGCTGGGGTGTTGGTTGGACAGTTCCTTGCAGACCATGAACAGCAAGTTGCCCAGCAGGTCATGGGGCAAACACATGGAAACAACCTCTGCGATCTGACGGCATTTGTGAAGGAGGACTGAAACATCAGGGTTGACAAACTCTGCTAGGAGTGCTTTCACAGCCTTTAGCTGCTCCTGTTGTTGATCAGAATTGGCCCCTGAATATGATAACTGAATGGACAGGGTGATATACACCGTGTCCAGCGCCATCAGTTGAGCAGGAAGCGAATGGTCCACACAGCCCGACATCAGTCTTCCGATCAGAGCAGCCACAACACTTTCAGTCACTCCCTTACTGACATCGAGCTTCTCCGAGTAAACTGTCAGAAGCTCTAAGGTCGTTTTCATGGCTCTTTGTTGTTCGTGGTCTTCACTTGAATTGATCCCCTCTTCTATCTCATGGATGGTTTTGAGATTTCCTGCTCAAAGTTCTTACTTGTCTCCGTAAACTTCTCAAGGACCGTTGTAAATGAATTCATGGTGAGGTATAAATTCTAATAATCTAATTAAATGTTTGAAACTAAATATTTCCTATGACTAAAGAATTAGAGATTGTCTTTGTTTTCTCTGAAATCAGATTTTGCAACGATGACTCCTGATTTCTTTATGTGGAATAATTAAGTTGCTCCTTTGAAGAGTGTTTCCCGGTAATCTTTGAAGATTTGGATGGATTTGATCAACGCACTTGGCTTTAATATTTACCGTGATGCTTCCTGATGCACAAGTGTACAGTCTGTACCACTTTGCTGTGTTTTATCCAGCCCTGCAGTTTCTGTGTTGCCATGGTGCTCATTGTGATACATCACCCCTCAGTTGTGATGTGGCCCTGGGTCATACGCCCATATAAGATCTGCCAGCTGTTTGTGGCCATTTAAGGTGGGTGCTGGGGGTTGAAATCCAGACCTGAGATACAGACCATAGTGACAAGGCAACATTCGCAACCCTGAGTGGTCCTATTTGGGCTGAGCAGCTGTTTATTCCTAATAACGCATCCTCCACACCACAGTCACTCAAAGTACTTGTGACAAAAAATGTAGAAATGGGAGTGTGAGACAGATATTTTTCGCAGAATGCCCCCAACTTCAGATGTTGAAGTGTCAGATCATGGGCAAATGCTAGAATCGGTTATTAGGAATGTGGTAATAGAGCACTTACAGAATCATAATTTGATTAGGCAAATAGCGACATGGGAAGATGATGTCATGGGGATAATAGAGACCTGGCTCGACAAAGGGAAGGATCGGGTTCTAAATATTCCTGGATACCAGGTGTTCAGGAAAGATAAGGAACTAAAGAAAGGAAGCTATCATGATTAAGGAGAATGTCACGACCGAGGTTGGGGGAATGCCCTGACTTTCTCTCGTTCCACTACTCCACTGATCACAACATATAGTCCAATGTTTTACCCAGTTACCGATACTTCATCGATATTAGTTTCAGAATAAAAATCCGCCAACCAGCTTTCTATAATAAACAAAATGATTGATTTATTATAAAACAAGACTTATTCATCAAAGGTGCAAAACTTATGAACACACATGGCTGGATTTTACCAGGCTCCCGATGTCATGCTCCGTGGTGGGGGGCAGGGGGTGGTGGGGCCGGAAGATTGTTCTGGAAGAGGCCCGCCATGGAGTCCGATGCTGGGAGGGCCAAGGTTCCGTGACAGCCACCACACCACTGGGCGACAGGATCTACATCTAAATATTTAAATGAATACATTAACATGCACTTAGCTGGGATCATATGGGCCCTCCGCAATCTTCAGTGTGGTGGCCAGCACTCCCGGCCTTCACTTCCCTCTCTGGGGAAAGCAGGCACAACACTGGTGGGGGAGATAAGATTTTGTGTACGAGGTGGGGTGAAAAAGTCATGATGTGGGAAGGGGTAAACTTTGTTCAGTCTGGGAGTGGGGGAGAAGAAAGTCATCTTGCAAAGGTAAGTGTTTTGGGGGGGAAGTAAAATGCTTAATGGAGTCGGGAAAGGGGCGATAGAATTCATATTGCAACAGGCGAGGTGGGGGAGTGACTTTAAAACTTTAAATTAACAGACAGGGCTGGCTGCCTTTTTAAAATACCGCCAGCGCCTGTGCACAGCCAGATGAGCCATTGCCACCGTTGGACAGCTCACCCCTCCATGTTATTGGTGGGGGGTGATCCGGGTATTTAAATGAGCCGCCACGCGGTAGATCGCGGCAGCTCAGCAGCACGCGGCCCCTGCACGCATTCCGCCAAATCCAGCCCACAGTTTCTTATATGAAAGTATAAATATCTACCCATCTAAATTAACACACACACAAGTTAATGAAAAAAATTATTAAAAGAAAAATGAAAAAAAACTTGTTCCAGCCACCCATCACATCTATTCTTGCTGTCCTACATTGTGTCCAGGTTTCCCAACACCTTTAATTTAAAATACTATCCAGTGCATTTAAAATTCCTTCATGGCCTTGCCCCTCCCAATCTCTGTAACCTTCATGCCCTACAACACCCCCTCCTCTGCTCCTCCAACTTTGGCCTTTTGTTCATTGCCTCTTTTATCACCCCAACATTGATGACTCTGCCTTCAGTCATCTAGGTGACAAACTCTACAAATTCCCTTCCTACCGAACCCTTTCACTCTTGAAGGAATAGAGAGTTGTCTGTCCAAGTAAGTTAGGAGCCACAGTAGGTTGTGTAGATGGAAGCAGGAACATAGACTGAATGTGTGGGCAAAACTATGGCAAATTGAATTCAATGTGGGAAGTTGTGAAATCTGAGTAAGAGAAATCCAGAATATTTTCTTGAGAGCAAGACCTGTAGAGGATCAAAGGGATTGAGGTGTCCATATACACAAATCACCAAAAGCTCTTGCACAAAAAGTCATCAAAAAGACTACTGGAATGTTGGCTTTTATCTCAGGCGGGGTTTTGAATTCAAAAGTGAGGGAGCAATGCAAGAGTCTTTGTCAGGTCCTATCTGGATTATTCCCGGTAATATTGGCCTTGGAAAGGGTTTGAAAGGGATAGATTATGAGAAGTTGAGTACACTTGCTTTGTAATTTTTTGAGTTTCGCAGGTTGAAGGTGAACCCAAAGAGGTTTTTAAAATAAGAAAAGGATTTTTTTAGGGTCTATACAGAGAAACTGTATCCTGTACTGGAGGCATCCAGAACAAGAAGAAAGTAATCTTCAAATTAGAGCCATGGAAAATAGGAGTGAAATTGGAAGCATCTTTTCACACATACACAGACGCTACTTCCAGTCGTGGAAGTCTGAAACACTCTACCTCAAAAGGCTGTGGGTCTTGGTTCAATTGAAATTTTCAAGGCTGGGCTGAGTAAATATTTTTTGAGTATCAGTATCAAGGGATATTGAGCAAAGACGGGTAGATGGAAGAGGTGAAGATCACCTGTGGTCTAATGGAATGGCAAAACAGGCTCGAGCGACTGAATGGCTTAGATCTATTCCCAGGTTCCTAAACTCATCTCCTTCTCCATCAGGACATTTCAGCAGAGAAGGAGGCCATTTGGCCCATTGAGTCCATGCCAGCTCTCTGTGTCACTCCCCTGTTCAATCCCCACTCAATCCCTGTTAAGCTGCAAGTTTATTTCCTTCAAGTGCCCATCCCATTTTCTTTTGAAATCATTGATTATTTCCGTTTCCACTGCCCTCTTTCCAGGTCATTACCAGTCGCTGTGTAAAAAAAGTTCTTCCTCACATTCCCCCTGCATCTCTTGAGCAAAACCTTCAATCTGTGTCTCCTCGTCCTTGTACCATCAGTTAATGGGAACAGATTTTCGTTGTCTACCTTATCTAAGCCTGCCATAATCTTGTACACCTCTGTCAAATCTCCCTCACTCTCCTTGGCTCCAAGAAGAACAGCCACAGCTTCTCCAACCGAACCTTTAACTAAAATCTCCCATCCCTCGGACCATTCTGGTAAATCTCCTGTGCACCATTTCAAGGACCCTCACATCATTTCTCAAGTTTGGTGACCAGTACTGGATGCAGTACTATAGTTGGAGCCTAACCAGAGGTTTATAATTGTTGAGCATAACTTCCCTGCTTTTGCACTCAATGCTTCTATTTATGAAACCCATGATCGCATATGCTTTGTTAACCACTCTCTCAACATGTCCTGCCACATTCAAAGATTGATGCCCATGCATCCCCCAGGTGCCTCTATGCTTGCAAACTCTTTAGACCTTGCCATTAAGTCTTTATTGCCTCACCCTATCCATTCTGCTGAAATATATCACCTCACACTTACATACTAACATATGAGCCTATGAATTAGAAGCAGGAGTAGGTCGTTCAGCCTCTCGATCCCGCTCCGCCATTTGGTAAGTTCTTGGCTGATCGGATTGTAGCCTCAATTCTACTTTCCTGTCGACTCGCTATAACCCTTGACTCCCTTTTCAATCAAGAATCTATCTAACTCAACCTTAAAAGTATTCAATGACCCAACCTCCACTGCTGTCGAGAGAAGTGAATTCCACAGACTTACAACACTCTGAGAGAAATAAAAAATTGCTCATCTCTGTCTTAAACTGTGTCCCCTAGTTTGAGTCTTTCCCATAAGGGGAGTCATCCTCTCAGCAGCCACCCTGTCAAAATCCCCTCAGGATCTTATATGTTTCAATAAGATCACCTCTCATTCTTCTTAACTCCAGTGGATACTGGGCCCAACCTGTCCAACCTTTCCTAAGATAACCCCTTCATCCCAATGATCAGTCGAGTGAAGCTTCATTGATCTGCTTCGAATGCAATTATATACTTTCTTGAGTAGGGAGACCAAAATTGTATGCAGTACTCCAGATGTGGTGTCACAACAGTAGTAAAACAATCCGATTTCTCTTGCAATAACCGACAGCATTCTGTTTGCCTTCCTAATCACTTGCTGTACCTGCATACTAACTTTTTGTGAATCATGTACCAGGACACCCAGATCCCTCTGTACTGCAGAGTTCTGCAATCTCTCTTCATTTAAATAATATTCTGCTTTTCTATTCTTCCTGCCAAGGTGGACAAGTTCATATTTCCCTTCTCTGTATTAAATTCCATCTGCCACTTGTCTGCCCATTCTGCTAGCCTATCTATGTCCTGTTGCAGGTGTTCTGTATCATTCTCACTGTTTGCCACTCCTCTAAGTTTGAAATAATTAGAAAACTTTGAAATTGCACTCTGTATTCCAAGATCCAAGTCATTTATATATCGCAAAAAAGCAGTGGTTCTAGCACTGACCTTTGGGGAACACCACAATCTACCATCCTCCAGCCTGATAAATAAGCATTTACCATGTCTGGTGTGCGAGCGTATCTGTATCTGAGTGTGTGTGAGTGTGTGTACATTGGGAGAACCTGCACTGTTTGGAGATCCACCAATAGTTACAGTAGTACCCAGCCCAGGCAACATCCTGGTGAATCTCCTCTGCACCCTCTCCAGTGCAATCACATCCTTCCTATAGTGTGGTGCCCAGAACTGTACACAGTACTCCAACTGTGGCCTAACTAGCGTTTTATACAGCTCCATCGAAACCTCCCTGCTCTTATATTCTATGCCTCGGCTGATAAAGGCAAGGATCCCATATGCCTTCCTAACCACCTTATCTACCCGTGCTGCTGCTTTCAGTGATCTATGGACAAGTACACCAAGATCCCTCTGACCTTCTGTACCTCCTCGGGGCCTACCATCCATTGTATATTCCTTTGCCTTGTTAGTCCTCCCAAAATGTATCACCTCACACTTCTCAGGATTAAATTCCATTTGCCACTGCTCTGCCCATCTTACCAGCCCATCTATATCGTCCTGTAATCTAAGGCTTTCCTCCTCACTATTTATGACATCACCAATTTTCGTGTCATCTGCAAACTTACTGATCATACCTCCTATATTCAGGTATAAGTCATTAATTTTTCAAGAAAAATCTGGTCAGCTGTTGGGGACAGCATTCATTGTTGTGGTGTGTGCTTTAGTCAAGTGTGAGAAGTTCCTTTTTTAAATTAATCATTGTGTTTGGAGGTCTGATGATTGAAAACAATAAGCTATACATAGCCTCATTAATACATTATACAGTATGACTTTCAGTAAGATCTTTACTATTGAGTTCAGGCTTCATAAGATCATAATGTATTAATGCTGTTCATCCCTAACAAGATCAGTTTTCTATTAACATTTAGTTCTCTGTTGAAAATTGAATTGGTTTAACAAGGAGTGCTGGGTATACTTATTCTGTTGGTACAACATCACCTGATACCTTAACCCCATTTAAAATAAACAATTTATAGACTTATAACTAAAATCTTAAGTAATGTAAAAACAATCCTTGTATGGAGTCAAAAGGGTTAAAGTTGTAAAACAATAAACTTCAAATAAAGTTGCTATAAACACATAGTCAAGGGACTGCTGGGGAAGGATAAGGCTTGTTTTCTATTTTTCGTTATGAGGAACACTGACGTAAAAAGGATTTTGGAATTGTGGAAATTATGTTTTAGGCAGGATATAAAGGGTCAACATGACAATTCATCATGCAACTATTGTACTTGAAAATATTATAAGGTAAATTCAGTGATCTTGCGCTCCCAGGGGGAGACTCACTCTGTAGGAGCTGGGATAGAGACAAGGCTACAACATAAATCCTGATGTTCAGATCTATGTTTCTGTCTCGCAAGACTGACTGCTGGGTGCGCAGCATGGCTGAATTAAACCCTTATTTTTATATTGTCATTGAAAGTTACAAATGATGGGGCCACTTCTATTCACTGTGCATGTCAATCATTTGAATATAATATTAAAAGAAGTAGTGTTGAAATTTGCAGATGATACCAAAATAAGAGTTATAGGTAATTCCTTAGAAGGCCAAGGAAGTTGCAAAGACATATTGGCAAGATAGGGAAATGGGTTAAAAGGAGGTGGAAATTGGTATGTATAATGCCAATTTCTCTGGTGCAAAACTGGCACGAAGCATACCAGATTAGCAGCAGGATGGCCTGCGCCAAATTTATTGGGCCTCATTTTTAGGCATTCCAGGCAGGTACCTAAAGCAGCTGTTCAGCTTCTTGAATGTGTAAATTAGGGGCAGAATGCCTGTAAAAGGATCCCCTTGACAAATTGGGCGGCGATGCATCAAGCCTGCCCCCCTCAGGATTCTTCAGTGGCTGCTAAACAAAGACAGGAGGAACAATGGTGCTTTCCGTGACTACACAGTCGCCACAATTGCCCTTCCCTGTAGCCCTTGCAAAATTTCTCTCCCAGAACTTACCAGAGGACCCCTACCGGCTAGGCCAGCAACCTGAAAATGGCCTGGATATGCAACCAGTGCCAGCAACTTGCCCCAACTATCCATGCTTTGGCTCAGGATATTTCCATTGGGCTTGAAAATGGGTCCAGTCTAATTTTTACCCCAATGTAAGTAACGTTGATGCATATTGGTTTAAAAAAACTCAGTAACTGTATTCTGAATGGACATAGGCTTAGTGCTGTGGAAGAGCAGAGAGATTTGGGGGGAACAGGTTCACAGGTATTAAAGGCAACACCTCAGGTTGGTAAGACTGTAAAAAACCCGAATGGAATTCTAGGTTTTATCGTGAGGTATATGATATAAAAGCCAGGAGGTAATAATGGACTGATGTAAAACCTTAATAAAACTTCAATTCAAGTACTGGGTGCAGTATTGGGCTCCATATTATGGGAGAGGTATTAAGGCTTTAGAGAGGGTACAGCACAGATTCACCAGGATTTTTTAATATTCTTTCATGGGATGTGGGCATCACTGGCTAGGCCCACGTTTATTGCCCATCCCTAATTGTCCTTGTGAAGGTGGTGGTGAGCCACCTTCTTGAACCGCTGCAGTCCATGTGGTGCAGTATACCCACAGTGCTGTTAGGAAGCGAGTTCCAGGATTTTGACCCAGTGACAGTGAAGGAATGGTGATATCGTTCCAAGTCAGGATGGTGTGTGGCTTGGAGGGGAAATTGCAGGTGGTGATGTTCCCATGCATATGCTGTCCTTGTCCTTCTAGGTGTAGAAGTTGCAGGTTTGGAAGGTGCTGTTGAAGGAGCCTTGGTGAGTTGCTGCAGTGCATCTTGTAAATGGTGCACACTCCTGCCATTGTGCATCGGTGGTGGAGGCAGTGAATGTTTAAGGTGGTGGATGAGGCAGTACTTCCACCTCATTGAGGCAGGAAGTCCTGCTGAATGGAGCTGCCGGCCAATCACCAGAGCGGTGGCCACTGCTGGGACTGCAGCCCAGCTTCGCGTAAAAGAGGAAGGTTGGCCCCGGGAAAAGGTAGGTTTTAGGGGCTTCGTCGGGGGTGATCGGTCGGGCCTGGATGAGGCAAAAGTGGTCGATTGGGTGGCGAGGGGCATGCTGGACGTTGGGCGTGGTTGGGGCATCGGGGGCAACCCTCCATTGGGCACAGAGTGCCTGACCAGGAGGGCCATCCCAGGCCGTCAGAGAGCCATCTGCTTTTGTCAGGCGGTTTTACCCAAGCCTGGGCCGCCCGACCGGCCAAGGGTAAAATCCCTGTAGCAGCTGGTGAAGGCCTTTAAGTGGCAGTCCATTGGCCACTTAAGGGCCTTGTTGGCCTGGGGCAGGCGGGCAGTTTCCCGCCGCCTCCGCCCCACGTAAAATGGCAGCAGAGGCGGGAATGGGTCAGGAAGGGCCCCCTGAGACTCCCACTCCATTTTGCGCATGCCCCCCCACTCCCTGCCACCATCCCGCTCTTTGGGGAGGGGCGTGGATGTAAAATTCCGGCCGGCATCTCTGACGGTGCAACACTCTCTTGGTATTACACTGGAGGGTCAGCCTAGTCTCTGGAATTGGACTTGAATCCATAACCTGTGATCTTTCATCAAAGGTCGCAGACCTGAAATATTAACTCTGTTTCTCTCTCCACAGATGCTACCTGGCCTGTTGAGTATTTTCAGCATTGTCTGTCTTTATTTCAGATTTCCAACATCCACAGTATTTTGCTTTTGAATCCATAACTTTCTGACTCAAAAGCTCATGGGACAGCTTCAATCTGTTGAGAGGAGGACCCACCCTGGTCTGCCAGCATTCAGCTGGACTTCTCAGCATCCCAGCATGGTGGGTGTACCAGATGCATCCCTTGTGGCGAAAGCATCTGTCATTTCAAAGATAATGAAGATAACGTTTCCTGACTGTCTGTCCTTTTGGTAGGAAGAAGAAGATTGCATATAAAATAAAGGGTACAATTCTAAAGTGGGTGCAGGAGCAGAGGGACCTGCGGGTATATGTGCACAAATCAATGACAGCGGCAGGTCAGATTGTGAAAGTGGTTAATAAAGCATACAGGATAAGGGGCTTTATAAATAGGGTGCAGAGTACAAAAGCAAGGAGGTTATGATAAAACCTGCATAAAACACTGGTTCAGCCTCAGCTGGAGTATTGTGTCCAATTCTGGGCACCACATTTCAGGAAGAATGTGAAGGCATTAGAGAGGGTGCAGAAAATATTTATGAGAATGTTTCCAGGAATGTTACGTGGATAGGTTGGAGAAGCTCGGGGCGTTCTCCTTAGACTAGAGAAGGTTGAGAGATTTGATAGAGGTGTTCAAAATCATGAGGGGGCTGGACAGAGTAGAAAGAGAGAAACTGCTCCAGTTGGCAGAAGGATCAAGTACAAGAGGACACCAATTTAAGGTGATTGGAAAGAAAAGCAACAATGACATGAGGAAAAACCTTTTTACGCAATGAATGTTTAGGGTCTGGAATGCACTGCCTGAGATTGTGGTGGAGGCAGATTCAATCGTGGCTTTCAAAATAGAATGGGATAATTATATGGTGAGAAAAAAGTTGCAGGGCTACGGGCAAAAGGTGGGGCAGTGGGACTAGGTGAGTTGCTCTTGCAGAGAGCTGGCATGGACAGGACAGACCAAATCACCTCATTCTGTGCTGTACCATTCAATGATTCTATGATTCTAAAGTGAGTGTTAAGTCTAGAGTGTTGGGGGAAAATATTCAAAATTTTAAATTAAATTAAGTTAGTACATTTACATAGGCCAATGTTATATACAATAGCTGAGAGGTTGCTGTGACCCATCTGGTAATATGGAGGATAGTGTCAGGCTCACAAGAAGTGCAGCAATGAAAATACAGAAACAAACGGAAGAGTTATAAAAATTAGAACAATTTTAAAAGCTGTGTCATGGAAGTGTTTTTTTATCTCTGTTTAAAAAACTAAAGAGTGTCTGTGTGGCTTTAAGACTGAGAGAAGTTGTCATATTCTCTGGGAACAGTGTGTGCCAGCTACAAGCCTGTTCCTAAGCAAGAGCAAGAGAGATGCGGTCACATGCCGTGTTGTATCAGTTTGACTGTGTGTAAAGACTGGCTAGCACCAGTTTGATCTGGCAGACCAGCGAAGTGTGCTCTCCATGAAGGAAGGATCTGTCTGTCTCAGCAGAAAATCTACATTGGCCTACAGGCTATATTTCACCTAAACAGGAAAAGACCCCTGGAAAGGAATCTTTGCATTGTTGGAGGTGGCAAATTCCTTTTTACTTCCAGTCTCTAAGAAGTCTCTGCCACAGAAACTTTCTGTTGTCTTTTGTGTTTCTGGGAGTTCTGGAAACTCAGTAAAGTTTCTGCTGATAGACTACTAATGCAAAATCTAAATAAACCTGTTGTCATACTCATTGTTGAAAGATCTATGTGATGCCTACTGCAGCCGAAGTGCCGTGAATGCCTATCCATTACAGACTGTTCATCAATTCGCCTGGAGACTTCAAGTGGCATCTGACTATTTGACTCTGGGGCACCTTACAGATCCAGGAAAGTAACCAACCAGGACTTACAACCCAGTTGTTTTTTTATTCCTAAGAAACAGCTCTAATTTTTAAAACATCATTTTAGAACCGGTTAACTGCTGGTTTTTGAATGTATGTGTATGTGCATGAGGGTTAGGAGGAATAAGAAGCTATTAAGTCTTTTTAGACATAGATTTGTCTTGATATTGTTTAAGATTTAGTTTATTAATAAATAGTTAATTTGTTGTTTAAAGATACCTGGTTTGGTGCATTTTATTCGGGGGTTAATAAAGTGTTTAATTCGGCCAATTTCCAGTAGGTGGGAAACTTTAATTATATGCTGTGCCCTGTGGAGTAGTGGGACTGAATTGAGAGTGCATTACAGCCACCTCAGTTGTAACAACTGGTGCATTTGCTGTCAACAAAATGGAGGACAAGTCACATGATCCATACCACCTCCTGCAGTAAAATACACATCCATGTCTATTAGAACTAAAATCAATTAACCCCCATCTACATGGAAATGAGACAGCATAGCACACATGGAAGTGAGTTATACACAAAATGAACTAAAACAAAGGTACTCCCAGACGATATGTCTCCAGCTACCCTTCACCACAATAGTGTATGAACAGCCTTCACGTTATCAAAATGGGGCCATCAAAAGCTATTGTACAGCCCATCAAGAACTGAAACCTAAAGTCACATGAGCTAAACTAACACATATGAGCGCACCTTAAAAGGTAACCATTTGGAAGAACAAAGGAGTCTTCCCAGTTCAGAACATCAGTCATCAATATGAGTTTGGTCTCTCCAACCACGCAACTGAGAGGGAGAGACCAGTTCCAGCTAACATTTGAACCCTGCTGAGACAAGTTGAAAGCAACCTGCAGCAGAGAAAAGGGAGTGCCTTTGAAACAACTCTTCCACCTGTGAAAACTGAACTAAGAATATCAGCACCGTCTTCAAACTGAAGTGAACTGCCAGAAGTCTTCAGCAACCCAGCAAATACAGGACAACCAGAAAACAGGGCTGCAACTTTAAAACTCACCTTCAGGTTTTCCTGAAACAACAGACTTTTATACCTTGAACTCTTAACACCTCTTACCCTTTCCCTTCTAGCTATCCTTTCTTGAGTGTGCTTGTGGGTGTGAATGCATGCAAGGGTGGTGATGTGAACATTTTGGGTGATGAATCTTGTTCAATAAATATTTCATCTTCTGTTTTAAACCTATGAGAAAACCTGTCATTGTCTATTTATTTGACAAACAAAATACAGGGGCTGAAACACTAATTTAATCAAAACACTCTCCGTGGTCAGTTGGGAGGTGAACAGTGGAAACCATTACCCACCCTGCCATAACAATAGTGAGAACCAACATAAAAAACAGATATCTGAAAAAGTGGTCAGTACAGGTGATAATTTATGGTAGCTTAAGCCTTGGAAAATGTAATTTATTACAACTGTTCTAGGAATAAAAATGGATGTTCCAAAATATTGAATTATGCTTTATATTAGAATTTTTCCCTTTGATGTCTCCAAACTATTTTAATGAAGATTGAAGGAAACAAGTAATCAATATTTATTTCAAAAGAACCATTCATATTTGAAGTGTCATGGAAACAACATGTCACACTTTGAAGAAAGATTTATTGAAAAGAAAATGCAAGTATTTAATGTGGCTTTAGAAAGCAGAATGAAAATGTCAGCTGAGCCTTGGTTTAAGATTGACACTTTTACAGAGTATATACCGAATGACGGGCTTTTGAATCAATATATAGTTGGCATGGCCTGCCTGCCAGATCTTCCAGGGGTGTTCCTAGCTCTCCATTGATGCAGAGCTCCTCCAGGCATTGGGTATACCAGAGGGAGATTGCATAGTGGAGAGAGCAGAATTTCATAGCCATGTAAAGGGCTGGAACAGCTCTTTAAAATTATGTGATTAATTAAAGCTTGCATGTGGAGGAGAACATTTCAACAGCTGTCAACAATCAGTAGAAGGTAAAATAAAAACCAGGAAAAGAGCCGTGACAGTGTAAAAGCTTTGTGCTGGAAAAGATTTCCAAGGGGATAAAGAAGTGGCTCTGAAAAACAGATTGCAAAATAAAATATCAAGATAACAAATGTAGCCGGTGGCCACACAGCACAAAACCCTTTGCCCCCACTAGTATGTTAAGTTTAATTTAGTTTAGAGATACAGCACTGAAACATGCCCTTCGGCCCACCGAGTCTGTGCTGACCATCAACCACCCATTTATACTAATCCTACACTAATTCCATATTCCTACCACATCCCCACCTGTCCCTATATTTCCCTACCACCTACCTATACTAGGGGCAATTTTTTATAATGGCCAATTAACCTATCAACCAGCAAGTCTTTGGCATGTGGGAGGAAACCGGAGCACCCGGAGGAAACCCACGCAGACACAGGGAGAACTTGCAAACTTAAGATAATATGCTTGATAGAATAAGTATAATCAGTTGAATATATGTTTACGTAAATATATACATCATCACAGAAAGTGATGTAATATCACGTGTTGTAGCCATATTGCTCAGTCAGTAGCATGAGTAAGCAGAAGCAAGAAGAAGCCTCCAAATAAATCTCTGTATTCAATCTCTATGCCAGCCTTTCGACTGTGTTTGTATTAGTCTAACGCCCCAGATAATACAATATGGTGGCAGTGATGGGACACTGAGACTTGCTTCTTAAGGGGAATGGAGGCAATATTGTAGTTATGGCCTAACCAGAGCTTTAGAAAGGTTCAGCATAGCTTCCCTGCTTTTGTACTCAATACCTCCATTTATGAAGCCTTATGCTTTGCTAACTACTCTCTCAATATGTCCTGCTACCTTCAAAGATCTATGCTCAAAACCCCCCAAGTCCCTCTGTTCCTGTACACTTTAGAACTGTGCCATTTAGTCTATAATGTCTCTCCCTATCCCTTCTGCCAAAATACATCACCTCATACTTCTCCGTATTAAATTCCATCCGCCACTTGTCTGCCCATTCTGCTAGCCTATCTATATCATTTTACAATCGATTGGTATCATCCTCACTGTCTGTCATATCTCCAAGTTTCTGAATTTAATATCATTGGAAAATTTTGAAGTTTTACTCTGTATTCCAATATCCAAGTCATTTATATATATTAAAAAAGAAGTGGTCCTAGCACTGACCCTTGAGGAACACCACTGTCTACCATCCTCCAGTCTGAAAAACAACCATTTATCATGACTCATTGTTTTTTGTCCTTAAGCCAATTTTTTATCCAAGTTGACACTGAACATCCTATTCCATGAGCCTCAATTTTGAAAACCAACCTTTTATATGGTACTTTGTCAAACACTTTCTTAAATTCAATATAGACAACATCAATTGCATTTCCTTCATCAGTCTTCTCTGTTACTTCATCCAAAAATTCAATTAGATTAGTCAAACACGATCTGCCTTTTGACTTTTTTTCCCTGATTATTGTTTCTAAAACCTTATCCACTACTGATGTTAAACTGACCAGCCTGTAATTACATCCTTTGTTGAATAAAGGAGTCACGTTTGCCACTCTCCAATCCACTGGCACCTCCCCTGTTCCCAGGAAAGAATGGAAGATTACGGCAAGTCCTTCCACTATCTCCATTCCCACTTCCTTTAGTAACTAGGGATGCAAGCCATCCAGATCAGGCACTTATCCACTCTACGCATAGCCAGCCTTTCCAGTACATCCTTCCTATCAATTTACACCCCATCCATTACCTCTACCATCTCTGCTTCTACCAATATTTTGTCAGCAGCCTCTCCTTTAGTAAACTCTGATATGACATACTCATTAAGTATTCTAGCCTTGCCCTGCGACTCTAAGTATATATCACCCTCTTTGTCCCTAATAGGCCCCACCCTGCCTCTTTCTACCTGCCGGTAGAGGATTTTTGGGTTTCCTTTTATGTTAAGTGCTATTCTATTCTCATATTCTCTCTTTGCCAGTCTTATTTTCCTTCCCCTCTCAACTTAATGTATTTGGCCTGGTTCTCACTTGAAGAATTCACCTGACATCCATCATGCACACTCTTTTTGTTTCTACCAAGGAAGAAAATGCTTTGCAGGTCATGGTGAAAGAAGAGGTACTTCAATCACTTGAAGGGTTTAAAATTGATAAGGAAGCGGTATTGGATAGGTTGGCTGTACTTAAAGTTGATAAGGCACCAGGACCTGATAAGATGCATCCAAGGATACCGAGGGAAGTGAGAGTGGAAATTGTGGAGGCACTGGCTATAATTTTCCAGTCTTGATTGGACTCAGGGGTGGTGCCAGAGGACTGGAGAATTGCAACTGTTACACCCTTGTTGAAAAATGGAGTTTCTCTTGACAACGTGCAGAGCGATCGTCAACGTCATCAGTCCATCCAACCATTTGCCAGCTTGCCAGTGTGGGTCCACGCATGTGCATGCCAACATCACCATGTAATGATGTCAGACGTAATGAAGTCTGAGTGTTGCTTCACGTCTTAATGGCCGCGATCACTGCCTCCATCCCCTCCGATAGTATTTTGCTCCCCCCAATCAGTGCCTCAATCGCCACTTCTCTTCCACTCTCCCTCCCGCCATTCTTTACCGCGCCTGACTGCTGGCTGCTTGCACCCCACTCACTCCCCCCACTCCAGCCATTTCTCCGGGCCGCGAGGCAGGGAGTGAACGACGGGAGGGAATGGAGAGCAGATGGGTGTGGGAGAGAATGGTGGGATGGAGCAGCGAGCAGTCAGGAGCGGCAGGAAGGAGCGGCGAGAAGGCGGGTGTGGGAGGGAGCAGGGAACAGAAGCAGCGATTGAGGCAGCGATTGCAGAAGGGAGAGTGGTACTGTTGGAGGAGGGGTGTGGAGGCGGCAATCACAGCCATTGAGGGGTGTGGCTGTTTGGGTTCAATTAGTTTTTGTGTCAAATTGAGCAGCACCATTTTTATTACTGGCAGCAGCCTGAGATGTCGCAGACTCGATGAGGCTGCCTTTACGCATGTGCCAGTATTGCACCACCTACTGTTGCGTTGTCAGCAAACGCAGCCATTCAAAAAGGGTTATAAAGATAAGTTCAACAACTACAGGATAGTCAGTATAACATCGGTGGTGGGAAAGCTTCTAGAAACAATAATTCAGGACAAAATTAATAGTCGCTTGGGCAAATGCGGGTTAATTAGGGAAAGCCAGCATGGATTTGTGAAGGGCAACTCATGCTTTACTAACTTGCTGGAGTTTTTTGATGAGGTAACAGAGAAGGTTGATCAGGGTAATGCTGTTGATGAGGCGTACATGGACTTCCAAAAAGCATTTGATCAAGTGCTACAAACAGGCTTGTGAGCAAAGTTATAGCTCATGGGACAGTAGCAACATGGATATGAAATTGGCTGACTGACAAGAAACAGAGAGTTGTGGTTAATGGATGTTTTTCAGACTGGAGGAACGTTTGTAGTGAAGTTCTCCAAAGGTCAGTGTTAGCACCCTTGCTGTTTCTGATATATATTAATGACCTAGACCTTGTTGAACAGGGAATAATTTCAAAATTTGTGGATGATACGAAACTTGGAAACATTGTAATAAAGCTTACAGCATCCTAGACTTCATTAATAGGGGCGTAGAGTACACAAGCAAGGAAGTTATGTTAAACTTGTATGGAACACTAGTTCGGTCTCAACTGGAGTATTGCGTCCAGTTCTGGGTGCCAACTTTAGAAAAGATGTGAAGGCATTGGAGAATGTGCAGAAAAGATTCACGAGAATGATTCCAGAGATGAGGAACTTCAGTTACATGGATAGATTGGAGAAGTCGCGACTGTTTTCCTTGGAGAAAAGAAAGTTGAGAGGAGATTTGATAGAGGGTGTTCAAAATCATGAGGGCTCTGCACAGAGTAGAAAGGGAAAAACTGTTCCCATTAGTGGAAGGATCGAGAACCAGAGGGCACAGATTAAAGGTAATTGGCAAAAGAAGCAATGGCGATATGAGGAAGAACTTTTCATGCAGTGAGTGGTTAGGATCTGGAATGCACTGCCTAAAAGTGTGGTGGAGGCAGATACAATTGAGGCATTCAAGAGGGATTGTTATCTGAAAAGGGAGAATGTGCAGGCCTACAGGGAAAAGGTAGGGGAGTGGCACTAGATAAACTGCTCTTTTGGAGAGCCAGCACAGACATGACAGGCTGAATGGCCTCCTCTGTGCTGTAACAATTCTGTGATTCATCAGATTTTCTAACTTTCTCGTAATCCAAGGAGCCCTGGTTTTGGTTCCCTTACCTTTTGGCCTTGTTGGAATATACCCAGCCTGGACCTGAAACATCTCCTTAAAGATCAGCCATTGTTCCTTTACAGTTTTTCCTGTTAATCTTTGGTTCCATTTTGCCCTGGTTGGATCCCCTCTCATCCCATTGAATTTAGCCCTCTTCCAATTTAGAAGTTCTACTTTAGATTGTTCCTTGCTCTTCTCCATTCCTAATCTAAACCTTATGATACAATGATCACTCTTACCCATTTTCCCCCACAGACACTTGATCCACTTGGCCCATTTCATTCGCCAGCACCAGATCCAGCAACGCCTCCTCGCTAGTTGGACTAAGAACATACTGCTCATGGAAGTTTTCCTGAACACATTTCAGAAATTCCTCCCCTACTTTACCCTTTAATATTATCCCAAATGATATTTGGGTAATTAAAGTCCACCAATATCACTACTCCATATTCTTCCACATCTCTGTGATTTCCCTGCAGACTTGCTCCTCTATATCTCTCTCACTGTTTGGAAGCCTATATAATATCCTCAGTAGCATGATCATACTTTTTCTGCTTCTCAACACTAACTAAATGGATTCTGTCTTTGCCCCCTCAAGGACATCCTCCATTTCCAATACTACAATTTCTTCCCGAATCAGCACTGCCACCCCACCGTCCTTTTTTCTTCCCTTATTTTTTCTGAACACATCGTATCGTTGAATATTAAGCACCCACTCCTCCCCATTTTTAAGCCACGTTTCCGTCATTGTCACTACATCATATTCCCATACGGCTATTTGTGCTTGTGCGTTTACATACATGCATTGTAAACCTGTCTTCGTATTCCTTGTCATCCTTCTTAGTCTGCTTCTATCTAATATGGTGCTGCTTCCTTCTCTAGTATTAATCAATACTCTAACTCTTTTTTGCACCTTATTCCTCCAGCCACCTGCCAATTTAGTATAAAATCTCTTCAGCCACACCAGTGAACCTGCCCGCGAGGACATTGGTCCCAGTTCTTTTGAGGTGCAACCCGTCCCTTTTGAATAGGTGCGTCCTGCCCCAGAACTGGTTCCAATGCCCCAAGAATCTGAAGCCCTCCTTCCTGCACCATGCCTCAAGTCACACATTGATACTCCCTATCTTCCTATTTCTACTCATTAGCATTCAGAACTGGGAGTAATCCAGAGATTACTGCCTATGAGGTCTTACTTTTTAACTTCCTCCAGAAGTCCTGAAAATGTGACCGTAGGACCTCAATACCTGCTCTCTCTCTGTCGTTGGTTCTGACTTATACCAGAACTTGTGGCTCACTCCTTTTCCCCTGCAGAATATCCTGAACCCTCTCCATGATGTCCTTTACCCTGGCACCAGGGCAGCAACGCACCATGGAGGACTCATGATGACAGTTACAGAAATGCCTGTGTGTCCCCCAACTATAGAATCTCCTATAATGACTGCCTTGCTACTCTTTGCTGTTGCCTCCTGCACAGTCCCTTGCCCATTGGTGCCACGGTGCCAGGATAGGATTTTCCAACTGGCTCATATTGGGGGAAGACTCAATGCACAGAGCCACCATCCAGTGCTTCACTCACCTTACCATTCCTCTTGTGCAAGCCTAGGCAGCGTGTGATGATAAGTGGTTTGCATTAGGGGATGTTATTGCTAAGCCCAATCTTGTTCTCAGAGATGCCTGTCCAGCAGGAATCACTGCAGAGCAACCAGGAACAGGAAGTTTGGTTGGTTTTCCTCTTTCTCTGATCATTGTAGTGCCTATGCTGCACTGGCTGAAGTCAGCTAATTCAGTACAGACAACCAATACAGTACAGACTGGTCTGAATGGTTTAATGTTACACTGGGTTCTGCTTTTAGAAACTATGACATTAGATTTTTATTAGCCTCTTTAGTTGCCAAAAAATATCAAGGAGCGAGATCACAGGACATCAGGTAGGTGATTGGCTCTTTAAGCTAGGGCAGTAGTTTAAGCTAAAAGCTGGGAAATTATGGACTGCATTTTATTATGGCAGCAGGGGGACCTGGTGGTGGGAGAGAAGGCAGGGGGAGACCCCACTTTGGCCCACTGTCGGACCTCCGAAGCCATTTAACAGTGGGCAGGCAATTAACTGTTTCTTGTCAGGAATGCCGTCCTTTTAAGGGATGAGCTCTCACCTCCAGAGCAGCCAGCCAATCGGAAGGTCAGCAGCTCAGCAGGACTAGCAGCGCCACTGGGAGAAGTGGTGATTGCCAGTACCTCAGGAGGCCCTGCGGTAAGAAGAGAACCGGAGATCCTGGGAAAGGTGAGTGGGGTCGGGGCTGCCGGGGCCATTCACGCAAGCCCTGGCGACAGGGTGGTGTGTGGGGTTGGTGAGGGTGGTGGGGGTTGTCTTCGGGGGGAGGCCGTCCAAGCGATATGGATTATCTTCAAAGGAGGGGCCCCCTCCTCAACCACGCTAGGAGGCTGCCAGCTTTATCTGGCGGCGCCACCACATGGCGGCAGGCCCCTCCACCTTCCATAAAATTGAGGTGGAGGTGGGAGGCCTCAATTGGCCTGGGGCAGGAAGGCTGTCATCAGTCTTCCCCATCCTGGACAAAATGTCAGGGGGCCCGGGCAATGCCAGGAACAGCGCCCCCTGCCATTTTGTTGCCGCTGCCACTGACCTGCCTCCGAGGGCAGAACAAAATTCAGCCCTATAACAGTTAAACTAGATAAACTAATTAATTAATAAAAATTTTTAAAAATCAAGTAAATAAAGATCTTAATTAACCTTAATTAGATAAATAAAACAAGTTTAAATAGGGATGTAGATGTGTTGTAACTGCAGCATGTGGAAGTTGGTGGAGACCAGTGAAATCCCAAGCGACCGCATCTGCAGTAAGCGTCTGCAATGCAAGGAACTTTAGCTCAGAGTTGCTGAGCTGGAGCCTGAGCTGCTGACACTGTGATGCACCAGGGAGGGTTAGAGTTATCTGGACACTTTAAACCAGGACACAGTCACACTACTTCAGTTAGGTAATAAAGAACAAAGAACAGTACAGCACAGGAACAGGCCATTCGGCCCTCCAAGCCTGCGCCGATCTTGATACCTGTCTAAACTAAAACCTTCTGCACTTCCAGGGTCCGTATCCCTCTATTCCCATCCTATTCATGTATTTATCAAGATGCCTCTTAAACGTCGCTATCATACCTGCTTCCACCACCTCCCCTGGCAGCAAGTACCAGGCACTCACCACCCTCTGTGTAAAAAACTTTCCTCGCACATCCCCTGTAAACTTTGCCCCTCGCACCTTAAACCTATGTCCCCTAGTAACTGACACTTCCACCCTGGGAAAAAGCTTCTGACTATCCACTCTGTCCATGCCATTCATAACTTTGTAAACCTCTGTTGCCCCTCCACCTCCATCGTTCCAGTGAAAACAATCCGAGTTTATCCAACCTCTCCTCATAGCTAATACCCTCCAGACCAGGCAACATCCTGGTAAACCTCTTCTGTACCCTCTCCAAAGCCTCCACATCCTTCTGGTTGTGTGGCGACCAGAATTGTACGCAATATTCCAAGTGTGGCCTAACTAAGGTTCTGTACAGCTGCAGCATGACTTGCCAATTTTTATACTCTATGCCCCGACCAATGAAGGCAAGCATGCCGTATGCCTTCTTGACTTCCTTATCCACCTGCGTTGCCACTTTCAGTGATCTGTGGACCTGTACACCCAGATCTCTCTGCCTGTCAATACTCCTAAGGGTTCTGCCATTTACTGTATACTTCCCACCTGTATTAGACCTTCCAAAATGCATTACCTCACATTTGTCCGGATTAAACTCCATCTGCCATTTCTCCGCCCAAGTCTCCAACCGATCTATATCCTGCTGTATCCTCTGACAATCCTCATCACTATAGTTTCGAGTTGGTCAGTGGTCAGGGACAGGAGGGTGTGACTGTGAGTATGAGGATCCAAGATGCAATGATGGAGGACCCTCAGCTGTCGTCCTTGTCTAACAGGCACCTTGCTGCCTGCGTGGATGAGAACAAAGACATCAGGAAGGATTTTTGAAGTCTTTTTCAGGAAGGCAATTTGACCACGGACCATGGTACAGGAGGCCATTCAAGTGGTGGATGGGAGGAGTAATAAGGAACATAGTAGTGATAGGAGACAGTATAGTCGGGGGGTAGATATTGTTTTCTGTATCCACGACTGGGAATTCTGAAGGTTGTGTTGCCTGCTTAATGCCAGAATTCAAGATATCTCCTTGAAGCTAGAAAAGAAATTGGAGAATGAGGGGGAGGATCCAGTTGATATGGTCCACGTAGCAACCAATGAAATAGGTAGAACAAAGAGGTTTTGCTGAGGGACTTTGAAAAGATAGGGTCCAAATTCATGAGTAGAATCTCAAAGTAATCTCTGGATTACTACCTGAGCCCGGTGCAAATTGGCATAGAAGCAAACGGATTAGAGAGTTGAATGTGTGACTGAAAGAGTGGTGTGGGAGACAGGGGTTTCAGTTAATGGGCACTGATACCAGTGCTGGGGAAAGAAGGAGCTGTTCCATTGTGACAGGCTCCACTTAAAACAGACTGGGACCAGTGTATGGCAATCACATAACTAGGGCTCTAGATGGGGCTTTAAACTAAAAGGTGGGCGGGGGATGGGTGCGCGGGGTGAGAGTTTAGATGAAGGAAAGTTTATAAATATAATGAGAATAGTCAAGGCCATACAGCAGTATGGGGAAAGATGAGCACGGTGTGACAGAGGGCTGAATTTTATAATTCCGCTGCTGAAATTGGCGGCAGGAGAGAACAATGGCAGCCCGCCCACATGGGCTGCATGGCGTGGAGCCGCAGCGGCTTATTTAAATAGCCAGGGCAGGCCACCCCCCAATCATGTGGAGGGGACAGGATGTCCATTCCCAGCAATGGCATCAGCTGCCTGTGTGTGTAGGCGCTGACGCCATTTTTGAAGGGCTTTGAGTCCTACCATTGAATTTAAATATTTAAAGATGCAGTGCATGAAAAAAATACATTTATTTTGCCCCTCTCCCACTCCCCCAAAAACCATAAAATTCATAACTTGCCGTGTCCCCCCAAAAACACCTTGTCCACCTGACCTTCCCCCCCACAAAGTGCATAAATTTTAATCTCAAACCCTTCCCACTATCCCCTACACCAATGATGTTACTTTGACCCTGTTTCCCCCCCTTCCTCACTGAGAAACTTACTTCCTCCCCCTCCCCACAAGTCCTCTACCTTGTTTCCCCGGACGGGGATCCAAAGGCACGAGTATGCCGGCTAGCGGAGGAAGATCACAGCAGGACGGAAGGCAGTGGCATAAGTATGATTAATGCATTCATTTTAATCTATTTAAATATGCAAATGGGGGGTCCTGTCACCCAGAGGTGGGGATGCGCCGGCTATATCAGACCGGACCCTCCTGGCGTCAGGGTGCATGGCGGGCCTCTCCCGAAGACATTTTCCAGCCCCCCTCCCCCCCGCCACGAAAGCCGACATCGGAGGGTCTGTAAAATTCAGCCCAGCAAGTTTAATGGTCATAGTGCATCAGTGAATAAGGTCAAATCAGGGAAAAATGGTAAAATGTTAAAATTAAAGTCATTTATTTGAATGCACAAAGCATTTCTGACAAGATAGACAAATTAATAGCACAAATAGAGAAAAATGGGTTGACCTCATTACAGTGACATGGTTGCATGGTGGCCAAGGTTGGGAACTATATTTGCCAGGGTACTTGACATTTTGAGTAGACAGACAAAATGGAAAAGTCGGGGTTGCTGCCCTGATAATAAAAAAGATGACATAAGGACAGTGGTGAGGAAGGATACTAGTTTGGAACCTCAGGAAGTAGAATCAGTTTGGGTTGAGATAAGAAATAACAAGGGGCATAAAACACTGGTGGGATTAGTTTACAGGCTTCCTAATAGTAACCATACTTTTGGACAGAGTATTAAGAAATAACAGGAGCTTGTAGCAAAGGCAATGCAATAATCATTGGAGACTTTTATCATCATATAGTCCAGACAAATCAAATTGGCAAAAGTAGCTTGGAGGACGAGTTGCTGGAATGAATGCACAACAGTTTCCTAGAATAATACATCATGAAACCAATAGAACAGGCTGGTTTTGGATGTTGCCCTGTGTGATAATACAGGGTTAATTAGAAATCTCACAGTAAGGGATCCGCTGGGGAAGAGTGATCGTAAAAGAAAGCATTTCACATTGAGTACAAGAGTGACATACCTGGATGAGAGGGTTCTGCTATCAGGAGAGATTGAGTTGGGTGGGCCTATATGCTCTGGAGTTAGAAGAATGAGAGGTAATCTCATTGAAATGTATAACATTCTTAGAGGGTTGAATGGATAGATGCTGAGAGGCTGTTTTCCCTGGCTGGAGGGTCTACTAGGGGCCCTAGTCTCAGAATAAGTGGTTGGCCATTTAGGACTGAGATGAAGAGAAATATCTGCAGTCAGAGCATTGCGAATATTTAGAATTCTCTATCCCTGAGAGCTATGAGTGCTCAGTCGTTGAGTATATTCAAGACAATGATTGATAGATCTTTGGACTCAAAGGGAATCAAGGGGTATGGGGAGGGAAAGGGAAAGAAAGTGGAGTTAAGATCAGCCATGATTCCATTAAATGCAGGCTCGAGCGGTCGTATGGCCTACTCCTGCTCCTATTTCTTATGTTCTTATATTGTATGACACCTTATTCCATTCAAATAACTGTGCAACATACATTTCTGAAAGTGTTTGTATCCATTGGCTGCAAGTAACATCTGGGATGCATGAGTTAAACAAGTTAGCAGGCTTCCTATTACTTACAGGGATGATATTTTTCTGTTTCATCATGTATAAATTATCCCTATATTAATATACTAGAACTGAATAATTTGAAATAAAATGAATATCAAGTCAGAGAGTTTTTCTAAAATTCATAAGAGATTAATTTAGATGTTATTTGTGTGAAGGCAACCTGACCCTGTAATGAATGGGTTAATATCAAACTGACAGCCATGGATATGGAAAATTGGAGAAAAATATTCCTGAATAATAACTATATTAAAAAAAATAAAATGTCATTGAGGTATCTGGATTCCAAAACAGGAAAAGGATATGAAACAACTAAAAAGTCAGATTGCATCAATTTATTTCCATTTAAACTGTTTCACCAGCTGCCACGTTCTAAAGACTTTTTAGCCACAACTGTCAATCATTGAGTTAAAATCACGTTAGATGTGCTGAGCATATTTTGACAGTTTTCTATTTACATTTTTAAATATTATAATTGTCATATTTTACCACAGGACTGTTTCTCAGCATACAAACAGAAAATGTATTTTAACCAGTAGCTGTCATCCTTTCTATAATATAATTCTTCAATATTTACAAGAAGATTATTTCTTCTAAGTTCCTGATCTTGATTATTTCAAAACAGAGTTTTTGGCCTTGAATTTTCGGGAACACTAACAGTGAGTTAAATGTGCACGTGTTATTGCTGTATAAAAAACCCCAGCTGTTTTTGGTGAGAAAGAGATATACCGTGAACTGTGAATCACCACAAATTGTTGAACAAAGCTCGCTGCCAACTTCCGCGTGAGTTGCAAGAAATTGCTGCACTTGCGCTGCAAAAACAAATTAAATGTGCTGCAAAAAGTTAGGGCTAGTATTTAATGATGCAAGGATCATTTTAACAACAAGATTTATTTGCCTGTAATGTCACTCAACCTTGGAGGCCCAGAAAGGGAACAATTGAAACTGTAGCGTCTCATTCCTGCAGGTATTAAATTGTTCCCAAATGTTTTAAAATGTTTTAATTTTCATTTTTTTCTTGCTTTTCCTTTCTGCCTCTTTTTTTCTCTGTCTTTTAGTCCGATCTTTCTATCTTTCGTTTTTGTTATTTCTCTCTGTATCTAATTGGACTCTAATTCACATAATTCCTTTTCTTCACTCCTCTGTTTCTTTCCCTAGCCTTATATTTAAATATGAAGGAGATCCACACTTGGTCCAATTGTTCCCCAAAGTCCCAGATATCCCATTGCCCTTGTCACGCTGTACTCAGCTCACACTTGCAGCACCAACATTTTTCAAACTGAAGGATGAGTGAAAGTATCCAACTCATAGGGTAGATGATGAGATGTCCCACTCCAGCAAATTCTGGGCGAATATCTATAGGGGATGTTTTCACAAAATCCTCTGTTTCTTCTACTCCTGCATGCTGTGTGGATATGACCAACTTTCCCACAGGCATAGCACTTTGACTGGAAATAGGAGCATTTTGATGGTGGGTGGCTACAATGGCAACAATAGCATCTAAATTTCTGACTCTGAGTCTGTGAACCTGGCTGCCATGGCCTGGTTCTTGCTGAAATCTGGTGAAATCCCCGACTGAGGAAAAGAACTTCCTTTGCAATCTGCCACTATCTCTTCTGCCATTTCCAAGGCTGTAGCCTCATCGCAGGCCTCCTTCCACATCAGCTTATTGCCTTTACTCAAAAGCTTGGCCTGAATTTTACTGTTCCTTAGACCTCCAATGAACATGTCTCTAAGGTTGACGTCTAAGTTGGTCCCATAACCACAGTGATGAGACAGTTTCTTTAATTCAAGAATATAATCAGCAATAAACTCACTTGGCAACTACTTCCTTTCACGGAATGCAACTCAGAGCGCAATTTCATTCTTTGCTGAGCCATAATATGAGCCCAGAATCTCATTTGCTTCAGAATAGTCCAGAGTACTGGGGTCTTGTGGGCAACATTGGTTAAACACCATCTCAAACACATCCGGCCTCATCATGCTGAGGAAAACATTCACTTTATCCTGACCTACAATGTTGTTAGCTTTAAGCCAAATGTGTAACCTTCGTTCATAATTACACTTTGTTAGGGTTGAATTCCCCCATTGTCCCAAAATGTGTCTTCAGTGCCATATTTTGAAAATTACATACTGAGAGCTGTGGCTGAAAACGATTTGCAGACACACGAAGCTATCTGTCAAATTGCTCAAACTGCCTCAATATCGACTTTGGGAATTCCAAAAAGTGTGTCAGAATGTTCTTCAGACTGTAATCTCTCGAATGAGATGTAAAAAAAAAAATCAATCCCATCCTTTTGTCATTATGTTTCGATTGTGTATTCAGAGTAAAACTAACATGAGGACTTTAGTGGGGGCAGCCTTGTTGGAAACTTTATTTACACCTCCCAACAGAGAGCGCAGCAGAGAGGCGGTATACAAAAGATATTACAATATATCACTGGTTATTTTTAGATATCTAGGGCTGGATTTTCAATCAGGGGTCGCGAACCGGAAAAGTGAGCTGGTTCTGGGTCCAAACACCGTACCCGTGCTTTAAGCTTGCCCACTGGGATTTTCAAATCCTCAGCCAATTAAAGGCCAGGGAGCAGGCTCGCTGTCCAATCAGAGATTGCAGGTGCGCTCCCAATGCTGGAGGGGCAATAGGAGGCCCTACAGCTCTCAGTGATCTGGAGCCCCACTGGTTGAGGTGGAAGTTGCCAATCTGAAGATGGTGAGAGAGAGAGAAAGAAGGAGAAGACAAGGTAAGTTTTTTTAATGTTTTAAAAAGCCACAGCTGCCTGGCCATGATTCTGAAGGGGCAACGTCTCCAGGGGATGGCCAGTGGCTATAGCTGTGGCCCAGCAACTGTTATGGGTCCGGAGGGGCCCCGCATGTGATCCATTGCTCCCACCCTGAGCCAAACACGTTGGCCAGGATGTGGTCCAGGCTGAGTTGGGCTGCCTGCATTGCCGATTGGAAATTAAATTCGGTACGGGGACGCGCCTTCAACAGGCCCCGTAATTACCAATAATTGGCCTCAGTTGGCTGCCCACTGCTTCCTGGTCAGGAGCTGATCTGATCCCTAGCCGCCTTCATTCAAATGGGCTTGGGGTCAGAATCGTGGCGGGGAACCAGAACGGAGCACCAGATTACACATCTGCCCACCTCTGATCCAGACCCCGAATGGATTCAAAAATCCAGTCCCATGGCATAGCTTGGAGATTCTCAAAACAAGTGTCTAACATGTGACTCATTTCAGACATCATACTTCAGAGGTCACTGTATTCGCTGACCTATATTGGCTCCCGGTCCAGCGACATCTTGATTTTAACATTCTCATCTTTGTTTTCAAATGCCTCCATCACCTTGATTATCTCCATCTTTGTAATCTCTTTCAGCCTGGCAACTATCCCAGATAAATGTGCTCCTCCAATTCTAGCCTCTTGCACTCCCCCACTTTAATTGCTCAAACATTGGCAGCCGTGCCTTCAGCTGTCAAAGCCCTACGCTCTGGAATTCCCTCTCTAAACCTCTCCACCTCTATACCTCTCCTTCTTTAAGATACTTCTTAAAACCTATGTCTTTTCTCAAGTTTTTGATCAACTGTCCTAATATCTCCTTAAGTGGCTCGGTGGTAAATTTTGTCTGATAATGCCTTGGAGTGTTTTACTATATTAAAGGCGCTATATTAGAACATTACAGCGCAGTACAGGCCCTTTGGCCCTCGATGTTGCGCCGACCTGTGAAACCATCTGACCTACACTATTCCATTTTCATCCATATGTCTATCCAATGACCACTTAAATGCCCTTAAAGTTGGCGAGTCTACTACTGTTGCAGGCAGGGCGTTCCACGCCCCTACTACTCTCTGAGTAAAGAAACTACCTCTGACATCTGTCCTATATCTATCACCCTTCAACTTAAAGCTATGTCCCCTCGTGTTTGCCATCACCATCCGAGGAAAAAGACTCTCACTGTCCACCCTATCTAACCCTCTGATTATCTTATATGTCTCTATTAAGTCACCTCTCCTCCTCCTTCTCTCCAACGAAAACAACCTCAAGTCCCTCAGCCTTTCCTCGTAAGACCTTCCCTCCATACCAGGCAACATCCTAGTAAACCTCCTCTGCACCCTTTCCATAGCTTCCACATCCTTCCTATAATGTGGTGACCAGAACTGCACGCAATACTCAAGATGCGGTCTCACCAGAGTTTTGTACAGCTGCAGCATGACCTCGTGGCTCCGAAACTCGATCCCCGTACTAATAAAAGCTAACACACCATATGCCTTCTTAACAGCCCTATTAACCTGGGTAGCAACCTTCAGGGATTTATGCACCTGGACACCAAGATCTCTCTGTTCATCTACACTACCAAGAATCTTCCCATTAGCCCAGTACTCTGCATTCCTGTTACTCCTTCCAAAGTGAATCACCTCGCACTTTTCCGCATTAAACTCCATTTGCCATCTCTCAGCCCAGCTCTGCAGCCTATCTATGTCCCTCTGTACCCTACAACATCCTTCGGCACTATCCATAACTCCACCGACCTTAGTGTCATCCGCAAATTTACTAACCCACCCTTCTACACCCTCTTCCAGGTCATTTATAAAAATGACAAACAGCAGTGGCCCCAAAACAGATCCTTGCGGTACACCACTAGTAACTATACTCCAGGATGAACATTTGCCATCAACCACCACCCTCTGTCTTCTTTCAGCTAGCCAATTTCTGATCCAAAGCTCTAAATCACCTTCAACCCCATACTTCCGTATTTTCTGCAATAGCCTACCATGGGGAACCTTATCAAACGCCTTACTGAAATCCATATACACCACATCCACTGCTTTACCCTCATCCACCTGTTTGGTCACCTTCTCGAAAAACTCAATAAGGTTTGTGAGGCACGACCTACCCGTCACAAAACCGTGCTGACTATCGCTAATGAACTTATTCTTGTCAAGATGATTATAAATCCTGTCTCTTATAACCTTTTCCAACATTTTACCCACAACCGAAGTAAGGCTCACAGGTCTATAATTACCAGGGCTGTCTCTACTCCCCTTCTTGAACAAGGGGACAACATTTGCTATCCTCCAGTCTTCCGGCACTATTCCTGTCGACAATGACGACATAAAGATCATGGACAAAGGCTCTGCAATCTCCTTCCTAGCTTCCCAGAGAATCCTAGGATAAATCCCATCTGGCCCAGGGGACTTATCTATTTTCACACTTTCCAAAATTGATAACACCTCCTCCTTGTGAACCTCAATCCCATCTAGCCTAGTAGCCTGAATCTCAGTATTCTCCTCGACAACATTTTCTTTCTCTACTGTAAATACTGACGCAAAATATTCATTTAACACTTCCCCTATCTCCTCTGATTCCACACACAACTTCCCACTACTATCCTTGATTGGCCCTAATCTAACTCTAGTCATTCTTTTATTCCTGATATACCTATAGAAAGCCCTAGGGTTTTCCCTGATCCTATCCGCCAATGACTTCTCATGTCCTCTCCTTGCTCTTCTTAGCTCTCCCTTTAGATCCTTCCTGGCTAGCTTGTAACTCTCAAGCGCCCTAACTGAGCCTTCATGTCTCATCCTAACATAAGCCTTCTTCTTCCTCTTGACAAGCGCTTCAACTTCTTTAGTAAACCACGGCTCCCTCGCTCGACAACTTCCTCCCTGCCTCACAGGTACATACTTATCAAGGACACGCAGTAGCTGCTCCTTGAATAAGCTCCACATTTCGATTGTTCCCATCCCCTGCAGTTTCCATCCCCATCCTACGCATCCTAAATCTTGCCTAATCGCATCATAATTTCCTTTCCCCCAGCTATAATTTTTGCCCTGCGGTATATGCCTGTCCCTGCCCATCGCTAAGGTAAACCTAACCGAATTGTGATCACTATCACCAAAGTGCTCACCTACATCTAAATCTAACACCTGGCCGGGTTCATTGCCCAGTACCAAATCCAATGTGGCATCGCCCCTGGTTGGCCTGTCTACATACTGTGTCAGAAAACCCTCCTGCACACATTGGACAAAAACTGACCCATCTAAAGTACTCGAACTATAGTATTTCCAGTCGATATTTGGAAAGTTAAAGTCCCCCATAACAACTACCCTGTTACTCTCGCCCCTGTCGAGAATCATCTTCGCTATCCTTTCCTCTACATCTCTGGAACTATTTGGAGGTCTATAAAAGACTCCCAACAGGGTGACCTCACCTCTCCTGTTTCTAACCTCGGCCCATACTACCTCAGTAGACGAGTCCTCAAACGTCCTTTCTGTCGCTGTAATACTCTCCTTGATTAACAATGCCACCCCCCCCCCACCTCTTTTACCATCTTCTCTGTTCTTACTGAAACATCTGAATCCCGGAAACTGCAACATCCATTCCTGCCCCTGCTCTACCCATGTCTCCGAAATGGCCACTACATCGAGATCCCAGGTACCAACCCATGCTGCAAGCTCACCCACCTTATTCCGGATGCTCCTGGCGTTGAAGTAGACACACTTTAAACCAGGTTCTTGCTTGCCAGTGCCCTCTTGCGTCCTTGTAACCTTATCCCTGACCTCACTACTCTCAACATCCTGTACACTGGCACTACATTTTAGGTTCCCATTCCCCTGCTGAATTAGTTTAAACCCCCCCGAAGAGCACTAGCAAATCTCCCCCCCAGGATATTGGTACCCCTCTGGTTCAGGTGAAGACCATCCTGTTTGTAGAGGTCCCACCTACCCCAGAAAGAGCCCCAATTATCCAGGAAACCAAAACCCTCCCTCCTGCACCATCCCTGCAGCCACGTGTTCAACTCCTCTCTCACCCGATTCCTCGCTTCGCTATCACGTGGCACGGGCAACAACCCAGAGATAACAACTCTGTTTGTTCTCGCTCTAAGCTTCCACCCTAGCTCCCTGAATTTAAATGCCAGTTGTTGTTTTTGTCACACTTCAAAATGTGACAACTATGACAAAAAGAGAACAAAAGTCAGTCATTTCACGCTGGTTTTTATGGCCTAATACCATTGCTATTCTCGAAGGACAAGATCCAGGCATTGAAAAAAACAGATAACCTACAAAAATTTCTGTCAATAATGATTGTCTTACTGATCACTTCCCCACTGGGAGTACATGCGAAATATTAAAAAGACAGCCCAGGTTAAACACTGTTCCATCTGAGCAGCTAAACATCATCATTATGATTCAGATCCCCGTCTACCTATGAACAATGCCTCAGGACATCAGCTAATATCTACACAAGTATGTTTTCACTCCTTAAACCTGAACTTTTATAACATGTAGGTAAGGAATACCTGCCTTTACCTGATTATATTTAGTTTGGCACACATCCTTCACAGGTAATTCATCACACGCTCTGTACTCACTTTCTGTGTTTTTAGATCACAGGCCTCTCAGACCTGGAACAGCCCATTTCCTACAACAAGCCCCTATTTGGGATATGGGTGACATGAAAAGGCAGCATTCATTGCCCATTACTAAGTTGTTGTGAGGCCATAAAGGGTCAAACACATAGGTTGACAACTTGTGTTGGTGGGATTTATTCACTGGGATCCTAGTTCAGTACCATAACCCTACATGCTAGTTACATTGTAATTATAGCAATAAGATTTCCTATGTTTGTTATTTTGAATGAAATTTTAAAAGAGACACTTTTATTCTCATTCTTATGGAGTTGCTTCTTTAGCCTTACTGTCGGAATGTAACAATCATTCAACTGTGAGTATCTTTTGAAGTTGGCCACAATTCCTATACTGATTGATGTTGGGGCACCTGCAAATTTCCATGGCTGATTTCCTGTCTCTTGCACCTCAACAAGTTTTAGTTTCCACCCAGAACAATGTTGATCAGGGCAGAAATGCAGTCAAGGTTGCTCTGATTAAATCTGATCATGCCAAATTTCTGTGCATTACAGAACTATTCCCAAAGCATAGTTTTTAAATTAAGCTTCTATTAGTTAAATGCCACTCACTGAACTTTTAGTATAACTGCATGAGGCACAAAAGCTTGATGTGGATATTGGAAATACTCTGGGAATTCAGCAAAAACAAGAAAAACAAAGAGTGATTTTAATTGCAGTAATGATCCATCTTTAAAAAAATGAAACTGATGTGTCACAATAAACAGTTCCTGCTGGGCAAATATGTGCAATAATGGTCACACCTACAATTTACTGGTATAGCCAGCCAGCCCTATGGAGAGGAGAGACCATGAAAGAGAAATTAGAAAAATCTAGACAATATGATTGGGAAATGACTGGGTGTTCCTGCTTCCAAGTTATTTTTATTTGTTTGCTGCGTAGCCTAGGCATGGTTTTAGGAGGTGCAGACTTGCCTAGCACCTACACCACTACCCCCTCTCGACCTTGTAGGTTGGTATCCAGAGGAAAGACAAAAGTTTATATAACTGGGGCATGTTTGGTGGTGCTAACTTGAGGGAAATACCAACCGCCTAATGGGATGCCACCCCAGATTTTGTCGGGTTTACTCCCTTAGCCATTCGGTCTTGGTGTTGTTGTTGTTACTCTTGAAAGCAGAGTCCTGATTGCCACAAACCTCATTCAAGATGGCTAAGCAAAAGGATAAGCAGCATTACCATAGAATGTGCAATGTGCAATTTTTCAGAAAGCTTTAAATGAAGTTCTTCATGAAAGTCTTTTTTTTATTCGTTCATTTGTGGGATGTGGGCGTCACTGGCAAGGCCAGCATTTATTGCCCATCTCTAATTGCCTTAGAGAAGGTGATGATGAGCTGCCTTCTTGAATCACTGCAGTCCTTGGTGTTAAACTCCAGAAAGCTGGTTATGGAAGGATAATGCTGGAGCCTATATTTACTCAGTTTCACATTTATTGTGCAGAGTAAGAGGATTACAAACATGTAACTCCTCACTCAAAACCCTCCACCAGTCTCAGTGACTGTCTGCTTATAAGTTTTCAACTAAGACCCCCAGTTAACACCCTTCACCTGCATATAATCAAACTATTGATACACAATTAACAGATTAACACTTAGGGTACAGGTACACCAACAGTGCCGTTAGGAAGGGAGTTCCGAGATTTTGACCCAGTGACAGTAAAGGAACGGCGATATAGTTCCAAGTCAGGATGGTGTGTGGCTTGGAGGGGAACTTGCAGGTGGTGGTGTTCCCATGCGTCTGCTGCCCTTGTCCTTCTAGATGGTCGAGGTCGCAGGTTTTGAAGGTGCTGTAGAAGGAGTAATGGTGAGTTGCTGCAGTGCATCTTGTAGATGGTACACACTGCTGCCATTGTGCATCGATGGTGGAGGGAGTGAATGCTTGTGGATGAGGTGCCAGTCAAGTGGGCTGGCTTTGTCCTGGATGGTGTCGAGCTTCTTGAGTGTTGTTGGAGCTGCACCCATCCAGGCAAGTGGTGAGTATTCCAAAACACTCCTGACTTGTGCCTTGTATATAAGAACATAAGAAATAGGAGCAGGAGTAGGCCATTCAGCCCCTCAAGTCTGCCCCACCATTCAATAAGATCGTGGCTGATCTGCCCCAGATCTCAACTCCTCTTTCCTGCCAACTCCTCATAGCCCACAACTCCCCAGTATTTCAAAAATCTATCTACCTCCTCTTTAAATCCTTTCAGTGATCTAGCCTCCACAACGCTCTGGGGTACAGAATTCCAGACATTCACTACCCTCTGAGAGAAGAAATTCCTTCGCATCTCAGTTTTAAATGAGTGTCCCCTTATTCTGTAACTATGTCCCCTAGTTCGAGATTCCCCCACTATTGGAAACATCTTCTCAACATCTTCCCTGTCAAGCCCCCCTTACGTTTCAATAAGATCACCCCTCATTCTTCTAAACTCTAATAACTGGTGAGTAAGTCCTGGTGGGTATTTTTCAACCTGGATTGAATTGTAAGTAATTGTTTTAGCAAGACTTAGTTGATTTATTTTTTTTATTATAATAGTCTTCTAAAGTTTTAAATTTAAAGGGTTTAGTCATGGCAGGAGAGCTTAAAGCTGTGGTTTGCTCCTCTTGCTGCAAGTGGAAATCCGGGAACATTTCCAGTCCCCGGGATCAGCATGTGTGCAGGAAGTGTGTCCAGCTGCAGCTCCTGGAAGCTCGTTTTTCAGAGCTGGAACGGCAGCTGGAAACACTGTGGAGCATCCGCGAGTCTGAGAGCATCGTGGATAGCACGTGTAGAGAGGTGGTCACACCGCAGCTGAAGGGACTTGAGGAAGGAAGGGAATGGGTGACCACCAGGCAGTCCAAGAGAAATAGGCAGGTAGTTCAGGAGTCCCCTGGGGTCCCGCTTGCAAATCGGTATTCCATTTTGGAGGCTGATGAGGCTGGTTCCTCCAGGGAGTGCGGACAGAGCCAAGCTTCTGGCACCACAAGCAGCCTGTCTGAACAGGAAGGGGGCAAGAGAGGAAGAGCAATAGTAATAGGGGATATGAGAAAGCTCTGGCTGGTAAAAGTAGGGAAAATCCCAAGATATTCTATAAGTATATCAATGGGAAGAGGATAACCAGGGAAAGAGTAGGACCCGAAAGGGACCAAGGGGGAAATCTGTGGGTGGAGCCAGAGGACATTGGTAGGGTGTTGAATGAATACTTCACATCTGTCTTCACCCAAGAGAATGAGGATGTAGATATGGAACTCAGAGAGAGAGACTGTGAGGTTCTTGAGCAAATTGTCATAGGGAGTGACAAGGTATTGCAGGTTTTGGCAGGCTTAAAAGTGGACAGATCTCTAGGTCCGGACGATTTGTGTCCCAGGATGCTGTGGGAGGCGAGAGTGGAGATTGCAGGGGCTCTGACCCAAATTTTTAATTCCTCTCTAGCCACGGGGAGGTGCCAGAGGACTGGAGAACTGCTAATGTGGTCCCACTATTTAAGAAAGGTTGTAGAGATAAGCCAGGGAACTACAGACCAGTGAGTCTCACACCAGTGGTAGGGAAACTATTGGAGAAAATTCTGAAGGAGAGAATCTATCTCCACTTGGAGAGGCAAAATTTGATTAGGAATAGTCAGCATGGCTTTGTTAGAGAGAGGTCATGCCTAACAAATTTGATTGAATTTTTTGAGCATGTGACCAGGTGTGTAGATGAGGGTAGTGCAGTTGATGTAATTTATATGGATTTCAGCAAAGCCTTTGACAAGGTCGTACATGGGAGACTTATCATGAAAGCAAATGCACATGGGATACAGGGTAACTTGATAAGGTGGATTCAAAATTGGCTTAGCTGTAGGAGACAGAGAGTGATGACAGACGGCTGTTTTAGTGACTGGAAGCCAGTGTCCAGTGGCGTACCACAGGGAATCTGTGCTGGGTCCCCTATTGTTAGTCATTTATATAAACGACATAGATGATTATGTGGGGGGTAGGATCAGTAAGTTCGTGGATGACACAAAGATTGGCCGAGTGGTTAACAGTGAGGTTAAGTGTCTTGGGTTACAGGAAGATATAGGCGGGATGGTCAAATGGGCAGAAAAGTGGCAGATAGAATTTAACCCTGAAAAGTGTGAGGTGATACACTTTGGAAGGAGTAATGTGACACAGAAGTATTCAATGAATATCCTGACACTGGGAAGTTCCGAGGAACAAAGAGACCTTGGCGTGTTTGTCCATAGATCTCTGAAGGCAGAAGGGCAAGTTAATAGGGTGGTGAAAAAGTCATATGGGACACTTGCCTTTATCAATCGAGGCATAGATTACAAAAGCAGAGAGGTCATGTTGGAGTTGTATAGAACTTTGGTAAGGCCACAGCTGGAGTACTGTGTGCAATTCTGGTCGACACATTATAGGAAGGATGCGATTGCAGTGGAGGGGGTGCAGAGGCAATTCACCAGGATGTTGCCTGGGATGGAACATTTAAGCTATGAAGGGAGGTCGGATAGGCTTGGGTTGTTTTCGCTGGAGCAGAGAAGACTGAGGGGTGACCTGATCGAGGTGTACAAGATTATGAGGGGCATGGACAGGGTGGATAGGGAGCAGCTGTTACCCTTAGTTGAAGGGTCAGTTACGAGGGGACACAAGTTTAAGGTGAGGGGCAGGAGGTTTAAGGGGGATTTGAGGAAGAACTTTTTTACCCAGAGGGTGGTGACGGTCTGGAATGCCCTGCCTGGGAGGGTGGTAGAGGTGGGTTGCCTCACATCCTTTAAAAAGTACCTGGATAAGCACTTGGCACGTCATAACATTCAAGGCTATGGGCCAAGTGCTGGCAAATGGGATTAGGAAGACAGGTCAGGTGTCTTTAATGCATCGGTGCAGACTCGATGGCCAAAGGGCCTCTTCTGCACTGTATTATTCTGTGATTCTGTGAATAAAGGCCTAACCTGTTTAGCCATTCTTGATAAGTCAACCCCTTCATCCCAGGAATCAGCCTAGTGAATCTCTTTTGAACTGCCTCCGATGCCAGTATATCCTTTCTTGAATACGGGGACCAAAACTGTACACAGTACTCCAGATGCGGCCTCACCGACATTGTAACAAGACTTCCCTGTTTTTAAACTCCAACCCCTTAGCAATAAAGACCAAAATTCCATTTGCCTTCTTAATTACTTGCTGCACCTGCATGCTAACTTTTTGTGTTTCATGCACAAGAACACCCAGATCCCTCTGTGCTGCACTTTTTTGAAGTCTCTCTCCATTTAAATAATAGTCTGCCTTTTGATTCTTCCTACCAAAGTGCATGACCTCACACTTTCCTACATTAAACTCCATTTGCCAAGTTTTTACCCACTCACTCAACCTACCTATATCCCCTTGCAGATTCCTTATGTCCTCATCACAACATGCCCTCCCACCTATTTTTGTATGGTCAGAAAATTTGGATATATTACACTCTGCCCCCTCCTCCAAGTCATTAATATAGATAGTAAATAATTGAGGCCCTAGGACTGATCCTCGTGGCACTCCACTAGTTACATCTTTCCAACCTAAAAAAAGACCCATTAATCCCGACTCTGTCTTCTGTGAGTTAACCAATCTTCAATCCATGCTAATATATTACCCCCAATACCGTGAGCTCCTATCTTGTGCAATAATCTTTTATGTGGCACCTTTTCGAATGCCTTCTGGAAATCTAAATACACTACATCTACCAGTTCTCCTTTATCAACTCTGCTTGTTATATCCTCAAAGAACTCTTGCAAATTTGTCAAAAGTGTTAAGCTTTTCTAAATGTCCTGCTATTTCTTCCTGAATAATGGACTCTAGCATTTTCCCAATGACCGATGTTAGGCTGACTGGCCTACAGTTTCCTGCTTTTTGTTTCCCTCCCTTCTGAGCAGGGGCGTCACATTAGAGGTTTTCCAATCTGCTGGGACCCTCCGGAATCCAATGAGTTCTGGAATATTTCGACCAATGCCTCCACTATCTCTGCAGCCACTTCCTTCAAAACCCTTGGATGTAGGCCATCAGGTCCTGGTGACTTGTCTGCCTTTAGTCCCATTAGTTTGTCAAATACGTTGTCCCTCGTGATAGAGACTGTTACAGCTCCTTGCTTATCTGATATCTGTGGGATGTTTATAGTGTCCTCTACCGTGAAGACCGATGCAAAATATTGGTTTAAATTATCTGCCATTTCCCTGTTCCTCGTTATCAATTCTCCAGTCGCATCCTCCAAGGGTCCCAAGCTCACTTTAGCTACTCATTTTCTTTTTATATACCCGTAGAAGCTCTTGCTGTTTGTTTTTATATTTCTTGCCAATTTACTTTCATAGTCAATTTTCTCCCTCTTTATTAGCTTTTTAGTCATCTGCTGCTGGTTCCTAAAAAAAATTCCCAATCCTCTGGCCTACCACTAGTTTTCACCACTTTGTATGCCTTAGTTTTTGATTGGATACCCTCCTTGACCGCCTTTGTTAACCATGGGTGGTTCATCCTTCTCATCGAGTCCTTTTTTTTGACCAGGATAAATTTTTGTTGAGCATTATGAAATTTCTGCTTAAATGTCTGCCACTGCTCATCCACTGACCCTTAGTCTATTTTCTTAGCCCAGTTTAGACAACTCTTTCTTCATACCTCTGTAATTGTCCTTGTTTAAGTTGAAGACACTGGTTTGAGACCCGAGTTGCTCGCCCTCAAACTGAATTTGAAATTCTACCATGTTGTGATTGCTACCCCATAGAGGATCCTAAACTACGATATCTCTTATTAATCCTACCTCATTACACATTACTAGATCTAAAATAGCCTGTTCCCTGGTAGGTTCTGCAATGTATTGCTCTAAGTAACAATCCCTGATGCACTCTACAAATTCGTCTTCCATGTTACCTCTGCCAATCTGATTCGTCCAGTCAATATGCAGATTAAAATCACCCATGACAATTGTATGCCCTTCTTACACGCCTCCGTTATTTCCCGATTTATACTTTGTCCTGCAGTGAGGCAACTGTTTGGAGGCCTATAAACGACTCCCACCAGTGACTTCTTACCCTTGCTATTCCTTATTTCCACCCAAACTGATTCCACAACACGATCTATTGCAGCTATATCACTACTCACCACTGCACTGATACCTTCCTTTATTAACAAAGCTACCCCACCGCCTTTTCCTTTTTGCCTATTTTTCTGGAACGCCAAATACCCTTGAATATTGAGTTCCCAGTCTTGGTCATCCTGCAGCCACGCCTCTGTAATAGCTATCAAGTCATACTCATTAATTTCTATTTGTGCCATCAACTCATCTATCTTGTCACAATTGCTGCGTGCATTCAGATAAAGAGCCTTAAGCTTTGACTTTTTACCATTATTACTCATTCTGGTTCTAATTTCTGCTGCACTCTTCTGCTTATATTTTCTGCCCTTTCCTGTCATACTTTACCATTCGCCTCTTCACTACCTTGCACCTCTGCTCTTTCGTTTCTTTTTGATTTTTTAAACTTCCCTTCAATTGAACCCTCCCCCTGTCCCTGGTGGACAGGCATTGGGGAGACAGGAGGTGAGTTACTCACCACAGAATTCCCAGCCTCTAAACTTCTCTTGTAAGCACCACAGTATTTATGTGGCTGGTCCTGTTCAGCTTCTGGTCAAAGGTAACCCCCAGGATGTTGATAGTGGGAGATTCAGTGATCATAATGCCATTGAATGTCAAGGGGGGATTGTTAGATTCTCTCTTGTTGGGGATGGTCATTGCCTGGCACTTGTATGGTACAAGTGTTACTTGCCAATTATCAGCCCAAGCCTGGGTGTTGTCCAGGTCTTGCTGCATCTGGACATGGGCTGCTTCAGTATCTGGGGAGTCGCAAATGATGATGAACATTGTGCAATCATCAGCGAACATACCCACTTCTGACCTTATGATGGAAGGAAGCAGCTGAAGATGGTTGGGCCATGACACTACACTGAGGAACTTCTGCAGCAATGTCCTGGGAATGCAATGATTGACCTCCAAAACCACAACCATTTTCCTTTGTGGTAGGTATGACTTCCAACCAGCGGAGAGTTTTCCCTCTGATTCCCATTGAATCCAGCTTTGATAGGGCTCCTTGATGCCATACACGGTCAAATGTTGCCTTGATGTAAAGGGCAGTCAATCTCACCTCACCTCTGGACCTCTGGAGTTCAGCTGTATTGTTCCTGTTTGGACCAAGGCTGTAATGAGGTCAGGAGCTATGTGGCACTGGCGGAACCCAAACTGAGTATGAGTGAGTAGATTATTGCTGAGCAAGTGCCACTTGATAGCACTGTCGATGACCCCTTCCATCATTTTTCTGATGATTGAGCGTAGACTGATCGGGTGGTAACTGGCCAGGTTGGATTTGTCCTGCTTTTTGTGTACATAACATACCTGGGCATTTTTCCACATTGCCGGGTAGATGCCAGTGTTGTAGCCATACAAGAATAGCTTGGCTAGGGGCACAAGTCTTCAGTACTACTGCCAGAACGTTGTTGGGGTCCATAGCCTTTGCACTATCCATTGCCTTCAGCTGTTTCTTGATATCACGTGGATTGGTTCAAGACTGGCATCTATGATGCTGGGGACTTCAGGAGGTCAAGATGGATCATCCACTCGGTACTTCTGGCTGAAGATTGTTGCAAATGCCTCAGCCTTTCTTTTGCACTGATGTGTTGGGCTCCCCCATCATTGAGGATAGGGATATTTGTGGAGACTCATCCTCCTGTTAGTTGTTTAATTGTCCACCACCATTCACGACTGGATGTGGTAGGACTACAGAGCGTATATCTGATCCCTTAGTTATGGGATCGCTTAGCCCTGACTATTGCATGCTGCTTCCATTGTTTGGCATGCATGTGGTCCTGTGTTGTAGCTCCAGCAGGCTGAAACTGAAAATGAAAGCAAGAGGAGTTCAAGGTAAAACTTTGATGTAGATAAGAAATTGGTTGGAAATCAGGAAGCACTAGGCCCTCATTAGGGGAGTGATGTCAGTTTAGGGGGCATACCTGATTCCTGAAGTCAGCACACTATGGGGCAGTTGGACACAATTCATATACACCCAACTTCAGGTTGCGCTTGTACCCAATCAAAAAATCTAGGCTTATGGGTCAGAGAATGCCATGTGCTAACTGTGCAGTGCCCTGGTCAGACAACACCTTGAGTAATGGCCTGGATTTTGTGCTTGTAATGGTGGTGCAATTGTCAGTGTTGGTCGTCGTTTATCTGTGAATCTGACAGCAATTTCTGGCATCTGTACATTCACAGTTAGATATGGAAAACTGGAAGTTTCTGTCAGGGATACCCTGCTCCTCTACAAAGTGCGCAACTGCAGTCTTCGCAGAGAAATCAATGATTTGATGTGAACTTCATTTCGCTGTATAAACCATTGAAAATGTTAAGTCTTGTTAAATTAAACATAACTGAGTTTTTAATGGCTTGCTAAGTTGCAATTACTGCTGAACATCCTGTCTGGCCCTGAAAATCTAATTTTAGAAGTCTGGAGCTCATCCCCTCCATTCCATGATAAAACATCCAGAGATTTGTTTGTTTACTATATTTCGTCTTATATCTTAATGTGTATGTCCCAATCTTTATCTCACTTTCTGTAAAATGATTAAAAAGTGAAAGATAATTAGTGCTTTTCAATTCCTGGTTTGCTGTTTGTGAGAATATTTCAATCTGATTGGCTGCTCAGCCTGCTTAATGATTTCACTGTTCCTGGATGTCAGAAATTCCCTATAGATAGTCCCAGAATGAAACTGGCATCATCGTAAGGGAAATCAATACCACAGTGCTTATTAGATCTATATGGGCAGCTTTCTTTGAGGTTAGTCTGAGAACTGTCCCTTCGCCACGGACTGCAAAATCTAGGCCATTGTCTTCATTCGCGTCATGAGGACATGAGGCAAACATTCAGATCATGGAGACAAAGCAAAGAAGAGCTACGAGATTGGGCTTTAGTTTCATAGAAATGAGGTACAGGGAAAGTCTGAAGAAATTGAGCTTCTTTTGCTTTGGAAGAAGGAAACTAAAAGAGAACCTTACAGATGTACAAGATATATAAGGTCAGTCCACATCACAATTTCAAGATGTGACAGGATAGTAGAATAATGAGGCTTGGTGTAAGCTTTTGAAAGGCCCAGTTAGGATGGATATTAAAAAAAACAACCCAACTGAGTGTTCTACAGTAGGAATGGTTTTTCATGCAGAATAATGGAGACAACAGCCTTCGACACATTCAAAAAATGGTTGGGATGATGTGATTTGGAAAGGGAATGGGGAATTGTAATTTTATCAGATGAATGAGAAGACTGAATTAACATAAAAGCAAAATACTGCGGATGCTGGAAATCTGAAATAAAAACAAGAAATGCTGGAACCACTCAGCAGGTCTGACAGCATCTGTGGAAACAGAAGCAGAGTTAACGTTTCGGGTCAGTGACCCTTCTTCGGAACTAGCAAATATTAGAAATGTCAAAGGTTACAAGCAAGTGAGGCAGGGGTGGGGCAAGAGATAACAAAGGAGAAGGTGTAGATTGGACAAGGCCACATAGCTGACCAAAAGGTCATGGAGCAAAGGCAAACAATATGTTAATGGTGTGTTGAAAGACAAAGGTTGAACAGCAGCAAGTACAAACATGAAAAAAAACAGTGGGTAAGCAAACTGAACAAACTAAGATGAAATGAAATAAACATGAAAAAAAGAGTTGTAAAAAATGTAAAAAAGAAAAAATAACTAAAAATAAAAGTAAAATGGGGGGCCCGTCATGCTCTGAAATCGGTAGATAAGATGCTGTTCCTCAAGCTTGCGTTGATGTTCTATGGAACATTGCAGCAATCCCAGGACAGAGATGTGAGCATGAGAGCAGGGGGGAGTGTTGAAATGGCAAGCAACCGGAAGCTCAGGGTCCTGCTTGCGGACTGAGCGGAAGTGTTCTGCAAAGCGGTCACCCAGTCTGCGTTTGGTCTCCCCAATGTAGAGGAGACCACATTGCGAGCAGCGAATACAGTATACTACATTGAAAGAAGTACAAGTAAATCGCTGCTTCACCTGAAAGGAGTGTTTGGGGCCTGGGATAGTTAGGAGAGAGGAGGTAAATGGGCAGGTATTACACCTCCTGCGATTGCAGGGGAAGGTGCCATGGGACGGGGTTGAGGTGGTGGGGGTAATGGAGGAGTGGACCAGGGTGTCGCGAAGGGAACGATCCCTTCAGAATGCTGACAGGGGAAGGGAGGGGAAGATGCGTTTGGTAGTGGCATCACGCTGGAGGTGGCGGAAATGGCGGAGGATGATCCTTTGGATATGGAGGCTGATGGGGTGGAAAGTGAGGACAATGGAAAGTGAATCCTGTCACAGTTCTGGGAGGGAGGGGAAGGGGTGAGGGTAGAGGTGCGGGAAATGGGCCGGGCACGGTTGAGGGCCCTGTCAACAACAGTTGGGGGGAATCCTCGGTTGAGGAAAAAGGAGGTCATATCAGAAGCACCGTCATGGAAGGTAGCATCATCAGAGCAGATGCGTCGGAGACGGAGAAACAGGGAGAATGGAATGGAGTCCTTACAGGAGGTAGGGTATGAAGAAGTGTAGTCGAGGTAGCTGTGGGAGTCGGTGGGCTTATAACAGATATTAGTAGACAACCTATCCCCAGAGAGGGAGACAGAGAAGTCGAGGAAGGGAAGGGAAGTGTCAGGGATGGACCATGTAAAGGTGAGAGAAGGGTGGAAATTGGAAGCAAAGTTGATAAAGTTTTCGAGTTCGGGGAGGGAGCAGGAAACGGCACCGATACAGTCATCAATGTACCGGAAAAAGAGTTGGGGGAGGGGGCTCGACATATCCGACAAAAAGACAGGCATAACTAGGACCCATGCAGGTACCCATAGCAACACCTTTTACTTGAAGGAAATGAGTGGAATTGGAGGAGAAGTTGTTCAATGTGAGAACAAGTTCAGCCAGGCGGAGGAGGGTGTTGGTGGATGGGGCCTCTGTTCAAGGAAGAAGCGGAAAGCCCTTAAACCATCCTGGTGGGGGATGGAGGTGTAGGATGATTGGACGTCCATAGTGAAGAGGAGGCGGTTGGGACCAGGAAACTGGAAATTGTCAAAATGACGTAGGGCGTCAGAAGAGTCATGGATGTAGGTGGGAAGAGACTGGACCAGCGGAGAAAAGATAGAGTCAAGATAGGAAGAAATGAGTTCAGTGGGGCAGGAGCAGGCTGACACAATGGGTCTGCCGGGACAGTCCCGTTTGTGCGTTTTGGGAAGGAGGTAGAAGCGGGCTGTCCGGGGTTGCAGGACTATGAGGTTGGAAGCTCTAGAGGGAAGATCTCCAGAGGAGATGAGGTCAGTGACAGTCCTTTGGACAGTGGCTTGATGTTCGGTGGTGGGGTCATGGTCCAGAGAGAGGTAGGAAGAAGTGTCTGTGAGTTGGCGTTGAGCTTCTGCAAGGTAGAGGTCGGTACGCCATACAACAACAGCACCACCCTTGTCTGCAGGTTTGATGACCATGTCGGGGTTCGACCTGAGAGAACGGAGTACCTCAAGTTCAAAGTGGGACAGGTTAGAATGAGTAAAGGGGGCAGAGAAATTGAGATGACTAATGTCTCGCCGACAGTTTTCAATGAAGAGATCAAGAGTGGGTAAGAGGCCAGGGGGAGGGTTCCAGGTAGAGGGAGAATGCTGGAGGCGGGTGAATGGGTCTGCTGGTTGGGAGGAGGAATCCTGGTCAAAGAAACTGGGCCTGACTGGGGGAAAAATGTTCACAAGCCATGCAGGAACGAAGAAGTGTGAGCTACCACCCTACTAAATGGGCGGCACAGTGTCGCAGTGGTTAGCAGCACAGCCGCACAGCTCCAGGGACCCGGGTTCAATTCTGGGTACTGCCTGTGCGGAGTTTGCAAGTTCTCCCTGTGACCGCGTGGGTTTTCGCCGGGTGCTCCGGTTTCCTCCCACAGCCAAAGACTTGCAGGTGATAGGTAAATTGGCCATTGTAAATTGCCCCTAGTGTAGGTAGGTGGTAGGAAATATGGGATTACTGTAGGGTTAGTATAAATGGGTGGTTGTTGGTCGGCACAGACTCGGTGGGCCGAAGGGCCTGTTTCAGTACTGTATCTCTAAATAAAAATAAAATAAAATAAAGTGGTTACTGTTGCTTCCATTTTATGCTCGTAAAATGGGCACAATGATGTTGAGTTTAGGACCCCAGTTTGTATGTGTATCATTTTGAAGTCCAATAGGTGTGTGCTAGATGCCAGGCTTTTAATTAGTAGACTAGCAGATCTCCTGTATTCATGGTGAGTCCATCGTTAAAAGGGTGGGAGAGGGGTGCACATGGTCACTAAGAAAAGAGGTCTGCAACAAATATCCTCAGAGACAGTGAAATAAGTGTTTTTTAGTTGAGTCCTGTAAAATAAATAGTGACCTACTTACTTATTCCAGGTAGATCGCAGCAATTTCTCTCCTCACTACACACACATCTACCTGAGTGGAGGAGATTATAAAGCTCAGTTTCTAGTTTTACTTATGGGCACCTGACTCACAGTTCTGTACCTCTTTCACTGTCTTTTAGTAAATAGATACATTTTCTGGCACAAATGCACTCTCAAAGTTCTAGTCTGTTATTTTGCTTCTCAACAAGGTAACATAAATCATCTCCAAGTTCCCCTCCTTGTCACACCAGTCTGATTGGGACGTATATTGCTGTTCCTTCATCATCATTGGGCCAATGTTCTGGAATTCCCTACCTAACAGCTCGCTGGAGGCAGCATCCTTAAAAAGACAGCAGCAGTTCAAGAATGGGGCTCATCACCACCTCCTCAGAGTGAATAAGGTTGGGTGTTAAATGTGGCCTTGTCCTTCCTACCACCAAACTAAGAACAATTTTTTTAAAATTGTGGGACCAACCAGCAGACACTGACCTATACCCCAGAATTCAGGATGCGCAGGAGTAAGTGGGGAGGGGACAGGGGGGGAGGGGAGAAAAGTCCAGGGTTCAGAGACACTTAGATCTCTGTAATTTCTGCATTTCTGCGAACAGTTTCTCTTGGATTGTTTTGCTCCATAAGAAACTCTCCAGAGTGTGCATAGCAAAGGCCAAAACATGAAAACATGTGCAGATCTAATTATGATGAAGCTCGGCCTCACACATCACCAGGAAATTGCATGTCTAGTCTGGGAAGTTGAAACTCTCAGTATAACCTCAATTATTTCTTAAGTGGAAACTGCAACTTTATGTAACAGCAATTGTAAACATTTGTAATGAAATTGATGTAACATCCAGTAAACAGGCATTCTTCCATTGTCATTCCACCAAATTCCATTTATGCTGTTGGCTAAACTGCTATGATTGCAGGTTTTGATTTAATTATACAACATATTTTCTGTATTAGAATTGTATGTGTTTCACTTGTGCGGTTTCCTTCTCATACGCCTACATTTTTGTACTAGTGCATCAGAGTCCCAGCCATAATCAAATGGGTTGGTCACCAAAAGTATTTTCGGAGTTAGTTAGAATATTTATATTTTGGACTTTGGGCACAGCATAGTTATGTACCCTTATTTTAATGATTCAGTATATTTGATTAAATAAATAACTTTGCGCAGTCTTTTTTAATGTTTCTGCCAATATCCTGTGCCATCACTGTTAGTCAGTGATGGTGAGTTGCAATCAATACTACTTTAGAACCATCGGGGAGTTACGCCCTGTAACACAATGTATTATCAGTGCAACTGATTCACAGTAATTCCATATTTACTCCATAATATTCTGAAATCTTTTAGAGAATCAAATGCATTTTACAGTGAAAACTTTAAATTACTTTTATTATCATATATCCCTTTGCCTGTGCATTTATTTTTGATCTGTCACTTTACTAAATCCCAGCATATACAGGAAGATGGAATGGAACATGTAGCAGATTAGATGGAGGGTACACAGCCGAAATGTCAATACAGAGAGGCTGACTAACCTGCTGTGTATTTCAGCATTTTCTGTTTCCATTTCTGATGCCCAGCATATGCTCAGATCTCTCTTCAACTGGGAAATAAAAATCAAGGCATTTAATTACTGCTCATTTAAATATTTAGATTAAGGCAGCGGGGGTGGGGGGGCCACACTGAGGTCCCCCGCCACCGATAATATGCGGTGGGCCCTTCTCTACGTCGGGGGTCCAGGTGGGCCTCTCCCCGCAGAATTTTACGGGCTCTTCCCCCCGCTGCAACTCTTGGCATCGAGGGGCTTGTAAAATTCAGCCCATTCTCTTCCAATGGTCAACACACTAAATGATTACTTCTTGGAAGCAGTCACTGAGAAAGCAGTGATAATAGGCCACCCATCATAAACTGGTTCCACAACTAAACTTAATGGCTGTGACATTCCTTCCATGGAGGTCTTAGATAAATTTCAAACCAATTTCATAATAAACCAATAAATTTCATACAAGGCTACAGGCCAAGTGCTGGAAAATGGGATGAGAATTGTTAGGTGCTTGATGGCCGGCACAGACATGATGGGCTGAAGGGCCTGTTTCTGTGCTGTATAACTCTATAACTCTATGACTCTAATTAAGCCCAAGGACATGTAAGTCTGGACATGGGCCTGGATTTTAGTCTGGAGGCATGTTCCATGCAGGGTGGCATTGGGGGGTGGGTGGGTGTGGTGGTTTGTGAGAGCTGTTTTGAGGTTAGGAAACCTAGAAGAACAAATTTCCTGAATGTCCTTCAGGTTTTTTTTCTGTCAGTTTCTCGCTCACAGGCAGCCTGATTGACAGGCTGGAGGCCTGCAACACAAGGTCACAGCCAAGGAGAGAATGTAAGTGGGGGTGGGCGGTCTGATGGCAGCTGTGGGGAGCAGATGGGAGTTGCAGAGGGGTCCAGTGATGGTTGGGAAGTCCGATTGTGGCCAGGGGTTGGGGCGGGGGTGTCCAATGGTGCAGAGCAGACTGATTGAGAGGTGTGTTTACTGGATAGCTTGTTAGAACTGAAGGAAGTACTCCTGTTCCCGTGGCCCACAAGCAGTAAACTTATTTACCTCATGTATTCAGCCCTTCTTGTCTCATTTCACCTGTCAGATTTCCTTAGGCCTGGGAAACCTGGCCAAACATGAGTTAAAATAGAATGACTGTTAAAATAAAGGTAGGCATCCCATTATAATATTTAAATGACCAGCCTATCTCCTGTGAGTGGCCCTTGTTGTGCCTTTGTTAAAACTGGAATTTGGTGGGTTTGAGGAGAGTTGTGTTATTGTTTCAGATTTTTAACATTTTAACACTTCACCCGGCCCAAACGCACCCCTTTTTGGGGGTTAAGTTCCCCTCATGTGTATATCCAAGAGCACGGTTAAGGGCAAATTCCATAAAGAGATGACAATCATTTATGCAGGGTCAATGAACACACAGGAGGTCATATTAGATTGCAAACATGTCAACTTGCACCTAGTTTCAGCAAAGGTGACAAAAAAAATCCTGGTAACTACAAACCATCAACTTTACATCAATAATTAGCAGAGTAATAGAATTATTAAGAACAAAATTATTTAATTATAAAAAAATAGCCCAATAAATATGAGGCAATATTGTTTCAGAAAGGAACTTTCCCCTGAGAAGTCTCCTTGATTTTTTTTTGAGGAAATGGGATCCCAAGTGGATGTTGAAAAGGCCTGAGATGTTGCACACCTGGATAGCCAGACATCCCTTGATAAAGCCCAATATGAAAGGTTCTACAGTAGCTCAAGGCAGTGGCTGTTTTGTCCTAGGTAAACACAGAGCTAGCTAAGAAATAGGCTGAAAGAGAGGACAGTGGGAAGCAGTTAGAAGAGTGATGTCAGGCTGAGCAGAAGCACTGAGGGGAGTTCACTTGGATCACTAGAAGTTCAACTGTTTCCAAACTACATAACCAAGCTGGATTCAGGAACACAATAAAATTTGATCAAATTCCAGATGTTACTAAACTAGGAGGGATCTGCTGAAGCAGGCAAAGAGCTACAAAGGCATAGAATTATGGCAGATGAATTGCAATACAGATCTGTGCAAAGTATTACACATTGGAACAAAAATGGGGTACATACTTACATGACGGATAATGCTGAACTGCCTGGAAGGGAGGAGATTGATAGTACAATCAACACTGACCATATCCTGTAGTTGCAGAGCAACAATCTACAAAGCAAGGCATTAATGAGCTATATAGAGTATAAGGCTGAGGCTGACAGGCTAGTACCTTGAATACTACAGGCAGTTCTAATCCTTGAAGCACAAGAAGAAAAGGAAACTCATAGTTTCCTGTCTTGAAGGAAGATGAATGAGCAGGGACATAATATGAGATATCAGATGGAACAGACAAGACTAATTCAAAAACTATTTCAAGTTAAACTACAACTGCAGAATATGAAAACATAGGCACAACCCATTAAAAGGTAAGTCCAGGATTGATATTAAGAAGCACTTCTTGCAAAGAGAGATCAATAACTGGATAGATGTCTGCATAGGGCAATGGAGGCAAAATCTCTGGAGTCATTCAACAGCCAGTTGGAAGCTGTGATGGAGGGATGAAAGGATGAGCTAATTGGGCTGAATGGCCTCCCTCTGTACTCATCTTTGCCATGATTAATCTAGTTACATGTTTCTAATCTGCTGCAGCACTATTGAAATAATGGACGATAAGTGCTTTGAGATGTGATAAGTGCTATATAGAAGAAAAATCTTTTTTTTCTAAGCATGACTCGACCCAACCTGGAACCTGAGAAATGGTGGCCCTAAAAATCAGACAAATCAGGGAGCCCAAATTTGAATCTTGTATTTCTATAACTATCCAAACGACATAACTTTTACTTTTTCATAATTTATTTGTGCTTGTAAGTACAAATAGTCATCAATATTTCAGGAGAAAGGGCTAAAGTTGGCTGTTAACATAGATTGAAAAACATCAAACAAAATCAAATTTATGGGGTACAATCCAAAATAAGAAAGCTCCAAGGTCCTTTAAGGATCTCAGCTGACAAAAGAATGTAAAAATGCTTATAGTTTAATTCTAAACACTGTATAAAAGGGGATACCATAGCAGAAACCCTCCACATCCACCTCTGGAGGTCTCTTCTCTTGAACAGTCACCTGTGGCCTCCAATACTAAGAGCAAATCCATGCCCCAGTCCTCTACAGTACAGGGGCTTTGTGGGTCTGTCTTTGATCCCGTACAGTTAGTCAGCAACTGACGAGAAGAGTAGAAAGGGAAATGGTCTCTGCAATATCTGAGTTAAACAAGAATGCAAGACCACATCAGGGAGTTAAGCTCATTTTATTTCAAGGAGATTTTCCAGCACATCAAGGGATTTTACCATCTTAGATTTCTACCCATTTGTTTCAACTCCAGTCTTCCAAAATAAACCTAACTTTATAGATTGTATTTTTAATAAGCTACTTCAAAAATAATTACAAAAAAATAAGAGTTGAGGAGTCAAGACTATTCAGCCACTGAAAGTGCTTTGCCTGCAGATGAACAGTATCCTATACAAACATAGTGTTGTTAGCTGAAATCACCCTTAAGTAAATCATGTCATTTTTTCTAGGAAGCATATAAACCAGGCCAATATGAACATTGAGAACTAAAGCCCACTGGTTGGAAAATCTTACCAGTATTGAGGTGACACCCTTCTTATTTAATCCACTGGACAAGTGTTAAATTCAGACAGAAATCCCTGTATTTAAACTATGTACTATCAAAGTACAATAAGTTCCATTTGCTAAGTTTTAAACTATTACCAAAGTACTATACATGTTACATCCTCAGACTAAAAATTGTTAAAGGAAAACAAATTAAACACATCCCAGAGTGAAATTTATCCCCAACTCTTGTAATACCAAAATTAAGTCATAAAGCACTTTTACACTGATGCTGTACAGAAGGCCTGAGACCCCCAGTCAGCACCGCTTTCCCTGTTTTACATATGCCAGTGTGTTGATAGAACCACTGCAGTTGTTAGTTGTGGCTCAATGGTAGCACTGTTATCTCTGAGTCAGAAGGCTGAGGGGTCAAACCACGCTCCAGAAATGTGAGCACATTGTAGTTTTTTGATTGATCTGGGTTTGATTGTATTAGTCTGTCCACTTATCTGTGTTCACTGTGTTTGATTGCTTAAGCCTATGGGTGGAGCCTAAGAGTTAAAACTGAAATTAGAAGGTTCTACAGCAAAAGAAAACACACAGCTCTGGGGAGACATTGTACTGAGATCCTGTAAGAACAATTATATTTTAAAGTGTTGTAAATAAACCAGTTGGTGATTTAATACAAGTATGATATCTGCATTGCTCTGAGATAGATCAGATATACATATTGTATCCAGCAACCTGGTGTAAACATAACACACATAACTCAGGTTGACACTTCAGTGCAGTACTGAGGAAGTGCTCAACATTGGAGGGACTGTCTTTCAGATGAGATGATAAACCAAGGCCCTGGCTGCCTTCTCAGGTGGACATAAAGGTTTCCAGTGCACTATTCAAGGAGAAGCTGGGGAGTTCCCCTGGTGTCCTAGCCAACATTTATCCCTCAAACAACATCTAAAACTGACAATTTATTTCATTACTGTGTGCTATATTTCCTACATTACAACAGTGACTACAGTCCAAAAGTATATCATTAGCTATTAAACGCTCTGGGATGTCCTGAGGTTGTGAAAGGTGCTGGTTAAATGTAAGTTCTTTTTTAAAGTACTAACAGAAAGCAATTCTGCCTCTGATGGTCACTCTGAGGCCTGAGGAAATGTCAACACACTTCTCATTGAGAGAGATGAACAACTGATAGTATAGTGCTCTTATCCCTGCCACCAACAATGCACAATCAGTATAAAATAAAGCAGTTTAGAAAATCTCAATGATTCATCTTAAATTTGGGAATGCCATTCCAAGGTCGTGACTGCATTCAATTGATTATGATCTGATTGAATTCAAATTGGCCTATAAAATCAGAACACTTCCTGGATTAGTATGGATGGAATATCATTGGCAACAGTGCTCCCTGCTCCTCTGCTGGAGATGCAGAAACAGGCAATGTACTAACTTTGCGTACCCCAACTAGTCCTTTGGGTTTACCTTGCAATTTCTAGTACTCTGAACAAAGATGACCCATTTTATTGCAATGGTAACACTTAGGCTTGCGAACCTCACTTCTACCCTCAGCACATGCCTTTCTGACCTGAGGAGGTGATCCTGGGGCATTCCCAGCTGTTCCGTCTTGTCCCGGCTACTTGCCTTCCTTTCACTCTCCCACTTTCTGTCCTTCTTGGGTTTATGGGGGTGACGGACAAAATAGGTTAGCTTATTCACAAGCTCAAAATCATCAGCGATCTCTGCTGCTTGCCTAGCTTTCAAAACTTTCAGGTTGTCTATATGAGTTCTCACCACTGAAGGAATGGAGTATTTAAACACTTCTGAGAAAATCAATTCTTGAAGATTCTCATATGTGGTTTCTATCCTTAATGCCCGTATCCAACGGTCAAAAGTAATTTGCTTCACCCTCTCAATCTCCGTAAATTCCTAAACTTCTGACGGTAAGCTTCAGGGACTAACTCATATGCAGCGAGAATAGCCTTTTTTGCCATCTCATAATCTGCAGAAGCCTCTTCAGGAAGCATGGTACAAACTTCATGAGCTCTGCCGACCAGCCTGCCCTGCATGAGCAATGTCCAGCTTGCATTCGGCCATTTCATCTGTTTGGCTATTTTTTCAAAAGATATTAAAAATGCCTCTATCTGCTTTTCCTCGAACTTAGGAAGAGCCTGTATAAATTTAAACAACTTCTTGCTGGGTCCTGATCTAAATTCAGATTCATCCTGACCCTTTTAGCCTAGGTTCCCTCTCTTCTCTTTCACTTTCTCTTTGAGGTTTAGCTTTACTTATTGCTTTTTCTTTTTCCTTTTTCCTGTTGAAGTTCCAGTTCTTTCGTTTCTAACTGAATCCTAACCAATTTCATGCATTACTCTCGGACCTACTACCCTCTTGTCTCTCGTATTCCTTTTCTTATTCCTCGTATTACCCTTCACCTTCATCATCATCATCATCTTCTACTAATTCCAGATGTTCAGCTATTATGTCAATTATCTCTGTTTTTTTGGCACCTGATTTCATTTCCAACCCCAGTATCACTGCCAATTCTTTTAATTTGTTCTTAGTCAAAGTAATCAAGTCACTCAAGGAAACGTTCTGCTTTCCCAAAAACTCTGCTGCAACCACTAATGCCATAACAATGGTATAGACTGTACCTTATTATACAAGAGACCTGGTTCTTTTAATTTCTTTGTAACTGGTGTTAGATTTAGATCCCAACAATTCAGTTTCCAATTGATATGATCCCAGACTCGAAAGCAATTTTTAAAACTTTTTTTATTATTCATTCACGGGATGTGGGCGTCGCTGGCTAGGCCAGCATTTATTGCCCATCCCTAATTGCCCTTGAGAAGGTAGTGGTGAGCTGCCTTCTTGAACTGCTGCAGTCCATGTGAGGTAGGTACACCCACAGTGCTGTTAGGAAGGGAATTCCAGGATTTTGACCCAATGACAGTGAAGGAACAGTGATACAGTTCCAAGTCAGGATGGTTTGTGACTAGGAGGGGAACCTGCAGGTGGTGGTGTTCCTATGCATTTGCTGCCCTTGTCCTTCTAGTTGGTAGAGGTTGCGGGTTTCGAAGGTGCTGTCTAAGGCGCCTCTGTGCATTGCTGTAGTGCATCTTGTAGATGGTACACACTGCTTCCACTGTGCATTGATGGTGGAGGGAGTGAATGTTTGCGGATGGGATGCCAATCAAGCGGACTGCTTTGTTCTGGATGGTGTTGAGCTTCTTGAGTGTTGTTGGAGCTGCACCCATCCACGCAAGTGGAGAGTATTCCATAACACTCCTGACTTGTGCCTTGCAGATGGTGGACAGGCTTTGGGGAGTCAGGAGATGCGTTATTCGCCTCAGGATTCCTAGCCTCTGACCTGCTCTTGTAGCCACGATATTTATATGGCTACTCCAGTTCAATTTCTGGTCAATGGTAGCCCCTCAGATGTTGATAGTGGGGGATTCAGCAATGGTAATGCCATTGAATGTCAAGGGGAGATGATTAGATTCTCTCTTGTTGGAGATGGTCATTGTCTGACACTTGTGTGGTGCGAATGTTACTTGCCACTTATCTGCCCAAGCCTGGATATTGTCCAGGTCTTGCTGCATTTCTACATGGACTGCTTCAGTATCTGAGGAGTCTCAAGCGGTGCTGAACATCGTTCAATCATTAGCGAACATCCCCACTTCTGACCTTATGATTAAAGGAAGGTCATTGATGAAGCAGCTGAAATTGGTTGGGCCTAGGACACTGCCCTGAGGAACTCCTGCAGTGATGTCCTGGAGCTCAGATGATTGACCTTCAACAACCACAACCATCTTCATCTGCGCTAGGTATGACTCCAACCAGCGGAGAGTTTTACCCCGGATTCCCATTGACTTCAGTTTTGCTAGGGCTCCTTGATGCCATACTTGGTCAAGGGCAGTCACTCTCACTTCACCTCTTGAGTTCAGCTCCGTTGTCCATGTTTGAGTTCAGCTCTGTTGTCCATGTTTGAACCAAGGCTGTAATGAGGTCAGGAGCTGAGTGGCCCTGGCGAACCCAAACTGACTGTCACTGAGCAGGTTATTGCTAAGCAAGTGCTGCTTGATGGCACTGTTGATGACACCTTCCATCACTTTACTGATGATTGAGACTGACAGGGCAGTAATTGGCTGGGTTGGACTTGTCCTGCTTTTTATTTAAAGGACATACCTGGGCAATTTTCCACATTGCCAGGTAGATGCCAGTGTTGTAGCTGTACTGGAATAGCTTGGCTAGGGGCATGGCAAGTTTAGTTTAGAGATACAGCACTGAAACAGGCCCTTTGGCCCACCGAGTCTGTGCCGACCATCAACCACCCATTTATAGTAATCCTACACTAATCCCATATTCCTATCACATCCCCACCTGTCCCTATATATTTCCCTACCACCTACCTAGACTAGGGGCAATTTATAATGGCCAATTAACCTATCAACCTGCAAGTCTTTGGCATGTGGGAGGAAACCGGAGCACCCGGAGGAAACCCACGCAGACACAGGGAGAACTTGCAAATTTCGCACAGGCAGTACCCAGAATCGAACCCGGGTCCCTGGAGCTGTGAGGCTGCGGTGCTAACCACTGCGCCACTGTGACGCCCAAAGTTCTGGAGTACAGGTCTTCAGTACTATTGTCAGAATATTGTCAGGGTCCATAGCCTTTGCAGTATCCTGTGCCTTCAATCGTTTCTTGATACCACGCGGAATGAATCGAATTGGCTGAAATCTGGCATCTGTGATGCTGGAGACTTCAGGAGGAGGCTGAAATGGATCATCAACTTGGCACTTCTGGCTGAAAATTGTTGCAAATGCTTCAGTGTTATCTTTCGCACTGATGTGCTGGGCTCCGCCATTATTGAGGATGAGGATATTTGTGGAGCCACCTCCTCCAGTTAGTTGTTTAATTGTCCACCACCATTCATGGCTGGATGTGGTAGGTCTGCAGAGCTTAGAGCTGATCCGTTGGTTATGGGATCGCTTAACTCCGTCTATTGCATGCTGCTTACGCAGTTTGGCACGCAAGTAGTCCTGTGTTGTAGCTTCACCAGGTTGACAAAGGCAAGACCCCAATTTAAATATGTTATCTCAGAAAAGAGTAATTAATATGATTCCAAATGCATCGCTCTCCAGATTAGTCTAATTCTGATCCTGGATACGAGCCACTGAATTAAATATTATTCAACCTCGAGCGAGCCCTCAATTAAGATATGATTCAAATTCAAACCCAATTAATATGTGATTCAAATCTCAAGCGAGCCCCCAATTAATATGTTACAACAAACCCCTCCAGTCAAAGCGCCCAATCAAAATATACGATTCTGATTGTGGTGCAAGAAACGCACTGTTAATTCAATCCTGTCCCTCCACAGATTGCCTAACATATTCTTTTAAACTTTCTAAATTAAAGAAAGACCCAGCCAAATTGTACCATCTATTAACCCCCGAATGAGCCTAACCAAACCAGGTATCTTTATATCAACAAATTAACTGTTTAATTAGAAAAACTAAATTCTTAAACATTACTAAGATGTAAACAACGTTTAAAATAGAAAAAATTAGATTCCTTGCAAACTTACATTCCTGACGGAGGTGAAAAGGTCCAAGGTTGCTTGAAGTCCTTGCAGCTGTCCAATGGGGAAGAAAAAAGGTTCTTCAACAGTAGAACAGTCCGTAGTCTAATTCCAGCAATAAGTGATGCTTTCCTTCTCCAGCGATGACCGCAGTAGATCAACAATAAACAACTTGTAAACATTTTCAATTGAATCAATCTGACTTTAGAGTTCTTGAGGGATAAAAAATTATTACAGTCTAACTTCCCTTCCTTCAGTTTAAATTATGAGAGATCTCTGTTTTGGCTTGACTTTTTTAGAATTTTGAGAGATAATAATAAATAAACAGACTAAATTCTCTTCCTTCTCTTGAAATGGGCTGGGAGCTCTCCTTTCAGGTGCTAACACACAGCTGTCTGTCTGTGTCTCCTGTTTGAACAGACTGTTTGCACTATAAGCCAGTTCAAAATTAAATTGTTATAAATGTATCTCTCGATGCTCAGTCTGACTGGCTGTATCCAAGGTAACAAGAATGCACTCTTTTAATTGCAGCCTCCAAATGGCTGTATCCAAGGCAATGAGAATGCACTCTTTGACTCAGTCTTTAGAGCTTGCTGCCTTAAAGCAGTACGGCTCTTTTCCAGCCTTAAAGGCACACCACATATTTCCCGGAGAAAAACAAAGACAGGATCATGACAATTGTAATCATTCTTAATGAATATTTTGCACCTGTTTTCGAAAGAGTGGGCGATACAGATATTGTAGTTAAAGAGGAGGTGTGTGAAACATTGGATGGAATATTCATAGTGAGACAGGAAATATTAAGGAGTTTAGCATTTTTCAAAGTAGATAAATCACCAGACCTGGATGAAATGAATCTCAGGCTGCTAAGAGAAGCAAGGGAGGAAATAGTGGAGGGTCTGATCATCATTTTCCAATCCTCTCTGCCTATAGGCATGGTGCCAGAGGACTGGAGGATTGCTAATGTTGTACCGTTGTATAGAAAGGGAGGAAGGGATAGCCTTTGTAGTTACAGCCCAGTCAGCCTAACCTTGGTGGTGGGCAAATTATTGGAAAAAATTCTAAGTGATGGTAAAAATCATCATTTAGAAAGGCACAAATTAATCAAGGACAATTAGCATGGATTTGTTAAGACAAAGTAGTGTCTGACTAACTTGATTACATTTTTGAGGAGCTAACAAGGAGGGTTGATGAGGGTGGGTCATTTGATATAGTCTACATAGATGTTACAAGGCTTTTGACAAGGTCCCAGATGGCAGACTGGTCAGATAAGTACATAAATCCATGGGATCCAAGAGAAAGTGGCAAGTTGAATCCAAAATTTACTCACTCGCAGGAAGCAAAGGGTAACTGATATTTGTGTGACTCAAAGGCTGTTTCTGGTGGGATTCACAGGGCTCAGTACTCGATCCCTTGCTTTTTGTGATATACATCAATTATTTAGACTTAGATGTAGGGAGCATGATTAAGAGGTTTGCAGATGATATATAAACTGGCCGTGTGGTTGATAGTGAAATAAATTGCAGACTGCAGGAAGATATCAATGGACTGGTCAGATGGGCATAAAAGTGGTAAATGGAATTCAGTCTGGAGATTCTATAAGTATAGTAAGAGTAAAAGGGTAGCTAGGGAGATAGTAGGTGTGGCAATCTATGTGTGGAGCCACGGGAAATGGGCGCGGTCTTAAATGAATATTTCTCGTCCGTATTTACCGTGGAGAAGGTCATGGAGCTAGTGAGTTCAAGGGAGGCAACAGCGATATCCTGAAGCATATCAACATTACAAAGGAGGAGGTGTTGGAGGTTTTGAAGCGCATTAAGGTGGATAAGTCCCCATGGCCTGACCAGGTGTATCCTAGGATGCTATGAGAAGCAAGGGAGGAGATTGCTGGGGCCCTGGCAGAGATTTTTGTATCATCGTTAGCCACGGGTGAGGTACCGGAAGACTGGAGGATAGCTAATGTTGTGCCTTTACTTAAGAACGGCAGCAGGGATAAGCCAGGGAACTACAGGCTGGTAAGCCTTACTTACATCAGTGGTGGGAAAGTTATTGGAAGGGATTCTGAGAGACAGGATTTATATGCATCTGGAAAGGCTTGGGCTGATTAGGGATAGTCAGCATGGCTTTGTGCATGGGAAATCATGTCTCACAAATTTCATTGAGTTTTTTGAGGAGCTGACCAAGAGGATTGATGAGGGCAGGGTGGTGGACGTTGTCTACATGGACTTTAGCAAGGCCTTTGGCAAGGTCCCGCATGGTAGGCTGGTCCAGAAGGTTCGAACACATGGGATCCAGGGTGAGCTAGCAAATTGGATCCAAAATTGGCTTGGTGATAGGAGGCAGAGGGTGGTAGTGGAGGGTTGTTTTTCACATTGGAGGTCAGTGACCAGTGGTGTGCCGCAGGGATCGGTGCTGGGCCCTCTGTTGTTTGTCATATATATTAATGACTTGGATGTGCCTGTAAGGGACATGATTAGTAAATTGGCAGATGACACCAAAATTGGTGGTGTAGTGGACAGTGAAGAAGGTTGTCTAAGGTTACAACAGGATATAGATCAACTGGGAAAGTGGGCAAGGGAGTGGCAAATGGAATTTAACACAAACAAGTGTGAAGTGATGCATTTTGGGAAGTTAAACCAGGGCAGGACATATACAGTGAATGGCAGGGCCCTGGGGAGTGTTGTTGAGCAGAGAGACCTGGGGGTGCAAGTACATAGTTCCCTAAAAGTGGCAACACAGGTAGACAGGGTGGTGAAGAAGGCGTATGACATGCTTGCCTTCATCGGCCAAGGCATTGAGTACAAGAATTGGGACGTCATGTTACAGTTGTACATAACGTTGGTTAGGCCGCATTTGGAGTACTGTGTGCAGTTCTGGTCGCCGCACTACAGGAAAGATGTGATTAAGCTAGAGAGGGTGCAGAAAAGATTCACAAGGATGTTGCCTGGTTTGGAGGGCTTGAGTTATAAAGAGAGATTGGATAGGCTGGGTCTGTTTTCCCTGGGGTGAAGGAGGCTGAGAGGGGACATGATAGAGGTATATAAAATTATGAGAGGCATAGATAGGGTAGATAGCCAGAGTCTGTTTCCCATGGTAGGGGTGACTAAAACTAGAGGGCATAGATTTAAGGTGAGAGGGAGGAGGTTTAAAGGGGATCAAAGGGGTAAATTTTTCAACAAAGAATAGTGGGATCTGGAATGAGCTGCCTGAGGAGGTGGTGGAGGCAGGAACAGTAGCGACATTTAAGAGGCATCTGGACAGATACTTGAATGAGCAAGGCATAGAGGGATATGGAATTAATGCAGGCAGGTGGGATTAGTATAGATAGGCATTATGGTCGGCATGGATGCGGTGGGCCGAAGGGCCTGTTTCTATACTGTACGACTCTATGACTATATCTTCCTCTTCTTCTTCTTTGGCCTCCTTGTCTCGAGAGACAATGGGTAAGCGCCTAGAGGTAGTCAGTGGTTTGTGAAGCAGTGCCTGGAGTGGCTATAAAGGCCAATTCTAGAGTGACAGACTCTTCCACAGGTGCTGCAGATAAAATTGGTTGTCGGGGCTGTTACACAGTTGGCTATAATTGTGAGGTAATGCATTTGGGGAGGGCAAACAAGGTAAGGGATTATACAATATTTGGTAGAAGTGTAGAAGAACAGAGGGACTTTGGAGTGCATGTCCACAGATCCCTGAAGGTAACAGGACAGGTAGATAACGTGGTTGAGAAGGCATATGGGTTACTTTCCTTTATTAGCCAAGGTATAGAATATAAGAGCAGAAAGGTTATGCTGGAACTGTATAAAGCACTAGTTAGACCGCAGCCAGAGTACTGTGTACATTTCTGGTCACTGCATTGTAGCACAGCTCTGATCACACCAGTGAGGGTGTAGAAGAGATTTACACAGATGTTGCCAGGAACAGAACTTGGTGGTCACTGGCAATGCATGCCTACCTGCTCCATTGGGAAGGAGGTCTTGTAAAAGGAGGACCTGCCGTGAAAGCCTGAGCTTCCTGAGGCACTGGTGCTCAGACATGTCGAGAGAGCTCCCTTGTCGTAAAGAATGAAACCGGACGGACCACCCGGCATTGACCGAGGCACCGGAAACGACAATGGCATACCCTGCCCTGTCAACCCTGCAAAGTCCTCCTTACTAACATCTGGGGGCTTGTGCCAAAGTTGGGAGAGCTGTCCCACAGACTAGTCAAGCAACAGCCTCACATAGTCATAGTCACGGAAACATACTTTACAGACAATGTCCCAGACACCGCCATCACCATCTCCGGGTATGTCCTGTCCCACCGGCAGAGGTGGCGGCACAGTGGTATACAGTTGGGAGGGAGTTGCCTTGGGAGTCCTCAACATTGACTCTGGTCCCCACGAGGTCTCATGGCATCAGGTCAAACATGGACAAGGAAACCTCCTGCTGATTACCACCTACCAGCTCCCTCAACTGATGAATCAGTACTCCTCCATGTCGATAACCACTTGGAGGAAGCACTGACTGTGGCAAGGGTGCAGAATGTACTCTGGGTGGGGACTTCAATGTCCATTACCAAGAGTGGCTTGGTAGCACCACAACTGACCTAACTGGCCGAGTCCTAAAGGACATAGCTGCTAGACTGGGTATATGGCAGGTGATGAGGAAACCAACAAGAGGGAAAAATATACATGACCTAGTCCTCACCTATCTGCCTGTCGCAGATGCATCTGTCTATGACAGTATTGGTAGGCGTGACCACTACACAGTCCTTGTGGAGATGAAATCCTGTCTTCACATTGAGCATACCCTCCATCATGTTGTGTGGCACTACCACTGTGCTAAATGGGATAGATTTCGAACAGATCTAGCAATGCAAAACTGGGCATCCATGAAGCGCTGTAGGCCATCAGCAGCAGCAGAATTGTACTGAAACACAATCTGTAACCTCATGGCCTGGCATATCCCCCACTCTATCATTACCATCAAGCCAGGAGACCAACCCTGGTTCAATGAAGAGTGCCGAAGGGCAAGCCAAGAGCAGCACCAGGCATACCTCAAAATGAGGTGTCAACCTGGTGAAGGTACAACACAGGATTATCTGCGTGCCAAACAGCGTAAGCAGCATGTGATAGAGCTAAGCGATTCCATAACCAACGGATCAAATCTAAGCTCTGCAGTCCTGCCACATCCAGCCGTGAATGGTGGTGGACAATTAAACAACTAACAGGAGGACATGGCTCCACAAATATCCTCATCCTCAATGATGTGGGAGCCCAGCACATCAGTGCAAAAGATAAGGCTGAAGCATTTGCAACAATCTTCAGCCCGAAGTGCCAAGTTGATGATCCATCTCGGCCTCCTCCTGAAGTCCACAGCATCACAGATGCCAGACTTCAACCAATTCGATACACTGCACATGATATTAAGAAACGTCTGAAGGCACTGGATACTACAAAGGCTATGGGCCCTGACAATATTCGGCAATAGTACTGAAGACCTGTGCTCCAGAACTAGCCACGCCCCTAGCCAAGCTGTTCCAGTACAGCTACAACACTGGCATCTACCTGGCAATGTGGAAAATTGCCCAGGTATGTCCTGTACACAAAAAGCAGGACAAGTCCAACCCAGCAAATTACCGTCCCGTCAGTCTGCTTTCAATCATCAGTAAAGTGATGGAAGGTGTCATCGACAGTACCATCAAGCAGCACTTGCACAGCAATAACCTGTTCAGTGAAGCTCAGTTTGAGTTCTGCCAGGGCCACTCAGCTCCTGACCTCATTACAGCCTTAGTTCAAATATGAACAAAGAGCTGAACTCAAGAGGTGAGAGTGACTTCCCTTGACATCAAGGCAGGATTTGATCAAGCATGGCATCAAGGAGCCCTAGCAAAGCGGAAGTCAATGGGAATCAGAGGGAAAACTCTCCGCTGGTTGGAGTCATATGTAGCACAAAGGAAGATGATTGTGGTGGCTACTGCTGGGACTACACCCAGCCATCAGAAGGAAAATGAAGGATGGCCCCGGAACGAAGGTAAGTGTTTAGCGTCTCGCCAGTGACAATCTATTGGTCCCAGGTGAGGCAAGGGAAGTCGGTTAGGATAGCGGTGGGTGTATTGTGCGTTGGAGGCAGTTGGGGCTTTGGGGTCGGCCCTCCGTGGGGCACAGGGTGCCTGATCAGGAAGGTTTCGCCCCGCCTGCCCCTGCCCCCCAGCCCGCAAGAAGGCTGCCTGGTTTCACCAGGTGGGCTTTTTGCGGCCTCAGCCGCCCACCAGCCAAGGGTGAAATACCTCCGGAGGTGGGCGGAGGCCTTTAAGTGCCAGTTAAATGACCACAATAAATGGTTGAAGGGCAAATGTGAGAAGGCTGAGGGGGAAAGTTCAGGTCGGGAATGAAATAAGTTTTCTTAATATAAGGCAATTAAAGGACCATTGGGGGGTTGGGAAAGGGCCTCCATCTTCTAATTATTTATGAAAAGCAAATGAAATCTAATATCCCTTTAAAAATGTCAATTTTTGCTAAGGGCTAGAAGCCTTTTAAAAATAGCACCAGCGCCTGCGCAGTGGCACCAGACGCCATTACCAGGGACGCGGCAGCCTCCCCCTTTACGTCATCATCGGCAGCTGCTCTGCCCCCTCCATTTAAATCAGCCCCTGCATGTGATATTGCTGGGGCTGTGCGGCAGCACTTCCATGTCAGAAGGCCGCCACTTTCACAGCGTGCCGACGTGGAGCGCAGCGCGCTGTTAAAATTCAGCTAACTGTTTGGTGTTTGAACATTGTTTTCAGTTTAGTTGTGGTGTGAACTGTTTGAAGACAGTTGGTGCTTTCCTGCCAAGGAGAAAAGAAACTACCCAGCTCACCTCCTTCTCTACCTTTTTGAAGAAGTCCTGCCAAGAACCAGTGTGAAAAAAAAAATCCCTGGTGCCGCAGAGCTCCTGAGGAGCTGAAAAGAATCCTGTGATTCAAGTGTGTGCTGGCGGAAAACCCTTGATGCCACATTTCTCCTAGAAAGCCGACCAGAATAATTCTCGACATCTCCAGAATGGACTGCTTCTGAAACGGTCCCAGTGACCCATCTCCGTATACCCTGGACGCCAGACCAAAAAGGGACAACTGACTTCCTTCCATATCTTTTCTTTATTCATCAAAAATTAGCAAGTATTTGTCCAAAGTAATTTTGTTTGTTGTAACAGATCTCTGCAGAGTGAATTTCTGTATTTTTCCAGTTTGTGTGCGAGTGTAGTTGGGGAATTTTTAAAAAGGGAACTTTCATATTTTAATCAGTGTGTTAATGCTTTGCTTCATTACTCCTTGAGTCTTGTTTTATAATAAACTGATAATTTTGTTGTTTATTAAGGAAATCTGGTTGGTGTATTTTGTTCTGGAATAAAAAAAAAATAGAGCATATGATTGGCTGTATCGGTAACTAGGTAAACATTTATATATATGTTGTGACCTGTGGAGAAGTGGAACTAGAAAAGACAGTGCACTCCTCCCACCTCGGTCGTAACAAAAGCAGCAGTGCCAAAAAGGAACAGTTATGTAATGGTACTTGGCGATTTAGCTTGTGTTGTTCCTGGATAGTTCTATCATAAAGGCAAGGCTACTAGGTTGGTGACCTGAAATGGACAGCCAGGATTTTACCCTTGGCGGACGGGTTAGGGTTAGGGTTAGGGTTAGGGTTAGGGCTGAAAAGTTGGTTGCGAACCCGCTTCCGCCTGGTCTGAGCGTCCGACCCGTATTTTGCGGGTCCCGGAGCTTTAATTGTCTGAGGCAGGACTTCCACTTGCTTGAGGCAGGAAGTCCCGCCTAAAAGAGCTGCCTGCCAATCAGCGGGCCGGCAGCTCTCAGTCCCGGCAGCGCCACCAGAAGTGGTGACCACTGTTGAGACTGCAGCCCAGCTACCCAAAGAAGATGTCGAGGTGCTCAGAACACAGGTAAGTTTTTTTGCCTCACTGGGGTGATCAATTGGGTCCTGGCGAGGCAAGGGTGGTCGAATAGGGGCATGGGGGGGGGGGTGCGTGTTGAGTGTTGGGGGTAGTTGGAGCAGCGGGGCAGCGCCCTGTCAGGCACAGGGTGCCTGATCGTGAGGGCTCCCCCAGGCCATCAGAAAGCCGCCTGCTTTTGTCAGACAGCTTTTCCTGGGTTTAGGACGCCTACTTGCCATGTGTAAAATTCCCGTGGTGGCGGGCGGAGGTCCTTAAGTGGCTGTTATCTGGCCACTTAAGGGCCTTGATTGGACTGGGGCGCAGGCCGTTTTTCCCCTTCGCCACCCTGCTTAAAGTGGCAGCAGAGGCGGGAGCGGGTCGGAAGGGCCTCCTGAGCCTCCCGCTCTATTTTGCACCCCCGCCCCCCCACCTCGCCACCATCCTGCTCTTTGGGTGGGCATAAAATTCAGCCTGTTAACTCTGCTTCTCTCTCCATAGATGCTGCCAGAACTGCTGAGTATTTCCAGCATTTCCTGCTTTTATTTCAGATTTGTGCAGTATTTTGCTTTTGTTTGGTGATCTGTCTGTTAGAAATATTGGTGAGTCACTGAATAGGTTAATGCCAGAAAAAGATATGAGTTGGTAGTGGTTGGTGCTGTGGGAATTAATGACACAGAGACAGCCACAATCAGAATGCTCATAAAGCAAGCTTGCTTCTGTTTTCCTGACTATTGCCAGGCTTTGCTAAAGATAATGAGTTTATGGATTAAACTCTGAAGGTAATTGAATAGTTGGTCAGATGGGACATTGGATTTGTAAATAATTTGTCCTGTTTTGGGGGTAAACTAGGATGGTATGGAAGTGATGGGCTGCATCTTACCCAGACAGAAATAGGTAAAGTAGGCTAAGATAGAGGGTCAGTTGTCCAGTTTGTTATACCAGTGTCTGGGGATGGAGTGCTACTGAGAAAGAATGCTTCCAACACAAGAAAAAGTTATTGCAAATATATTTGGGGACAGCACAAGGACAATAAAGAGAAATGAGGAAAAATGCTAAGTATTTTCATACTAATGCTGGGAGCTTATGAAGGAAGCTTATTGAATAGAAACTGTTCTGAGGAAAAATACAAGCTGATTATTATAATAGAGAGCTGCTTAAGAGATTAAAATACTTGAGCATGGAGTCTATAGGAGGATCAGGCAAAACACAGTTGCTGGGGGTGGCAATACAAGTGATGCACAGAAAGAGGTAACGGAGACAACTGAGGGAGCATAGACAATAACAGTAAGGAAAAAGGGTCAATTTTAGATGTTATAGACTTTGGGATAAAGGATCCAGGGCAATGTTGTTACAACTAATACGAGAATGTTAATCATGGGGTACGTCAACGATCTAGAGGAAAACAGCAAAGAAAAGCAAAGGGGCCTGTACTATAATACAATTCTTCCCTGTCTATGCTGGTCCTCGCTCCTTCTGCCACGTGCTTGGCTAATGCTGCATGGATTGCTTTACTCATTTACTCTGATTGTCAAACAGCCAAGAGAGTGTCTGGGGGTATGCTAGATCTAATCTTAGGCAATCACGCAAGCATAGAGCATAACATCAATGCAGAGCAGAATCTAAAGATCATGATAGCATCAGAACTTCAAATGCTCACAAAGGTACAATAAAGGTTGTAAAATATTTTATAATCACAGGTAAGAGAGAATGGAAAATAAGTTAAAAACAGACAGTTAAATGGAACAGAATACTGGTTCGAAGGTCTATAGTGGAAAAATGGGAAATATTTATCGAACTGCTGAACTGGAATCAAGATATCTTGGCTAAATCAAAACAAGTTAAGGGACAATGAAAGCCAATGCAGTTAAACAAGGGTATTTAACACTAAACAGTGTAGGATAGCTTTCCTGTGTCCTTGCCCACCACGAGTATGGTATACGGGTTCGATAATCAGGGTTGTGCTGGGAGCGTGAGTTTACAGATTGTCTTATCAAGTGTGGTGTTACCAATGGACAGGCTTTTTAAAGCACACTGAGAATCTAGTAGACAAGAGGATTGGGCAAATTATAAAAGACAAGGAGAAGCAGGTCAAACAAAGGAAAAGATGTGTCAAGGATGACATGAAATGCAGGACTGTTGCAATGACCTCCAGTAACAATAAAGGGGTTTTCAAATATACACTAAGTAACCAAAGACTACAGCATCCGAAGAACATGCCAACTTGATTCTCAGGCTTCTTTCACAATCTTATTTGTAAATAAATCTTACAGCTACCCAACAATTTACAAAAAACATTAATTTTCCAGAAAATGAATGGATACCATTTTGATTCAGTGGCCGGAATTTTACACTACCCCAACGAGCCGGAGGGTGGCGGGGGCGCGGGGAGTGGGGGGGTGCGGCGTAAAATGAAATGGGAGACTCCGGGAGACCTTCCTGAGCCGCTGCCGCCTCCGCCCCACTTTACGTAGGGTGGTGGGAGGGGTGAAAAATGGGCCGCCCACCCCAGGCCAATCAAGGCCCTTAAGTTGCCAATTAATGTCTACTTAAGGGCCATCACCCACCTCCATGCAGACTTTACGTGTGGCAAGCGGGCATCCTGGAACTGGGAAAGGCTGCCCCAGCTTGCCCAATCACCCCCCGGACCCAAGACACCAGCCTTCTCCGCAAATGACCACCCATGCCTCACCAGGGCCCGACCGATTACACCCGGAGAGGCAACCCAAACTTAGCTGGACTCCTGGCTCCATGTCCTCGGCTGGGCTACAGTCCCAGCAGTGGCCACCGCTCCCAGTGACGCTGCTGGGAATAAGAGCTGCTGGCTTGCTGATTGGCCAGCAGCTCAATGAGGCGGGACTTCCTCCCTCAAGTGGGTGGAAGTCCCACCTCGGAACACTTAAATCCTGGGGACCCGTAAAATGTGGGTCGGATCCCCATGCTAGGCAGAAGCGGGTTCGCCACTGACTTTTATGTCGGTGACCAGTTCCTGTCCGCCCAACATAAAATCCAGCCCATTGTTACAATGCTGTGCCATTTCTGTAATGCTTGTGAAATTTTGAAAAGGAAAATGTGCTTTGTATTTGGTGAAAGCTGCATGCATTGTTAAGTTATTTGCAACGTGTATATGTATTGCGACACTTACAGACAAAAAAAATCTGAAATTGTTTTTCAAACCACTGAGTCATACAAAGCTTACATTGTTTTAGTGGGTTAGTTATTCTCTCCCTGTAACAGAATAGCAGCAAGCAGGTCTTTCCACAGGTACTGAGGTAGATCTTAACTTTGTGCAATAGTGGAAAATGGATGATAACAAATTGGCAGCGCATTTTACAGCTCTCCCCATTTTTATTTCCTATTGGTGTCACTAGTTTTACACTATGGCACAATGTGAAAATGAGTCCTAGTGAGTACCCTGTTTTGCCCATGCCATCAGGGATATAAGCTAATTATAGGCCAGGCAGTTCACCACAAGAGGGAGCAAAAATAAATCACCCAGATCATTCTGGTAGCCATTTCCACAACAACAACAACATACATTTATATACTGCCCTTAACGTAATAAAACATCCCAAGGTACTTTACAAGAGCATTATTAAACAAAGTATGACATCGAGCCACAAAAGGACATATTAGGCCTGATGACCAAAAGCTTGGTCAAAGAAGTAGGTTTTAAAGTGTGTCTTAAAGGAGGAAAGTGAGCTAGAGAGGCAGAGTGATTTAGGGAGGGTATTCCAGAGCTTGGAGCCTAGGCAACTGAAGGCGCAGCCACCAATGATGGAGTGATTAAAATCAAGGATCCACACAGATATCTTGGAGGATTGTGAGGCTGCAGGAGATTACAGAGATGGGGCGAGGCGAGGCCATGGAGGGATTTGAAAACAAGGATGAGAATTTTTAAATCAAGGCGTTGCTTGACCAGGAGCTGATGTAGGTCAGTGAGCACAGGGTGATAGGGGAACCGGACTTGGTGCGAGTTAAGACACGGGCAGCAGAGTTTTGGATGACCTCAAGTTTACAGATAGTAGAATGTGGGAGACCAACCAGGAGTGCAATGGAATAGTCAAGTCTAGAGGTAACGAAGGCATGAATGAGAGTTTCAGCAGCAGATGAGCTGGATGGGGCGAAGTCGACTGCTGTTATTGAGGTGGAAATAGGCGGGTCTTAGTGATGGCACGAATATCAGGTCGGAAGCTCATCTCGGGGTCAAATGTGACACCAAGGTTGCAAACAGACTGAATAATCTCAGACTAGATGGGTGGTGATGATTTGTACAAGGAGTGTAAAGGTAAAAAATCAGAAAGGGTGAGGAAATGGAAAAAATGAACATACAGTCTCCCCTGATTAGTGCTACACGGCAGGACTTGGTTTATTTAAAAGGTCTAGCCTTTCAATTAATAAATTACACATCCCATTTTGTGGGCTGAATATTTCCAGCTCGCCACTGATCTTGATGGCGAGCTTCAAAATTGACGGGGCTCACACACAAGAATTAATCTGCGGAGCCACCACAGTATTTAGCGCGGCGGATCATTTACATGGCTGGGGCGATCTGTCCCCGGCAATGGCATCCGGCGCCATTTTTAAAGGGCTTCCAGCCCTTCATTTTAATTAAAATTTTAAAGTTACAGGACCTATAAAATTAAAGTGAAAAATTTAATAAAAGGTGCAATCCCCTCTCCCACCCCCCCCATGACTAAACAATTAATTGCCCTCTGCCCCCAAAGAAAACTTACCTTGCGATCCCGACCTTCCTCCACACAAAGTTTATAACCTTTTACCTTCAACCCCTTCCCACCATCTTCTCCACCAATTGCAATACTTTTCCCCGCTACACCCACCCACCCTGAAAACTGAACTGCTCCCCACTCCCAACCAGTCTTCCGAACGGAGATCCAAAGGCACGGGAGTTCCGACAACTGACCGGAATATTGCAACGGGACATCTGGTGGCTGCAGCTAAGTGATTAATTCATGAATTATATTAACATATGTAAATTGTGATGGCGTTGCCGAGCGGCAGGGGGTCTACCACGAGGCCTTGCCACCGCCGGTAATACGGGGCAGGGCTTTCCCGGCGTCGAGGCCCATGACGGGCCTCTCCCGCAGGCATTTTCTGGCCACCCCCTACCACAACCCCCAACATTGGGGGCCCGGTAAAATTTGCCCCTGTGTCTTATTGACATTTTATGGATAAAATGCTGCAACTAAACAGAATATTATATCGGAGGGCAGTTGCTTTGATTCACTTTGGAGAAATAGAAATTACATTGTGGTTGATCAGAAGGTTCCTTTGCTCCTGAAGAGATTTTTCTATATCACAATTTAATCCATGTTGACCAGAGTTCTCTGCTAGACGCTGGCAGCGGCGATGTCATGGGCAATCGACTCTGTGTTACTTGATATCCAGTACCCCAATGCTTCATTTCACTCAGCATCTGTACTTTATATCCAGCATCATCTGACAGTACTTTCAAACTGCCTTAGATGGCTCAAAAGTGCTGATATTTGTGTTTTATTTTATTTTACTGCAAATTGACTGTGCAATTCATTCCTTTCCCATTAACTCTTATATCTGATGGTAAATTGTAATGTGTTATGTTGTCTCCATGGCCCCAGGATTGCTTGGATTTAGTTTTGCTTACAGAGGAAAACAATCCATTATCAGATTTCACATCTCAAGGCGTTTTGTGTTCAGTGACAAGATCTTACATCTCTTTTTTATTTCTTTGGAATGTTAAATATTTGATTGAGATACATCACAGGTCCTTATCTATTATAAATATCTTATTGTATCTTTCCAACTATTTGGACATGACTGCAGTCCGCCTGCACGGCACAAACTACAGGTTATAAACAAGATATCAGGTAATGATGTACACTAACTGATAACATCACACCTTAATTAAATACAAAGAGATAACATTTAGAAAAATTAAATGCAATAACTAGCTAATATCTTCAAGAGTTTTCAGAATGGATATTTAAAATTGCATTTCGAAGTTGATTGGTATGAGCAGTGAGCTCTGAGCTTCGACTCTGGGCTGGATTTTAAGGAGCCCTTGACGTCGGGATCCATGGAGGGGGAAGCCTTGAAGATGGCCCCGGATGAGGCCCGCCACGGACCTTGACACTGGCAGGGCCTGGCCCGGCCTGATCCTCCCAGCAGCGGCAAGGCAAGGTCAGATGGTAAAGGTCAGTGTTTTTGGGGGGAAAGGGAAAATAATTAATTTAATTGCTATTGGGGGGATTGGGAGAGGGGCAAAAGAAATGTACTTTTTAAATGTAATTAAATCTCTCTTTAAGTATTTAAATTTACTGGTAGGGCTGACTGCTCTTTAAAAATGGCATCAGCGCCTGCACACAGGCAGCTGATGCCATTGCTGGGGAGGGACAGCCCGCCCCCTCCACATGATAGCTATTTAAATGAGCCTCCGTGCTTGGAATTGTGGTGGCTCTTTGGCGTGCGGCCCGCACAGGTTGGGCGCCATTTTTTTCACCTGCTGCCAATGCCGGTGGCGGGCTTATAAAATTCAGCCCTCTGTCTTTCAAATGGGTCTGTCTGGGGTAATACTGAACTTTTTTGGCTCTGTTCTGTGTCAGTGTGAATCCACAGCAGATCAGTTCCAAGCTCACCACTTCCTGGCAATAACTGAACCTTCTGGTTCTGTCCTGTCCCAAGAGGGTTGATGGAAACAATTCTCTCGCAGTACGAAAGCTCTTCTGTCATTTGAGAAACACTTAAAATTCTTCTAAAGTTACTTCTTGCCAATTATCACTGACAACAGCTTGCTGACAGTTAATGTTTATCAACTAAAGCCTATTTAAGCTTTAATTCAGGGAAAATAATTCTAATGCGTATGGGTAAAGTTTGTTATAAGACTGGCAGTTAATAGTCTGGGTATAGGAATAGGTTTGGGTCAAAAGTCTTTTCGTTGCTGTAAAAGTGATTGAATTCTTCAAGACAAAATGAATAAATTACATCTTTGGCACAGACGGAAAGTGAAGTCATGAACCAAAGGCAAAGGATAGGTTATAGCAAGAGAATAGAGAAACAAAAATTACTATTCCTTGTCCGACCAATATTCGAACTCTGCCTTGCCTCAACCTCAGAACCTTTCAAATCAGATTTTATCAATTTGCACCAATAAATTCCCAATTTATCAACTCTGTGATGTCAGCACTTACACTGCATGTTATATATTTTGCTGACATCACAGTTGTGATACCTCTACAGTTTTTAGCAGGAAAATAATTTATTCAGTAATTGGGGTTACTTAAGGGGACCTGGATCTTCTTCATGTCTTGCTGTGAGGAAGATATCCTTTATACTACGGAAAGTCTTCTGGTCCTAGTTAGTTTGACATAATTACACTGGGGTCATCCATCAAAGGCTTATTCAATCATTACACAAAGGCATTGTTTACTAAAAGAAAATGTTCCCTTGTGCACAATCTCCAACAGTTGTTCTTATCCCACCATCAGAGGGGTAGCTAAGTGGTTGGAACCATAAACATAAGCAACTGAATATACACAATTAAGCTCCACTGTCATAACTACTGCAGAACAGACATTGCTGAGTTGGCAATCTGACGTTACAAGAATTTCCAGAGTCAGGCTGTTTGCGTAAAATAACCAGTGTCTATGTCACTACGGTGCATGTTTTGGGGATGGGGAATGTAACATTTTCCACCAGGTATGGCCAAAACCCACTCAAAAGGGCATTAAAATGCAAATTCAGGCCCATTTATGTTCTGGAATGCTTTAGGCCAGGGCCTGGGCTAGAACCCATTTTATGCTGCTCTTTGAACTAGATGCTAGTATCTTGCCAGTGTTCAGTTCATTCAAGGCCTAAGATATGGTAGCGGAATAAATTTCAGCCAATGTCACCATCTCACCTTTCCACCCCAGCACTTGCCCAATAGAAATTCCCACTTAGTGATCTGTAGGGTGAGACCTGACATTACTGGGTCCCATCCCTACCAGTAGCCAAGTGTGGCAATCAGCCTCAAAGGAGTTTGAGACTAGGTCATTCAATTATACTTCTCAATTAAAACATTCTCTCTAGGGGTTAAGTGAGAGTCGGATGGTGTGTGCCATAAAAGTGATGTCTATGAACTGTGTAAATAACTGTGGGCTGTAATTCAATTTCACTTACTTTTCTTAAGTCTCTTCCTTGTTTTCTTGAGTTTTTGCATATGAAAGTGAAAAACAATGATTGGTTCATATTGGCAAGTGGAATTTCATCAAAACTCAGCATGGACCAGCCCACTCGATCTGCACGATTTATTTAGTGATTTCTCAGTCAGCTCTTTGCTTTGAAAACCATCTCCTCTTTGTATGACAGTAAGGAAGCATCCCCATGATCAGCAGCACAAAGAAGGTTTAATGTGCAGTGTGAAGACATAACAAATGTTGTTTTTCTCTCCCTCCTTACCTAAACATGTACAGGCAAGGTACTGTGAAAGGGAAAAGAAATGCAAACAGAAAAATCAGGAAAAGAGAAAATAATTTCCCTTTGCACATTCCCCTGACTCAAAGAGAAAATAATTGTCTAGAAAAAAAAGTACAGTTTAAAGTGTGTTTTGTTTAATAATGTTAAAAAGCTTTTATATTCCTGAATACAATTCACAGGGGGATATCATGAGACCAATGATCTTCCAGGCATTATTGTAGTATGTATTAGAATATACAGTGGAGCCAATTTTGTATAATTTGGTTTCATTTTAAAAATTACATAATTTAGAAATGTGCCGTTTTACAGTTTAGGATCTATAGACAAATGTAACTTTAACCAGAGAAATGACAACAAATGAAATTCATTGAAATTCAGCATGGTTAATGACTCAGGCTATTCAGGAGAAAATAAATTACTTATTATTACTAAGAAAGAACTTGATGTTGTACAATGCCTTCTTGACCTCGGGACGTCATAAATTGCTTCCCAACAAATAAATTAGTATAAGATTTGTTGCTACAGCTAAAGCAGCAGCAAACTTGTATGAAAGAGATAAACAACCAGTTAATCTGTAATAAAATCAGAAAATGTTGGAAATACTCAGCAGGTCTGGCAGCATATGTGGAGAGAGAAACAGAGTTAACATTTCAGGTCAATGGTCCTTTGTGTCGGTTAAGGGAGGAATGTCGACCAAGTCACCAAGAGAACTCCATGCTGTTCTTCGAATCGTGCCATAGGATCATTTATGTCCATGTGAACTGGAATAGAGGACCTTGTTTTAATGTCTTATCTGAAAGACAGCACCTCTGATAGTGAAACACTTGCTTAGTACAGTGCTGTAGTGTTACATTATCTGCTCAGGTCCTGGACTGATATTGAACTTCCCAACTTAGAGGTGAGAGCATATAGGAGTGAATCACTCTTAATACTTAAGTATTGTTGATTTTATTGTAGCCCTGAAATAAATCTAACCATATCAATGACATCAAAGTCTAACATATCCAACTTAGCATGAGTAAATTATAAGGCAATACTCTTAAAAAGGATCTGCAGTGCTGAGAGACCATATTACAGAAAGCAAGCATTCAACCAGATTGACTTTGTTGATTTTTTTTTCCTGAACATCTCTCATTCTGTATCCCAATGATTCATTTTCTAAATTGAATAGATTTTATAGCAGATGAAGCGAATGTCCTACTGGAGGTCTCTCTAAGCAGCTGTTAGTAGCTATCAGTGAAAGAAAAGGAGCAGCACGGGGGAGTAAAGGTTACAAGCATATTTGTTCAAAAACCTGCTTATCGACTGGGGAAATGGATCATTTGTTGTGCTGTTAAACTGTATAAACGAGATAGGACCAAGTTTTAGCTCTGATTCTGCTGATTTATTTATGCTATAGATATAATGTGGAACCAGTTTAGGTAGAAGCAGGCCAACAATGACTTGGAAAACACTCCACTGTGGGATCCATCCTGTTTACACTGATGCAGGCTTAACAGCAATTGGTAAGTAGGCATGTAGGAAGCCTACACAAGCATTACAGTTTGAAATTCACAATTTGTGGCTTAATTTTTAGCTGCTGCGCTGTTCCCTCCTTACTAGCTATTCATGAGAAAATCGTACTTGTGAGGTGTACACACAGCCTGTTCCAACAAGGGAGGACAACGGCACCGTCAGACCAGACATTTACAGTGCAGTTCCAGTGCAGCTACATGAGGGAGACTATCCCTTTAGTTGGATTTCAGAACCTGCAGCAGTGTTGCCTCATTACCTTACATTGACGTCAGTCTTATCAGCAGCAATGTTTTAAATATACTGAGGTATCCCTTGTCTCCCTCTCCACTCAAATCCCACTTTCCCCTCCCAACTCCACTACCTTCCGTATCTGCCCTGGAAAAACTCTTCCCAATGAACTTGAAACAGCCCTTTCAAATTCCGAACTGTTTAGCCTTTGGCCTTCCATTCACTATGACATTTCTGCAGCTACTGATGTGCTCAATTCCACCCTCACATCCACCTTTGATACCTTTGACCCCATTAAAACCATTACTCACTCTCACCCTGAGTCATTCCCCCTGTTATGCCCTCATTTCCACTCCCTTAAGGTCAAAAGGCGCAGTCTTGAATGTTTATGGCGAACAGGTTATTTAGTCATTCATTACCATATCTGGCTGGCACACATAAAGTGCCATCAAATCTTGATCTCTTCTGCCCAAACTGCTCAATATTTCAGGATCATCCTGGAATGCAAAGATAATGCCTCGCTTCTCTTCTGAACTACAAACCATTTTTTTATAGTCATAGAGCCATTTACGGCACAGAAGGAAGTCATTCGGCCCATTGAGTCCATGCCAGCTCTCCACGGAGCTATGCAGTCAGTCCCACTCCCTGGCTCGATCCCCATAGCCTGCAGGTCTATTTCTCTCAGGTGGCCATCCAATCTCCTCTTGAGGTCATTGATCATCTCTGCTTCTACCACCTTTGTGGGCAGCGAGTTCCAGGTCAATACCACCCACTGCATAAAAAGTGCCTCCTCCTATTCCCCCTGCATCTTTTGACCAAACCTTTCAATCTGTCTCCCCTAGTCTTTGCACCATTTGTTAATGGGAACTGATTTTCCTTGTCTAACTTATCTAAGCCTGTCATAATCTTGTACACTTCTATTAAATCTCCCCTCAATCTCCTTTGTTCTAAGGAGAACAAACACAGCTTTTCCAACATAACCTTGTAACTAAAATCCTCCATCCCCAGAATCCTTCTGGTGAATCTCCTCTGCACCCTCACTGCTGACATAAACCACATTCCCCAGCATCCTCCACCTTCACTTCCAACAACAAGTAGAGGACTTCTTTGTCACTGAGATTGAAACCAAGCTGTGCCACTTAACACCCTTCCCCTAGCCCACTGGACCAAGCTTCCTCTAAGGCTCCCCCTGCCCTAGTCCTGAACTCTCATTTTTCTCTGGTTTCTCTCATATCTCGCCTCTTACCCTCTCTAAACTCATCTTGTCCATTCGACCCACCTTCTGCTCCGTCCTCCCTATTCCCACCAAACTGCTGACCACCAAGCTTCCCTTCCTGGTCCCCATGTTAGCTGATATTGTTAACAGTTCTCTTTCCACAGGTACTGTCACACTCCCTTTCAAATCAGCCTTCATCAGCTCCCTCCTCAAAAAACCCACACTTGATTGTCTGTCCTTGCTGAGCCCTCTCCAACCTTGCTTTTGTGTCCAAAGTCCTTGAACATGTTGTCACTTCCCAAATCCAAGCCCATCTTTCCCCTAACTCCATGCTTGAACCAGGTTTTTGCTCCTGCTACAGCATTGAAACAAATGACATCCTATGTGACTGTGACCATGGTAAACTCTCTATTAATCCCTCTCAACCTGTCTGCAAACTTTGACAAAGTTGACCATATCATATTCTTCCAATGCCTCTCCTTCATCACCCAGCTGGGTGGGCCTGCCCTTGCCTGGTTCCATTCCTATCTGTCCAGTCATAGCCAGGGAATCACCTTAGTTTAGTTTAGTTTAGAGATACAGCACTGAAACAGGCCCTTCGGCCCACCGAGTCTGTGCCGACCATCAACCACCCATTTATACTAATCCTACACTAATTCCATATTCCTACCACATCCCCACCTGTCCCTATATTTCCCTACCACCTACCTATACTAGGGGCAATTTATAATGGCCAATTAACCTATCAACCTGCAAGTCTTTGGCATGTGGGAGGAAACCGGAGCACATGGAGGAAACCCACGCAGACACAGGGAGAACTTGCAATGATTTCCCTTCCTACCCCCACACTGTTATCACTGGACTCTCTATCCTTGGCTTTTTCTTGTTTCTCAGCGACATGCTGCCCCTTGGCAACATCATCTGAAAGCAAAGCACAATATTAGTTGCCACATGGACCCTGGCAACACCCAGCCCTACCTAATCACCACCTCTCTCGACCCCTCCCCTTTCTCTGATTTGTCATTCTGCATGTCCAACATCCAATTTCGAATGAGCAAAAATTTCCTTTAACTAAACGTTGGGAGACTGAAGCGATTGTCTTTGGTCCCCACCACAAACTCTGTTCCCTCGCCACCAACTCTATCCCTCTCCCTGGCTACTGTCTGAGGCTGAATCAGGCCTTCACAACATTGACGTCCTATTTCACACTGAGACCTGCTTCTGACTCCATATCCCTTCCATCACGAAGACCGCCTATTTCCACTCCTGTACCTGCCCATCTCCGCCCCACTTTAACTCATTCGCTGCTGAAACCCTCATCCATGCCTTTGTTACCTCTAGATTCCACTGCTCTCATGATTGGCCTCCCACCTTGAGCTCTCCAGACACTTGAACTGTTCCAAAACTATTCTGTCTGTATCCTAACTCACACTAAGTCCCATTCATTCATTACCTGCTTACTGCTTATATTAGCTCTCGGTCCAGCAAAACCTCAATCTCAAGATTTCAAATCCCTCCATGACCTTGTCCCTACCTATCTCTGTAACCACCCCAGATCTCTGTGCACATCCAATTCTGGCCTCTTGTGCATCCACGATGTTCATCACTGCACCAGGCTTGGCCCTAAGCTCTAGAATTCCACCCCAAACTCTCTCTCTTTTCTCTTTAAGATGCCCATTAAAACTTATCTGTTTGACCAAGCTTTTGGTCAAGCCCTTAGAGGAAATTTGGCCCGGTGGGCTAGAGGAAAGATGTTAAGTGGCAGAGGATGGTTTCAATCTCAATGACAAAGAAGTCCATCAGCTCCTCTACCTGTTGTTGGAGGTGAGGGTGGAAAAACAGGGACGGTATGTAGATGACACATTGATAAATAGCCGCTTTCTTCTTCTTGTCGTGTCGCTACCCCTTCCCTTGCCACTGTTCCACGTAGGTTCTAGCTCAAGAGTTGAAACCCTTCAGATCCTCAAGGTTGTATGGTTCTGGTAGTAGAGGGCAAGTGAAGCAGATGGCACAGACAGAGATATGGCTTTGCTCAAGGTAGTGTTCTTGCACCCTTGCTGTTCAATGTTTATACCAATGACCAGCCCATTTATCCGCATACCCAAAGTTTCCTCAATGTTCATTACCTGTGCATAGCATCTCAGGACCAATCCTTCAATATAGCAGAGAAGTCCCATGGCGAATCACTAGCTGAGCTAACCAATGACTATGCAATTAATCATCCCTGAAATGACACGTGCCAGTTCCATTCATCTTAGGAATAGAGATGCAAAGAGAGATCATATGTTGGTATGAGAAAACACTGGCATACAACTTTAAGGCAGTATACCTTGGAGTAATGTTAGATCACACCTTCAAGCTTCAAAGATCATGTCATCAAAGTAAAGGTGAAGGTGGCAGCTAGAAACAACATCTTCAGGAAGCTGGCCAACTCTAAATGGGGAATCAACTTGAGTATATTATGAAAAGCTGCCCTTACCCTGTGGTACTCAGCAGCTGAATATGCCTGCCTAGTCAGGGAATGCTCTCCCCATGACAAGAAGTGGAATCCCATGCTCATCGCAGCTAGCAAAGCTATTACTGGCTTCCTGAAACCTACCAAAGTGGATGGTCTGTACCTGCTTGTTGGTTTTGCTCCACCTGCCATAAGCAGGCAAGATGCATCAAGAGTAGCACAGACAAAGGAGACCAGTGACCCTCATTATCCTCTCTTTCAGAAAGAGTCAGCAACAAAGAGGCTCAAGTCGAGGGACAGTTTCTTACATACTATGCAGCCCTTAGACTGTAACACCCACAGTTGCCGCATTGCTGACTGGTCAACACATTTACAGACGAAAGCACATCAGTTGTTTCATGAGCCAGAGGAATCCTTCGCATCAGGAGCCAATGAAACATGATCTACCTGGCTGTGTCTCAATCTCCTCAGGACTGGTGTCAGCCACTGTAAAGCCCTTATGAAGAAGTGGGGATGCAGCCAAACTATATATTTAATCTCCTTACGTGACTCGGCGTCAAATTTTATCTGATTATACTCACGTAAAGCGCCTTGGGACATTTTACTACTTCAAAGGCGCGATGCAAATACAAGTTATTCTTGTGGTAAATTTTCTTTTTAAGCCCTAGTTAGTTATCTTGCTTCAGTGGTAGCACTCTCACCTGAGTCAGAAGCTTGTGGGTTCAAACCGTCCTCCAGAGACTTGAGTACATAATCAAGGCTGACATTCTAGTGCAATACTGAGTGCTGCACTGTCAGAGATGCCATCTTTTGGATGAGACATTAAACCGAAGCCCTGTCTTCCCTCTCAGATGGACATGAAAGGTCCCAAGGCACTGCGTCAAAGAGGAGCAGGGAAGTTTTCCCCAGTCTCATGACTAATATTTATCCCTCTACCAACAGCATTAAAAATACAGGGTGGAATTTTACCAGCCCAATGGCGATGGGTTGGAAGGTGGGAGGAGTCGAAATATTGCAATGGAGAGAAATCCAAAATCTTTAGGTCACAACCAGATATTCTGAAGGGCAGCCGACATGACAAGAGGACCTCATGTTCAAAAGCGGCAGTAAGGTAATTAAGCCTGTTTAACAGGCAATTACTGCAATTTTATCAGGGATTTCTAATTTTATGAAGAGTGCACGGGAACTATGGGGCTTCAGAGCTTCATTAGGTATAAGGAGGTGGTGGATTAGCAGGAGATTAGTCTTGGCTGCAGACAGCAGCCGTTGGTAATGCTAGCGTGGCAGGGAGGTTGGAACAGCATAGGCATTGGCATCAGCAGTTAGGAGCAGGGACAAACTTGCCAGCACAGCGGAACATACCACTTGAGTGCCATCTCAAAAGTGGCAGCAGTGTGAATAGAGCAGGGGAGGTGAGAGGCCCTGGAAACCGAGTGCAGAGAGGGAGAGAGTTGCAGCCACAGGCAGCAAACCAACATCAAATTGAGGACCAAGAGCAGCATCAGTGTCAGAGAGGGAATGCAGGAGGAGGGTGAAGAGGGGCACGCAACCAGCCTCTTGTGTGCAGAAGAGGTTACCCACCAGACAGGGTCTACTGTCAGAGGCTCAGCTTCCTGCAAATGTCGGAGCAGCAGTGTCACGAAAGACTCCGCCTCGCCAGGGAGGCTGTCGCAGAGCTGTGCGCCATGATGGGAGACGAGCTGAGCCCAATGGGAAGTGGTGACTACCCAATGCCTGTGGCGCCGAATTTCTATGCCTCAGGATCATTCCAGGGATCTTCTAGGGATTGGGATCTCCCAATCTGCGGCTCATCGCTGCATTAATGATGGTCAACAATGACACCTTCAAAAGGGCCAGCCAGTATGTGTGCTTTAATACCAATCCAGACAGTCAAACTGAGTGGGCCACAGGGTTCGGGGCCATCACTGGATTCCCCCAGATGCAAGGTGTCATCGACTGCATGCATGTGGCCATCAAGGCTCCCATGGACCAGGCAGCAGCCTTCATCAACAGAAAGAACTTCCAATCGCTCAATGTACAATTGGTCTGCAACCAGCACAAATGATTCTTTCAGATCTATACAAGGATCCCAGGAAGCAGCCATGACACCTGCATACTATGACAGTCCCATGTGGTAGACCCTTTCAGACCCCCTGCATGCCTTCAAGGATGGGAAATGGGTGCTAAGGGCTACCCACTGAAGACATGGCTTCTGACGTCTTTGAGAAAGCCAAGCACTGATGCAGAGGAGAGATACAACACCTCTCACAGGACAACTCGAGCAAGCATCATGCAGGCCATAGGTCTTCTGAAGATGTGGCTCAGATGCCTACATCAATCCAGTGGAGCCCTTCTGTATGTCCCAGCAAGGGGGTCATGCGTCATGGTGGTGTGCTGTGTTGTGAACAACCTGGCGTTATGGTGGGAAGAGGCTTTAAACAATGTGGATATTGTGGAGCACGATGCCTCCTCAGGTGCTGCATGATGAAGAACCCCAGGTACCACCGGGCAAGGTGCAATGAGATACTCACAGGGGAGGCTTGTGATGCACTAATACAGGAACCTTTTAAATGATCCTTAGTGACTGACCATGCAATCCAATAAAACTACATCCTTCTGCAGCCTTGTTGCCATTTCCATCATTGTCCTTACCATTTACCTGTACCCATTAAGACATAAGACTGTGGCATGGGGAATGTATTGACCTCACCGATGTGGTCCTTCCCATCACACCCTTTGTGGGAGGCAATGTACTGCTGTAGGCCCAGTGATCTGCCAGAAATGGAAGGATTCCTTTTGCCTTGCAACACTACATATTTACTGAAGAACAAAAAGATTGCAAGGCAGCCTGCATTCACAAAATTTAAACCCACCAACTCCAAGTGCAGCTCTTCTTAAATCTCTTATGTGTGTTCCTACGCAGTCAGCTGAGGTGGAGGCAGGCTGCTGACCTTGCTGTCCCATGACTTTTGATGACCTTGGCATTTGTCCTCTAGCTGCCTGAGGCCTGGAGGGCACCGGCATATTGAGAGCCTCCTGCACAAGTACAGGGGCCACCTCTGTCATCGCATCTATGTGATGTGCTGGTGTCACTGAGGAGCCGCTACCATCACCAGGAGCATCCTGAGAGGAGCTCCCAGGTACATCAGGCTGCTGCTCCTCTACCCTTTCCAGGTGCGCTTGTACCTCCCTGCTCACCTGAGGGGTGTGAGCACCTGGTGGTGAGGCCAGGCGCCTTGCGTCCCCTCTTGTTCAGCTATTGTGCCACAGAGACCATGGAGGAGATGATGGCAGAAAGGTCTGCACGTATCTCCGGAATCCACTGAGTGGTCTGCTGGGTATGGCTCTCCAAGAGGGTCACCAATCTCTCAATGGAGGAAGTTAAACGCGCCAGGGGAAACAGGTCCTTCCTGTCTATCTAGGCCCCTCATAATTTTGTACACCTCAAATAAGTCACCCCTCAGCCTCCTCTGTCCAAGAAAAACAATCCCAGCCAATCCAATCTTTCCTCACAGCTGCAACTTTCAAGCCATGGCAACATTCTTGTAAATCTCCTCTGTGCTCTTTCCAGAGCAATGATGTCCTTCCTGTAATGTGGTGACCAGAACTGTACGCAATACTCCAGTTGTGGCCTAACCAGCGTTTTATACAGTTCCAGCATTACATCCCTGCTTTTGTGTTCCATACCAGGGCCTTCTTCACCACTTTATCTACCTGTCCTGCCACCTTCAGGGACCTGTGGACATGCACTCCAAGGTCTCTCACTTCTTGTACCCCTCTCAATATTCTCCCATTTATTGTGTATTCCTTCACTTTATTTGCCCTCCCCATTTGCCACTTTTCCACCCACTCAAGCAAACCATTGCTATCATTCTGGAGTCTACAGCTATCCTCTTCACTATCAACCACACGGCCAATTTTTGTGTCATCTGCGAATTTCCCAATCATGCCTCCCACATTAATTTCAAATCATTAATATACCACAAACAACAAGGGACCCAACACTGAGCCCTGTGGGACACCATTGGAAACTGCCTTCCATGTGCAAAAATTTCCGTCGACCACTACCTTTTGTTTCATGTCACTGAGCCAATTTTGGATACAACTTGCCACATTCCCCTGGTATCCCGTGGGCTTTTATTTTTCTGACCAGTCTTCCATGTGGTATATTGTCAAATGCCTTACTAAAATCCATGCAGACCACATCCACTGCACTCCGCTCATAAATCCTCCTTGTTACTTCCTCAAAAAATTCAATTAAGTTAGTAAGACATGACCTTCCCTTAACAAATCCATGCTGACTATCCCCCGCCTTCTCCCTGTAACCCTGCACATTCTTCCTTTTCAGATAACAGTCTAATTCCCTCTTTCATTCTTAAATGCTTCAATTGAACCTGCCTGCACCACACTCAGGAAATGCATTCCAGATCTTAACCACTGGTTGTGTGAAAAAGATTTTCCTCATGTTGCTTTTGCTTCTCTGACCAATTGCTTTAAATCTGTGCCCTCTCGTTCTTGATCCTTTCACGAGTGGGAACAGTTTCTCCCAATCTACTCTGTGCAGACCCCTCATGATTTTGAATACCTCCAGAAAATCTCCTCTCAGCCTTATTTTCTCCAAGGAAAACAGTCCAAACTTCTCCAATATATCTTCATAACCGAAATTCCTCATCCCTGGCACCATTCTTGTGAATCTTTTCTGCACTCTCTCCAGTGCTTTCATGTTCTTACTAAAGTGCGGCACCCAGAAATGATACAATACTCCAACTGAGGCCGAACGAGTGTCTTATACAAGTTCAACATAACCTCTTTGATCTCGTACTCTATGCCCCTATTAATAAAGTCCAGGATACTGTATGCTTTATTAACTGCTCTCTCAACCTGTCCTGCCACCTTCAATGGTTTATTTACATATACACCTAGATCTCTAAGCTCCTGCACCCTCTTTAGAATTGTACCCTTTATTTTATACTATCTCTCCATGTTCTTCCTACCAAAATGAACCACTTCACATTGAACTTCATCTGCCACTTGTCTGTCCATTCCACCAACTTGTCTATGTCCTTTTGAAGTTCTACACTATCCTCCTCACAGTTCACAATGTTTACAAGTTTCATTTCATCTGCTACTTTGAAATTGTGCCCTGTACACCAAGGTCTATTAATATAGATTAATATATATCAGCAAAAGCAAGGATCCCAACACTGACCCCTGGGGAACTCCACTACAAACCTTTCTCCAGCCCGAAAAACAACAATTAACCAGTACTCTTTGTTTCCTGTCACTCAGCCTATTCTATATCTATGTTGCTACCGTCCATTTTATTCCATGAGCTACAGGTTTGCTCACAAGTCTGTTATGTGGTACGGATTCAAATGCCTTTTGGAAGTCCATGTACATCAACAGCATTGCCCTCATCAACCCCCTCTTGTTAACTCTTCAAAAAACTCCAGCAAGTTAGTTAAACATGATTTTCCCTTAAGAAATCCATGCTGGCTTTCTATAATTAACCCACATTTGTCCCTTGTGATTTATAAAATCTCCTGGTTGGTATGGCAGTGCTCGGATTGCCATGTATAATCGATGGCAACCTGTACCTGTGGGAAGCCGGCCAGAGAGACAAATCTGAGTTTCTTTTTTCTTCATTCATGGGATGTGGATGTTGCTGGCAAGGCCAGAATTTATTGCCCATCCCTAATTGCCCTTGAGAAGTTGATGGTGAGCTGTTTTCTTTAACCGCTGCAGTGTGAATGGCGTTATTACACCTGTGCTGTTAGGCCCACTCATTCTGGCTAACCTTATAATAGGAGAAATGTACATAATTAATGGCCCTGGCAGACACGCCATCAGTGACCTCCCTTACACATTTATGTGCAGCTGACTGGGCGATCCTGGATGCGTCACCGATTGTGCCCTGGAAGGAGCCTGAGGTGAAAAAGGGGGTTGGTCACTTTCACAGCCACTGGTAATGTGCGGCCACCAGGTCCAGCAGGGAGCAGGTCTTCTTCTAGGAGGCTTCAGATGTCTCCCATCACCTGACATGACAACTTCAGCCTGTGGAAGTACTGTTCTTCTGAGAGGTCAAGGAAGCTGAGCCTCTGTCTGCAAACCCTGGGATGTGGAAAGTGTTCAATCTGGTATATAAAATGGCTACTGCCAAAATCCATTATTTACATATCATGACATCAGAAGTCACATGTGTATGACAAGCCACAGTGTACAGAAGTATTCATCCAAACATTCCCCTTTTCATGAAAACAATATCTGTTCTTTCTTGTTTTTTCAAATTTGTCCATCCTGACACACATATCTCATACATAACTTTTAAATAGTTCAGGATATTTTATGGTATGCATGCCAGTTGCTATTGGCTGTTCATTTTGTTTCTGCTGCTTCCTTGGGTGATATTACCTTTCTGGAGAACGTTGTTGCTGTGGTGAGTGTTGCTGCTATGGTGATTGTTACTGCTCATCTGTTGCACTGTTGACCTCTGGGACTGATGAGTTCCTTGTTGAGTTGTTGAACTCAGATCTATCTCATCAGCCGTTTGCTGTGAAGGAGCAGCTTCTCCAGTTGAGCGTTGATGTCTGCGATTGCAAAGATAGATCTGGTCATTCACCTTCACCTGGTACTATTGAGGTGGCAACTTCTTTATGTAAGTCCCAAGTTGCCGAGTGGGCTAACTTTTCTTGAGTGCATTGAATGTTTGCCCTCAGACCGGCTCTGCAACCCTCAGCTCTGGCAACGATTTGACAGTTTTGTCAAAGTGACATTTGACTTTCTGTCATTTCACTATCATCTTGTTCCTCACACCTGTTACTACTCCTGGTTTCAGTCGTTTCTTAGCTGTTGGAAGAGCCATTTGGGTGCGGCGTGACATTAGTCGCTGGATTGGACTACTTCCCATGCCTTCAGTGCGTGTGTTTCTTCACTCTAAGATTGCCTTAGACACATCTGTGCTGGATCGAATTCTTTACTGGTGAACTGAGGGACAATGTCACTCATCACAATGTCGGGTGTGCCATGATGACTGAAGTGTGCTTTCAAGCATTCTACGATATGACTAACAATTGTTGATGTCAGTTGGTCTAACTCCCAGTAGTCCGAATAGTAGTTGACTGTGAGAGTGAAGAGGTCTACTCCAAGTTTCATCCATGGTCTGTCTAGGATATCATGAGTCATAAGGGGCTCTTTAGCTTGCTCAGCTTGATGTTCATTGCAAGCACTGCACTGGCTGATGTGGTTCGTAATCTCATTGCTCATGTTTGGCCAGCAGAGCACTTATCTTGCGTTTCTCAGAACAGACTCGATTCCTTGATGGGTTGCATGGAGAGCATCTCTTTTCTCATCTCTTTAGGGATAGTGACCTTAGTCCCTTTGTACAAGATGTCATCTTGGGCAGTCACTTCATCTCTGCATGCCCAATTCTGTCTTACAGCAACAGGTGTGCCCTTGATGGTTTCAGGTCATGCTTTCATCACAACTGTAGCACTTGAAGAATTGCATCTTGTTGCGTAGTTTCCTTGATCTGACCAAGATGCTTGTCATCAGATTCGATGTCTCTGCTGGGTTGATAGCTTCCCGAACTTATCGTGCTGTTGCTTCTTGTTGAATCTGGAAGATTTCACACTCTTTACTAACATCAACAACTTCCTTCAAAGGCAGCTCTTGATAGCATGTTGGCATTGTACATCTGCTTTCTTGTTTGTATTTCACTTCCAAGTGATATCTCTGCAAATGAAGGAACATCCTTTGCAAACACTTTGGAGCAGATAGAAGTGGTTTGAGAAAGATGCTTTGAAGTGGCTTTTGGTCAGACTCGACCATCACTTTCTCTCTCCCAAACAGGCACTGGTTGAAATGCTCACAAGCAAAGGCAATAGCCAGTCCCTCTCTCAATCTGTACATAGTGTCGTTCAGTTTGCGTTAATACTCTGGATGTAAATGCAACTGGTTGTCCTTGCTGCATGAGGGCAGCTCAAAGTCCTGTTTCACTGGCTTCACACCACAGGGTAACTTACTCATTGACATCATAGCACCACAGCACTGACGTTGTCGTCACTAGTTTTTTGATGTGACTGGAAGCTGCTTCTTGTTCTGTGCCCCAACACCACTTCGCAGTGAGCTTTTGTAGACGTTCACACTCTGATGACAGATTGGGCAAGAACTTGGCTAGGTAGTTCATAAATCCAACAAATCATTGAACTGTCTTCACATTTGTTGGATACTGAATCTCTGCTACAGCTCTCACCTTATCATGATCAGGGTGAAGTCCTTTAGCTGTCAGTACATGCTCTATGTACCTGACTTCAGTCATCTTCAGCTGTAACTTTTTCTTGTTCAGCTTCAGGTCATCTGGTGAGTTCTCTCTAGCAGTCTCACTAGATTCTGATCATAGTCTGTGATGGCATCTTCCATCGCATTTCCACATCCATAGACTAGAAGATCATCCATGATCGCTTCCACTCCTGGTAGACCATTGCCTATCTCATGCTGTCTGCATTGGTACTCTTCTGGAGCAGTAAAAATGCGAAATGGGATGCGCAACCATTGTATCTCCCAAATGGCATCCAGAAAGTAGTCAGAAAGCTGCTGCTTTCATCCAACTTCACTTGCCAGTATCCATCCTTAGCATCTAGGGTAGTAAAAACTTTTGCCTTAGCAAGTTGAGGCAGAATCTCTTCAATGGTTGGTATAGGATAGTGAAATCTCCTCAAAACTTTATTGAGGTCCTTTGGATCTAAACACACTCTCAACTTTCCAGGTTTTTACCATGCTGCTAATCCAGTCTGTAGGAGTTGTCATTTTCTTAACTACTCCCATCTTTCCAAGCTCCTCCACCTTGTCTTTCAGGCTGGACTTGAGGGCAGCTGGAACTCTCCTCGGAAGATGTTGTGTTGGCCTCAAGCTCTCATCGACTTTGAGATGATGTTCACCAGGAAGGCATCCAAGAGCTGTGAAAACATTTTTGTAATCTGTCAGGATTTGTTCAGCAGTCAATGGCTTGGTGTCATGTGAAACACTGCAAATTTCCTCTGGTATGTGGAGGGTTACCAGTCCAAATTTTTGACTTATTTCAGCCGAGATGAGGGGAGTTTGCTGAACATCCACTCTCTGGAACTGAGCTTCTTCTTTCTTCCCATTGCATTGGACTCTCAGGTTGTTTTGTCCTCTTGGGGTGAGCATTGTTCCATCATACAGCCTCAACTTTACCTTCGATGGCTCCATCTTTGGGTCACCATCTTATGCAATTTCACACAAGTCTATGTTACACGTAGAACCAGTGTCTATCTGACATCTTACAACAGCTTGATGCTCTCCTTTTGCAGTCATCATTCCAACAGTCACAAACCACTTTCTACATCGAGACTTGACGGCGCCAACATGTTCTAGGGTGTAAAGTGATTCGTCAGAATCATTGTCCGACATCTCTCCATCAACCATCTTTACAGGCTTGCTTTTCCTTTCTAGCAAAACATGTGCGTGCAAAGTGGTTCAGCCTCTTGCAGTTAGAGCGCTGCTTTCCCCACACTGGACATGCTTCCTTTTCTATCTTTTGGTGTCCCCCACAGTATTTATATCCAGTACTCTGGCCTTGATCTTTCTGCTGTCCCTTCTGAAAGTTGTTCTTCCTTTTTTGCATTGACTTGTGCTTGGACAACTTGGACTGTCTCTTAGCATAGTGCAAAGCCTCGTCGGTTCTTCAATCAGTAATCTTCAGCTGTTGATTAGCAACCTCTGAGCTTCTGCATGTCAATAGTTTTCTTGAGAGTAAGCTTTTGTCAGAAGACATGCTCTCACAGCAGGATCTCCTGTTCCTAAGACAATCCTATCTCTGATGACATCACCCTTCAGTTGCTCAAACTCACACGACTCAGCTAGACATAGCAGTAGAGTCACATACTGATCAATATTCTTCCTGAGCTCTAGCATTAAACACATAGCGTTCATAAATGACATTTGTAGAGGGTTCAAAGTGAGACTTATAGGTCTCCAAAATCTCACAAATCTTGCTTTTCTTCTCCTCAGTGAGATCTAGTGTGTAATACAGCTTGTAAAATTCCTTCCCCGTCGATGATAACAGAGTTGTTACTCTTATCTGTTCAGGTTTCTTGTACAAATCTGTGGCAATCTCAAAATTCTGTCCATGAGATTGGAGGAATTGCCAATTCCCCCTCAAATCTCCCTTCATGTTCATAGGAGCAGGTATTGGAAAATTCAAAGCCATAATGACTTATCCAGCTGTCAATGTCCTGTGCAAAGTTGCAGACAGGGGTTGTTTTAAACTCTGATATTTTACACATCTGCTGGCTGTCTTACAGCTATCAAAATCCTCTCAAATCACAGCTACTCACTTCTGACACCATCTTCCATGTGGTGCATAAAATTGTTACTGCCAAAAGCCTTTATTTACATATCATGACATCAGAGGTCACATGTGTACAGCAAGCCACAGTGTACAAATGTATTTATCCAAACAGATAGACCCTCCTGCAACCTTGGCCCCTCACCTGTGCACCTCCCCCGCTATCCCCCATACACCTTCCTCCTGTGCCTGTGCTGATCCCACCACAGCATATGGTCGTTGGCAGAATGGTGATGTTCTTCCTCTTTTGATGTGCTGTCAAACACATCCAAAATTCCTTCTTGTCAGTTTAAAATTCTCAAAGGTTGAATAAATCTGTATTCCCAAAGTACTCTGCCAAACATTTTTTTTAATTCTTTCGTGGGATGTGGGCATCACTGACTGCCAGCATTTGTTGCCCATTCCTAACTGCCCTTGAAGTGAGTAGCTTGCAAGGCCATTTCAGAGGGCAGTTTAGAGTGAACCACATTGCTGGAGTCACACGTAGGGTTGGCAGATTTCCTTCCCTAAAGGACATTAGTGAACTAGCTAGGTTTTTACGACAATCTATGATAATTTCATGGCACCATTACTAAGACTAGCTTTCAGTTCTAGATTTTTTTAATTGATTACATTCAAATTCCACCAGCTGCAGTGTTGGGATTCAAACCCATACCCCCAGGGCATTAGCCTGAGCTTCTAGATTACTAGTCTAGTAACGTTACCACTATGCCACCATCTCCCCCCTAATTTAACAGAGGGAACTGAGGCAGCTGCTGTAATGCGAGCTTTTATTCAGATGGGACAATGACCAGTTTAAATTTCCACCTGAAATGTCTGTTTCCCTGGTCAGTCCTGAGCTTCAGGAAACCCGTCCTGCACAAGTTCAGTTTGGAGCCAAGTTACAAACAATGTGCAATGACCTCATTAACATCCCTTACTTGGGCCAATGAACCCACATCTAATTATCAAATCCCTGATGTCTTGCCAGCATCCAAACACGCCTCCAGGAAGGTTAAACCAGGAAGTGGGTGCATTCGAGCCAAGTTGTGCTCCGGCTCTAGAAATCATAAATTTTCAAACTCCCCACCTGTTCCCAACCCACCCATCCCCCAAGATCATTGAGTACTGTGAACCACCCTTTGTGCTGTATAGAAATGCACTATATGTTTCCCTCTTTAAAGGTTTAAAGAAAAAAAAAAGACCTTACATTTATATAGCTTTCACATCCTTTGGCTGTTCCAAAGCCCTTCACAAACAATGAATGACATTGACAGTGTAATCACTGGTGACATGTAGGCAAGTCCAGCGTGCCAATTTACACACATCATGGTCCCACAAACAGTGATGCGATTCCTGACTAGTTAACCTGAATTTTGATGGTATTGGTTGAGGATAAATGTCAGTCAGGACACCAGGAGAACTCCTTACTCTTCACCAAATAATGCCTAAGGATCCTTCATATCCATGTGAGAGCGGAGAGAGTGTAACATTGCATCTGAAAGATGGCATTTCCGGCAACAAGCTAAAAGATGTAAAATAATTAAATCAGGAGAAACAAGTAAGAAATGTGTGAGAAAGGCATTACAGCAAAAGGACAGGCTAGGGTGTGTGGTCCAAATAAGCATTCTTTATACAAATGCATAGAGTATAAGGAACAAATTGATTGAATTGTAGGTGCAAATACAACTTAGAGAGTACAACATGGGAGCCATTACTGAGACATGACTGCAAGACGGTCAGGACTGGGAACTAAATATACCAGGTGTACAGGAAGAATAGGCAAGGCAGTAATGGCGGGGCGGAGGGGAGTAGCCTTAGTGATTAAGGATGGAATTAATTCAATAAGAAGAGAGGATAAAATGAGAGGTAAGCAGGCAGTGGAGACTTTATGGGTAGAATTAAGAAATAGAAAAGGATTTAAGGCTGTAGCGGGAATTGTGTATCGGCCCCCTGCTAGCAGTTAGGATGCGGCAGAATGTGTAAATGAAGAGATTAAACAAGCATGTAGCAAAGCAAGAGTGTTTTTAATGGGGGATTTTAATTTTCATAGCAATTGGGAAAAGCAGACAAGCTCTTGTCAGAAAGATAGTGAATTTCTTGAGCGTGTTCAGAATAGTTTTCTGCAACAATATGTTCTAGAACCACCAAGTGGGCAGGCCATATTAGATTTAACAATGAATAATAAGAGATTTAGTTAACAGCCTAATGGTGCATGAATATTTATCGAATAGCAATCATCATATGATTGAGTTCAATGTTGTGTTTGAACGGGAGAAATGCAAAACAGCTCCGAAGATGCTAGGTATAGGAGAGGCTGATTTCAATGGGATAAAACAGAGACTGTTCACTAAACTGAGCAAATCTGTTTGTGGGAAATTGAAAAAAATAATTGAATGTGATACAGAACCAGTTTATACCCATAACGGGAAAGAGCTCTACTTGGCAAATAAAAAAGCCGTGGAAATGAAAGTGGTAAGGGCCAACATAAAGTTAAAAGATAAAGCATACAAAATGCAAAAAATAGCACAGATCCTGAAAAATGGGAAAGATACAAAGGCTGGTGTTTTATGCCTCCTCCCACCCCCATGATGGGATTGGAGGTGGGGGTGGGGGGTGGTGGGTGGAGGACGTAAAATGGAGTTGGTGGGGGGGGTTGCTGCCATTCCCATTGCCTACCCGCCCCCGCTGCCATTTTACCAGCAATGGGGGAGGTTGAAAATGGCTCGCCAGCCCCAGACCAATTGGAGCCCTTAAATGGTCAATTAATAGCCACTTAAGGGCCTCCTCCCCACCTCCACTGGTACCTTAACAGCAGCAGCCAGAACACTTCGCCACCTGGGGAGCTGGGGAGGGGCTTTCCTGATCAGGCACCCTGTGCCCCATGGGGGCCCCCCTGCCGTGGTGCAAGCCACCCCTGCTGGAGCACTTCCCAATGCCCTCCTAATCAACCCCCACTGCCACATCATCGCGGCCCAGCCAATTTTCTCCGGCGAGGTCCGAAATCCCACTCGCCTTTCAGTGCTGGAATCCCTCTTGCTCTTCTGGCTAGGTGATGTCCCAGCAGTGGCCACCAATCCTGGTGGTGTTGCTGGGACTGAGGAACTGTCGGCCCTCTGATTAGCTGGCAGCTCCTGGAGGTGGAACTTCTTCCATCAGAAGAGCGGAAGCCCTGATCAAGGCCAATTAAGGGCCTTCCAGGCCTGGCGGAGGGAGGCTTTCCCCTAACTTTTCAGCTGATGGGCGGGGCCTCCACTGCAATGTAAAATTCCGGCCAAAGAACAGCAAAGGGTGACAGTAAGAACTACAGAAAGGGAGTATGAAAAGGAACTTGTGAGGGATAATAAAATCAACACAAAAATGTTTACAATTTTTTTATTTGTTCATGGGATGTGGGCGTCGCTGGCTAGTTATAGTAGCAAAAAAGAGTGTGGTCAGAAACAATGTGTCCCTCTTTAAAATGGATCACCGTTGTATTATAGATAAAAATAAGGAAATGGCAGACATGTTGAATAATTTCTTTGCATCAGTATTTATAGTAAAGGAAGAGGTCAGAGGTCAGCATGCTGGACATCCCAAGGAAACTAATATTGAATCAGGGATGGGGACTCACCCAGACTAATGTAAGTAAAATAACAGTAATGAGGAAAATAAAGGCACTAAAGAATGCCAAATCCCCAGGAGCAGATGATTTCCATCCCAGGTTTAAAGTGGGTGAGACCATTGCAGATGCCGTAACTATAATCTTCCAAAATTCTCTCGATTCAGGAGTCGTTCCTTTAGATTGGAGAATTGCACATGTCACTCTGCAATTTAAGAAAGGTGACAGAGGGAAACCAGGAAATTATGGTACGGTTAACCTAATGTCAGTTGTTAAAAAAATACTTGAGTCATGCCCGATGAACCTGATTGAATTTTTTGAAAAGGTGTGTGAATAAGTAGTGAATAAGGGCATCTCTATGTCAGCTTATAACTGCAGTGTGGATTTATCAGAATGATACCTGGATTCCAAGGGTTAAATTACGAGGTGAGATTATAAAAACTGCAATTTATAAGGCTAAGGGGTGTTTTGATCGAAGTTTTCAAGATATTAAGGAGAACTGATCGAGTAGATAGGGAGAAACTATTTCTGCTGGTTTCCAACTGAGCCAAGCTGACATGTTGAAGAAGTGGTTTTGATGTAAGTGGTTTTTGATATTGCTTCATCTTGTTGCACAGGCTGATGTTGTATAACAGAGATGCCCTGCAGTGAGGAGTAATTTACACAACATGGTTATACTTCTGCATGAAATAACCATGGCAACTTTCATTTGCAGTGGTATCCATAGTGATTCCACTGAAGTTTGTGTCAAATACTAATGTCAATGAATTGTTACAGTCCCATGAATGTGAAATGCCAGCAATTGGAATTCCTCTGCATGGAGGCAAAGAGATTTGCCTAATCTATCTGTTGTCCCTATTACAAAACTCAATAACTTTGATACCATTCCAGCAATGTATAAGCTAACCTTTTCTTGGTTAAATTCAGCATTAGCGTCAGAGAATGAAATAACAGCCTCTGGCAGGATTAGATTACAGAGACTGTTTTTTTCTGCATTCTTTAGAGGTTTAGTTTCTCTATTTTAGAAAACAAAATCTGTAGCAGAAATGTTATCTTTGCCAACATTTCTCATTGCCTCGAGATATCTGCTCCATGGCCAGATTCAGGAATACAGCAGAGCTACAAGCAAAAGCACCCCAGCAACTCAAACATTCATCACCCCCTTTTTCAATATGGCATTGCACAATAAATTCCAGTGGTTCACTCCTCTCTAGCTTTTATCCATGGTTCAGTGGGTAATACTCTTTCTTCTGAGAAAGAAGATTGTAGCTTCAAGTTTCACTCCAGAGAGTTATGCACATAATCCAGGCTAATACTTCAATGTTGGAGGTGCCATCTTTCAGATGAGATTTTATTAAATTAAGGCTCTGTCTGCCCTCTCAAGTGGACATCAAAGAACCAATGCCACCATTTTGAAGAACAGAGGAATTCTCCCTGGTGTCCAGACCAATATTTATCTCTGAATCAACATGGCTAAAAATAGATTACCTGGGCCTTTATCTCATTGCTGTTTGTGAAACCTTGCGTGCAAATGGGCTGCTGTGTTTCCTACATTACAATAGTGACTATACTTCAAAACTACTTCACTGGCTGTAAAGCATTTTGGAATGTCCTGAGATCATAAAAGGTGCTATATAAATGGAAGTTTGTATTTATAAGTCTATAACCCTTTCATAATGTGGAACTCCCTACCTCATTGAGTAGTTGAGGCAAATAGAATAAATACACGTTGGGGAAACTAAAGGAGGCTCATGTGGAGCATAAACACCAGCATGGGCCAGTTGGGCTGAATGGCCTGTTTCTGTGCTGCATATCCTATGCAATTTTTCCTGGTGATTCCACAGTCTGACACTTCCAGTGGGGAATGAGGTTCACAGGAAGTGCAGTTCAGAAATAAATAAATGGAAAATCTTAGTTGCCTATTACATCTGGAGATGCCCTCCCTGTGCCAGCTGCTCCCCACTATGACATTCTTCAACTAATTAGTTGTGTCGCATTTGTAGGTGCTTGGATGCAGTGCAGCAAAAACACCCAATTAACACACATGATTTAAAAGCCAAAATTATACAAAACAGACAAAAGAATAAAGAACAAAAGAAAAGTACAGCACAGGAACAGGCCATTCGGCCCTCCAAGCCTGCGCCGATCATGATGCCTGTCTAAACTAAAACCTTCTGCACTTCCGGGGTCCATATCCCTCTATTCCCATCCTATTCATGTATTTGTCAAGATGCCTCTTAAACGTCGCTATCGTACCTGCTTCCACCATCTCCCCCAGCAGCAGGTTCCAGGCACTCACTACCCTCTGTATAAAAACCTTGCCTCGCACATCCCCTCTAAACTTTGCCCCTCGCACCTTAAACCTATGTCCCCTAGTAACTGACTCTTCCACCCTGGGAAAAAAACTTCTGACTATCCACTCTGTCCATGCCACTCATAACTTTGTAAACCTCAATCAGGTCGCCCCTCCACCTCCGTCGTTGCAGTGAAAACAATCCGAGCTTATCCAAGCTCTCCTCATAGCTAATACCCTCCAGACCGAGCAACATCCTGGTAAACCTCTTCTGTACCCTCTCCAAAGCCTCCACATCCTTCTGGTAGTGTGGCGACCAGAATTGTACGCAATATTCCAAGTGTGGCCTAACTAAGGTTATGTACAGCTGCAGCATGACTTACCAATTTTTATACTCTATGCCCCAACCAATGAAAGCAAGCATGCCGTATGCCTTCTTGATCACCTTATCCACCTGTGTTGCCACCTTCAGTGATCTGTGGACCTGTACGCCCAGATCTCTCTGCCTGTCAATACTCCTAAGGGTTCTGCCGTTTACTGTATACTTCCCACCTGTATTAGACCTTCCAAAATGCATTACCTCACATTTGTCCGGATTAAACTCCATCTGCCATTTCGCCGCCCAAGTCTCCAACCGATCTATATCCTGCTGTATCCTCTGACAATCCTCATCACTATCCGCAACTCCACCAACCTTTGTGTCGTCCGCAAACTTACAAATCAGACCAGCTACATTTTCCTCCAAATCATTTATATATACTACAAACAGCAAAGGTCCCAGCACTGATCCCTGCGGAACACCACTAGTCACAGCCCTCCATTCAGAAAAGCACCCTTCCACTGCTATCCTCTGTCTTCTATGACCGAGCCAGTTCTGTATCCATCTTGCCAGCTCATCTGTGATCCCGTGTGACTTCACCTTTTGTACCAGTCTGCCATGAGGGACCTTGTCAAAGGCTTTACTGAAGTCCATGTAGACAACATCCACTGCCCTTCCTTCATCAATCATCTTCGTCACTTCCTCAAAAAACTCGATCAAGTTGGTGAGACACAACCTCTCTTTCATAAAACCATTTAAAAAAAAATCATTCTGGAGATGTGGCCATCACTAGCAAAGTTGACATTTATTACGCGTGCCTAGTTGTCCTCAGACAGTGGTGATACAACTGAATAGGCCATTTCAGAGGAAACTTAAGAGTAACCACATTGTTGTGGAGTTGGAGTCACATATTGACCAGACCAGGTAAGGACAGCAAGTCACCTTCTCTAAAGAACATTCGTGAACCGTTGAGCTTTTCCGACAATCTGAAAGTTGATGATCACTTTTTTTAAAAATTGCATTCAAATTCTTAAATGTAAAATGAGATGTGAGCTCAATTTAGTTCAGTCCTACTGGATTACTACTCCAATAACATAACTAATGCATTACTGCACCCTTTATTCTGGCACTAGTGAAACAACATAAAAGAAGTCAAGGATGAGAATGGGCCATTTAAAGCATAAAATGTTATCCTCCAGTACTCCCATAATAACAGTCAATTGTAATTTGAACTTTTTTTTTGTTGGATGTGGGCATCACTCGCTAGGCCAGCATTTATTGCCCATTCCTAATTGCCCTTGAACTGAGTGGCTTGCTAGGCCATTTTAAGAGTCAACCACATTGCTGTGAATCTGGAGTCATATATAGGCCAGATCAGGTAAGGACAGCAGATTGCTTTCCTAAAGGACATTAGTGAACCAGATGGGTTTTTACAACAATCAACAATGGTTTCATGGTCATTAGACTAGCTTTTTAATTCCAGATTTATTAAGTGAATTCAAATTTAACCATCTCCCATGGTGGGATTTGAACCCATAGCCCCAAAGCATTAGCTTGGGTTCTAGATTATTAACATAGCACCATTCCCACTCCATCCGCCAGACTATTCCAACTATTTATTGCTCTTTTGGGTTGATATTGCAGTGTGCACTTATTATTTATTGTTGCATAATATTTATTAATGTCTCATTATTGATTGCTGAGTCTTCATTGTATGTTATTAATTGCTGTTTTATATTGTTTATTATTGCATGATTGTATGGTTTTTAGGTTTGCACACTAGACATTTTCCGATGATCACTGGCCCTTCCAATAATCAGACCTCATGGTCTCTATGATCTGAGTGTATCATTTCTGTCTAGTGTCCAGGTAAATGATAGAGTTCAAAATAGTTACTTTGTACACCAGCTATTGGAATGTATTTCATTCTACAACATGATTCTCTCTTTGAAGGCAAGCTGAAACTGCCCTCTTACTAGATCAAGACTCATGCCACAAATCAACAATTGGGTTTATTCCCGAAAGAAATGGATGTACATTGAACAGTATAACATGGTGATACATACATTAATCTACCCGCCAAACATAAGGAGCAGAATCCAGATGGACAGGCAATTAAAACGGCCCACTCCCTTTCCATCGTCTTTGATTTTAAACTCCTATTTTATGAAGTGACAAGGAAATTGGCGGGATTCTTCTGTAAACATGCAGGTGGGGCTCTGATGGCATCACAGGAGCAGGGCTGCGATTTTAACCAGCAGTCTAAGTAAAGAAGCTATTATGGTTTTCCCTCCAGGTGAAGCCAGCAGGAAGAGGAGTCAGGGCCAGAAAAGGCCCAAACAGGTAAGTTTTCTTAATTTCTCTGGGTCCCACAAGAAAAATTTAGGCCTTTTGTGCCTCAGGCTCCCCCTCCTTTCCTGATTACAAGGCCTTCCCAAAACCCCTCCCCATTACATAACTGAGAGCCGTGGGCCGTTACTTCAGTCCAACCAGAGGTCTTCTGTTGCTCAACATCCTGCTCACAACTTCTCCCAGCTGACGCTTCCCACCAGTTTCGACAAATACTGACGGGAGGCATGTACATGAGTCCTTGCTGCTAAGGTAGGGGATTTCCTGCTTTCCTCAGCTCCTGCCCGCCCTGGGTTAGGGCCATTAATAATATAGTATACCCAACAGACACATTAACACATTTGTTACTAAAATCACGAAGTGTGATTTCAATCCATCTTCCTGATATTTTCACCAACTTCCATTGATTTGCTCCATCCCTACTTTGAAGTAATAATCTGGATTCACCTTCACCACACCACTTATTATTGGGTTGTGATGCTCTCATATCCAACTTCTACACTGTAAAACTTAAGCTTCTCTCATCATAGCTCATTACAATTACACTTGTGACTGGTATTCTTCTCTGTACCCTTGCCTGTAAAACATGGCTACCTGACCCGAACCCGACCAGACCCGACACGTGTCAGGTTCGGGTCAGGTCGGGTCGTGTCTCTCTTCCGGGTCCGGCATTCGGGCTCGGGTCGGGTCGGGTTGGGCTGGACACGGACACAGTGGTGCCTTGCTCAGGGAGGGAACTTCTGCACGATTCTGCAGGAATAGCCTGCTGCTGGAATGGAGGATCACAATATTTGGACGAGGTATGTTTGGTATAATTAACTTTATTATGGTAGTCGGGTCGGGTCGGGTTGGGCGCAGGAAAAAATCAAAGGACTCGGACCCGGGTCGGGTTCGGGTTGGATGTAGTCGGGTCGGGTTTCAATTTCATACCTGAGCAGGCCTTTACTTGCCTGTCCTTGTTTCTTTTGTGAGATGTTGTAACTAAAGCTTAAGACCTGTGTAAAGCCTTAGTGTACATAAGAACAGTGGAAATGTGAGACAAATCAAAGTCAAAAGGTCCATCTAGCTCACCATCTACCATCCTGGTAGGCGCTTGATACAGCAACAATGCTGTAAATCCCTTTTAAGATGCATGGTTTCACCAGCTGCTTGATGTAGGGATATTGAGTGACCTTACTTTAGGAAAGTTTTTGATTTAAAGGAAATGTGTTTTACATCTGCCTTCCTGTACATGGTGTGACATTGATGGTAATCACAGCCCTATCACTTCCTCTCAAGCATTCTGTACTCCTGTGGTGTATCTCTTGTGGAAGTAACTTGTTCTGAAGCCTTAATGAGCTCCAACACTGCTTCACTTTTTAAAGTACCCCCTTTAATTAGAAAGTACATTTACCTTTAAATACATGTGTAGTCCTTTAAATTGCTGCAGCTGCTTGGATATAGTGTCTGCTCTAACAGTGCAAACTCCCAGCAGAAAGTTTCAGTTGCACTGGGAGCTTACTCTAAGTGCACAATGAGCCATGGCCTGAAAGTTGGGTTATAAAGGGATATGTCTAATTTTGGGAATGAGAATTAGCAAATGACCTTTCATGGGAAGGACTGAACTGATCAATGATGTTTCCTTCTCGTCAATGTTCGTCTGTAGTGCTGCAATGAATCTGTTGTTCCATTTAATTCACCAATGAACTACAATATTAACTTGTACCTACATAGTGCTCTTATCATTAGGGAAACATCCCAAGGTACTATATATTGGACTGTGGGAAGAGAATTGTAAGGAAGAATTGGACATGAAGCAGGAAGTGAGAAAGAGGTTTGGGGATGATTAGTTTGGTCAAACAGATTGCTTTAAATAGGCTTTTTAATGGAGGAGATATAGCAGGGCAGATGGATTTAGAAAGGGAATCCTCCAGTAATGGGGCATGATGTCTGAAGGCTTTGTTGCTGACAGTGCATCCAAGAGAGGGTGGATGTACAGTACAGTAGAGGATGGAAGCTGGGACTTAGGGCTGGAAGCATTGTGATAGAATCTTACAGCACAGAAGGAGGACGTTTGGCCCATCGTGCTAGTGCCAGCTCTTTGAAAGAGCTGTCCAATTTAGTCTCACACCCAGTTTTTTCCCCTAACTCTGCAAATTACTGCTCTTCAAGTACATGTCTATTTGTCCTATGAAAGTTCCTATGGAATCTAATTTCACCTTTCAGGTAATGCTTTCCAGATCATCATAACCCTTTGTGTGAAATAATGTCTCCTCATTTATGTTGGCAGGAGGGGGTGTATCAAGAACATAAGAACATAAGAAATAGGAGCAGGGGTAGGTTGTATGGCCCATCGAGGCTGCTCCGCCATTCAATATGGTCATGGCTTCAATTCCACTTTCCTGCCCACTCCCCATATCCCTTGATCCCTGAGATCAAAGATATGTCTATCTTAGCCTTAAATATTTGAGATCGCACATCCACAACCCTCTGGGGTAGAGAATTCCAAAGATTCATAACCCTTTGACTGAAGAAATTTCTCCTCATTTCAGTCCTAAATGATTGGCCCCTTATCCTGAGACTGTGCCCTCTTGTTCTAGATTCCCCAGCCAGATGAAACAACCTCTCAGTATCTACCCTGTCAAGCCCCTTCATAATCTTGAATGTTTCAATGAGATCACCTCTCATTCTTCTGAACTCCAGTGAATATAGGCTCAATTTACTCATCTTCTCATCATAGGACAACCCTCTCATTCCAGGGACCAATCTAGTGAACATAGTGAGGCCATGGAAGGATTAGTTTATGATGGTGAGGATTTTGAAATAATCGTCATACCTCTGTTCGCCTGGACTTATGGTTTAAATTCATACATTAGTGGAAAAGGGAAAGTTTCTGGAGGTTTCTGATCAGCATTTAACCTTCCGTTGAAACGTGATGGGTAGAATTGATCTTCACCGACTTCATCAAATAGATAACAGCAAATTGGCATCCTGTTTTACCCTGTGCCCAAATTTAAAATGGTATTTTCAAGGAGTTAAGGTTTATTTTCTTTAGTCCAGATTCAAAAAAAATCATTAATTACTCAACAATATTCTCTGCTGACCCCCTAAAGAGCAAAAATGTTGAGTTTTCCAGCAAAAACAGTGGGTTTTTAAAATTGCGAGACTCAATTATTTTCTTTTAGCTCAACACAGTTCCCAAAATAAGTCTGACTTAACAAACGTCTGCCTCCAATTACACTTATTTACTCAACCTTAGAGAAGTGGCTCAGTCCGCTTTGAATAATATGGTTTGAACTGTAAGGGGGCCTCTTGCAGCTTGCCGCAATCTCACTTCCAGTGGTAGGCTTACCACACGCCTCCAGCAAAGATGCTAGAAATCACTGCTACCGTCTGATTATCAGACACACATTTCCTACAGTTATTTTTAATGAGTGACTTACCACTGAATCTGGGACTGGAATGCCAATCAATGCTCTGTGATATCTGTAACATCTACTTTTACTTGGTTACTCAGTTTAAAGTCATGGTCGGAATGAGAGAAAGAAAGGCAAGAAAGAATTAATTTGGATTTATATAGCACCTTTCATGTCCTCAGTACGTCCCAAGTGCTTCACAATCGTGAATTATTTTCAAAGTGTAGTCATTGTTGCAGCAGCCAGTTTGTGCACAGCTTGGTGTTGGTTGTTGGAGGGATATTGGCCAGGATACTGGAAGATCTCCCTCCTCTTTGAGAAAGTGCCATGGGATCTTTTGCATCCATGTGAACCAGCAGGGATGGCCTTGGTTTAATGTTGCATTCCAAAGACAGCACATTGTCAATGCAGAAACTCAGTACCGCCCTGAAGTGTCACCCTGGACTACTAGCGCAATGCCTGAAGTGGAGCCTGAACATCACAACCTTCTCACTCAGAAACGAGACAGCGATGAGAGAGCAAGCTGGCTATCAAAATGCTGGAAATAATTATGTAAATATGAGGTATGATAGACATGCAATTGCCAGTAATGCAAAACTGGCTTCAGAAAACAAACCATAAAATAATTATCTGCAGTGAATGTGATTTTCTGAAACTTCCAGTGGGAGCCTAACCTGTTTAGACTGCATATCAAAAACTTGGCATCGCCCGCAATATGTTGCAAACAAAATGAGCAGTAAATACCTAAATTGGAAAGAACCAGATTCAAATGAGTGAGAACCGGTTTTATTCTTTAATGAGTGAGAACCAAGTTTTATGCTCAACAAAAGGGCACAGATTTTTAAATTCGTTCAAGGTTGTTATTATTTATTACCCATCCCTAATTGCCCTTGAGAAGGAGGTAGTGAGCTGCCATCTTATACCGCTGCAGTCCATGTGGGCTAGGTACACCCACAGTGCTGTTAGGAAGGGAGTTCCAGGATTTTGACCCAGTGACAGTGAAGGAACGGTAATATAGTTCCAAGTCATGATGGTGTGTGGCTTGGAGGGGAACTTGCAAGTGGTGGTGTTCCCATGCATTTGCTGCCCTTGTCCTTCTAGTTGGTAGAGGTCGCGGGTTTGGAAGGTACTGTCGAAGGAGCCTTGGTGAGTTGCTGTAGTGCATCTTGTAGATGGTACACACTGCTGCCACTGCGTCAGTGGTGATTGGAGTGAATATTGAAGATGGTGGACGGGGTGCCAATCAAGCGGCCTGCTTTGTCCTGGATGGTGTAGAGCTTCTTGAGTGTTGTTGGAGCTGTACCCGTCCAGGCATGTGGAGAGTATTCCATCACGCTCCTGAGTTGTGCCTTGTAGATATTGGACAGATGTTGGGGAGACAGGAGGTGAGTTACTCGCTGCAGGATTCCCACCTCTGACCTGCTCTTGTAGCCACAGCATTTATATGGCTGGTCCAGTTCAGTTTCTGGTCAACGGTAACCCCCAGGATTTTGATAGTGGAGGACTCGGCGATCATAATGCCATTGAACATCAAGGGGAGACGGTTTTTTTCTCTCTTGTTTGAGATGGTCATTGCCTGGCACTTGTGTGGCGTGAATGTTGCTTGCCACTTAAACGCCCAAGCCTGGATGTTGTTCAGGTCTTGATGCATCTGGACGCAGGTTGCTTCAGTATCTGAGGAGTCACGAATGGTGCTGAACATTGTGAAATCATCAGCAAACATCCCCACTTTTGACCTTATGATGGAGGAAAGGTCATTGATGAAGCAGCTGAAGATGGTTGGACCTTGGACACCGCCCTGAGGAACTCCTGCAGTGAATGCCCTGGGACTGAGATGATTGGCCTCCAACAACCACAACCATCTTCCTTTGTGCTAGTATGACTCCAAACAGTGGAGTGTTTTCCCTCTGATTCCCATTGACTCCAGTTTTGCTATGGCTCCTGGATGCCTTGATGTCAAGGGCAGTCACTCTCACCTCCCATCTTTTACCCATGTTTGGACAAAGGCTGTAATGATGTCAGGAGCTGAGTTGCCCTGGCGGAACCCAAACTCAGCATCACTGAGCAGGTTATTGCTGAGCATGTGCCGCTTGATAGCACTGCCGATGACCCCTTCTATCACTTTGCTGATGATCGAGAGTAGACTGATGATGCAGTAATTGGCAGGGTTGGATTTGCCCTGCTTTTTGTGTACAGGACATACTTAGGCAATTTTCCACATTGCCGGGTAGATGCTAGTGTTGTAGCTGTATTGGAACAGCTTTGGTAGGGGTGTGGCTAGTTCTGAAGCACAAGTTTTCAGTACTATTGCCGGAATGTCAGATTAATTATGACAGATTAATTATGGTTGACTGAGTTTGGTATATAACTCTTCAACCAAAATATATCTCATAGATAACCTGGGCTTTTTCACCTTAGAGCAGAGAAGGGTAAGAGGAGCTACAACACTGGCATTTACCCCACAATGTGGAAAAGTGTCCAGGTATGTCCTGTCCACGAAAAAGCAGGACAAATCTAATTGGCCAATTACCGCCCCCATCAGTCTACTCTTGATCATCAGCAAAGTGATAGAAGGTGCCGTTGACAGTGCTATCAAGTGCCACTTAAACAGCAACAACCTGCTCACTGGTGCTCAGTTTGGGATCTGCCAGGGCCACTCAGTTCCTGACTTCATACAGCCTGGTCCAAACATGGACAAAAGAGCTGAATTCCAGAAGAGAGGTGAGAGTGATTGCCCTTGACATCAAGGCAGCATTTGACAGTATGTATCAAGTAGCCCAAGCAAAATTGAAGTCAATGGGAATCAGGGGGAAAACTCTCCACTGGTTGGAGTCATACCTAGCACAAAAGAATATAGCTGTAGTTGTTGGAGGCCAATCCTTTTAGCCCTAGGACATCGCTGCAGGAGTTCCTCAAGGTAGTGTCCTAGGCTCAACCATCTACAGCTGCTTCATCAATGACCTTCCCTCCATCATAAGGTCAGAAGTGGGGATGTTCACTGATGATTGAACGATGTTCAGTTCCATTTGTGACTCCTCAGATACTGAAGCAGTCCGTGTCTGTATGCAGAAAACTTGGACAACGTTCAGGCTTGGGCTGATAAGTGGCAAGTAACAGTCGCACCACAGAAGTGCCAGGCAATGACCGTCTCGAACAACAGAAAATCCAACCATTCTCCCTTGACATTCAATGGTATTACCATTGCTGAATCTCCCACTATCAACATCCTGGGGGTTAACATTGACCAGAAACTGAACTGGACAAGCCACATAAATACTGTGGCTACAACAGCAGGTCAGAGACTGGGAATTCTGCAGGGAGTAACCCTCTTTCTAACTCCCCAATGCCTGTCCACCATCTACAAGGCACAAGTCAGGAGTGGATGGAATACTCTCCACTTGTCCAGATGGGAGCAGCTCCAACAACACTCAGGAAGCTCGACACCATCCAGGACAGAGCAGCCCACCTGATTAGCATCCCATCCACCATCTTCAACATTCACCCCCTCCACCACTGGCACACAGTGGCAGCAGTGTGTACCATCTACAAGATGTACAACAGCAAGTCGCCAAGGCTCCTTAGACAGCACCTTCCAAATCCATAACCTCTTCCACCTAGAAGGACAAGGGCAGCAGACACGTGGGAACACCAACATCTGCAAGTTCCCCTTCAAGCCACACATCATCCTGACTTGGAAATATATCGCCATTCCTTCACTGTCACTGGATCAAAATCCTGGAACAACTCCCTCCCTAACAGCACTGTAGGTGCACCTACACCACATGGACTGCAGCGGTTTAAGAAGGTGGGTCACCACTACCTTCTCAAGGGCAATTAGGGATAGGCAACAAATGCTGTTCTTGCCAGTGACGCGCCCATCCCCATGAAATGAATAAAAACAAAATTAATAGAGGTGTTCAAAATCTTGAATGTTTTGATGGGGTAAGTAAGGAGAAATTGTTTCCAGTGACAGAGGAGTCGGTAACCAGTGGACACAGATTTAAGGTGATTGACAAAAGAATCAGAGGCCACATGAGGAAACATTCTTTTACACAGCAAGTTGTTGTGATCTGGAATGCTTTGCCTGAAAGGGTAGTGACGAAGATTTAATGACAACATTCAGAAGGAAATTGGATAAATACTTGAAGCAGAAAAAAATTACAAGACTATGGGAAAAGAGCAGGAAAGTGGGATTGATTTGATAGTTCCAGCAAAGAGCTGGCACAGGCATGATAGGCTGAATGGCCTCCTGCTGTGCTGTATTATTCAATGATTCTATGAATGGAATTCTATCTATTCAATCTTGAAAGCACCACTTGACCCCTAGTGTTCACAACCTTTTGGGGGTGACAGTTCTAAATTGTGATTTTTGATTTCACGCGTGAATGGACTAGCTCAGGTTTTAGGATTCTGTCCTCTTGTTCTTAATTCTCCCACCAGAGGAAATGTTTCTCTGTTTCTACCCTATCAAATCCTTTCAACATTTTAATTCTCCATCAGATCATCACCCAATCTCCTATATTCAAGAGAATACAGGGCAAGTTTATGCAGCCTGTCCTCATTTTAGCACCGGTATCACTCTAGTAAATTTGCGCTGCACCCTCCCCTAGGTCAATACATCCTTCCTGAGGTGTGGTTCCTGAAACTGAACACGGTTACTCCAGACGGGGTCTGACCGAGGCTCCGTACAAGTGGAGCATAACATCCTCCCCTTTGTAATTCTGCCCCCTTGAAATAAAAGCCAACATTCCATTAGCCTTCTTGATTGGTTTTTGTAACTTTCTACTAGCTTTAAATGATTTGTGTACATGGAACCCTAAATATTTTCCAACTCTATAAAGAGAAAAGAAAGTGCTTGCATTTATATGGTGCCTTTCATAACCACAGGAAGTGCCAAAGCGCTTTACAGCCAATGTAGTACTTTTGAAGTATAGTCATTGTAGGAAACACGGGAGCTAGCAAATTCCCACAAAAAGCAATGTGATAATGACCAGATCGATTGCCTTTGTGATATTGATTGAAGGATAAATATTGGCCAGGGCACCAGGGATCGGCATAGGCTTGGAGGGCCGAAGGGCCTGTTCCTATGCTGTAATTTTCTCTTCTTTGAGAACTCCCCTGCTCTTTTTCAAACTAATGCCATGTGATCTTTTACATCCACCTCAGCGGGCAGATAGGGCCTCAGTTTAATGTCTCACCTGAAAGATGTACAAATTTTGTACGTCATCTAACTTACTCTTCCTTAACATTGTGCTTCCCCTAGGTCCTTAGATATGCTTTTCACGCAGTGTTTTATGGTGGTGGGTTTCATGTCATGCGAGTGTTCCATCATCAAGGTAGGACACTTCATTAGCACATTTAAATCAAGCTCTCAGTGCAATATAACAGTTACCATATGGGTTTCCCAGGGCTCAGGAAACCAAGCAACATAAAGGAGGTACAGTGGCACAGTGGTTAGCACTGCAGCTTCACAGCTCCAATGACCTGGGTTTGGTTCCGGGTACTGCCTGTGCGGAGTTTGCAAGCTCTCCCTGTGACTGTGTGGGTTTCCTCTGGGTGATCTGGTTTCCTCCCACATGCCAAAGACTTGCAGGTTAATCAGTAAATTGGCCATTGTAAATTGCCCCTCGTGTAGGCAGGTGGTATGATAATTGAGGGAAGGTGGGGATGTGAGAGGGAAATAGGATTAGTATAAATGGGTGATTGATGCTCAGCATGGACTTGTTGGGCTGAAGGGCCTGTTTCGGTGCTGTATCTCTCTATGAGGTGAGAGATACCAGCTGAAGAAGCTCAGTGCCTATTACAGCACTTGCTGTGGGTGAGAAGGAGCAAGAGTGCTCCTTCCAGCCCCTTAAGAAAACCTTTGGCCTTCTCTCTGTGACCATGCCTTCTGTCTCCTGCATGCCACAATATTGGCCAACATCCCTCCAAACTCAACGTTGATCACCAATCCTCCCCCTCCTCCCTTGCTTTCTCTCTCTTCTCTCTTCTCCACCAGTCCTCCTCTCTTTTCTTCCTATTGCCACTCCCAAGCCTGATCCCTGACCTTCCCCTCTCCTGATTGCTGGGAACCATCCCCGAGGGCCTCCTGCCACCAGCAGCCAGCCTGTCAATCTGGTCGCTACCAGGCAGGAAACAGAAGAAAAATAATGTGGTTCTGCTGTTAAGCTCGGTAGGGCTTCTGCATCTCAGCCTTGACGTCCTCCATCGTCGATGTGATCCCCCAGCCATTTCCACCCTCCTTTGGACCCTTTCCGCCTCCCTGTAAATATGTGGTCCAATGTGTCAGAAAGACTATATTTAGAGCAGTTTTAGCGCTGTCAGCTTTGCTTGAGCTGTGTTAGCATCTTTGAATCTGCCAGTCAGCTTTAGCCACAGGGGGTGGTTGAGCCAGAGTCTGGCCTCTGTGAATCAGGAGGTTTTGGATTGAAGCCTCACTCCAGGACTTGATTAACTCATCTAGGCTGACATAAGAACATATGTAAAAGGACAACATAAGATCACTTCATCTATTAACCCTATCCCACCCAAACATAATGTAGCCATGTTCGCTATCAGCCCAGTCACCATTCAAGCAATCTCAATTGAGAGGCAAAAAAAGCTTTTAGGCAATTTAGTAGAAACTCTTCAGCCACTGAAGGTAATCAAGCCAATTCCAGGAGAGAGCAGCAACTCGGGATATCCATAATCCCCCACTGATTGCACAAAATTAATTCCTCTCTCAGGAACTCACCCAGTTCCCTTTTACAATAGTGCACTTATCTCACACCCAATGGGTCTCTGCAAAAAGAAATACTTCGTGGTGCCAAATCTAACTCTTTGTTTTCATACTTTATATTTATACTCCCTAGTTCTCACTTCCCTATTTAGTACAAAAAACATAGGAACAGGAGGAGGTCATTCAGCCCCTTGAGCTTATTCCACCATTTTATTAGATCATTGGATCTATCAGATCATGGCTGATATGCACCTCAACTCCATTTTCCCAATTTTTCTCTGTATAGTTTGATACCCTTTCTTAACAAAAACATATTGGTCTGATTTTGCCTGAAGATGAGTGGTGAGACAAATCACACTTTGGAGTATGCACTTGCGCAGTTAAAGGTGGGAACCTGGAAGTTGCTGTTTGATTTGCTCTGTTCCTCCACAAGCTTCGCTACCTCGTTGATAGATTCAGCAATAAAATACAAGTAATAGCATGAAGTTGCTGTAATTACTCACCAGTTCCCACTAAACACGCCAGAAAAAGTTAGGGTTAGTGAATTCAGGTATAAGTGAACTGTTAATGGCTCGATCAGTCTTAATTACTGAAAAACAAATTCCTGGCCCTGAAAATTTAATTTTGCTTGTTTGGGGCCTCATTCGTTCAGAATTTAACTATTTGTTAGATTTTTTTAAAATTACTTTTTCTTTTTGTCTCTTTTATCTCTCTCTATTAACCCCATCTTTCTTTCCCTCTGTTTATTTTGCTTACTGTACACAATTTTACAATTAATTCTGATTTATTCTTCCTGGTTTAGACTCTGCATGACTCAGGGAGGATTCTGCAATCTGATTGGTTGAAGAGACACACTTTTGTTTGCCATACTCAAACATGCCACAAATTCCCTGTAGAGAGTGCTGTACTGTATAATCTCTCTGAACCATAAATTGATGCTCAAAGGCATAGGATAAGTCTGTGGGCAACCCCAACTACAAAATCTGGGCCATTGATCTCAGTCCTGAAAATTTCAATTGAGTTCCAACATCCACAGCTTTTTGAGGAGAGTGTTACAGATGTCCACTGCCCTTTGTGTGAAAATGTGCTTCCTGATTTCATTACTGAATGGCTTAACGTTATACAACTCTAATTCTTCATCCAAGTCATTAGTATAGATGGTCAAAAGCTGTACAGATCCCTCGAGAACACTATTCATCACATCCATAATCCCTTTACCCCCTACTCTCAGTCTCCTACATCCCAACTAGCTACTAACCTATGTTGCAAGATTGGTTCCAATTCTGTGTGTTTTCATTTTTGCTAAGAAAGTTTTGTGCAGAACCTTTTCAAATACCACCTGAAAGTTCATTGTCTATGTGAGTGAACCCCCTCCCAAAAAAAAAAATCCAACAATAAAACAAACATGATCTTCCCTTCATAAATCCTTGCTGACTCTCCTCGATCATCTCATACTGGTCCAAGTGCTCAGTCACTCTGCCCTGATTTCAGGTCCCAGTAAGCAGACCTGACCATGCTGTGATTCTCTTCAGGATAAAGCTGGGAGTGTGTTCGACCTGCTGCATTAAGATCAGATTAAACTTTCTCTGTTATGCCAGGGATGGAGTTTCTTTATTCACATTTTAAATTATATTTCTCAGTGTCTTTCTGAGGGTTCTGGATCCTTGCTGGGTTCTGGCCATCCTCCAGCACCAATGACCATTCGTTACAAGTGAGATTCAGCAGGGGGTTTTATCAGGCGATATAGGCTTATAATGGTGGCTTAGACATGCCTGTGCCTGTTCTTACACAGTGCTAACTCACGGTCAGTCCAGGAATTGCAGGATAATGGTCAGTAGCAGGATGCCTGCCCGATTTCCCCCACTGTAACCCACCTCATTGCACAATAACACCTCCTCAGCTTATTGGCATTGTCAATGTCTCTCTGTCAAGTCTTGCTCCTTACTCTTCAAAAGTACCATTAATATTCACAGCTAAGAAAGCTCACCTTGGATTCTTCCCTCCTCTCCAACTACTCCCCTAACATAACTCTCTTTCCTTTGTAAATTCCTCAGTTGAGGTGGTGCCACCCAGCTCCAGTCTTTTAAACACTCTTCAACACTGATTCTCCCTCTCTCCTAGCAGTGGTAAACCAATAGACAGAGGAGTTAACCATTGCCATTCCTGCACACATCAATAACGTGGATAGTCTAAGAAACCTGAGCAGGTTAGGGAGGGAGTCCCATCCACCACTAATCCATCAATTGGAGGATATTTGAAGCACTTTCCAGCCCTTCCAATCATAACTCATTCCTTTTTGAAGGGATGTTTTAAATATGAAGATAAAAACACTTGTACAGAATGGAATAGAACTTTATAGGTGAACATGAAATAAATGGGTTAACACCATCTTGCTAAAATAACAGAAAGACAAATATCAAATAAACCCATTGACTGTTCATCTGCTTAAATCAACAACAGTCATTTCCAACCTGACTTGTTCTTTTAAACTGTCAAAAATGTTTATTTTCTTATGCTGGGAATATATGTTGTGACACACTACAAGGATTGGAAAAATAAATGGCACAGAAACATGCTGTATATTATGCTCTCAGATGAACCTGAGTAACTCATCATATTTCCCTATGGATGTTGACTGCTGTACTTTAGATGCTGTAGGTTGCCTCACCAGTTACTTCAGGAACTCAAAGGGACCTCAAGCAGAGAAGCATAAACAAACTGAAACGGATAAGTTACTGAGAGTCTCCAGACGCTGCCACTCACATGCAAACAAGCCAATGGTCCACACCATATGTCACACCAGTATACAGGGTACCATCCAGCCAAGGGAATTTCAATATCATTTGCTTAAATTGAGTAGGACTCATCAGCACTTCAAACAAAGGAGTAAGTAGCACAGAGCCCAGTTCTACAGAGTACTGCTTCCACAGAATACTACATTTGGGGAATTTGGTGAATGAGAGAAGAACTGCTGTTGTGGTATTTTAAAAAACAAGGAGTTTACCAAGAGAGGAAACGAGAGACAGTGAGACCTGACAGCTGAGGTCTAGAGGCATTAATTAATAGTGTAAGCAAGGCACTAACTGGATTCTAAAAGAGGGAATAGAGATTGTTTTAGATCATGTTTAGGCAGCTGAGACCTGTTGCTTGCAATTCCTGTGCCATATGGGAACTTCAGGACACTTCATGTGTCTTCGGGGGGGGCCATGTGTGTAGCAATCACAGAGATGAGATTAATCAGAATCACAGAATAATACAGTGCAGAAGAGGCCCTTCGGCCCGTCGAGTCTGCACTGATACATTAAAGACACCTGACCTGTCTACCTAATCCCATTTGCCAGCACTTGGCCCATAGCCTTGAATGTTATGACATGCCAAGTGCTCATCCAGGTACTTTTTAAAGGATGTGAGGCAACCCGCCTCTACCACCCTCCCAGGCAGTGCATTCCAGACCGTCACCACCCTCTGGGTAAAAACGTTCTTCCTCAAATCCCCCTTAAACCTCCTGCCCCTCACCTTAAACTTGTGACCCCTCGTAACTGCCCCTTCAACTAAGGGGAACAGCTGCTCCCTATCCACCCTGTCCATGCCCCTCATAATCTTGTACACCTTGATCAGGTCACCCCTCAGTCTTCTCTGCTCCAGCGAAAACAACCCAAGCCTATTCAACCTCTCTTCATAGCTTAAATGTTCCATCCCAGGCAACATCCTGGTGAATCGCCTCTGCACCCCCTCCAATGCAAACACAATTAATATACAGTTCATTCATGCCCCAGGAGAATTTATGCAACAGAAGGTCACAGGCCTTTTAGAATTGTTGATTTCAGACACATTTATTCATGATTAGCTAGAGGGAGAATATGTGTGAGCAAAAAGGCAGAAAGTGTTAGGAAACAAATGCAACTAAATTGATTTCAGGGTTTCTGAGCTTGAGGGGCAGCTGGAGTCAGTGCACAGCATCAGGGAGGCAGAGAGTTTCCTGGATCACACATTCCAGGAGGTGGCCATCCCACAGGCAGTGAGAGATTAGGATATTATATGGCTGGCCATCCGCAAGAGTAGGAAGAGGCAGGAAGTGCAGGAGTCTTCAGGATGTGTGCCACTCTCAAACTTGTACCCAGCTCTGGAGACTGCTTGCAGTGGCAATACTTTGAAGGAGTGAAGTCCAGACCATGGCATCAATGGGTAAGGGACTGCATGGTGTCAGAAACAGCAAAGCATAGAAATGCAGTTGTTCTCGGTGATTCCATAGTTAGGGGGACATGCAAGGATTTCTGTAACCATCATCATGAGTCCTGCATGGTGTGTTGCCTCCCTGGTGCCAGAGTAAAGGACACCAGGTAGAGGGTGCAGAATATTCTGTGGGGGGAAGGGAGTGAGTCAGAGGTTGTGGTACACGTCAGTACCATGAAATAGAGAGGGCAGGTATTGAGGTCCTACGGTCAGACTTTAAAGAGCTAGGAAGAAAGTTAAAAAGTAGGGCCTGGAAGGTAGTAATCCCTAAATTATTCCCAGAGCCACGCACCAGCAAGAGTAGATTCTCAGGGCATTGGAACCAGTTCTGGGGCAGGAGGCACCTATTCAATAGGCACAGGTTGAATCTCAACAGGACTGGGACCAATGTCCTCACAGGGAGGTTCACTAGTGTGGTTGAGGAGGGTTTAAACTAAGTTATAAGGAGGATGGGCAGTAACATATAGAAAAGAGGAATAAGATACATAAAGGAGAGTGTTGGATAGTACTAGAGAAGGAAGTAGTACCATATTAAATAGGAGCAGATGAGGAATACAAAGGCAGGTTTAGAATGCATGTACGTAAACACACAAAGTGTGGTGAATAAGGTTGTGAACTACAAGCACAAATAGCTGTGTGGGAATATGATGTAGTGGTAATAATGGAAACATTGCTTAAAAATGGCGAGGACTGGGTGGTTAATGTTCACGGATAAAAAGTATTCAGATAAGATAGTGAAGTTAAAAAAGGGAGTTGGGGTGGCAGTACTGATTAGCGAAGACATTGTAGTGTTGGAAAGAGAGGATGTCTTCAGGAGGCAAGGACAGAACCCATTTAACCTGGTTAAAGTTGAGAAGCAAAAAAGGGGATGATCATGCTACTGGGTATTCTATAGACCTCAAAGGTTTTGGGCAACAGATACGGGTGGGGGGGAGGGGGGGGATGTGGCGAAGAACTGTTTTATACAACACGTGTTAATGACCCGGAACTCACTGCCCACGAGGGCGCTGGAAGCAGAGACGATGAAAAATTTTAAAAGGAAATTGAATGGGCACTTGAGGGAAATAAACTTGAAGGGCTACTGGAGTAGAGCAGGGCAATGGGCTGATTGAATTGATCCACGGAGAGCTGGCATGGACTCAATGGGCCGAATGACCTCCTTCTGTGCCGTAATGATTCTATGACTCCAAGAAGTGAGAGAGAGAGATGGAACAACAAATCTGCAGGGAAATGACAGAGATATGCAAGAAATATAGAGTGGTGATATTAGGGGATAATGTTAGAGTAAAGGGAAAGAAAGGGGAGGAATTTCTAAAATGTAATCGGGAGAACTTCCTTGACCAAGAGTGATCATCGTATCATAGAGTTTAGATTAGTAATGGAGAAGAGCAAGGAACAATCTAAAGTAGAACTTCTAAATTGGAAGAGGGCTAACTCAATGGAATGAGAGGGGATACAGCCAGGGCAAAATGGAACCAAAGATTAACAGGAAAAACTGCAATGGAACAATGGGCGATCTTTGAGAAGATATTTTAGGTACAATCTAGGTACATTCCAAAAGGGAGAAAGGTAAGAGAACCAAAGCCAGGGCTGGTTGGATGATAGAGGAGATGGAGAATATGATGAAACAAAAAACAGGGTGTATGATGCATGTCAGGTGAATTCTTCAAATGAGAACCAGGCCAAATACAATAAGTGAAGAGGGGAAGTGAAGAGGAAAATAAAATTGCCAAAGAGAGAATATGAGAATAGAATAGAATAAAAGGGAACCCAAAAATCTTCAACTGGCATGTAAACAGTAAATGCTAGTAAGAGGTGGGGTGGGGCCTATTAGGGACTAAGAAGGTGATATATGCTAAGAGGCACAGGGCAAGGCCAGAATATGTAATGAGTGCTTTGCATCAGTGCTTACTAAGGAAGAGGATGCCAACAAGATATCTGCAGATGGTAGAAGTAATGGATGTGGTAAAAAATTGATAGGCAGGATGTACTGGAAAGGCTGGCTATGCTTAGAGTGGATAGGTCACCTGGTCCGAATGGCATGCATCTCAGGATGCCAGAAGAAGTAGGACTGGAGATAGCAGAATCACAGACGGGCTTGCCGGAATCTTCTAATCTTCCCTAGATTTGGGGAAGTGCCAGAGTATTGGTAAGTGGCAAATATGACAGCCTTGTTCAAGAAAGGGAAGAAGGACATTTCTAGTAAGTATAGGCCAGTCACTTTAACATTAATGGTGTTTAATGTTTTAGAAGCAACAATCAAGGAAAAAAAATAACAGGCACTTGGAGAGGTTTGAGTCAATTAAGGAGAGCCAGCATGGATTTGTAAAAGTCAGATCATATTTGACTAATCAAATTGATTTTTTTAAATGATAATAACAGAGAAAGTTGATGAAGAGAATGTTGTCGACATGGGTTTTATGAAAGTGTTTGACAAAGTGTCACATAAATGCCTGGTTAACAAAATTGGCGCTCATGGAATAGGAGGGTCAGTGATAGCTTGGATAAAAAATTTGGCTTAAGGACAGAAAACAGTGAGTCATGGTAAATGGGTGTTATTCAGACTGGAGGAGGGTAAACAGTGGTGATATCCAAGGGTGAGTGTTAGGACCACTGCTTTTTTAATATATATGAATGACTTGGATATTGGAATACAGAGTAAAATTTCTAAATTTGCCAATGATACCAGACTTGGAGGTGAAGCAAACAGTACGGTTGATACTGAGGTGGATACCAATCGACTGCAACAGGACATAGATAGGCCAGCAGAATGGGCAGACAAGTGGCAGATGGAATTTAAAACAGAGAAGTGTGAGGTGATGCATTTTGGCAGAAAGATAAAGGAGAGGCAATATAGACTTAATTGTACAATTCTAAAGAGGGTGCATGAACAGAGGGACCTGGTGGTTCATGTGCATAGATCTTTGAAGGTAGCAGGACATATTGAGAGAGTAGTTAGCAAAGCATGTGACATCTTGGGCTTCCTAAGTAGAGATATTGAGTAGAAATGCAGGGAAGTTATGCTGAACCTTTATAAAGTTCTGTTGAGAACAGAACTAGTAGAACACTCGCGTGTTCCATCCAGTTCTGCTCAATACACTTTAAGAAGGATGTGATGGTCCTTGAGAGGGTGTAGAGGAGATTTACCAGTATGGTTCCAGGGATCAGGGAATTTAGCTACAAGGCTAGGCTGGAGAAGCTGGAGTTGTTCTCCTTGAAACAAAGGAAATTGAGGTGAGATTTGAAAGAGATGTAGAAGATTTTGACAGGTTTAAATAAAGCAGACAAAGGAAAGTTGTTTCCATTAGCTGATGGTACAAGGACTAGGGGACACAGATTTCAGGTTTTTGGCATGGGAATACAGGGGGGATGTGAGGATGAACATTTTTACATAGTGAGTGGTATTGACCTGGAACTCACAGCCTACGAAAGTGGTGGAAGTGGAGACAAAAAATGATTTCAAAAGGAAATTGGGTGGGCACTTGAGGGCAATAAACATGCAGGGCTATAGGGATAGGACGGGGGGAATGAAATTGACTGACTGCGCTACAGAAATCTGGCATGGACTCAATGGGCTGAATGGCCTCTTTCGTTGCCGTAAAGTCTCTATGACTATAGGCTGGATTTAGTTGCGCCAGTGGGGCTCCTGGCACCGGGTGAAAAGGCAGTGGGAACCTCGCCTTAGCCTTCCTGAGCCCCCTGTCACGATTTAACAGCACTTGAGTGCCTGGTGCCGGGATCCCCATCCCTTTACAGATGGAGATCCCTCCTCCAAGAGCTGCTGGTCAATCAGACGGCCGACAGCTCAGTAGTATCAGCAGTGCCAGCGGGAGCGTTGGCCATTGCCAGTACTGCAGGAGGCCTAGGAGCAGGCCCAGTGCTGGAGAACCAGACTAGAGGTGAGTGAGGTGGGGTCGCTGGGGCCAGTCCGGCAGGTCTAGGCAATGGGCATGGGGGGTTGGGGAAAGAGGGTGGGGGAGGAGTGCAGGGGTGGGCTATTACGGGAGGTGGTTTTGTTGCCACTGGGGGCACTCTGAAGGCCCTAGATTGCACACGGAGGAGGTCCGCTCCCCTCCAAGCCCACAGGGAGTTTGCCTCGTTTTACGGGTCACCCTCTCCGCGTGGTGAAGGCGTCACCCCACATCCCCCACCCCACTGCTGGCTTAATTCCATCGGCAGCAGGGAGAGGCCCTTAAGTGGCTAATAATAGGGCGGCACAATGGCACAGTGGTTAGCACCGCAGCCTCACAGCTTCAGGGACCTGGGTTCGATTCTGGGTACTGCCTGTGCGGAGTTTGCAAGTTCTCCCTGTGACCGCGTGGGTTTTCACCGGGTGCTCCGGTTTCCTCCCACCACCAAAGACTTGCAGGTTTTTTAGTTTAGTTTAGAGATACAGCACTGAAACAGGCCCTTCGGCCCACCGAGTCTGTGCCGACCATCAACCACCCATTTATACTAATCCTACTCTAATCCCACATTCCTACCACATCCCCATCTGTCCCTATATTTCCCTACCACCTACCTATACTAGGGGCAATTTATAATGGCCAATTTACCTACCAACCTGCAAGTCTTTTGGCTTGTGGGAGGAAACCGGAGCACCCGGAGAAAACCCACGCAGACACAGGGAGAACTTGCAAACTCCACACAGGCAGTATCCAGCATTGAACCCAGGTCGCTGGAGCTGTGAGGCTGTGGTGCTAACCACTGCGCCACTGTGCCGCCCACAGGTGGTAGGTAAATTGGCCATTGTAAATTGCCCCTCGTGTAGGGAATATGGGATTACTATATAAATGGGTGGTTGTTGGTCGGCACAGACTCGGTGGGCCGAAGGGTCTGTTTCAGTGCTGTATCTCTAAATAAAATAAATAATAGGCCACTTAAGGGCCTCAATTGACCTCTGGGCTGGAAAGCCATTTTCAGCTTTTTCTGCCCCTGACTTAATCACGTTGCGACAGGAGGGTGACAGGCCCTCCAGCCCCACCACCTTCCATAGCATTTCTATGGCCAACCCACGTCCCTGCTTCTTAGCCTATGGGTGGTTGATGGTTGGCACAGACTCGGTGGGCCGAAGGGTCTGTTTCAGTGCTGTATCTCTAAATAAAATAAATAATAGGCCACTTAAGGGCCTCAATTGACCTCTGGGCTGGAAAGCCATTTTCAGCTTTTTCTGCCCCTGACTTAATCACGTTGCGACAGGAGGGTGACAGGCCCTCCAGCCCCACCACCTTCCATAGCATTTCTATGGCCAACCCACGTCCCTGCTTCTTAGCCTATGGGTGGTTGATGGTTGGCACAGACTCGGTGGGCCGAAGGGCCTGTTTCAGTGCTGTATCTCTAAAAAAAAATCTCAGGTGGATCCATTCAATCCAGCCCTATAACTATAGAAATTCAATGACAAATGCTCAGAAAATTTGGTTAATACATTCACAAGAGGGAAGGTCCTCTCTAATTCAAAAGAATGGATGCCCCTAGTCCTGAGGAAAATAAACCTACATATTAAGATAGCAGTCAATGCGCCCCAGATTCCAATCACAACTCTTCAGATCCTGAAGCAGTCTGTGGCCGAGTGCAACAAGACCAGGACAGCATTCAGGTTTGAGCTGAGAAGTGACATTCATATCATACAAGTGCCAGGAAATGACCATCTCCAACAAGAGAGAACATAGCCACCTCCCCTTGACATTCAATGGCATTACCATCACTGAATCCCCCACTATCAACATCCTAGGCGTCACCATTCACCAGAAACTCAAGTGGACTCAAGGTAAGAGCAGGCTAGAGGCTGGGAATTTTGCAGTGAGTAACTCACCTCCTGAGTGCCCAAGGTCTGTTCACCATCTACAAGGCGCAAATCAGGATTGTGATGAAATCCTCCCACTTTCCTGGATGACTGCAGCTCCAACAACACTCAAGAAGCTCAGCACCATCCAGGAAAAAGCAGTCTGCCTGATTGGCACCCCATCCACCACCTTAAACATTCACTGCCTACACCATCAGCGCACAGAAGCAGCGTGTACCATCTCCAAGCCCGTGATTCTACCCTTAAAAGGACGAGTGCAGCAGATGCATGGGAACACCATCACTTCCAAATTCCCCTCCAAATCTCACAACATCCTGACCTGGAACTATATCATTGCTCCTTCATTGTCAATGGGTCAAAATCATGGAACTCCCTAACAGCATTGTGAACGCACCTACACCACACAGACTGCAGTGATTCAAGAAGGCAGCTCACCACCACCTTCTCAAGGGTAATTAGGGATGGGCAATAAATGCTGCCCGGTCTATGATTCCCACATGCTGTGAACAAATAATAAAAAGTTAAAAGTTCTTAATCTGATAAACTTCAGTCCGTTATGTGTTATCTACCACTTCTTTGAGAAGTAAATAAATGAAAACATCTCTGTTTTCATCCCAAAACCTTTCTGCACAAGTTTTAATGGAGTAAATATGGAGCAACTGTTTTCAGTGACAGAAAGGTCAGTAAGCAGAGGACACAAATTTAAGTAAATAAAAGCAAAATACTGCGGATGCTGGAAATCTGAAATAAAAACAAGAAATGCTGGAACCACTCAGCAGGTCTGGCAGCATCTGTGGAAAGAGAAGCAGGAGTCCTCCCCCCCGACCAGCAGACCCATTCACCCGCCTCCAGCATTCTCCCTCTACCTGGACCCCTCCCCCTGGCCTCTTACCCGCTCTTGATCTTTTCACTGAAAACTGTCGGCGAGACATTGGTCATCTCAATTTCTCTGCCCCCATCACTCACTCTAACCTGTCCCCCTCTGAACTTGAGGCACTCCATTCTCTCAGGTCTAACCCCAACATGGTCATCAAACCTGCAGACAAGGGTGGTGCTATTGTTGTATGGCGTACCGACCTCTACCTTGCAGAAGCTCAACGCCAACTCACAGACACTTCTTCCTACCTCCCTCTGGACCATGACCCCACCACCGAACATCTAGCCAGTGTCCAAGGGACTGTCACTGACCTCATGAGAGGTATAGACAGGTTGGATAGCAAGAAGCTTTTTCCCAGAGTGGGGGATTCAATTACTAGGGGACACGAGTTCAAAGTGAAAGGGGAAAAGTTGAAGGGGGGATATGCGTGGAAAGTTCTTTACGCAGAGGGTGGTGGGTGCCTGGAACGCGTTGCCAGCGGAGGTGGTAGACGCGGGCACGATAGCGTCTTTGAAGATGTATCTAGACAGATACATGAATGGGCAGGAAGTAAAGAGATACAGACCCTTAGAAAATAGGCGACAGGTTTAGATAGAGGATCTGGATCGGCGCAGGCTTGGAGGGCCGAAGGGCCTGTTCCTGTGCTGTAATTTTCTTTGTTTTTTTTAATCTCCTCTGGAAATCTTCCATCTACAGCTTCCAACCTCATAGTCCCGCAACCCCGGAGAGCCTGCTTCTACCTCCTTCCCAAAATCCACAAACAGGACTGTCCCGGCAGACCTATTGTGTCAGCCTGCTCCTGCCCCACTGAATTTACTTCTTCCTATCTTGACTCTATCTTTTCTCTGCTGGTCCAGTCTCTTCCCACCTACATCTTCTGACGCCCAACGTCATTTTGACAATTTCCAGTTTCCTGGTCCTAACCGCCTCCTCTTCACTATGGACGTCCAATCGCTCTACACCTCCATCCCCCACCAGGATGGTTTAAGGGCTCTCCGCTTCTTCCTTGAATAGAGGCCCAACAAGTCCCCATCCACCACCACCCTCCTCCGCCTGGCTGAACTTGTTCTCACATTGAACAACTTCTCCTTCAACTCCACTCACTTCCTTCAAGTAAAAGGTGTTGCTTTGGGTACCCGCATGGGTCCTAGTTATGCCTGTCTTTTTGTCGGATATGTCGAGCATTCTTTGTTCCAGTCCGACTCAGGCCCCCTCCCCCAACTCTTTTTCCGGTACATTGATGACTGTATCGGTGCCGTTTCCTGCTCCCGCCCTGAACTGGAAAACTTTATCAACTTTGCTTCCAATTTCCACCCTTCTCTCACCTTTACATGGTCCATCTCTGACACTTCCCTTCCCTTCCTCGACTTCTCTGTCTCCATCACTGGGAATAGGTTGTCTACTAATATCCATTATAAACCCACCGACTCCCACAGCTACCTCGACTACACTTCTTCACACCCTACCTCCTGTAAGGACTCCATTCCATTCTCCCAGTTTCTCCGTCTTCGACGCATCTGCTCTGATGATGCTACCTTCCATGACGGTGCTTCTGGTATGACCTCCTTTTTCCTCAACCGAGGATTCCCCCCCCACCGTTGTTGACAGGGCCCTCAACCGTGTCCGGCCCATTTCCCGCATTTCTACCCTCACTCCTTCCCCTCCCTCACAGAACCGTGATAGGGTTCCCCTTGTCCTCACTTTCCACCCCATCAGCCTCCATATCCAAAGGATCATCCTCCGCCATTTCCGCCACCTCCAGCGTGATGCCACTACCAAACGTATCTTCCCCTCCCTTCTCCTGTCAGCATTCTGAAGGGATCATTCCCTCCGCGACACCCGGGTCCACTCTTCCATTACCCCCACCACCTCGTCCCCGTCCCATGGCACCTTCCCATGGCACCTTCCCCTGCAATCGTAGGAGGTGTAATACCTGCCCATTTACCTCCTCTGTCCTCACTATCCCAAGCCCCTAACACTCCTTTCAGGTGAAGCAGCGATTTACTTGTACTTCTTTCAATGTAGTATACTGTATTCGCTGCTCACAATGTGGTCTCCTCTACATTGGGGAGACCAAACGCAGACTGGGTGACCGCTTTGCGGAACACCTCCGCTCAGTCCGCAAGCAGGACCCTGAGCTTCCGGCTGCTTGCCATTTCAACACTGCCCCCCGCTCACATCTCTATCCTGGGCCTGCTGCAGTGTTCCACTGAACATCAACGCAAGTTCGAGGAACAGCATCTCATTTTCCGATTAGGCACACTACAGCCTGCTGGACTGAACATTGAGTTCAATAATTTCAGAGCATGACTTTTATTTTTAGTTCTTTTTTTTTACATTTTTTACATTTTTTTTCTTTTGTTTATTTCATTTCATCGTAGTTTGTTCAGTTTGCTTCCCCACTTTTTTTCATGTTTGTATTTGCTGCTGTTCAATCTTCAGTTCGTTAACACCCTATCTGTACTAATGTTTTGTCTTTCAACACACCATTAACATATTGTTTGTCTTTGCTCCATGACCTCTTTGTCAGCTATGTGGCCTTGTCCAATCTACACCTTCTCCTTTGTTATCTCTTGCCCCACCCCCGCCTCACTTACTTATAACCTTTGACATTTCTAATATTTGCTAGTTCCGAAGAAGGGTCACTGACCCGAAACGTTAACTCTGCTTCTCTTTCCACAGATGCTGCCAGACCTGCTGAGTGGTTCCAGCATTTCTTGTTTTTATTACACAAGTTTAAGTGATTGGTGATGTTTGGAAACAGTTTCTTTACACAGTGAGTTGTTATGATCTGGAATGCACTAACTGAGAGGGCGGTGGAAACATATTCGATAATAATTTTCAGAAGGGAATTGAATTGGGTGGCGCAGTGGTTAGCACCGCAGCCTCACAGCTCCAGCAACCCGGGTTCAATTCTGGGTACTGCCTGTGCGGAGTTTGCAAGTTCTCCCTGTGACTGTGTGGGTTTTTGCCGGGTGCTCTGGTTTCCTCCCACAGCCAAAGACTTGCAAGTTGATAAGTAAATTGGCCATTATAAAATTGCCCCTAGTATAGGTAGGGGAATATAGGAAAGGTGGGGATGTTGTAGGAATATGGGATTAATATAGGATTAGTATAAATGGGTGGCCTCAGTGGGCCGAAGGGCCTGTTTCAGTGCTGTATCTCTCAATCTGAAAAAATAAATAGTTGAAGGGAAAAAGTTGTAGGGCTAAGGGGCAAGAGCAGGGAAGTGGGACTAACTGGATAACTCTACCAAAGAAACAGCATGGGCCAAATGGCCTCTTTCTGTGTGCTGTATCATTCTAATGATAGATCTTTCACAACCAACAGCAGGAGAAATAATTGGTTCCACCAGCCTTCAGTTTTATCCCCCGCTGATCCGATTGGTTCTGACCGTCTCCAGCTGTACTTTCCAACTATTTTGATCGGTTCATTTTGACATTTCTTCATGTAAGACGTTGACAAATTGACACAATTGAGGAACTGATTGTCATCTGAAAACACTGGTGTTTGGCATTTCAAGCAACCATATTTTAAATCTTCTGAAACTGCTTTCAGAAAGTGAACACTTAATATTAATTGACTGAGTTCCTTGCAATCTGTTCCATTATCCCCTTCTGACCACAGTTTTCGAATAATGCCCAAATTGTATGGCAAATTCTTTATTAATACCACATGGAGTGCTGCAAAATCTTTCACCCTTCTGCTTGTGTGGTTCCAGGTTAAAGTCATCATTAGCAAGAGGAGTACATTACATTAGATCCGCATATAGAACCCTAGAATGATATATGACAGAAGGAGGCCATTCAGCCCATCGTGCCTGCGCTGGCTTTTAGAAAGAGCTATCAAATTACTCCCGCTCCCCTCCTTTTCTCCCCACAGTCCCGCAAAGTTTTCTCCTTCAAGTATACATCCAATTTTCTTTCGAAAGTTGTTATGAAACCTGCTTCCACAGGCCTTTCAGGCAGTACATTCCAGGTCTTAACTTGCTGTGATTCTCTCATCTCACTTCTGGGTCTTTTGCCAATTACCTTACATCATGAATGTTTAGTGAGCACTTCAACACTGAGTGATAAGATCAGCCTCTCCACCCAAACTCCTTTGTCCTGAATATGGTGGTTTTCTCACGATTCTAAAGCCCTGAAGGCTCCGTCATCCTTTCTTTTAAATTTTGTACATCTTTGGATTTAATTAAATGATTGTACATCAAGTGATGAGCTGATCCGCTGACCCCTTGTTTGCCTGACTTGGGGCCAATGTGGCTCCCTCTCTCAATTACTTGATTCTGTTTCTCCTTTGCTTCCACTCTGAACCTGGCCTACTGCTCTTTGAGCTTTTGTTGCTCCTTCTCAGCCTCCAGTCTCAGCAGTTCTAACTGGTGCACAGAAGCCATGTCCTCCTTTGCTGTCTTGTTAACTTCTCCACTTGCTGCACTGCCAAATCCAGTTTATTTTCAGCTGCCAGTCTCGCCACCAAGTAAATGCGTTCTGAATTTACAGCCATAGCAATTTTAACACAAAAAGCGGCTATTCAGCCCAATGTTTCATTGGAACCGGAGGAGGTCATTCTGTTCCTCCAGCCTTCCCTCCATTGAATTAGTCGGGGCTGATCTACACATCAACTCTACTTATCCACCACTGCTCATATCCCTTGATACCCTTACCCAACAAAGAATCTATTCATCTCAATCTTGAAAATTTCAACTGACCTCCAGCAACTATTGGCTCTTTTGGTTGGGGGGGGGGGAGGGGGGGAAGAGATCCAGATTTCCACAGCCCTTTGTGTGATAAAGTGCTTCCCAATTTCCTTCTTTAACAATCTAGATCTATTTTTAAATTGTGCCCCTTGTTCTAGATTCTCCCACCAAAGGAAATAGTTTCTCTGTACCTACCCTGCCAAATCCCTTTATCACTTTAATTCGATCACCCCTCAACCAGCTAAACTGAAGGGAATAGAAACCAAGGTTACGCAAACCATCCTCATAATTTAACCCTTTAAACCCTAGTATAATTCTGAGACTGCTCTGTACACCTTCCCTGATGTTCAGTGGCCGTAACTCAATGCACTGCGTCAGATGATTTTGACTGAGGCTCTGTACAACTAAAGTATCACTTTCTCACTTTTCAATTTCAATCCTTTTCCAATTTCTATGCTGACTCTTTGCTAGAGTAATGCAAAACTAATTCCTGCTCTTTCCATAAAGGTCATTTCCTTTGTTTCAAATATTTATCCATTTTTTCCCATAAAAGATGAACTGGTGTCTGCCTCAACTACTCCCTGTGGCAAAGCAATCCATGCTCCAAAAAACCCTCGGCGTAAAATAAATTCTCCTAATCCCTACCTCCTCACTCTCTTAGGGATAGTTTTAAATTGTTGACTCTTCTTCACTGATTGCATGAACAAAAGGGACAGTTCTATCCCTTTCACCCTATCAAAACTCTTCATTTAAAAACTTCTCCTGAATCTTGAGGAACAGTCAGGGAATTAAAAGAACAAAGAACAGTACAGCACAGGAACAGGTCATTCGGCCCTCCAAGCCTGCGCCGATCTTGATGCCTGTCCAAACTAAAACCTTCTGCAATTCTGGGGTCCGTATCCCTCTATTCCCATCCTATTCATGTATTTGTCAAGATGCCTCTTAAACGTCGCTATCGTACCTGCTTCCACCACCTCCCCCGGCAGCAAGTTCCAGGCACTCACCACCCTCTGTGTAAAAAACTTGTCTCGCACATCCCCTCTAAACTTTGCCCCTCGCACCTTAAACCTAGTAACTGACTCTACCACCCTGGGAAAAAGCTTCTGACTATCCACTCTGTCCATGCCACTCATAACTTTGTAAACCTCTATCATGTTGCCCCTCCACCTCCGACGTTCCAGTGAAAACAATCCGAGTTTATCCAACCTCTCCTCATAGCTAATACCCGCCAGACCAGGCAACATCTTGGTAAACCTCTTCTGTACCCTCTCCAAAGTCTCCACGTCCTTCTGGTAGTGTGGCGACCAGAATTGTACACAATATTCCAAGTGTGGCCTAACTAAGGTTCTGTACAGCTGCAGCATGACTTGCCAATTTTTATACTCGATGCCCCGACTGATGAAGGCAAGCATGCCATATGCCTTCTTGACTACCTTATCCACCTGCGTTGCCACTTTCAGTGACCTGTGGACCTGTATGCCCAGATCTCTCTGCCTGTCAATACTCCTAAGGGTTCTGCCATTTACTGTATACCTCCCACCTGTAATTCTCCCCTTATCCCCAACCAACATTACTAAAAGATGTTTAGATCTGTTATTCTATTGCTGTTTATGAGACCTTGCTATGTCCAAATGCTGCCAATTCCTTCATTGCAACAGTGCTTACGCTTCAATTAATTGAGTGTAAAGTACTTTGGAACATTCTGAGGTTGCAAAAGGTGCTATATAAATGCAAGTCTGTTCTTTCTTTTAACAGGCTGTTCAGGCCTTGTAGCCGTACACATCTCTGTCAGATTTGGAACTAGTGCCAATCCCCCGGCAGTAAACCTGTCCGATTCTGGTCAACTGGTACCAGTTAACTGAACCCAGACACGTACTAGGTATAGAAATGGTCGATCGATCATGTGTGAAAAGCACACTGGGCTGAAGTGGAGAAGGAGGAGGAATACTCCACGCAAAAAATAATTTTGCAAAGTAACTTACTTTGTGTACAGGGGAGGGTTCAGCAGTGGGATTGCTGGATAGATGCTGTCATGTCACTGACTGAGTCAAGTTACAAGTAACATTTTTAAAAATCAAATTGCTAATCTTCTCACTGCGCCACTGACTGCTTGACAAACGTAGTGAGAAAACGTCATGGACCGAGGGCTCCAAGATTCAAACCCATCAGAAAGTTGTTGAGTACGACAATACCACCCCTCAGAGTGCTCAGCACAGTCCAGGAACAGGTACATTTCCAGCACAGTACGTACAGCCCCTCACACGGGCTGTGACCGCAATGTGTGAGCAATCCAGCTTCAGTGCAGTTCACTGCCATCGTTCCTGCAGCAATCTGACTCTTTATGCAGAATTTGACACATGCATTGGGAAAGTACTGAGATGCTGGTTTATGAGGCCTGTGTTCTCAGCACCTTGTTGTATGGCTGCGAAGCATGGGGACTTAGAACTATCAAGAAACGAAGCTCAACCTGCTTATAACCTGTGACTTTTCTAATATTTGTCAGTTCCGATGAAGGGTCACTGACCTGAAACGTTAACTCTGCTTCTCTTTCCACAGATGCTGCCAGACCTGCTGAGTGGTTCCAGCATTTCTTGTTTTTATTTCAGATTTCCAGCATCCGCAGTATTTTGTTTTTATTTAAGAAACGAAGCTCAACAATTTTCATCTTCAATGTCTACTGCACATTCTCGGCCTCTCATGGAAGGTCAAAATCAGAATACGACAGTCCTCTCAAAGGCAAATCTCCCGAGTATGCTAGCGCTCATAAGCAGAGGTGACTTTGCTGGCTCAGACACGTTAACAGAAGGGAAGACGGACGCATTCCCATGGATATTCTATATGGGGAGGTAGCTGGAGCCAGAAGACCACTCAGACACCCAAAGATCCAATTCAAGAATGTTTGCAAACGTGACATGAAGGCCCTAGACATCAATTTTTCACACGTGGGAGAAACTAGCCAACAGGGGCGGCACAGTGGCGCAGTGGTTAGCACCGCAGCCTCACAACTCCAGCGACCTGGGTTCAGTTCTGGGTACTGCCTATACGGAGTTTGCAAGTTCTCCCTGTGACCGTGTGGATTTCCGCTGGGTGCTCCGGTTTCCTCCCACAGCCAAAGACTTGCAGGTTGATAGGTAAATTGGCCATTGTAAAGTGCCCCTGGTGTAGGTAGGTGGTAGGAGAATGGTGGGGATGTGGTAGGGAATATGGGATTAAATGTAGGATTAGTATAAATGGGTGGTTGTTGGTTGGCACAGACTCAGTGGGCTGAAGGGCCTGTTTCAGTGCTGTATCACTCTATAACAGAGGGAAATGGTGACATTACCTGTGGGCTGGTGTGTGCCATCATGAGGATCAGGGGCTACAACAGCTTGACAGCAGGCAACAATGTCAAAAACCCCACAATGACACCTGATAACCACCTCATATATGGCACCTGTCTCTCTCAGATTGGTGTTTTCAGCCTTCAGCAAAAGTGCACTATGTCAAACTATTCCATCACCAATGGATTTACTGCATGTCCATCGTCTCACGCAGATGGAAGGATGCCGACAATCCTGCAGCATGAGGTGGAATTTTCTTCCATTCAACACTCACCAAACATCTATTTGTCGAAAACCATATTTTTTGCATGTGGATCCACAATTTGTTCCATCCTTTCTCAGCCAGTTTCCGTGACACACTCTCATTCCTAGACCACACATGGTGCAATATTTTCACTTTTTCCATCTTTGGCAGGAGCTCACTGTTTTACACCCTTTTTCCCTCTCTTTGTTTTGGTCTCCAATGTTTAAAACCTGCACAGGGTTCAATTTACCTCTAAGGTTCAATTTCTCTGAACTTTGCGAATTCTTCAGACTTTCTGTCAAAATATGTTTTTACTTTCACTTGTTTGCGGCCATTGCAATTTTTCTGGGATTACATGCCTGAATATTTACACAGTCAGTTCCCAGTCAGATGATTCCAGTTTTCCATTTTCTGTTTTCTGTTTCTGACTAACTTGCACATGTAACCCTTCTCTCTTCTATAAGAACCACAATCTAATGATCAGTTAACTCTGAGGATACAGAACAACCTGTCTCTGTAAATGTAATGCTTAGGTCCCAGCATATTATTTCTAGGTTAATGATACAATTAAATCACAGCTTTATGAAAAAATGGCAAGAGATTTGACTATTGATGCAGAGTGATCGGATATTCCTTCTGTGAATATCACTTTAACATTACCAGAAAAGGACTTTCCTTTTAACAGATTCTTCTAAAGAAACACTATCAACTCCTTGTACCTGAGCAAGAAATGGGCAGGAAATTAGACTTCAGCATAAACCATTTTATAATTAAAAGTAGGTTCTTGGGACATGGCCATTACCGGGAAACCTGACATTTATTACCCCTCTCCAGTTGCCCTTGAGAAGGTGGTGTTGAGCCACCTTTTGAACCACTGCAGTCTGTGTAGTTATGGTCCTCTCACAGTGCTATGGTCCTCTCACAGTGTTATGGTCCTCTCACAGTGCTATGGTCCTCTCACAGTGCTATGGTCCTCTCACAGTGCTATGGTCCTCTCACAGTGCTATGGTCCTCTCACAGTGTTATGGTCCTCTCACAGTGTTATGGTCCTCTCACAGTGCTATGGTCCTCTCACAGTGCTATGGTCCTCTCACAGTGCTATGGTCCTCTCACAGTGTTATGGTCCTCTCACAGTGCTATGGTCCTCTCACAGTGCTATGGTCCTCTCACAGTGTTATGGTCCTCTCACAGTGTTATGGTCCTCTCACAGTGTTATGGTCCTCTCACAGTGCTATGGTCCTCTCACAGTGCTATGGTCCTCTCACAGTGCTATGGTCCTCTCACAGTGTTATGGTCCTCTCACAGTGTTATGGTCCTCTCGCAGTGTTATGGTCCTCTCGCAGTGCTATGGTCCTCTCGCAGTGCTATGGTCCTCTCACAGTGTTATGGTCCTCTCACAGTGCTATGGTCCTCTCACAGTGTTATGGTCCTCTCACAGTGTTATGGTCCTCTCACAGTGCTATGGTCCTCTCACAGTGTTATGGTCCTCTCACAGTGCTATGGTCCTCTCACAGTGTTATGGTCCTCTCACAGTGTTATGGTCCTCTCACAGTGCTATGGTCCTCTCACAGTGTTATGGTCCTCTCACAGTGTTATGGTCCTCTCACAGTGCTATGGTCCTCTCACAGTGTTATGGTCCTCTCACAGTGCTATGGTCCTCTCACAGTGTTATGGTCCTCTCACAGTGTTATGGTCCTCTCACAGTGCTATGGTCCTCTCACAGTGTTATGGTCCTCTCACAGTGCTATGGTCCTCTCACAGTGTTATGGTCCTCTCACAGTGCTATGGTCCTCTCACAGTGTTATGGTCCTCTCACAGTGTTATGGTCCTCTCACAGTGTTATGGTCCTCTCACAGTGTTATGGTCCTCTCACAGTGCTATGGTCCTCTCACAGTGTTATGGTCCTCTCACAGTGCTATGGTCCTCTCACAGTGTTATGGTCCTCTCACAGTGTTATGGTCCTCTCACAGTGCTATGGTCCTCTCGCAGTGTTATGGTCCTCTCACAGTGCTATGGTCCTCTCACAGTGCTATGGTCCTCTCACAGTGCTATGGTCCTCTCACAGTGTTATGGTCCTCTCACAGTGTTATGGTCCTCTCACAGTGTTATGGTCCTCTCACAGTGCTATGGTCCTCTCACAGTGTTATGGTCCTCTCACAGTGCTATGGTCCTCTCACAGTGCTATGGTCCTCTCACAGTGCTATGGTCCTCTCACAGTGTTATGGTCCTCTCACAGTGCTATGGTCCTCTCACAGTGCTATGGTCCTCTCACAGTGCTATGGTCCTCTCACAGTGCTGCTAGGTGGGGAGTTCTAGAACTTTGACGTGCGACAATGAAGGATCGACGACATATTTCCAAGTCAAGTTGGTTTGTGTGACTTGGAGGGCCTGAAAGTTTATGTTTGTGGGAAAACTAGAGATAAACAGTGCATTGTGATTATTTCTGTGAGGACACTCACAAGGCATTTACTTCCAATATTCCAGGTTAGTACATTTTGACTGGTCAGTGTGAGATTTCCTCTGCTCCTCACTCAGCATTTGCACAAGGATAAAAGGTGCAGCTCCAGCTGCTATTTAAGCTGCTTCATTCTCACCTGCAACACAAGGGAAGGGGTTTCCAAAATTTAGGGACATAGAGGCTTCTCCATCAGCAAACCAGTCAACGCCGTGCTCCAGTCAGCGAGCGAAAGGAGGCCTTTCATGTTTAGTAGCAATGGGAGCCATCTGCAGAGCCACTGTAAGCCTGGCAGTAGATGGCTGATATCAGCAAGCAAAGGCCAATGGGTCTAACTGTACAGGTAGATGCATGCAGATCTCCTGGAAGCTGACAGCACACCCATGTTGAGCCTAAGCCTGCACAGGTAATGCTCCTCCATTACTGGCAGGTAGTTGTGTAGATATGGTGGGCCTATTTAAGGCTCATTCAGGCCATCTCTGCTGCCAGTTTGCATCCTGTTCTTTGTTTTTATTTCTCCCCCTCCTTTAACATGATGTGGCGTAAATAAAGGCTTTTTTTTCCATCTTAGTTTGGTAGCAGTTCCATTAATTCAACCACAGTTCTATAGAGGCCCCCAAAATAAGCAGGTCTTCCAACATACTCCTGCTTTAACTCTGGTGGGAGTGCAGCAGAAGGCACAGGAAAGGGGCTGTGACCTGGGTCCCAGCCAATGCTACTAGTTTTCACAGCCGTTTAGGGGAGAGAATTCCAGATTTTCACAACCCTTTGTGTGAAGAAGTGCTTCATGACATCATCCCTGAAAAGTTCTTAATTTGAAGTTTATGCTCTTTTGTGCTGGATTCAACCATCAGAGGAAATAGACTTTGATAGTTTCTCTTTGTCTACCCTTTCATCTTAAAACCCTTGATTAAATCATTGCTTAGTCCTCTATATTCAAGGGAATACAACATGTCCTCATAAGGTTAGTGGCAAGAACAGCATTCAGCACCGGCACTGTTGGGCACCTATTAAGTGCCTGTTAGCCCTAATAATTGTGATAAAAGGAGCTTAACCCTTGAAGTGCTGGCATCATTCTGCATCCCTCTGTGATCATTATATCCTTCCTGATATGTGCCCTATATATGATATATATGTACTCTAGCCCTGGAATTGCATCTTTCTCTAGTTTCTCTCCTAACCCCCCTCATGCCCTCTCTGAGTTCATCTTGTCAATGAGACTAAACTCCTGCTGCTTTGGCCCTATTCCCACGAAACTGCTGATCACCTAACTTTCTCTCTCATCTTAGCTGATATTGTCAACAGTTCTATCAACTCATGTCCCTCTCTCCTTCAAATCTGCCATATTCACTCCTCCCCTCAAAAAAACAACTCTTGTTTCCACCATCTTTGCAAATTACTACCTCAGTCTCCAACCTCTCTTTCCTTCCCAAGTCTTTGAACACCTGCCAAATTCATGCCCAGTTTTCCCGGAACTCCATGTTTGAACCCCTTCAATCAGGTTTCTGCCCCTGCTACAGTACCAAAACAGCTCTTATCAAAGTCACAAATGACATCCTATGTGACTGTGACAAAGGTAAACTTTTCCTCCTTGTCCTTCTCAACCTGTCTGCAGCCTTTTAACATAATGGACCACACCATCCTCCTCCAACAGCTGTCCACTGTCGTCCAGCTGGGTGGGACTGCACTCACCTGGTTCCATTCTTTTCTATCCAGTTGCAGCCAGAGAATCACCTGCAATGGCTTCTCTTCCTGCTCCCACACTGTTACTTCTGGTGCTCCCTAAGGATCTATGCTTGGGCCCCACCCCAATTTCACATCTACATACTGTCATTTGGCGACATCATCCAAAAATGCAGCATCAGTTTCTACATTTGTACTGATGACACCAAGCTGTACCTCATCACCATCTCGCTCAACACCTCCACTGTCTGCAAATTGTCAGACTGCTTGTCTAACATCCAGTCCTGGATGAGCAGAAATTTCCTCTCACTAAATATTATGAAGACCAAAGCTATTGTCTTCAGTCCTTGCCACAAACTCCACTTTCCAGTCACTGATTCCATCCCTCTCCCTGGCAACTGTCTGAGACTAAACCAGTCTGTTTGTAATCTTTATTTTCATATTTGACTCTGAGATGAGCTTCCGACCACATATCCACACCATCACTAAAACTACCTATTCCCATCTCCGTAACGTGGCCCAACTCCATCCCTGCCTCAGCTCATCTTCTGCTGAAACCATCATCAATGCCTTTGCTACCTCAAGATCTAACTATTCTAATGCACTCCTGGTTGGCCTCCCACATTCTACCCTCAGCAACCTAGAGGACGTCCAAAATTCTGCAACGGGAACACAGTGAGACCAGCGGGTATATAGAGTGGCGGCAGAGCAGTGCAAGACCAGCAGTGAAACACAGCGAGACTGCAGGTATAAGGAGCAGAGTGAGACCAGCAGTGGTAACACAGTGAGATGGTGGATATAAAGAGCTGGTGGGTGGCGGGGGGTGGGGTGGGGGTGGCGTTCAGAGCAGAACACTGTATTTGAAAGAAATGGGGGGAAAAAATCAAAGTGTGATGTCTCAGGAAAGCAGCTAAGTGATTGGTTGGTGAGTATTTCTCTTCGGTTCTCTCTCTAAACTACAGCAGCTGAAAAATTAAAAATTTCAATCAGGCTAAGTATTACAGTAAGTAAATTAAAAAGTGTATTAGTGCAGAGCAGGTCTGGAGGCAGTAATTAAAATTAATAGTTTAAACAAGGTACTAACTAGATTGTAAAAGAGGGAAAAGAGGCCGTTAATTTCAGAGTTGGTTCAGAGTATTTAGTATAAAAACTAAAAATCTAAATCTAATTTGATAATTTATCACATAATTAAAATCAGTGCTCAATTAGTCAATCAAATTTAGGGGATGAAGTTAAAAATTTAAATAATAGGGGATAGTAAAAATAAAGAAATCTGAACTTTTCAGTAAATTAAAACCTAATGTTTTTTAGATAATAAGTTAAGTAAAAACATTTCAATTAACCTCCCTATAAGATAAAGTGACCTCAGCACAGGAGAAGCAGCTGATTGGTGAGTAGCTGGTGAGTCCTTTTTTTATTTAAGTAGTAAGTTTAATAGGCTAATAAATAGAGGCATGGCAGGGCAGCTCGGACCCATGGACTACGCATCCTGTTGCATGTGGGAACTCCAGGATGCTGTTCGTGTCCTGGACAAGCACGTGTGCAGAAAGTGTTGTCAGTTGGAGGAGCTGCGTGCATCTGTGAGGTTGACAGTTTTGTGGATAGCATGTTTATAGATGTGTTCACCCAGCAGCTTAAGACTATGCAGGCAGAGAGGGAATAAGTAAGTGACTGCTCGGCAGTCAAGAAGCACCAGGCAGGTAGTGCAGGAGTCCCTTGAGTGCATCTCACTCTCCAACCAGTATACTGTTCTGAATACTGGTGAGAGTGATGGTTCACCTGGGTTGTGCAGCCAGACCCAAGTCCATGGCACAACAGCTGGTACAGCTGTACAGTGGGGCAGGAAGAAGATTGGAAAAGCAAGTGATAGGGGATTCTACAGTTAGGGGGAAAGACAGACATTCCTGTGGCCGCAGACATGAATCCAGGATGGTATGTTGCCTTCCTGGTGCCAAGGTCAAGGATGTCACTGAGCATCTGCAGAGCATTCTGAGGGGGGAGGGTGAACTGCCAACAATTGTGATCCATATCTGTACAGAGGTAGAAAGAGGATTGAGGTCCTGCAGACAGGGTTTAGGGAGCTGGGAAAGAAACTAGCAAGCAGGACCTCAAAAGTAGTGATTTCTGGATTACTCCTAGTACCATGCCTAAGTGAGTATAGAAATAGGAAGGTAGAGCAGATGAACATGTAGCTGGAGAGATGGTTCCGGAAGGAGGGCTTTAGATTCCTGGGACATTGGGACCGATTCGGGGGACCTGAACCGAGCAGGGACCAATGTCCTTGTGGGGTGATTTGCTGGTGCTATTGAGGAGGGTTTTAACTAACTAGGGAGAGGCGTAGGAACCAGGAGGGAATATTAGAGAGGAAAAACAAGGTGCAAAGAGAATTGGGAGAGACAGATAGCAATAAAGTAGGAAATAGTAAGGTATTAGGTGGGGTCAGAATAAGAGGGAATGTAATGAGGTCTAAATTAGTTTTACTAAATGAATGCATGGAGTGTGGTAAATAAGGTTGGTGAGCTGCAGGTGCGGATAGCCATGTGTGAATATGATGATGTGGCAATAATGGAGACCTATGCAAAAGAGGTCAAGACTGGGTATTAAATGTTCCTGGATGCAAGGTGTTCAGGAAAGATAGGGAAGGAAGGAAAGGAGGAGGGATAGCAGTATTGATTAAGGGGAAGATTACAGTGCTGGAGAGAGAGGATGTCCGAGAGGGGTCATGGACAGAATCTAGTTGGTTAGAGCTAAGAAAAAATAGACATACCATTACATTGCTGGGTATATTCTATAGGTCACCAACCTCGAAAGATATAGAGGAACAAATTTGCAAGGAAATTACAGGGAGGCACAAGAATTATATAGAACAGCAGTTGTAACGGGGGGGACTTTATCTTAAAATAGACTAGGATAGTAATAGTGTAAAGGACAGAGATGAGCAAGAGTTTCTGGAGAATTTTCTGCATCAGTATGTTTCCAGTCCAACAAGGGGGCTTTGATGGATCTGGTTCTGGGGAATAAGGTGGGTCAAAGTGGTACAAGTGTCAGTCAGGGAACATTTAGGGGACAGTGATCATAGTATCACAAGTTTTAGGTCAGCTATGGAAAAGGACAAGGAACAATCCAGAGCAAAATTAATTAATTGAGGGAGGGCTGACTTCAGTGGGGTGAGAACAGATCTGGCCCAGGTATATTGGAAACAAAGCAAAACTGTCACTGAACAATGATTTGCCTTTAAAGAGAAGATAGTTCGGGTGCAGTCAAGATACATTCCCACGAGGGGCAAAGGTAGGGCAAACAAATGCAGAGCTCCCTGAATGATGAAGAAGATAGAGAGTAAAAGATGAAGCAGAATATGGGTGCATATGGCAGATGTCAGGTGGATAATACAATTGAGAACCAGACTGAATATTTGATGAGATAACAGGAGGGTTGATGAGGGTCATGCAGTTACTGTGGCATACATGGACTTCCTAAAGGCATTTGATTAAGTGCCACATAACAGGCTTGTCAACAAAGTTAGAACCCATGTGTCAGGAAAACCCTATATGCCAACTGGGAAATATTAATTTCATTGTTTGGAAACCCCACAGTAACATTTAAAAAACTAGCAGCCAAGCTGGCCACTGCCATTTACATCTGAAATACCAGGAGATTGAATTGGAGACAAAAAGTCGAACAAGAAGCCCAGCCAGGACAATGGTTTTCTCTTGGTGATTGAATTGCCTAAAATGGCTTCATTAGCATGGCAGTCAAGGCCAACCTTACACACTTATTTTGAAAAAGCCAACCCCTCCAAGTGTGAATTGGAATCCTGGAACCTATGGAGCCAATTCTGAACCTTGTATCTCATTAAAAACAAAGGGGATTGAGAAAACCATGTGACTGTCCATCTCGGAAGAAACTGGGAGATGTTACACAGACAAGAAGACAAGCAGTAACTGAGTGTACAGCATTGGAAAAGGCTGTTGCTTTGCAGTCTCTCTCTTCTTTCAAGCTCTCCAGAAAATATCAAGTGAAAATGACTGGGGGACCCTTAAAGCCTACAGACCACTACAGCCAACAACCAGGGGAAGAGAACCAATTATAAATTCTGCCTTCAGGAAAACCCAAAGCACAGCAAGCCAGCCAAAATACACTTTGGCCAACCAAGAACTTCAAGAATACAGCTTCAGCCGGGGACTACTGGATCATCCACTTAACAGACTGTATTTAAGTTCCATTTATTCTGGACTTTAAACCAATCACCAAATCTATTTTCCTCCTGTGATCTATTTGTGTGCATGTGGGATTCTCATGTGAATGTGTACGTGAATGTACAGCATATTTTTTAGTTTTTAAAATCAGGTTAGAGTGTTAAGTATAATAAATGTACTTCTTTCTTGTGTAAACGCAAGAAAACCTGTCTGATTGGTTCTTTCGCAATCACAGTAAAGGTAAAAGGTAAAACACTCACAGAGGTGGTAAGCACAACAACTGTTTAAAAGGAATGAACCCTGTTGCGATCAAATAAGAGGACGGGGCAAGAGGAGAGCCTGAGACCCTCTCCTCACCTGGCCGTGACACCATAGAATAAAAGGCACAGTGACTGCATGGATATGAAATTGTCTGAGTGACAGAAAACAGGGAGTAGTTGTGAAAGTGAATTATTTTGGATCTGGAGGATGGTGGGGTGGAAAGTGAGGACAAGGGGAACCCTGTCGCGGTTCTGGGAGGGAGGGGAAGAGGTGAGGGTAGAGGTGCGGGAATTGGGCCAGACACGGTTGAGGGCCCTGTCAACCACAGTGGGGAGGAATCCTCGGTTGAGGAAAAAGGAAGACATATCAGAAGCACAGTCATGGAAGGTTGCATCATCAGAGCAAATTCATCGGAGACGGAGAAACTGGGAGAATGGGATGGAGTCCTCACAGGAGGTAGGGTGTGAAGAAGTGTAATCGAGGTAGCTGTGGGAGTTGGTGGGCTTATAATGAATATTAGTAGACAGCCTATCCTCAGAGATGGATCTGAAGGCTGGTGGGGTGGAAAGTGAGGACAAGGGAAACCCTGTTGCAGTTCTGGGAGGGAGGCGAAGGGGTGAGGGTAGAGGTGCGGGAAATGGGCCGGAAGTTGTGAAAGGTTGTTTTTCGGCCGGAGGAATGTATATAGTGGGGTTTCCAAAGAGTTGGTGTTGGAAGCCCTGCTTTTCTTGATATATATTTATGACCTAGACTTGGGTGTACAGGATACAATTTCAAAATGTGCAAATGAGACAAAATTTGGAAATATTGTGAACTGTTGAGGAGGATTGTGATAAACTTCAAAGGTACATAGATAGGCTGGTGGAATGAGCAGGCAAGTGGCAGATAACATTTAGTGCAGAGAAGTGTGCAGTGATTCATTTTGATAGAAAGAATGAGGAGAGGCAATATAAATTAAAGGATGCAATTCTAAAGTGGTGCAGGAGCAGAGGGACATGGGGGTATATCTGCACAAGTCATTGATGGTGGCAGGGCAGGTTGAGAAAACGGTTAATAAAACATATGGGATCCTGGTCTTTATAAATAGGGGTATAGAGTACAAGAACAAGGAAGTTGTGATAAACTTATATAAAACAATGGTTTGTCTTCAACTGGAGTATTATGTCCAGTTCTGGGCACCACACTTACAGAAGGATGTGACGGCATTAGAGAGGGTGCAGAAAAGATTCACGAGAATAGTTCCAAGGATGAGGAACTTCAGTTCCATGGATAGGTTGAAGAAGCTGGGGTTGGACTCTGGAGAAGAGAAGATTAAGATAAGGTTTGTCAGAAGTATTCAAAATCATGAGGGATCTGGACAGAGTAGATAGAGATACGATTCCCATTGGCTGAAGGATCCAGAACCAGAGGACACTGTATTAAGGGGATTGCTTCTTTTGCTAATGGCGACATGAGGAATAACTTTTTTTATGCAATGAATGGTTAGGATCTGGAATGGACTGCCTGAGAGTGTGGTGGAGGCAGATTCAATTGAGTCCTTTAAAAGAGAATTTTATAACTCATAAATTGCAGGGCTATGGGGAAAAGATGGGGGAGTGGGACTAGGTGAGTTGCTCTTGCAGAAAGTCAGTACAGACAGGATGGACCAAATGGCCTCCTTCTATGCTGTAACCATTCTATAATTTTATGCTGCTCCTATCCTAACTCACATCAGTTTCCGATCACCTATCACCCCTGTGCTTGCTGACCTAAATTGGCTCCCAGTTAAACAATGCTCAATTTTAAAATTCTCATCCTTGTTTTCAAATCCTTTCATGGCCTCACCCCTCCCTATTTTTGTAATATCCTCCAACCCTACAACCCTCTGAGATCTCTGCACTCCTCTACTTCTGGACTCTTGAGCATCCCAGATATCATTGGTAGCTGTGCCTTCATCTACCTGGGCTCTAAGAATTCCCTCTCTAAACCTCTCCGCCTCTCTACTTCTCTTTCCTCCTTTAGGTTGGTTGACATTCTTCCATCTACGAAGATGATGGACATGCAGCAAACATTCCATTTAGGTGGGGTGTCTTCTTTTGGTGCACCTTTACTGATGGCTGTGAAGGTCAATCCTTGAGAGGCAGGTTCTGCCACAAATGCTGCACTTGAAGCTGCCAAGTGACACTGTGAGTTGTTGTTTTTGACGTTGGCGCCTGCTGTCAAGCTGCTGTAGCAACTGGTCGTCATGGTAGTGCAACCAGTCCATAGGATGTGTCGCCATTTCCCTCTTTCACCAGCTAATGATAGTCGACATTTAGGACCTTCATGTCACGCTTGCAAGCATCCTTGAAGCGGAGCTTTGGGTGTCCCACTGGTCACCTGGCCTCGGCTACCTCACCATATAGAAGGTCCTTGGGTATGAGACTGTCTGATCCACCAAAGCCACCTCTGTTTGATTAATGCGAACATACTTGGGAGCTCTGTCTTTGAGAGCACTCCTTTAGGACACTGTTTAAAACATACCTATTCAACCAAACTTTTGGTCATCTGCCCTAATATCTCCTTATGTGACTTGGTGACAAATCTTGTGAAATGCCATGGTGTTAAAGGTGCTATATAAATACAAGTTATTGTTGTTGAGGTACAATGCCCTGAACTGAAAACAGTTCTCCAGATGGGATCTGACCAAGGTTCTGTACAAGTGTAACATAACTTCCTTCCTTTGTATTCCAGCGCCCATGAAAAAAAAGCCAACATTTCTGATTTTTAAATACCTGCCCACAATGTTTTCATGATTTATGTACCTGGATATTCACATCTCTTTGATTCTTCACAGTTCCTAGTTTCTCACCATTTGGAAAATAATCCAACTTGTCTTTCTTAGATCCAAAGTGGATGATCTCACATTTCCCACTTTGAACTCCATTGGTTACAGATTTCCCTCTCACTTCACCTGTCTATGCCCCTTGTAACTTACTGTTCCCATCTGCACTACTTACTGTGCCTCCCAGCTTACTGTCATTTGCAAATCTGGATATACAATTCTCTATTCCTTCATTGAAGCCATTTATATATATATAGTGAACAGCTGAGGTCCCATACAATGTAGGCATCATCGATAGTCACCTGCTCAATAGAATAGATACAGAGAAACTATTTCCTCTTATGGGGAGTCCAATCTCAAAACTAGAGCTAGGTCACTTAGAAGTAAAATCAGGAAGCAATGTTCACATAAAGGAAATCTGGAACTCTCTCCCCAAAAGGCTACAGATGTTGGGGTCAACTGAAAAATTCAAAACTAAGATCGACACATTTTTGTTAGTTAAGGATATTAAAACATTTGGAGTAAAGCTGGGTAAATGGAATTAAGGTGTATAACAGCCATAACCTAATTGAAAGGCGGACAAAACAGGCTGTTAATGCATAGAGGCATACAGTCTCAAAGTGAGGAAGTTATGCTAAATCTTTACAAATCACTAGTTCAACCTCTGCTGCAGTACTGTGTCCAATTCTGGGAACCGCACTTTAGGAAGAATGTCAAGGCCTTGGAAAAGGTGTAGAGAAGATTTACAAGAATGATCCCAGGGATGAGGGCAGAATGGTCACTTACCAGAGGACACAGATTTAGGATAATTTGCAAAAGAACCCAGAGGCGAGATGAGGAGAATTTTTTTTACTTAGTAAGTTGTTGTGAGCTGGAGTGCACTGCCTGAAAGGGTGGTGGAATCAGATTCAATAGTAACTTTCAAAAGAGAATTGGATAGATACTTGAGAAGGAAGAATTTGCAAGGCGATGGGGAAAGAGGGTTGGTGTGAGATTAATTACACAGATCAATCACGAAGCTAGCACAGGCACAATGGACCAAATTCTGTGCTGTATGATCACAGGTTTGACAGGTTAATGACTCAGTCCTGTTCCTATGTTCCTGTAATGTATTTAATAGGTGCGCAACAGTATTTGTGTTGATTTCTCTTCTTGCCACTAACCTCAATGGCACAGGGGATAAACTGTTGCCCAAAGGTTCAGACCTTAACCTGGATTGTGTCAGTATTTACCTCCCTTATTACAGCATCAAAGGCCAGAAGTGGAGGAGTCAGCTCTTGTTAGTCAATTGTTCAGTAGCTATATCAAAGAACCCAACCTGACAAATATTTCTCATGGGGAGGATCTTTGTGGTGCTTATAGATAATCAGAAACATTCAGGAGCTGTGAGAATGTGTGAGGTCCCTCCTTGGCTTTGCTCCTGTGTTTTGCAAGGGCCCAACACCACAGACAAATGGGTAGTTCATCAAAACCATGTGTTTTTCCGCTACTGCCTTCTAAAGTCAGAAAAATGTCAGTAACAAGATTAAAACAATATATAGCGACCGCCTGGCTTTCCTCTCTTGATGGCTGTCAGTCAGCAATTCACACTGCCAACCTACTGCTCATTATAACGTAAACCCTCTCACCCTTGTAGCTCTGGTCTCTGCCACATTTACACAGCGGAACTGACTCGAAGCAATTCAGGAACAGCAGTTGTTTAAAAGTTGACATTGAGACGCTTGTTTTATTGCTACAGTTTCTTGCTGATGTGGTCAAAATGGACAAGCAAAAGAAAGAACTTGCGTTTATATAGTGCCTTTCACAATCAGAGGATGTCCCAAAGTGATTTACAGCCAACAGTGTACACTCACTGTTGTAATATAGGAAATGCAGCAGCCAATTTATACACAGCAAGGTCCCACAAGCAGCAATGAGATAATCTGCTTCACATGTTGGTTGAGGGATAAACATTGGCCAGGACATCGTGGCGCTCTTCTTCAAAATCATCCAGCTGAGAGAGCGAACGATTTAAGATTTCATCCAAAAGATGGCACCTCCAGCAGTGTAGCACTCCTCTAGCACTGCACAGGAGTAGGACGTGAACCTATAACTTTCTTGACTCAGAGGCAATCATGTTACCAACTGACCCAAAAGCAATGGGAAAACCATGCAGGTACAGATCAGCCATGATGTAATTGAATGGCGGACAAAACCAGAGGGACTCAATGGCTACTCCTGTTCCGAATATTTCTATGAAACTTGACTCAAGGATCTTCCTGTGACTGGAACAGGCAATGAGAAACTCTTATCACTGCATTTGGTTGACTTGATGGGTCAGGAGCCTCTTGATCTCCTAGGCTGGGCACTGAGTAAACCCTTTACCAGACCACAGCTCTAGATTGTTAATAGTAACACATAAATAGTGGGAATGGCAATACTACAAATTGTACTATTTTACAAAATGATGAACTCACCTCCCTCCTTTGATCCAGAACTGACAGTCCTTCACCTATAGAAAATAATAATCAAATGTGACTAAACCTGGATTGGCATCCATGCAACAACTATTTACCTGAGGCCCAGAGAGTTTCAACATACCATAGATCAGACAGCGCTGTGAGAAAAGCTAGTGAGATGGGAGTGGGTGGGTGGGTAGTGGCGGGGGTGGTGAGTTGGGGGGGCTGCCCCAAGATATCCTTCTGCCTGGCAATGGAGCTGTCAATCACCAACCTCCCTTTCAAAGACAGCTTGCGTTAAAGCCTGGTTACCCGACCCAAACACGACCAGACCCAATGACATGTGTTGGGTTTGGGTCAGGTCAGGTCTCTCTTCCAGGTTCGGCATTCGGGCTCGGGTCGGGTTGGGCCAGTTTGGACACAGTGCTGCCTTTTGGTCAGGGAGGGAAAAGCTCAAAATTTGAACAGCCAGGATGTCAAGGCGGGAAACTTGCATCCAGACTCGCATTAGTCTGCAGTGAGCGATTCCATCCAAGGTAGAACACAGCCTCTTTGATACAATCAACTTCATTCCAGTGATCAGGTCAGGTCAGCGCGGGAAAAAAATCAAAGGACTCGGGCCAGGTCAGGTTCGGGTTCACTAGCTGTTGGGCTCGGGTTGGGTTTTAATAGCATACCCGAGCAGGCCTTTATCTTGCGTGACCATTTCCTCTGGATTTCTTGAGTTCAAGTTTTCTATTTGTTCCCAGGAGAAAAGGAATCAAAATATTGACACCAACAAACTCATAGGAAGGTTCAAGAGCTTCAGACTGATTCCACAGCTAATGTCTACCCAATTGAAATGCAAATCAGATTACATAGTTTGACACTGACAGGTATCAGGGAATGCCGAAACCAAACAGATACCAACACAAAACCTTGCAGATCAGGCAGCATCTACGGAGAGAACTAGAGTCAACGTTTCCAAGTGTTCAGACCTTTCCTTCGCGCTGGTAGATATTACAGATGAACAACATTTAAGAAGCAACAGGTCAAGGCACAGGGGATGGAGAAAAAAGTGGCACAATGACCACACACCCAGGAAAAGTGGAGAACAGGAAGATAGTGAAATAGCAAGGTGAATAGTGTGAGACAGCAAGAAGCAAAATGAGAGAAATCAAAGACACATGTGAGACACAGAGAGTGTGGGAAGAGCTCATGTGATACAGCTCAGGGGGAAAGGGAAAGCTGAAATGGTAGCAAATCAGAGCAGGTTTTAGTGGGCCGGGTGTTTGGTGGCAAAATGAAATAGGCTGACACCAAGGGTGGAGATTACACAGTCGCAATGTTCTGACAAGTGGGAGTTGAGGGGGAATGGGGAAAGAACAATGCTAATGGCTTTGGAATTGATTATTAACAGACCAAAGTCAATTGGCCACATCTGAATAGGTCTGTTTCTGGGATCTGACATGCTGACATAATGAGATATGCAGCTCCCACACAAGGTTATTTCTTCAAGTGAACCTGGTTTAATCTTGAAGTGACAGTAATGAAATTCCACCAACAATCAAACATTAAGGGGACAGTTTTAACCTTACGTGTCCAGCAGACATCAGTTCACCACTGCCTGCCTAAAACAAACAGGGCAGGCGGGAAATTAGGCTGCCAGAGCGGGTCAGCACTGGAAACCTGCTCCGAGTTAAACCCCCCTGCACGTTGTCACAGGTGGTGTGGAGATGGGCAGTCATGAAGGGGTCAATGCTTCGTATACTTATAACTTTAACACACAATATCTTCTGTAACTTTCAAAATGATTGTGGTGTCACTTCTGAAATTTTGGGTATATTTTAATTGTTAAAAATCTTAGAACACGAAGAGGTCCCTTGAATGTATTTCTACTTTGTCAACCTTCCTTTATCATCTCAATGCCCTCAGATTCAGAAGGAACAGAATGAGCAAAGCCGGCTCCTTCATCTGGAATATCTTTTAGTTGTGAGGAAGGTTTTTACACCTTTAATGTTAATTTGTTGCTTCTCTCCACAGATTCGGTGCCTCACTTGAACAAAGAACAAAGAACAGTACAGCACAGGAACAGGCCATTCGGCCCTCTAAGCCTGCTCTGATCTTGATGCCTGCCTAAACTAACACCTTCTGCACTTCCGGGGCCCATAACCCTCTATTCCCTTCCTATTCATGTATTTGTCAAGATGTCTCTTAAACGTCGCTATCGTATCTGCTTCCACCACCTCCCCTGGCAGCAGGTTCCAGGCACTCACCACCTTCTGTGTAAAAAACTTGCCTCACACATCCCCTCTAAACTTTGCCCCTCGCACCTTAAACCTATGTCCCCTAGTAACTGACTCTTCCACCCTGGGAAAAAGCTTCTGACTATCCACTCTGTCCATGCCGCTCATAACTTTGTAAACCTCTGCTATGTTGCCCCTCCACCTCCATCGTTCCAGTGAAAACAATCCGAGTTTTTCCAACCTCTCCTCAAAGCTAATGCCCTCAAGACCAGGCAACATCCTGGTAAACCTCTGTACCCTCTCCAAAGCCTCCACGTCCTTCTGGTAGTGTGGCGACCAATATTCTAAGTGTGGCCTAACTAAGGTTCTGTACAGCTGCAACATGACTTGCCAATTTTTATACTCTACGCCCCAACCGATGAAGGCAAGCATGCCATATGCCTTCTTGACTACCTTATCCACCTGCGTTGCCACTTTCAGTGACCTGTGGACCTGTACGCCCAGATCTCTCTGCCTGTCAATACTCCTAAGGGTTCTGCCATTTACTGTATACCTCCCACCTGCATTACACCTTCCAAAATGCATTACCTCACATTTGTCTGGATTAAACTCCATCTGCCATTTCTCCGCCCAAGTCTCCAACCGATCTATGTCCTGCTGTATCCTCTGACAATCCTCATCATTATCCGCAACTCCACCAACCTTTGTGTCATCCGCAAACTTACTAATCAGACCAGCTACATTTTCCTCCAAATCATTTATATATACTACAAACAGCAAAGGTCCCAGCACTGATCCCTGTGGAACACCACTAGTCACATCCCTCCATTTAGAAAAACACCCATCCACTGATACCCTCTGTCTTCTATGACTGAGCCAGTTCTGTATCCATCTTGTCAGCTCACCTCTGATCCCGTGTGACTTCACCTTTTGTACCAGTCTGCCATGAGGGACCTTGTCAAAGGCTTTACTGAAGTCCATATAGATAACATCCACTGCCTTCCTTCATCAATCATCTTCGTCACTTCCTCAAAAAACTCAATCAAATTAGTAAGACACGACCTCCCCTTCACAAAACCATGCTGTCTCTTGCTAATAAGTTTGTTTGTTTCCAAATGGGAGTAAATCCTGTCCCGAATAATCCTCTGTAATAGTTTCCCTACCACTGACGTAAGGCTCACCGGCCTATAATTTCCTGGATTATCCTTGCTACCCTTCTTAAACAAAGGAACAACATTGGCTATTCTCCAGTCCTCTGGGACCTCACCTGTAGCCAATGAGGATGCAAAGATTTCTGTCAAGGCCCCAGCAATTTCCTCCCTTGCCTCCCTCAGTATTCTAGGGTAGATGCCATCAGACCCTGGGGACTTATCTACCTTAATGCTTTGCAGGACACCCAACACCTCCTTCTTTTTGATAATGAGATGACTGAGACTATCTGCACTCCCTTCCCTAGGCTCATCATCCACCAAGTCCTTCTGTTTGGTGAATACTGATGCAAAGTAATCATTTAGCACCTCGCCCATTTCCTCTGGCTCCACACATAGATTCCCTTCTCTGTCCTTGAGTGGGCCAACCCTTTCCAACACTTGCTGAGTGTTTCCGGCATGTTCTATACTCGCTGGCTGTCCAGAATAATTATGCTCAGTGGGATCTGCACAAAACCCTTCACTCAATAGAATGTAAATGTCACCAGACTTCCATTGATACAAAAGCAATGGTACGCCATTACCCCAGGGCATTAGGTAGCAACAGACTGAATTCTCAAAGGCAATGCCGTGCCTTCGAATCCCCATTCAGGGAAAGGTGGCACGACACCTGTGGGGAGGAGGGAGGAGGTTCTATTCTCTGTGTGGGAGGGGGGGTGGAGCAGGATTAGAACACCTCGCAGTGGTCGGGGGCGGGGTTAAGGGAAGGGGTAAAGGACAAAGGTTCTGAACTTTGGTGGGGGTTGGGGGAAGGTCAAATTTTCAATATAGGAATTCCGGGGTGTGGGTAGGGGAGTGGGGGGGTGGGGGGGGGGTGGAAGGACAGGAATGTTGTGATATGCCATTGGGGGTGGGGGTGGGAGAATGCATGGAAAGGTCATCTCATTCATTTTTCCAAAACATCACATTAACTGGCCCTTTAAATTTTAAATGCACATTGAGGGCTGTAAACCCTTTAAAATTGGCGCCAGCCCCATGTTATTGTGGGGCTGGGCGTCACGGCCATACAAATGAGCCGCCACGTTTGAAATCGCGGCGAGTCCCCTTGCGCACGGGCCACATTTTATTTACGTGTGGTGGAGTCTTAAAATGCAGCCCATATCTCAAGAAGGACATATTGGCCTTAGTGGGTGTGCAGTGTAGATTTACCACAACAATACCTGGACTGTAAGGGTTAAAATTACAAGGAGAGATTACACAAGCTAGGATTGTAGTTCCTGGAATTTAGATGGTTGAAGGGCGATTTCATCAAATTTTTCAAGATATTAAGATAGTAAGGGGCAAAATTGTAGTAGATAGAGAGAAATGATTTCTGCTGGTTGGGGACTGTAGGACTGGGGGCATAGTCTAAAAATTAGAATCAGAGCATGAAAGTAGTTAGCACTTCGACAAACAAAGGGTAGAAGAAGTTTGGCACTCTTCCACAAATGGGAATTGATGCTAGATTAATTGTTAATTTTAATTCTGAGATTGATAGATTTTTGTTAATCAAATTTATTAAGGGATATGCGGCAAAGGTTAGTTTGCAGATCAAACATGATCTCATTGAATCGTGGAACAGGCTCGAGGGGCTGAATGGCCTCCTCCTGTTCCTGCATAAATGCGAGTTCTTTCTTAAATTAAATTTATGCATTCCATTATTTATAAAAAAGAGAAGCTTTTGGTGCTGTGAAGGTTACAATCAGGAATGTTGAAATCAGAGGCTTATGTCAGCAAGTTTTTTTAGATTCCGTCACTGTTAATTGCGTTTTGTTGGCTTCTGCCTGACCAGCATATACGAGGCAATCAGCAAATCAATTGATCTTAAGATGCAGAAACAGTTTATTAGTTTAAAACTTCCAGTCATTGATGCTGTAATTTCTTGTTGCCTCATGTTGTGTATTAAACAACTCCTCCAAATGAGAATTTTTAATGAGACAACAAAATAAGATTTATCCTGACCGGTCCTGTGGCTGAGAGTCGGGTGTTCTCATTGGCCAAGGAAAGAAAGTCTTGCATTTATATCGTGCCTTTCATGACCTCAGGATTTCCCAAAGTGATTTACAGCTAATGAAGTATAGTCACTGTTGTAATGTAGGAAACACATCAGTCAATTTGTACACAGCAAGATCCCACAAACTGCAATGTGGTAACAATAAGATAATCTGTTTTCATAACCATGTGAGAGGGCAGACAGAACCTAGGTTTAACATCTCACTTGAAAGGCAGCACCATCACAACACTCCCTCAGTGCTGCACTGGAGCAGCTGCTTGCAGATATTCAATTCCCTGGAGTAAGAGTTGAACCCACAGCCTCCTGACTTAAAGACAAAAATACTTCCACTGAGCCACAGCTGACAAGTACATCAAATGCTCTCTCAGCTCTCCAAACTATACCATGCACACAAGTTCTGAATGGGATTAACATTAATCTCAGCAAACGGAAATGTCCCCCAGTATTTCTTTCAATTGGACCAAATTTATTTTTAATTTTCAAATATTGTTTAAGATGGAAATAAACTAACATAATGCAATTTAACCTCTCTCACTGCCACAGACCAGTTGAACATTTATTTTCCAGCTATTTATTGAAGGTATCACCAACCAACAGCACTTAAAAAGAACAGAAGAAAGGGAAATGGGAGGGAAGGAAAGCCTCACACATGAAAAGAAATAGAATAACCTGAAAAGTGCTGAAGTAGAGAACAGGAGATGGTTATTTACATGTGGCAATAGCAAATCAAATGCGAGAAATCAAAAAAGAGAGGGCCTGATTTTCCTTCGAGGGTTGGGAAACGGACGTTGGGACTGTTTCTGTATCCCGATACTGCCCCGGGGGAATGCAGGCACACTCCCGATTTTCACAAGGGCGGACTGTTAATTTGCCGGAGGGAGGGTTAGGCGGCCAATTAGCAACTGGAGTGGAAACGGAGATAGGACTGAAAGAGAGTGGGCCCGATTTAAACTCACCAGGGCTGCTGTTTCAAAGATTTACTTGCTGTAATACAGATGGAGCAGGAAAGGCAGGGGGGCCGGGACCTGAGGCAGGGCTACCCCTCACTTTGTGGAGGCTGACCTGGAGAATCTCCTCGAGGCAATGAGGGAGAGGAGGGAGGTCCGCTTCCCAGAGGGTGACAAGAGGAGTCCGCTCTCCCAGACCACGCAGGTCTGGATCGAGGTGGCAGAGACAGTGAGCAGACAGGGTGTGGCCCACAGGAAGAGGCTAAATGACGTTATTTGCTCAGCACTGCTGAGGCTTCTGCATGTCAAGGCTAATTCTCATGATCTCTTCTTGTGTCTCCCACAGGTGCTGACGTCGAGGCGCAAAGACCAATTCTCGCACCATCACTGGGCCAAGTGCTGCCACAGCAGAGCTCAGAACAAGCACCATCACACTTTACAAGTGCACCCTCCACCAGCACAGATACAGTCACCTTGATGTGTCCTTGTGCGCACATAGATCAGGTGACACTGAGTGATCAGCATGTCACAAATTTTCAGGAGAAGGTGGCAGAGGCAAGATCAGTCCCCCTCGGAGGATGGAGGGCAGACACAGCCCTGCTCAGCTGAGCATAGATGCAGAGCCTCGGGAATCATAGGAAAGGAAGCTGTACTTAGACTCACCAAAATCTGAACATGGCTTGCTTTGGGTTCTCAATGAACTCTTTAACTTCCTTATCTGCAGTTATTAATGGATCAGGTGGGTTCTTGAGGTCTGTCCTGCCCCCCTGACCTGGTGAAACTCGCTGGCACCGGGATGTTTTCATCCTCTGCCCACCGCCAGCGCGACCTAAAAATTCAGTCCGCGGTGTGTGAATAGCTAAAAGGATGGAGGTTGAAGCAGGTAGAGAGGGTAAATAACCTGGCAAAATGGAGCTGGCTGCAGCTGATAAGAGCCTGTTAGGAGAAAAAGGCCAACCATTTCAGCACATTACAGATCATTTTATTAATTTTTGTGGCTGTGCGCACGTGTTTTTCCTTCTTCAATTGCCTCATTCTATACTTTTTTTAAACACTCTTCATCATTAATGTCTGCCAGTTTTGACAAAGGCTGATGCCTCTGTTCTCTCCCAGATGTTGTCTAAGCTGATGTTTCTAGCGTTTTCATTATCTTTGTTTCAAATTTCCAGCATCTGCAGGATTTTGATTTTGTCCAGCAGCTATTTCCGGTTGTGGTTCTTTTTGAGGTTTATTTAATCAGTGCAGTTTCACACCCGATGGGATTTTATGTGATTGCAGTGCCTGGGTAAGGATACAATTTAATAGGAATTTCAATCCAATAATTACTCCCCAGTCATCTTAAACAGGCAATTCTGTGCTTGAGACATTAAACACATTAAAATTACAGAGTTTGAAATATAAAACAGGAAAACAAAGCTCATAATAAAAATTGTGAAAAAAACAATAGCACAAATCCCCCAACGAGTCTAAATATGCCTGAGCTCATAAGTAACACAAACCTGTCAATGAAACGCGTTTAAATTTGTATCAGACACGAGGACAATTAGTAAAGAGTTGGCCAAATGACCTGAACCAGATGACACAGTTGACCAAATGCCAGCTATGATTCTGTTGGTAGTATTCTCAACTTTGAGTCAGAAGGTTGTGGGTTCATGTCCCACCCCAGGAGCACAAAAATCTGGACTGATGCTCCAGTGCTGCACTGTTGGAGTTACAGTCTTTCAGATGAGATATTAAACCAGGGTCCTGTCCATCCTTTCAGGTGGATGTGAAAAATCTCATGGCGCTATTTTGAAAAAGAGCAGGGGAGTTATCCCAGGGTCCTGGCCCCAATATTTATCCTTCAACCAACAAGAAACAGATTATATAGTCATTATCTCGTTGCTGTTTATAGGAGTTACTGTGTGCAAATTGGCTGCTGTGTTTCCCCTATTACAACAGTGACTACACTTCAAAAGCACTTCATTGGCAGTAAAGCGCTTTAGGACAACGTGAAAGGTGCTACATAAATTAAAGTCCCTTTTTGATAAACTAGATTGATTTTCCATCTCACATTTAATCATTCAGTGCAATGCTCAATCTTTGATGTAAAACAGTAAATTCACTGATGCTAGGCTCCTAGCAAGGACCTGTACTCAAAGGGAGTGTAGGTCAGACAATTGGTGCTACATTAGAATTAGAATTAGAATTAGAATTAGAACATTACAGCGCAGTACAGGCCTTTCGGCCCTCGATGTTGCGCCAACCTGTGAAACCATCTGACCTACACTATTCCATTTTCATCCATATGTCTATCCAATGACCACTTAAATGCCCTTAAAGTTGGCGAGTCTACTACTGTTGCAGGCAGGGCGTTCCACGCCCCTACTACTCTCTGAGTAAAGAAACTACCTCTCACATCTGTCCTATATCTATCACCCCTCAACTTAAAGCTATGTCCCCTCGTGTTTGCCATCACCATCCGAGGAAAAAGACTCTCACTATCCACCCTATCCAACCCTCTGATTATCTTATATGTCTCTATTAAGTCACCTCTCCTCCTCCTTCTCGCCAACGAAAACAACCTCAAGTCCCTCAGCCTTTCCTCGTAAGACCTTCCCTCCATACCAGGCAACATCCGAGTAAATCTCCTCTGCACCCTTTCCATAGCTTCCACATCCTTCCTATAATGCGGTGACCAGAACTGCACGCAATACTCCAGGTGCAGTCTCACCATAGTTTTGTACAGCTGCAGCATGACCTCGTGGCTCCGAAACTCGATCCCCCTACTAATAAAAGCTAACACACCATATGCCTTCTTAACAGCCCTGTTAACCTGGGTAGCAACCTTCAGGGATTTATGCACCTGGACACCAAGATCTCTCTGTTCATCTACACTACCAAGAATCTTCCCATTAGCCCAGTACTCTGCATTCCTGTTACTCCTTCCAAAGTGAATCACCTTGCACTTTTCCGCATTAAACTCCATTTGCCATCTCTCAGCCCAGCTCTGCAGCCTATCTATGTCCCTCTGTAACCTACAACATCCTTCGGCACTATCCACAACTCTACCTACCTTCGTGTCATCCGCAAATTTACTAACCCACCCTTCTACACCCTCTTCCAGGTCATTTATAAAAATGACAAACAGCAGTGGCCCCAAAACAGATCCTTGCAGTACACCACTAGTAACTAAACTCCAGGATGAACATTTGCCATCAACCACCACCCTCTGTCTTCTTTCAGCTAGCCAATTTCTGATCCACAGCTCTAAATCACCTTCAACCCCATACTTCCGTATTTTCTGCAATAGCCTACCATGGAGAACCTTATCAAACGCCTTACTGAAATCCATATACACCACATCCACTGCTTTACCCTCATCCACCTGTTTGGTCACCTTCTCGAAAAACTCAATAAGGTTTGTGAGGCACGACCTACCCGTCACAAAACCGTGCTGACTATCGCTAATGAACTTATTCTTTTCAAGATGATTAAAAATCCTGTCTCTTATAACCTTTTCCAACATTTTACCCACAACCGAAGTAAGGCTCACAGGTCTATAATTACCAGGGCTGTCTCTACTCCCCTTCTTGAACAAGGGGACAACATTTGCTATCCTCCAGTCTTCCGGCACTATTCCTGTCGACAATGACGACATAAAGATCAAGGACAAAGGCTCTGCAATCTCCTCCCTAGCTTCCCAGAGAATCCTAGGATAAATCCCATCTGGCCCAGCGGACTTATCTATTTTCACACTTTCCAAAATTGATAACACCTCCTCCTTGTGAACCTCAATCCCATCTAGCCTAGTAGCCTGAATCTCAGTATTCTCCCCGACAACATTTTCTTTCTCTACTGTAAATGCTGACGCAAAATATTCATTTAACACTTCCCCTACCTCCTCTGATTCCACACACAACTTCCCACTACTATCCTTGACTGGCCCTAATCTAACTCTTGTCATTCTTTTATTCCTGATATACCTATAGAAAGCCTTAGGGTTTTCCCTGATCCTATCCGCCAATGACTTCTCGTGTCCTCTCCTTGCTCTTCTTAGCTCTCCCTTTAGATCCTTCCTGGCTAGCTTGTAACTCTCAAGCGCCCTAACTGAGCCTTCACGTCTCATCCTAACATAAGCCTTCTTCTTCCTCTTGACAAGCGCTTCAACCTCTTTAGTAAACCACGGCTCCCTCGCTTGACAACTTCCTCCCTGCCTCACAGGTACATACTTATCAAGGATACGCAGTAGCTGCTCCTTGAATAAGCTCCACATTTCGATTGTTCCCATCCCCTGCAGTTTCCTTCCCCATCCTACGCATCCTAAATCTTGCCTAATCGCATCATAATTTCCTTTCCCCCAGCTATAATTTTTGCCCTGCGGTATATACCTGTCCCTGCCCATCGCTAAGGTAAACCTAACCGAATTGTGGTCACTATCACCAAAGTGCTCACCTACATCTAAATCTAACACCTGGCCGGGTTCATTACCCAGTACCAAATCTAATGTGGCATCGCCCCTGGTTGGCCTGTCTACATACTGTGTCAGAAAACCCTCCTGCACACACTGGACAAAAACTGACCCATCTAAAGTACTCGAACTATAGTATTTCCAGTCGATATTTGGAAAGTTAAAGTCCCCCATAACAACTACCCTGTTACTCTCGCCCCTGTCAAGAATCATCTTCGCTATCCTTTCCTCTACATCTCTGGAACTATTTGGAGGTCTATAAAAGACTCCCAACAGGGTGACCTCACCTCTCCTGTTTCTAACCTCTGCCCATACTACCTCAGTAGACGAGTCCTCAAATGTCCTTTCTGTCGCTGTAATACTCTCCTTGATTAACAATGCCACACCCCCCCTCTTTTACCATCTTCTCTGTTCTTACTGAAACATCTACTGAAACATTGCCTTCACTCTGGTGTCAAATTAGGTGCTTTGATCAGTCTTTCCATATATCACTGAGGTGATAAACAGAACTAGTTTTAATAATCCATCTCCTGTCTCATAGTGTGTGTCACGTTAAAGGTGGCAAGAACTTTATTTATATCGTACTTTTCATGACTGCAAGTTCCTGCAATAGCAATGTGATCATGACCAGATAATTTGTTTCCAGATATTTGTTGAGAGAAAAATATTGGCCAACAGAATGCCACTGTTCATCCAATAGTACCACGGGATCTTTTACCTCGGCCTGAGAGGGCAGTTTAACATCCATCTGAAAGATGGTACCTCCCACAGTGCAGCACTCCCTCGGTATGCCATGGTGTATCAGCTTAGATTACCTGCTCAAATCTCTGGAGTGGGGCTTGAACAGACATGAGGCTGATACCCTGGCTCAGGCTTGATCTTGTTCAAAGCTGTCCAGGAGTAACCAAATTTGATACTTAAGTCATTTCCCTCTCTATTTCTAAAGGCACTTTCTTACCATAACATTCCAGTCCTGGGAAATCAGCACACACAGGGAGGTCCAGATCCTGCAGCACACTATCTGATTTACACTGTCATTCCTCCTCTTGGTCCATCGTAGGCTGAGATTTATTAAGATCATCACAAGGCCTGGGAACAGATGCAGAGCTGATTCTGTGCACCATCATGATGCAGTGTGGAGGAGGTGTCTAACAGGATGGTAGACTGAAAGATCTATAATGATTGTCACCTGCAATCGTATTGGGAGTGAGGAGGTCAGGGTTCTTTAAATAATGAATAGTGTCAACAACACAACCAAACATTTATTTATAAACACCAAACACTCACCAATAACCTGCCTCTCCTTTCAGAAGTCTGTGGCACTGACAGAGCTTAATTGAACCACGTAGTCCATTTATTTCTGAAATAATTCATTAAGAACAAGAACTAGTTCAAAATGTGCTTGATAGAGATTTCATCTCCTCCCAATTCACTGAGGTAAACTTAAAAATGATTCTGCTCTTAACTGAAACATCAACAGCCACTTCCAAGTACAAACTTGAATGTTTCTGAGCTGATTGATGTAACAAACATGACTACAAGTCACCTTATCCCCAAACACTCCCTAATGTGATAACCTCTCCACCCAAATATGCCTTGAGGTTCATTATTAAAAATGGAGCTCTGGTTTTAGAGTGAAATGGTGCAAGGAAGATGCAATGGAACTTCTGTAAAGCAGATTGGTGAAAATACAGCGAGACCATGGACCGCATCATTGTCTCTCTCTATAATATATCTGTGGAAGAATTATATAAGTGCTTTTGTGATGCAATTCACAAAGATGCTTGCACAGCTATCCCTCATGGCTACCAACCCATCTATGTCCCATGTTTTGACACAGGGAGTGCAAGCACTCCTAAAGGAACATGAATCATCTGGTGACCCTGATATAGCAAAGCACCTCATTGAGTCTCTCAATGCTGTACGCCGTGCCAGATGGGAAGAAATGACAGCAGGTCTCAATTTCACTCATTCTGGTTGGAAGTGCTGGAGCCTGATTCGCCGCCTTGGAGCAGCCCAAAAATCACTTGTACTAGATCGCCCATCAGTCAACCTGAACTACGTTGTTAGTCATCTGCTCCATGTAGCAAGGACACCGTTGGAAAAGAAAACAAAACGCATCATCTGTAATGAACTGAATAAACAATCCCCTGCTGATCACCACCTACCGCCCTCCCCCAACTGATGAGTCAGTACTCCTCCATGTTGAACATCACTTGGAAGAAGCACTTAGAGTAGCAAAGGCACAGAATGTACTCTGGGTGAGGGACTTCACCAAGAGTGGCACGATAGCACCTGTACTGACGGATTTGGCTAAGCCCTGAAGAACATATTTGCCAGACAAGGCCTGTGGCAGGTGTTGAGAGAACCAAGAGGGAAAAACTTACTTATCTCATCCTCACCAGTCTACCTGTCACAGATGCACCTATCCACCGCACAGTCCTTGTGGAGATGAAGTCTCGTCTTCACAGTGGGCATACCCTCCATTGTGTTGTGTAGCACTACCACCATGTCAAACGACATAGATGTAGAACAGATATAGCAGCTCAAAACTGGGCATCCATAAGATGGACCATCAACAGCAACAAAATGTATGACAATCATGACTTAGCATATCCCTCACATATCACCTCGACAGTGGGTGGAATTTAAATTCAATTAATTCAAATCTGGAATTGAAAGCTAGTCTCACTAATGGTGCCATGAAACTAGCACTGATTGTTGTAAAAACCCATCCGGTTCACTAATGTCCTTTAGGGAAGGAAATCTGCTGTCCTTACCTGGTCTGGCCTACATGTGACTCCAGACCCATAGCAATGTGGTTTACTCTTAACAGCCTTCTGCAATGGCCTAGCAAGCTATGCATTTCAAGGACAATTAGAGATGGGCAACAAATGCTGGCCTGCTAGCAACGCCCACATCCCAAGAAAGAATAAAGAAAAAAAATTCCATTATCACTATCAAGCCAAGGGACCATTCCTGGTTAATGAGGAGTATAGGGGCGTATGCCTGGTGCAGTACCAGGCATACCTAAAAATCAGGTGCCAACATGGTGAAGCTACAACACATGCATACTAAACAGCAGAAGCAGCATGCTAGTAGACAGAGCTAAGCGATCCCGGAATCAATGGATCAGATCCAAGCTCTGCAGTCCAAACACCAGTCGTGAATGGTGATGGATAATTAAACAAATAACCAGAGGAGGTGGCTCCACAAACATCCTCATCCTCAACGATGGGGGAGCCCGCTTGTCAGTGCAAAAGATAAGGCTGAAGCATTTGCATCCATCTTCAGCCAGAAGTGCCAAGTGGATGATCCATCTCGTCCTCCTCCGAAGGTCCCCAGCATCACACAAAGAATAGTGGGTATCTGGAATGAGCTGCCTGAGGAGGTGGTGGAGGCAGGAACAGTAGTGACACTTAAGAGGCATCTGGACAGGTACTTGAATGAGCAAGGCATAGAGGGATATGGAATTAATGCAGGCAGGTGGGATTAGTATAGATAGGCATTATGGTGGGCATGGACGCAGTGGGCCAAAGGGCCCGTTTCTAAGTTGTACGACTCTATGACTCTATCACAGATGCCAGTCTTCAGCCAATGCTGTTGGTAGTATTCTCAACTTTGAGTCAGAAGGAAGAGAAAAGACAAGAGAGCAATAGAAGTAGGGGATTCTATAGTTAGGGGAACAGACAGGCGTTTCTGTGGTTGCAGACGTGATTCCAGGATGGTATGTTGCCTCTCTGGTGCAAGGATCATGAACATCACCGAGCGGCTACAGAGCATTCTGGAGGGCAAGGGTGCACAGCCAGAGGTCATGGTTCACATTGGTACCAACGATATAGGAAGAGGGATGAGGTCCTGCAGGCTGAGTTTAGGGAGTTAGGAAAGAGATTAGCAAGCAGGACCTCAAAGGTAGTAATCTCTGGATCACTCCCAAGGCCACGTGCTAGTGAGTATAGAAGTAGGAAAATACACCAGATGAATGTATGGCTGGAGAGATGGTGCAGGAAGGAGGGCTTCAGATTTCTGGGGCATTGGGACCGGTTCTGGGGAAGGTGGGACGGTCTGCACCTGAACAAATATAGGAAGGTTGGCTAGTGCTGTTGGGGATGGTTTAAACTAGCTTGGCAGGTGGATGGGAACCTGAGCGCAGTCTTAGATAGGACAATTTCAGGACAGGGAACAGGAGGCAGAAAATTAGTAAGTGACTCTGAAAGACAGAAGAAGCAAAGGTTAAAGAGTGTGCAACACAGGAATTTGGCAGTATTAATGGGTATTTATTTAAATACAAGGAGTATAGTAAATAAAGCCGATGAGCTGAGGGCACAGATTGATACATGGCAACACGATATCGTTGCTGTAATGGAAACTTGGCTTAAAGAGGGGCAAGAATGGCAACTTGCCCTTGCTTATCAAGAATCTATCTACCTCCGCCTTAAAAATATTCAAAGATTCTGCTTCCACTGCCTTTTGAGGAAGAGAATCCCAAAGACTCACGACCCGCTGAGGAAAAAAATATTCTCATCTGTCTTAAATGGGTGACCCTTTATTCCCTGGATATAGAGTTTTCAGGCAGGATAGAGGGAGATAAAAAAGGAGGGGGTGTAGAATTATTAGTTAAGGAATCAATAACAGCTTTGAGGAGGGCTGACATGCTAAATGAATCATCAAATGAGGCCATATGAGTGGAGCTCAGAAATAAAAAAGGGGCAGCCACACTACTAGGAGTGTACTGTAGAATCCCAAATAGTGAGAGGGAGATAGACGAACAAATATGTATGCAAATTTTTAAGTGCAAAAACTATATGGCTATAATAGTTGGGGATTTCAACTACCCCAATATCAACTGGGATACAAACAGTGTGAAGGGCACAGAGAGGACAAAATTCTTGAACTGTGTTCAAGAGAACTTTTTTAGCCAGCACGTAACAAGCCCAACAAGAGGGGGCGCAATTCTAGATTTCATCTTCGGTAATGAAGCTGGGCAAGTAGATGAGGCAGCAGTGGGTGACCATTTTGGAGATAGTGACCATAATACAGTTAGTTTTAGCATAATCATGGAAAAGGACAAAGATAAAACAGGAGTAAAGGTTCTAAATTGGGGGAAGGCAAATTTTACAAAACTAAGAGGTGACCTGGTAAAAGTGGACTGGAAATAGCAACCTGAAGGAAAATCAGTGGCAAACCAGTGGGAGGCATTCAAAAGCGACATTCTACAGGCACAGTGTAGGCATGTCCCCACAAAGATAAAGGGTGGTACAGCCAATTCTAGAGCCCTCTGGTTATCTAGAAGCTTACAGGTTAAGTTAAAGCAGAAGAAGAAAGCTTATGACGATCACAAAAATCTTAATACTTTAGAAAGCTTAGAGGAGTATAGAAAGTGCAGGGTTGAAGTAAAAAAGAAAATTAGAAAAGCAAAGAGAGGACATGAAAAATTATTGGCAGGTAAAATCAAGGAAAACCCAAAGATGTTTTATCAGTACATTAAGAGCAAGAGGATAACTAAGGAAAGGGTAGGGCCTATCAGAGATGCACAAGGAAACTTATACGTGGATGCAGAAGATGTAGTTAAAGAGGAAGAGTGTGAAATATTAGATACGATTAGCGTAATGAGAGAGGAAGTTCTAGAGGGTCTGACATCCTTGATAGTGGATAAATCACCAGGGCCGGATGGATTGCATCCCAGGTTGTTAAAGGAAGCCAGGAAGGAAATAGCAGATGCGCTGAGGATCATCTTCAAATCCTCACTAGATACAGGCGAGGTACCAGATGATTGGAGGTCTGTGAACATTGTACCATCATTTAAAAAGGGTGCAAGGGATAGGCCAAATAATTATAGGCCGGTCAGTCTGACCTCGGTGGTGGGTAAATTATTAGAATCAATTCTGAGGGACAGGATAAACTGCCACTTAGAAAGACTCGGATTAATCAGGAATAGTCAGCATGGATCTGTTTGGGGAAGGTCATCTCTCACTAACTTAATTGAGTTTTTTGAGGAAGTAACAAGGACAATTAATGAGGGTAGTGCAGTGGATGTGGTCGACATGGATTTTAGTAAGGCATTTGACAAGGTCCTGCATGGCAGACTGGTCAGTAAAATGAAAGCCCATGGGATACAGAGGAGTGTGGCAGGTTGGATCCAGAATTGGCTCAGTGACAGGAAGCAAAGGGTAGTGGTCAACGGATGTTTTTGTGGATGGAAAGCTGTTTGCAGTGGTGTTCCACAGGGTCAGTGTTGGGTCCCTTGCTGTTTGTGTTATATATTAATGATTTGGACTTAATGTGGGAGGCATGATTCGGAAATTTGCTGATGACACAAAAATTGGCCGTGTAGTTAATAGTGAAGATGATAGCCATAGACTCCAGAATGATATCAATGGTTTGGTTGCGTAAAAGTGGCAAATGGAATTCAATCCAGAGGAGTGTGAGGTAATGTATTTGGGGAGGGCAAATAAAGCAAGGGAATACACAATAAACGGGAGAATATTGAGAGGGGTAGAAGAAGTGAGAGACCTTGAAGTGCATGTCCACAGGTCCCTGAAGGTGGCAGGACAGGTAGACAGAGTGGTGAAGAAGGCATATGGAATGCTTTCCTTCATTGGCCAAGGTATAGAATACTGTTACGACCAGGTGAGAAAGGTCTGTTACTGTCTTCACTTGGTCTTATTGTAACAGGGTATTATTTTAAAACACAGTGTTTTGAGCTCCCCCTTCGTGAATCCTTGTTCACAGCTTTCCAATTATAAGGTGAAGAAATGAACATAAACAGGCTTTCTTTGGTTTAAAGAAGAAAAGTGAAATTTATTAAACCTTAAGTTTAAACTCTAATTCGGTTAACACCTACGGCTATGCGACACACCCATGCTAGCATGCACACGCGATACACACATGCAAATATGGACAGAAAAGAGAAGAGGAAAATATAGTAGAGAGGGGTTTGAGGCAATATCAGAGGAGTTTCTTGTGTACTGTGCTTCGAGCTCACTTGATTGTAGGTAGTCTTACTGTTCATCGGGGTCTAGTGTTCTTCTTAAACCTGGTTCACATAGGAGACTTTTCTCTCATTGAGCTTCATGTGTTTTCACAAGATTCAGTTCCGTGAGAAAGAGATGGAGGTTCTGTTCCAACCGGGAACACACGGCTTTCTGAGTTCAAATCCTCTGTTGGAAGTTCAAATTCAAAACCTCCAACAGTTAGTCAATCATGTGACCAAAACTGGTCTGACCACTTCTTCTGTGTATTGGGGAAGCAACGACTGGGGCCCCATTGTTCCAACACTGTCGGTTAATATGAAAATATCTTTCCAGTCGGGGTTTGCAATTTTAAGTTTTAATATTCATGTGGTGAAATCATGTGTGCCTCAGTCTTGGCGGGTGGGGGTTTGCCTGACACCTCCACACCCAGGGGAATGAAATACGATTTGAAGAAAAACGGCACATTTCATTACAGAGTTTGAGAGAAATATAAGATATAGAAAGAAAAACCATGCATTTCTCTCATTCATTTCCACTCAATCGCCAATCTTAAAGCTTATTAAAAATGGTCTGTTCTGTGTGCCAGGGCTGCTTTAATTTTCTCTTTTTTTCTCAGGATAGTTAGTAGGGGGCAGGTCTAACCTGAACTCTGAGTCATGCAAAGACCTTTGGCTTCAGGGTGGTTCCCTTTTCCTCTGACTGTGGGGGTGGGGGGGGGGGGAGTCTTTGTTACTCTCCCCATTGTTCTCTGGGATACTCCTTCCTGCAAATGTAACTGTATTTTCTTGTGACACTTCGACTAGGTGAGGCATCTCCTTCATGGTTTCTCTGTCCTCTAGAGGTCTGTCTTTGCCTCTGCAGGTTCCTGTAAATGCTGTTAGCAACTTTGGCGAGGTGCTTCTAGTGTCTGCATTTACATAGGAGGATGTGGTGTCTAATTTTTCACATTTTTCGTGGTTGGCTGACCAGACAGTAGGGGTTTACATCCGGGATTCTTTCCAGACTTCCTTTAACCTGCCCTCTTGGTCACTTTTTCCCCTTGTCTTTCTTATCTTTTGCCAGCCTTGTGCCTGCCTGTCCCTGACAGTTCACCAGCCCTCTGCTGGAGGGTCCTCCTAACATTGGTACAGGACTTAGGGGTTCAGGTTTCACTGTAGGTTGGGGTTTCCCCTCAACCTGGCACATGTGACAACTCCTGCAGTACTCCACCACATTTTTGTGGAGTTTTGGCCAGTCAAATTTCTGTCTAATGTGGGCTTTGGTATTTCGTATACTGGCATCTACAGCCACTGTAGTCTCGTGGGCCCTTATTCATACTTCTCCCCGGTACCTCTGCGGCACCACAAACTGGTGAACCACTCCTTGCTGTCAGGTCTGTGAGGAAAATTCAATTTCCTTGTCAGTACCTCATTCTTTAAATAGTAGCAGTCAGGGACACCGTCTGCTTCACTTTCAGACTGGGCAGCCTGTGCTAACTCTCGCAATACGGGGTCGGCTCAGCTAGGGAAAATCCATTTAATTCATTCCCTGGGTCTCCTAACTTTCCAAAGAAAGTCTCGGACAGGCAGACCTCATGGTTATCTGCCTGCAGTGCCAATGCAGTCTCCTCTGGGGGAGTTGGTTTGATCATGGCCTGACTCACTACACATTCAGGGAAACTGCAGGGGACCGTCTCCTGGCACTGCCCTGTTTCTCTGACCTCCTGCTGTCTTTCCTTCACTATTGGAAGGGCTACCACCTTCACCCCTGCTAGATCATTACCTAGGAGCAGGTCAACACTGTTCACAGGCAAACTATCGACAATCCCTACAGTCACCGGTCCTGAAACTAGGTCACGCTCTAGGTGCACCCGGTGTACAAGTACAGGCATACACTGCCCTCCAGTACCATTCACCACCATTCTGGTGATCACTGCACTCTCTGGGGGAAAAGTCAGGCCTTTTCCCAGTAAAAGAGATCTGGTGGCCCCTGTGTCCCTGAGAATTACTATGGGCTTGCTTGCCCCACTCAAGGGGTATGGAGCTACTCTCCCTTCTGATACAAAACCCTGATAACCCTCAGGAATCCTATTATATTTTCCTGCACTGGCCGTAGTAAACTTCCTGGGTTGCACTCTTACTGCAGTTAAAGCCACAGCTTGTTCTGTGTTTTCCATCAGTGCCTCGTCTTCACTGAGCAGGTGTGCTCTGATTAACGTTACCGGTTTCCCTTTTAGTTTCCAGCAGTCAGCTTTTAAATACCCTGCCTTCTTACAATGGAAGGACACAGGTCTCCGGCTCTCACTCTTGCTCACAGCACCTTCCATTTTGGCTGGAGGAGGGTCCCCTGTGTCTCCTGCTTTTGTTTCTCTTCCAGGACTGATATCACCTTCCCACCCTTTGTCCTTTCCGGATTTGTGTGGGTGATTAGGAAAGGTTCTCCCCTGGGAAACTGACTTATAAATGAAAGCAAACTCATCGGCCAGAACGGCCACTTGCTGGGCTCCCTGAACCCGCCGCACCTCTACATGGGTCTTTATTGAGAATGGGAGAGAGTTTTTAAATTCCTCTAACAAGATTACTTCTCTGAGATTTTCATAGCTAAGTTGTACTTTTAAAGCCCTCAGCCACTGGTCAAAAACCAGCTGCTTGCTTCTTTCAAACTCCAGGTAAGTTTGATTGGCTTGCTTTTGAGGGTTCTAAACTTTTGGCGAGAGGCTTCGGGTACTAATTCATATGTTGGAGGATAGCATTTTTGGTCAGTTCATAATTTGATGATCTCTCATCTGGCAACAGGGAATAAACCTCATGGTCTTTTCCGGTTAGTTTGCTTTGCAATAAGAGAGACCAGGCCTCAGCTGGCCATTTTGAGTGCCTTGCCAGTTTCTCAAAAGTCACGAAAATGTTCCTGCATCTTCCTCAGTGAATTTTGGAATTAATTGAGCGAGTTTTAGCAATCTTGTACCCAGTCCTGAATTCTGCTCCTCCGTATTGGCTATGCTTTCACTGGGGCTACTCTGCCGTCCCCTAGTTAACTCAAGCCGCTTCAACTCTCTTTCTTCGCATTCTTTCCGGAATATTCTTTCTTTCTCTTTCTCATTCCTTCTCCTGTCTTTCTTTCTCTCAGTCCTGCCTTTCATTTTCTTCAAGTTCCTTTTGGAAGACTCTCTCTTTCTCCCTCTCCTGTCTCTCTCTCTTTTTCCCTTTCCTCAAATTCAAGTTTCCTTTGTTCCAATTGTATCTTTGCTAACAATACCCTGTCAGATTCTCTTTCTCACACTGCTTCTGCTTCTTCAGATTCAAGGGAAAAATGGTTGACCACTAGCCTTAGGAGTTCAGACTTCCTAGCCTTGCCACGGACAGTGATCCCACACTGCTCAGCCATTTTCCTCAACTCCTCCATAGACAGTGCTTTTAACCTATCCCAAGTTACGCCACCCTGGCTTGGGGAGCTACTGGTTTCAGTTACAGACATGTTAGTATTCAATCACACATAACCACAAGAAAACTTGTATTAAAAAATTGCTCTTTTTGATTGGGAACAATTTGGCTTCCCACTTCTAATTTCACTGGTTTGTCTGTGGGTAAAATTCCAGACGCTAGCACCCAAATTTCTGTTACGACCAGGTGAGAAATGTGACTAAGAGTCTGTTACAGTCTTCCTGGTCTTATTGTAACAGGGTATTATTTTTAAACATACTGTTTTGAGCTCCCCCTTTGTGAATCCTTGTTCACAGCTTTCCAATTATAAGGCAAAGAAACAGCATAAACAGGCTTTCTTCGATTTAAAGAAGAAAAGTGAAATTTATTAAACAGTAAATTTAAACTCTAATTCGGTTAATGCCTACGGATATAAAACGCGCCCACACTAGCATGCATACGCGGTACACACATGCAAATAGGGACAGAAAAGAGGAAAGGATAATATAGTAGAGAGGGGTTTGAGGCAATATCAGAAGAGCTTCTTGTTTACTGTGTTTCAAGCTCACTTGATTGTAGGTAGTCTTGCTGCTCGTCGAGGTCCAGTGTTCTCCTTAAACCTTGTTCATATAGGAGACTTTTCTCTCTTTGAGGTTCATGGGTTTTCACAAGATTCAGTTCCGTGGGGAAGAGATGGAGGTTCTGTTCCAACTGGGAGCACACGGCTTTCTGAGTTCAAATCCTTTGTTGAAGTTCAAATTCAAAACCTTCAACAGTCAGTCAGTTATGGGATCAAAGAACAAAGAACAGTACAGCGCAGGAACAGGCCATTCGGCCCTCCAAGGCTGCACCGATCTTGATGCCTGCCTAAACTAAAACCTTCTGCACTTCCGGGGACCATATCCCTCTATTCCCATCCTATTCATGTATTTGTCAAAATGCCTCGTAAACGTCGCTTTCTTACCTGCTTCCACCACCTCCCCCGACAGCAAGTTCCAGGCACTCACCACCCTCTGTGTAAAGAACTTGCCTCGTACATCCCCTCTAAACTTTGCCCCTCTCACCTTAAACCTATGTCCCCTAGTAACTGACTCTTCCACCCTGGGAAAAAGCTTCTGACTATCCACTCTGTCCATGCCGCTCATAACTTTGTAAACCTCTATCATGTCGCCCCTCCACCTCCGTCGTTCCAGTGAAAACAATCCGCGTTTATCCAACCTCTCCTCATAGCTAATGCCCTCCAGACCAGGCAACATCCTAGTAAACCTCTTCTGTACCCTCTCCAAAGCCTCCACGTCCTTCTGGTAGTGTGGCGACCAGAATTGCACGCAATATTCTAAGTGTGGCCTAACTAAGGTTCTGTACAGCTGCAGCATGACTTGCCAATTTTTATACTCTATGCCCCAACCGATGAAGGCAAGCATGCCGTATGCCTTCTTGACTACCTTATCCACCTGCGTTGCCACATTCAGTGACCTGTGGACCTGTACGCCCAGATCTCTCTGCCTGTCAATACTCCTAAGGGTTCTGCCATTTACTGTATACTTCCCACCTGCATTAGACCTTCCAAAATGCATTACCTCACATTTATCCAGATTAAACTCCATCTGCCATTTCGCCGCCCAAGTCTCCAACCGATCTATATCCTGCTGTATCCTCTGACAATTCTCATCATTATCCGCAACTCCACCAACCTGTGTGCCGTCCGCAAACTTACTAATCAGACCAGCTACATTTTCCTCCAAATCATTTATATATAGTACAAACAGCAAAGGTCCCAGCACTGATCCCTGCGGAACACCACTAGTCACAGCCCTCCAGTCAGAAAAGCACCCTTCCACTGCTACCCTCTGTCTTCTATGACTGAGCCAGCTCTGTATCCATCTTGCCAGCTCACCTCTGATCCCATATGACTTTTGTACCAGTCTGCCATGAGGGACCTTGTCAAAGGCTTTACTGAAGTCCATACAGCCAACATCCACTGCCTTCCTTCATCAATCATCTTCGTCACTTCCTCAAAAAACTCAATCAAATTAGTGAGACACGACCTCCCCTTCACAAGACCATGCTGCCTCTCGCTAATAAGTTTATTTGTTATTCAAATGGGAGTAAATCCTGTCCCGAAGAATCCTCTCTAATAATTTCCCTACCACTGACGTAAGGCTCATTGGCCTATAATTTCCTGGATTATCCTTGCCACCCTTCTTAAACAAAGGAACAACATTGGCTATTCTCCAGTCCTCTGGGACCTGACCTATAGCCAATGAGGAGACAAAGATTTCTGTCAAGGCCCCGGCAATTTCTTCCCTTGCCTCCCTCAGTATTCTGGGGTAGATCCCATCAGGCCCTGGGGACTTATCTATCTTAATGCTTTGCAAGACACCCAACACCTCCTCCTTTTTGATATCGACATGACCCAGACTATCTACACTCCCTTCCCTAGACTCATCATCCACCAAGTCCTTCTCTTTGGTGAATACTGATGCAAAGTACTCATTTAGTACTCGCCCATTTCCTCTGGCTTCACGCATAGATTCCCTCCTCTGTCCTTGAGTGGGCCAATCCTCTCCCTGGTTACCCTCTTGCTCTTTCTATACGTATAAAAAGCCTTGGGATTCTCCTTAATCCTGTTTGCCAATGACTTTTCATGACCCCTTTTAGTCCTCCTGACTCCTTGCTTAAGTTCCTTCCTACTTACTTTATATTCCTCAAGGGCTTCGTCTGTTCCCAGCCTTCTAGCCCTTACGAATGCTTCCTTTTTCTTTTTGACTAGGCTCACAATATCCCTCGTTATCCAAGGTTCCCGAAACTTGCCAAACATATCCTTCTTCCTCACAGGAACATGCTGGTCCTGGATTCTAATCAACTGACGTTTGAAAGACTCCCACATGTCAGATGTTGATTTACCCTCAAACAGCCGCCCCCAATCTAAATTCTTCGGTTCCTGCCTAATATTGTTATAATTAGCCTTCCCCCAATTTAGCACCTTCACCCGAGGACTACTCTTATCCTTATCCACAATTACCTTAAAACTTATGGAATTATGGTCACTGTTCCCGAAATGCTCCCCTACTGAAACTTCGACCACCTGGCCGGGCTCATTCCCCAATACCTGGTCCAGTACGGCCCCATCCCTAGTTAGACTATCTACATATTGTTTCAAGACGCCCTCCAAGATGCTCCTTACAAATTCTGCCCCATCCAAGCCCCGAGCACTAAGTGAGTCCCAGTCAATATAGGGGAAGTTAAAATCACCCACCACTACAACCCTGTTACCTTTACATCTTTCCAAAATCTGTCCACATATCTGCTCCTCTACCTCCCACTGGCTGTTGGGAGGCCTGTAGTAAACCCCCAACTTCGTGACTGCACCCTTCCTATTCCTGAGCTCCACCCATATTGCCTCACTGCATGACCCCTCCGAGGTGTCCTCCCGCAGTACAGCTGTGATATTCTCCTTAACCAGTAATGCAACTCCCCCACCCCTTTTACATCCCCCTCTATCCCGCCTGAACCTTCTAAATCCCGGAACATTTAGCTGTCAATCCTGTCCTTCCCTCAACCAAGTTTCTGTAATAGCGACAACATCATAGTTCCAAGTACTAATCCAAGCTCTAAGTTCATCTGCCTTACCTGTTATACTTCTTGCATTGAAACAAATGCACTTCAGACCACCAGTCCCGCTGTGCTCCGCAACATCTCCCTGCCTGCTCTTCCTCTTAGTCTTACTGGCCTTATTTACTAGTTCCCCCTCATTTATTTCACCTGCTGTCCTACCGCTCTGGTTCCCACCCCCCTGCCACACTAGTTTAAACCCTTCCGAGTGATGCCAGCAAACCTCGCAGCCAGGATATTTGTGCCCCTCCAGTTTAGATGCAACCCGTCCTTCTTGTACAGGTCCCATCTGTCCCTGAAGAGATCCCAATGGTCCAGATATCTGAAACCCACCCTCCTACACCAGCTGTTCAGCCACGTGTTTAGCTGCACGATCTTCCTATTTCTAGCCTCACTGGCACGTGGCACAGGGAGTAATCCCGAGATTACAACCCTAGAGGTCCTGTCTTTTAACTTTCTACCTAACTCCCTAAACTCCCCCTGCAGGACCTCGTCACTCTTCCTGCCTATGTCGTTGGTACCGATGTGTACCACAGCCTCTGGCTCTTCACCCTCCTCCTTCAGAACGCCCCCTGTCCGTTCAGAGACACTTTGACCCTGGCACTAGGGAGGCAACATACCATCCTGGAGTCTCTTTCACTTCCACAGAAGCGCCTATCTGTGCCCCTGACTATAGAGTTCCCTATAACTATTGCTCTTCTGCGCTTTGTCCCTTCCTGCTGAACAACAGTACCAACCGTGGTGCCACTGCTCTGGCTGCTGCTGTTGTTTTCCCCTGACAGGCCATCCTCCCCAACAGTATCCAAAACGGTATACTTGTTAGAGAGGGGGATAGCCACAGGGGATTCCTGCACTGACTGCCTGCCCCTTCTTGCGGTCACGCATCTATCTGCCTGCACCTTGGGTGTAACCACTTCTCTAAAACTCCTGTCTCTGACACTTTCTGTCACCTGCATGCTCCTAAGTGCATCCAGTTGCCGCTCCAACCGATCCATGCGGTCTGTGAGGAGCTGCAACTGGGTACACTTCCTGCAGATGTAGTCGTCCGGAACGCTGGAAGCATCACGGACCTCCCACATCGCACAGGTGAAGCACTTCACCCCTCTAACTGACATTTCTAGCACTAATTAATAAATTAATTTAAAATACATAAATACTTATTAAATCCTTACTAAATTATGTTACAATTAACTATGTGGTCCCTCGTGCTAGATTTCTACTATAAATATTAAATGCTAACTAAATACAGTAATCTCCTCCCTCTGGTTTAGTTACTCTACTTATTAATTAGTTAATTAGGGTTTTAATCAATTTTTATCAATGTTTTATTTTCAAATTCAGTACAAATTCCCCACCAGCCAATCAGGTCACAGCTTTCCTGTGATGTCACATTTTCAGTTTTTTTACCAGAGGTAAGTTTTTTATACTTACTGGTCCAGAACTCTGCCCTCCGAGTCTTCTCCCTGGATGTAGCAAAACTGGTCTGACCACTTCTTCTGTGTATTGGGGAAGCAACGACTGGGGCCCCATTGTTCCAACACTGTCGGTTCATATGAAAATATCTTTCCAGTCAGGGGCTTGCAATTTTAAGTTTTAATGTTCATGTGGCGAAATCATGTGTGCCTCGGTCTTGACAGGAGGGGGGTTTGCCTGACAAATACAAAAGCAGGGATGTAATGCTGGAACTGTATAAAATTTTTGGTTAGGCCACCGTTGGCATATTGCGTACAGTTCGGGTCACCACCTTACAGAAAGGACATCATTGCTGTGGAGGGAGTACAGAGGAGATTTACAAGAATGTTGTGAGGGCTTGAAAGTTGCAGCTATGAGGAAAGATTGGATAGGCTAGGGTTGTTTTCCTTAGAACAGAGGAGGCTGAGGGGTGACTTAATGGAGGTGTACAAAATTATGAGGGGCCTAGATAGAGTAGACAGGAAGGACCTGTTTCCCCTAGCGGAGAGGTCAATTACCAGGGGGCACAGATTTAAGGTGATTGGTAGAAGGATTAAAAGGGACATGAGGAAAGACTTTTTCACCCAGAGGGTGGTGGGTGTCTGGAATTCACTGCCCAGATCAGTGGCGGAGACAGAAACCTTCAATTCTTTTAAAAGGTACCTGGGCATGCACAAGAAGTGCTGTAACCTGCAAGGCTACGGACTAGGTGTTGGAAGGTTGGATAAGATCGGGCGGCTAGTTTTTTCAGCCAGCACGGACACAACGTGGGGCAGGCTGCTGCCTTTCTATCTCCAGTGCATGAGATGACTGTGACCTGTGCCCTCTGGGCGCCTGAACCCTGCTGGAGCTCAGCACATTCAGAGACACCTGCCTCTGTGCAGGGACCGCCTCAGTCATCAGACCAACATGCAGTGCTGGTGGCACTGTCAAAGAGGCCGAAGATCCATCTTCAGTGATTCAAGCACCTTGAGAGAAGCCCCCGTTGCCTTCATCCTGCCCTCCTCTGCACTTTCAGGCCCTATATGCACTCCCATATTTGCTTGGAGTCCTTCAGCTCCTGGCAATGCGGAGATGTTTGGCTGGCGAATCTCACCCACCCAGCACAGACCTTACGGATGAGGCCATACTGTGAAGGTCTGTGCGCACTCCCTGCATCCACTCTGTCCTATGTTTCATGTGTCTCTCCACGAGGGTCACTACTCTCTCGATGGAGGAAGCCATGCGCTCACATGCCAGAGAAATGACATCACTCATGGCATGGATGGACTCCACCATTGTTTGCGTATGGGACTTCATCACTTCTGGAAACTCCGACAGATGTTCACACATTTCTCGCTGCTGCTGATGATACCCAGGGCTCACCATCTGCATGGAGCTGATCAGCGCTGGGCCTCTACTCAGTCCCCCGAGGGGAAATGGTCATATTTGTCACTGCCTCCGTTACCTCCTCTTGTGTGCCTGTGCATTAGAGTCATAGAAAGATACAGCACTGAAACAGGCCCTTCGGCCCACCGAGTCTGTGCCGACCATCAACCACCCATTTATACTAATCCTACATTAATCCTATATTCCCTACCACATTAGATTAGATTAGATTAGATTAGAGATACAGCACTGAAACAGGCCCTTCGGCCCACCGAGTCTGTGCCGAACATCAACCACCCATTTATACTAATCCTACACTAATCCCATATTCCTACCAAACATCCCCACCTGTCCCTATATTTCCCTACCACCTACCTACACTAGTGACAATTTATCATGGCCAATTAACCTATCAACCTGCAAGTCTTTTGGCTTGTGGGAGGAAACCGGAGCACCCGGAGAAAACCCACGCAGACACAGGGAGAACTTGCAAACTCCACACAGGCAGTACCCGGAATCGAACCCGGGTCCCTGGAGCTGTGAGGCTGCGGTGCTAACCACTGCGCCACTGTGCCGTCCATTGCTCACTAGATTCTGCCACCTGTTCTACGTGTGCAACAAAGCTCACTAATGTGAGTGTATCTGCGCTGGTGGAGGATGCGCTGGAATGAAGTGACGCAGTGTCTTGAGATGGTCCTGCATCCTCGGAGCTTTCCAGTGTAGCAGGAACCCTCCTCTCTGCCTCATCTGCTGCTGGACCTGCTGGAGAGACCTGATTTAAGTGAAACAGCTGCTCCTCCAACCAACCCTGGTGCCTCCCCTTGATCAGGAGTTTCCAGTGGTGTTAAACGCCCACACAGGTGTCACTCATGGTCTCGGGTATGTTGGAGGCAACCATCGCTTTACATACTCTTTGTAGCTTCCACACCTGCCTTGCCCTTAGCGACAGGCTGACCTGCCGTAACCCATCCGATATCCATGTCCACCTCTTCCATCAGTGTCACCATGGCAATCCACCTCACATGCGTTGACGCTTCCTGACATTCTGAGCGCACTTGTCCTGCAAGCACAGACATATGCAGTGTGAATCCTGTCTCCTGCCCCATCTGTGCTGGCCACTCTGAGGCACTGGAAATGTGCAGCACTGAGCCGCTGGGATGACATGGTGAGGCAGCCATTCACCCATCACTGACCATGGGGTTCGGAGGCTTGTGAACTGGGTGCCTCAATGTGGACATTGGGTCCTGGTGCTGCCCCAGGCATGGCTTTACCACCTGGCCTCACATTTCATGGGTGCCTTTTTAATTCATGCTGGGCTTCCAGTTTGCAATTCTAAATGTCATTTGCCATTCCTGGCCGCAGCAGGTTATTAAATCTCTTCCTCCACTGGATCCAGGTTCTAGCTGCTCACTATCTCTGCCACCTCCAGCCATGCCTTCTTCATTCAGCTTGTTGACCTCCTCCTCCTATCTGTTGGAAACAGGACATCGCTCCTTTGTCTTACTGCCTGCAAGAGCACCTCCAGGGAGGTGTTGCTGAATCGTGGAGCGACCCTTCCTCATCCTGAAGTCATTCCTTCGTTGCCTCCATTGCTGTAGACCCACTCCTTTCAGCCTGTCTCTTCAGCCTGCTTGAATGCTGCATCTGCCTTTAAAAATGGTGGTTCAGATGGACCTGCCAGCACAATGACCTTCCTGCCACTCTTAATTGGCTCTTCCTCATAAAATCGCAGAGGAGGTCCCGCCCGCCTGTGTGCTGATGACCCAAATAGCCCCGACGTCGGCTCAGCCAGCTGGTCAGTAAAATTCCGGTTGCATTGTCTCGAAACTATTATTCCCACAAATCCTGGTAAAGTTTACATTTTCAATACTTTCACACTGGAGAACGTCCACCCAACAGAATTCGAAAGCCATTCACATCTTGAATTGTGAATGATTTTAATCCTTAAGCATAATCCTAAAAGATATAAAATATTGTTAATGCTTACTGAGAAAGTGGGTTGCTAAGCAACTGAATGAGCAGCTGATAGTGAAGGCTATGTGTACTTCAGTTGGGACTGTCCGTTTGAACATAGAATCCCCTGCTCACTCTGAGAGCTGTCATTAATCAGTTTTCTAATGACTTACAAATCAATTTGCTGATTCACGACTTCTTTTGAGCAGCAGCTCAGGAAACTTAAAATTTATACCTATGGGCAGATTAGTGTGCTGTTTAATAAAAGTTAAATTCCAATGTGGATATTTTGAAAATCCTTTTTTAATCAATGTCCGCCTTTTAGTTTTAGACTAATTTGTTTTAATAAATTTGTAGTTGGATAGAAACTATTTCCGCTGGTTGGAGAGTCTAGGACTAAGGAACATAGTCTACTAATAATAGGCAGACCTTTCAGGGATGAAATTAGGAAACACGTCTACACAGAAAAGAGGGTAGAAGTTTGGAACACTCTCCCAAGATCGCACTGAATGGCAGAACAGGCTCAAGGGGCTAAATGGCCTACTTCTGTTCCTATGTTCCTAAACCAGAATCAGTAGAAGTTATAATCTCAGAACTATTGTGGGTGGTTAGTTGCAGTTGAGGTTAGAATGTGTTCATAATGTCATTTACTCATTATATATATTCTTTACTGACTGCAGGAGTTTAAGAAATCAATTTATTTGTTCAGTATGAACTCCTTACTGTGCAGGACATATCCCCGAGTCCCACAGGAACTGGATATGTTCGCAATTGTTACCTCAGCCATTCAGCTGACATCAGAGCTGTACTCTCTCAGTGACTGCTGTGTTGTAGGTTTCTGAGAAACCAGATCTCCCTTTTGGGTTCATCCACCCTCTTCTTCCTTTTAAGTCATCGAAACAAATCCTGAACGCACTATGACAGGAAACAGATGAGCTTTCAGGAGATGGTGTGGCCCTGATACAACCAAATGATCTTGAAAGCTGCACAACTCACTGAAATTGCTCACCTGCTAAAGTTGTTGCATGATAAAAGTCATTCAGCATTTAATCCAGCTGTACAGTCAGAACTAAACAGAACTAACACTAGGCACAAATCAAATCGCAAAAATGCAGACAATCAAAATGGAATCTTTTAGACTTTGTTGCACAGTGAGGTTAATATTAAATGAAAATTATTTTAAAAATCATTGTTTATCGGTTTGTTCATAGAATTTACAGCACAGAAATGGGTTATTAAGACCAACAGGTCTATGATGATGTTTATACTCCACAGGAGCCTTCTCCCACGCTATTTCATCTAAGCCGATCAGCATATTCTTCTATTCCTTTCTCCCTCACGTTTATCTAGCTTCTCCTCAAATGCTTTGATGCTATTCACCTCAACTAGTCCCTGTGAACACATTCTGATCAGTCTCTGCGTAAAGAAGTTTCTCCTGAATTCCTTATTGGAATTATGAGTCACTATCTTATACTTATGGCCCCTCAGATGGAAACATCTTCTCTACGTCTACCCCATCAAACACATTCCCTTTCCTTTATCGCCTTCTCCAACAACATCTTGTATTTATATCACACCTTTAATGTGGTAAAATGTCCAAAGGTGCTTTAACAAACAACATTTTGACACCAAGCCACATAAGGAGATATTAGGACAGATGACCAAAAGAGGTAGGATTTAAGGACCATCTTAAAGGAGGAAAGAGGAAGATTGGTGGTGAGGTTTAGGAGGAGAATTCCAGAGTTTAATTTGAAGGCACAGCTGCCAGTGGTGGAGCGATTAAAATTTGAGAAGCTCAAGAGGCCAGAATTGGAGGAGTGCAACTATCTCGGAGGGCTGTAGGGCAAGAGGAGATTGCAAAGATCGGGAGGGGAGAGGCCAGGGAGTGATTTGAAAACAAGGATGTGAATATTAAAATCAAGGCAGTACTTAATCAGGAGCGAATGTACATCAGCGAGCACAGGGATGATGAGTGAAGAGGGCCGATTTAGGACACAGGCAGCAGAGATTGGACAACCTCTAGTTTATGGAAGGTAGAATGTGGGAGACTGGCCAGCAGTGCACTGGAATAAAGTCCAGAGGTAACAAAGGCATGGATGAGGGTTTCAGCAGCAGATGAGCTGAGGTAGGGAGGAGTTGGGCGATTTTATAGAGGTGGAAATAGGTGGTCTTAGTGATGGAGTGGATAGGTATCTGGAAGCTCATCTTGGAGTCAACTATGACACCGAGGTTATGAAAAGTCTGGTTTAGCCTCAGAACGTTGCCAGGGAGACAGATGGAGTCAGTGGTTAGGGAACAAAGTTTGTGTCAGTGACTGAAGACAATGGTTTCGGTCTTCCAAATACTAAATTTGCTCAAACTTCTGTTCGTGCAGTACAGGATATTGGACAAGCATTCTGACAATTTAGAGACAGTGGAGGGGTGAAGAGAGGTGGTGGTAGAAGCTGTAGTACAATCCTTCAAATGGAAGATGTTCAGTTGAGCTTCAATGCTCTCTATGTTTCTGTGCTATGGCTGCAGAGCTCCCTAATACTCTGAACAGGGAAAAGACGAGAAGCAAGAACCATAAAAAAGTGTTTATAATTTTTTTTAATGGGCACAAGCATTTTATTATGCTAATTTCTGCTGCTTGAGCACAGAAATTCCAGGATGACACACCAGTGCAGTACTGAGGGAGTGCTGCACACTTGGAGGTGCCGTCTTTCAGATGACATATAATACCGAGACCCCGCCCTACCCTCTCAGGTGGATGTCAAAGATCCCACAGCCACTATTCAAAGAAGAACAAGAGTTCTCTCCAGTGTCCCGGCCAATACGAATCCCTCAACCAATAACACTAAAACAAATTATCTGGCCATTATCACAGGTGGCAGCTTGCTGTGTGCAAAATTAGCTGCCGTGTTTCCTACATTACAACAGCGACTGCACTTCAAAAGTAAATAATTAAACATAAAGCACTTCGGGATGTCCTGAGGTCATGAAAGGTGATATTACTTAGTCAGCTTCTGATTGTCATTGTTGCCACTCCTAGTAAAGAGTAGGTGTCAGCTTTGTTCCAGGCTCTGAGTAATGTTTGCTTATTGCCCTCACTGGTTGAATTAGAGGCAGCAGAATTGCTACTGAGCACAGGCAGAAGCTTTGTGGAGTGGGGATGGAAAAATCAAAAGGCAGTGGCATAGATTGAAGAAGGAACAAACCAACATGCTATGGATTAGAGGGTGGGTGAGGTTGCAGGGGTCATCAGCCTTTTCTTTAGTGAGAACTACCTCTGAAATGAAAAATATCACAAGCCACTTAAACATTTATTGAAAAAATATGGATAGATAAATGCAAACTAACTACGTAGCCATTACAATCACATTATATTTAATATGAAGGAAAACAGATCTTAACTTTATTTCATAAAGTTGTCTACTGTCTATCAGTCCTGTGAAGTTCGCCTTGTCACTAGGGAGGGTGACCCTGATACAGTCGTTCAGATGAAACTGGAAGAGAAGTTGCTCTTGGCCATTTTTTCTAAACCAGTAAACATTTTCAAATAATTGAGTGCAACGTGCTATGATAAAGAGAAGCAAAACAAAGCAACTTTGAGATTCAAATGCAAGCTGTTCTACACTGATTGTCACTAATAAAATTTTGGTCTATTGCAGAAACTTCTTAAGAGTTCAAAGGGGGCGATGGAATGATTGGCTAATTAACCAGAAGATGCTGCTCTAGGAAAGAATGTTCACCCATTGACGTCACAATGCTAATGAGAGTGCGGGGAGAGGGGCAGGGCTAGGTTGTGCTCGCTGTAGGGTTCCTGGGCACCTGGGTTTTGTAGTCCCCATGCTGCCTGGATCTTGCTGTAAGCGGCTGGTGGACATGGAGAGGTGGGACTATAACTCCCAGTGTGCACAGTGGGCTGTAGTGGATCTCTGATAGACGAAGGAACTGCAACAGCTGCTGCTACTAAAGAGGGGTAGGCAGAGGGCAGCATTATTCAACCGGAACTAAGAGGGGTCAAAGAAAAGACGAACAACCCTGGACTTCCTTTCCAGTGTCTAGATATTACTTTTATACTATCTGCTTGGGTTTTCTTTTTAAATGCAATTTTTCAAAGTTTTATGCGAGCTACTCAAAGACTGACAGTGAGCTACCAGTAGCTCGCGATCGATGTGTTGGCGATCCCTGGGTTAGAGCTGGGGGAGTGCAAGATTATGGTGGAAGCAATAGTCTTTGCTTGGAGTACTCAACTTCATGCAGCACATATAACAGCAACATGTTTCCTTCACATTCTAGTTACTAATCCACCAGTTTATTGTACTCTCGATAGAATTTGTGCCCTATATCCCCAACCATCAATTTGAGAAACCACCTCCTCAAAGAAAAATTATCAGTTTCATCGGGTAAATTTACCCCTTCATAAGCTGTTTGGTTCTTCAACCAACCACACACTTGGCAGCTAAAGTCATTAGGGCTTAAAATGTACAACACATTACCGAACTAGCCATCATTGTATGGCTGCATGTGTGGGGGAGAGATGATCAGTGAGAGTGACCAAGTGAAACAAGGTCAGAAGGAAAACGTCAATGCTTGCATGTTTTTTGAACACACCAAAATTTATGAAAGAACTCAGGAAAATGCACAGGAAGCATTTCAAGGCTGCACAGGAACACTCAATATCTCTTTGATAAAAATTACAATCAGCAAACATGAGGTCACTGTGAGGCAGCCAACACTAAGTCTTCTGTCATGATCAGATGGACAGGGTTTCCTCTCTTCCAACTCCTCATTGATAGAGGTCGTACCCAACATCCCAACCAAAACTGATTCATAACTGTGCTCAAGGATTAACGTCTGCTGAGACTACATAGGTACTGATCTAACAGTTTATTTCTGCATATTAAATAGTGTATGGTAGCCTGGAGTGAGTTTGCAGAGACTTTCATCCCATCTGCTTAGACTGAACTCCAAAGTAACTATGTCAGGTAAAAGAGCAGTGTGCTACCCACTGCACACACCAGCTCCCGGCACTGAAATGTTTGCACGTTCTTGATGTTAGATTATGGAAACAGTGTAAAAATAGTCATAACGTGGCTGAACAGATATTTTTTCTAGATTAATCACAAAATAATCAAAGTATTTTAATGAAATAAAACTGTCCTTAAAAATCTGATATAGCAAATACCATCTTGGGAAATTGTACTTATAGTTTCATATTAAATTTAAAAGGTCCTTCTGGTCTTTATATAGCATTTTCATAAATCTTTATAATGAACATACAGCAGTATATAAAATGGATAATCATAGAATCATAGAAAGTTTAAGGCACAGAAAGAGGCCACTTGGCCCATCGTGTCTGTGCCGGTCGAAAAAACGATCCACCTATTCTAATCCCACCTTCCAGCATTTGGTCTGTAGCCCTGCAGATTACGGCACTTGAGGTGCATATCCAGATTCCTTTTGAATGAGTTGAGGGTCTCTGCCTCAACTGCCCATTCAGGCAGTGAGCTCCAGACTCCCACCACTCTCTGGGTGAAAATGTTTTTCCTCATCTCCCCTCGATTGTTTTGACCAATCTATGCCCCCTCATCACTGACCCCTCTGCTAAGGAGAACAAACCCTTCACCTCCACTCTATCCAGGCCCCTCAAAATTTTGTACATTTCAATCACATTTCCCCTCAGTCTTCTCAGTTCCAAGGAGAACAACTTCACCCTATCCAATCTTTCCTCATAGCTGCATTTTTCCTATCATGGCGATATCCTCGTAAATCTCCTCTGTACCCTCTCTAGTGCAATTACATCATTTCTTTAATGAGGTGACCAGAACTGCACACAGTACTCAAGTTGTGGCCTAACCAATGAGTTATACAGTTCTAGCAGAATCTCCCTGCTCTTATATTCTATACCTCGGCTAATAAAGGAAAGGATTCCATATGCCTTCTTAACCAGCTTATCGACCTGTCCTGCTACCTTCAGGGATCTGTGGACATTCACTCCAAGGTCCCTCACTTCCTCTACACTTCTCAGTATTTTTCCATTAATCGTGTATTCCTTTGCCTTGTTTGACCTCCCCAAATGCATCACCTCACACTTCTCCAAGTTGAATTTCATTTGCCACTTTTCTGTCCTTCTGACCAGACCAACAATATCTTCCTGCAGCTTACAGCTATCCTCCTCGCTATCTACCACACAGCCAATCTTTGTGTTGTCTGCAAACTTCTTGATCATGCCCCCTATATTTATATCCAAATCATTAATATAAAGCACAAAAAGCAGGGGACCCAGTACTGAGCCCTGCGAAACACCACTGGAAACAACCCTCCAGTTGCTAAAACACCCGTCAACAATTACCTTTTGTTTCCTGCCACTGAGCCAATTTTGTATCCACCTTGCTGCATTTCCCTGGATCCCATGGGATTTTATTTTTTTAACCAGTCTGCCATGTGGGACCTTGTCAAAAGCCTTGCTAAAATCCATGTAGACCACATCAACAGCACTACCCTCATCTACCTTCCTTGTTACTTCTTCAAAAAATTCAATCAAGTTGGTCAAACAAGATCTTCCCTTAACAAAGCAGAGGCGGTGGCATTGTGGTATTGTCACTGAACCAGAAACCTAGGGTATTGGGCTGGGGACCACAGCAGAAGGTGGAATTTGAATTCAATTAGTAAATCTGGAATTAAAAAGCTAGTCTAATGATGGCCATGAAACCATTGTCGATTGTTGTAAGAACCCATCTGATTCATTAATGTCCTTTAGGAAAGGAAATCTGCTGTCCTTACCTAGTCTGGCCTACATGTGACTCCAAACCCACAGCAATGTGGTTGATGCTTACATGCCCTTTGACATGGCCTAGCAAGCCACTCAGTTGTATCTAACCACGACGAATTCAATAAACAAGAATAAAACCGGACGGACCACCCGGCATCGACCTAGGCACCGGAAACAACAATGGCAAACCCAGCCCTGTCGACCCTGCAAAGTCCTCCTTACTAACGTCTGGGGGCTTGTGCCAAAGTTGGGAGAGCTGTCCCACAGACTAGTCAAGCAACAGCCTGACATAGTCATACTCACGGAATCATACCTGACAGGCAATGTCCCAGACACTGCCATCACCATCCCCGAGTAAGTCCTGTCCCGGTCAGCAGAAGTGGTAGTGGTATACAGTTGGGAGGGAGTTACACTGGGAGTCCTCAACATCGACACCAGACACCATGAAGTCTTATGGCATCAGGCCAAACATGCTGATTCCCATCTCCTGCCCTCCCTCAGCTGATGAGTCAGTACTCCTCCATATTGAACAGCACTTGGACGAAGCACTGGGGGTGGCAAGTGCACAGAAAATACTCTGGGTGGGGGACTTCAATGTCCATCACCAAGAGTCGCTCGGTAGCACCACTGCTGGCTGAGTCCTCAAGGACGTAGCTGCTAGACTGGGTATGCGGCAGGCAGTGAGGGAAAAACATACTTGACCTCGTCCTCACCAATCTGCCTGCCGCAGATGCATCTGTCCATGACAGTAGTGGTAGGAATGACCACCGCACAGTCCTTGTGGAGACGAAGTCCTGCCTTCACATTGAGGATACCCTCCATCGTGTTGTGTGGCACTACCACTGTGCTAAGTGGGATAGATTTCGAACAGATCTAGCAATGTAAAACTGGGGATCCATGAGGTGCTGTGGGCCATCAGCAGCAGCAGAATTGTACTCAACCCAATCTGTAACCTCATGGCCCAGCATATCCCCCACTCTACCATTACCATCAAGCCAGGAGACCAACCCTGGTTCAATGAAGAGTGCAGGAGGGCATGCCAGGAGCAGCACCAGGCATACCTGAAAATGAGGTGTCAACCTGGTGAAGCTACAACACAGGGCTAACTGCGTAAGCAGCATGCGATAGACAGAGCTAAGCAATCCTATAACCAACGGATCATATCTAAGTTCTGCAGTCCTGCCACATCCAGCCGTGAATGGTGGTGGACAATTCAACAACTAACTGGAGGAGGTGGCTCCACAAATATCCCCATCCTCAAAAATGGGGGAACCCAGCACATCAGTGCAAAAGTTAAGGCTGAAGAATTTGCAACAATCTTGATGATCCATCTCGGCCTCCTCCTGAAGTCCCCAGCATCACAGATGCCAGATTTCAGCCAATTTGATTCACTCCGCGTGATATCAAGAAATGACTGAAGGCACTGAATACTGCAAAGGCTATGGGCCCTGACAATATTCCGGCAATAGTACTGAAGACCTGTGCTCCAGAACTTGCCGCGCCCCTAGCCAAGCTGTTCTAGTACAGCTACAACACTGGCACCTACCCTGTAAAGTGGAAAATTGTCCAAGTATGTCCTGTACTCAAAAAGCAGGAAAAGTCCAACCCGGCCAATTACCACCCCATCAGCCTGCTCTCAATCATCAGCAAAGTGATGGAAGGTGTCATCAACAGTGCCATCGAGCAGCACTTGCTTAGCAATATCCTGCTCAGTGATGCTCAGTTTGGGTTCTGCCAGGGCCACTCAGCTCCAGAACTCATTACAGCCTTGGTTCAAACATGGACAAAAGAGCTGAACTCAAGAGGTGAGGTGAGAGTGACTGCTCTTGACATCAAGGCACCATTTGACCGAGTATGGCATCAAGGAGCCCTAGCAAAACCGAGGTCAATGGGAATCAGGGGGAAAACACTCCACTGATTGGAGTCATAACAAGCACAAAGGTTGTGGTTGTTGGAGGTCAATCATCTGAGCTCCAGGACATCACTGCAGGAGTTCCTCATGGTCGTGCCCTAGGCCCAACCATTTTCAGCTGCTTCATTAATGACCTTCCTTCAATCATAAAGTCAGAAGTGGGGATGTTCGCTGATGATTGCACAATGTTCAGCACCGTTCACAACTCCTCAGATACTGAAGCAGTCCATCTAGAAATACAGCAAGACTTGGACAGATAAGTGGCAAGTAACATTTGTGCCACACAAGTGCCAGGCAATGACCATCTCCAACAAGAGAGAATCTAACCATATCTCCTTGACATTCAATGGCATTACCGTCGCTGAATCCCCCACTACCAACATCCTATGGACTACCATTGACCAGAAACTGAACTTGAGTAGCCATATAAATACCGTGGCTACAAGAGCAGGTCGGAGGATAGGAATCCTGCGGCAAGTTACTCACCTCCTGCCTCCCCAAAGCCTGTCCACCATCTACAAGGCACAAGTAAGGAGTGTGATGGAATACTCTCCACTTGCCTCGATGGGTGCAGCTCCAATAACACTCAAGAAGCTTGACCCCCATCCAGGATAAAGCAACCCACTTAATTGGCACCCCATCCACTAACATTCACTCCCTCCACCACCGACGCACACTGGCAGCAGTGTGCACCATCTACAAGATGCACTGCAGCACGCACCAAGGCTCCTTAGACAGCATCTTCCAAACCCGCGATCTCTACCAACTGGAAGGACAATGGCAGCAGATGCATGGGAACACCACCACCTGCAAGTTCCCCTCCAAGTCACACACCGTCCTGACTTGGAACTATATTGCTGTTCCTTCACTGTCGCTGGGTCAAAATCCTGGAACTCCCTTCTTAACAGCACTGTGGGTGCACCTACCCCACATGGACTGCAGCGGTTCAAGAAGGCACCTTCTCAAGGGCAATCAGGGATAGGCAATAAATGCTGGTCTGGTCAGCGACACCCTCAGCCCATGAATGAATAAAAAAAAATCCATGCTGACTATCCTTGATTAACCTGCGCCTTTCTAAGTGACAGTTTATCCTGTCTCTCAGAATAGATTCCTCTAATTTGCCCACTACTGAAGTTAGACTGACTGGCCTGTACTTATTCGGTCTATCCTTCGCTCCCTTTTTAAACAGAGGTGCAATGTTAGCAGTTCTCCAATCCTCCAGCACCATACCTGCAATCAGTCAGGACTGGAAAATGATGGTCAGACCTTTTGCTAATTCCTCTCTTGCTTCTTTTAACAGCCTAGGATACAAGGATGCTAATCCTATTAATACTTCCTCTTTCACTATGTTTATCATATCCAATATTAGTAACTTGTGAAGCAAAATGTTTCTTTCACTTAAATTACTTTAATAGAACTTGGATAATCTGAGATTCATAAACAGATCTGCATGCTCATTCTTGGGATGTGAGCATCTCTAGCAAGACTGGCACTTAATGCCCATTCCTCGCTGCCCATGAGAGGTTGATGGTGATCCACTTTCTTGAACCGCTGTAGTCCTATTGTGAAGGTACTTCCCTGGTGCTGTTAGGTAGAGAGTTCCAGGATTTTGACCCAGCATCAATGAAGCAATGACAATGATGTGCAACTTGGAGCAGGACTTGGAGGTGACTCTCTTGATTCAGAAATTGTCTCTTTGCATTGGAAAACTGTCAATGTTACATGTAGGAGATAAACTAGGAAATTATAGGCCCATTAACCTGGCATCTGTTGTGTAAAAGTTACTACAAGCTGTTAATAGGACAATGGACACCAGTAAAGGCCTGCTACCCGACCCGAACCCGATGGCATATGTTGAGTTTGGGTCAGGTCGTGCCACTCTTCTGGGTCTGGCCTTCGGGTTTGGGTCGGGTCGGACGCACACAGCAAGGTAAGTATTTAAAGTTAAAAACTTACCTGAACTGCGAGTCCGGGACGTCAAGCAGGGAAACTGAGTCTGCGCAGTGAGCATCTCTATGATGTCATCACACTCATGCTGCAGCTTCAGGCAGATTGGAGTTGGAATGCAAGTGAAGGGAACATTGCAGTGGTCGGGTCAGGGTCGGGCTTGGGGGTGAAATGGAGGGACTTGGGTCCGATGTGGTTCCGTTGGGTTCGGGTCAGGTTTTTTTTTGTGACTTGAGCAGGCCTTTAGACACCAGTAATTGAGCACTTGGATAAATATGAACCAGTCAGAGAGAGACAGCATGGACATATATAGGGCAAGTTATGCCAAAGAACCTAACTGACTTATTTTGAGGAGGTAGCTGATGTGGTAGGTAAGGAAGTGTCTATGAATAACAGACTGTTAACAAAAATGAGAGTGCATGGAATTGGAGGTAACCTATTGGCTTGGATAGGTAATTGGTTAGGAGATAGGATGGACATTGCCCCAGGATCATTTTGGTGAATCAGCACTGCACCCCCTCCAAGGCACATATAGCCTTGTGAGGCAGGGAGGGGGGTGGGGGGGGGGGGTGTGTGGGGGTTGGTGGTTAATGTATTCAAATTGGCAAGACGTGACTAGTGGTGTTGCCTTGGGATCTGTACTGGTGCCTCAGCTTTTCACTATATTTAAAAATGACTTGGATGAAGGAAGAGAGAGTCGTATATCCAAGTTGTTCATGGCACTATGTTAGGTGCCATAGTAAACAGTGTAGATGGGAGCAATATGTTGGAAAGCTTGATGGATTAAGTGAGTGGGCAACACTGTGACAGATGGAATTCAATGTGGGGAAGTTTGAGGGGTTATCCACTTTGGACCTAAGAAACATAAGAACATAAGAAATTGTAGCCCTCGAGCCCACTAAGCTATTCAACAAGATCATGGCTGATCTGATTGTGGCCTTAACTCCACTTTCCTGCCTGCCCCTCATAGATCAAAAATCTGCCCAACTCAACCTTGAATATATTCAATGACCCAGCCTCCACTGCTCTCTGGGCAAGAGAATTCCAAAGATTAACGACCCTGAGAGAAGAAATTCATCTCAGTCAAAAAGGGAGACACCTTATTTTGAAATTGTGCCCCCTAAATCTGGATTCCCCCACAAGGGGAACATCCTCTCAGCATCTACCCTGTCAAGCCCCCTCAGAATCTTATGTTTCAATAGGATCACCACTCATTCATCTAAACTCCAACGAACATAGGACCAATCTGCTCAACCTTTCCTCATAAGACAACCCCTTCATCCCAGCAATCAGCCAAGTGAACCTTCTCTGAACTGCCTCCAATGCAGTGTATCCCTCCTTAAGTAAGGAGACCAAAATTGTATGCAGTACTCTAGGTGCAGTCTCACCAATGCCCTGTGAGCTCTTATCTTATGTAGTAACCTTTTATGTGGCAGCTTATTGAATGCCTTTTGGAAATCCAAATACATTACATCTACTGGTTCCCCTTTATCCACCCTGCTTGTTATATCCTCAAAGAACTCGAACAAATTTGTCAAACATGATTTCCCTTTCATAAAACAATGCTAACTTTATCTGATTGTATTATGATATTCTAAATGTCCTGCTACTACTTCCTTAATAATGGATTCCAGCATTTTCCCAATGACAGAGTTAGGCTAACTGCCCTATAGTTTCATGCTTTCTATCACCACCTCCCCTCTCCACACCCGTGTTACATTTGCAGTTTTCCAATCTGCTGGGACCTTTCCAGAATCCAGGGAAGTTTGGAAGATTACAACCAATGCATCCACTATGTCTGCAGTCACTTCTTTTACGACCCTAGGATGCAGGCCATCAGGTCTAGGGGATTTGTCAGCTTTTAGTTCCATTAGTTTTCCTAGTGCTTTTTCTCTGGTGACAGTGATTGTTTTAAGTTCCTCTCTCCCTTTTGCCTCTTGATTTTCTGCTATTCTTGGGATGCTTTTTGGGTCTTCAACTGTGAAGACAGATACAAAATATTAGTTCAAAGTCTCTACCATTTCCTTTTTACTCATAATTAATTCCCCAGTCTCATCCTCTTAAGGGGCCAACACTTACTTTAGCTACTCTCTTTATATACTTGTAGAAGCTTTTACTGTCTGTTTTTATATTTCCTGCTAGTTTACTCTCATACTCTAATTTCTCCCTTTTTTTCAGTTATCCTCTGCCGGTTTCTAAAATTTTCCCTATTTTCTGGCCTATTGCTCATCTTTGCAGTATTGTAAGCCTGTTCTTTCAATTTGATACTGTCCTTAACTTCCTGAGTTAGCCACAGATGATGCATCCTACTCATAGAGTCTTTCTTTCTCAATGGAATAAATCTTTGCTGAGAGTTATGAAATATCGCCTTAAATGTCTGCCACTGCTTCTCTCCTATCTTATCTTTTAACCTATTTTCCATCCACTTTAGCCAACTCTGTCTTCATACCCTTGTAATTGCCTTTATTTAAGTTTAAGACACTAGTTTTGGACCGAAATATCCTCACCCTCAAACTGAATGTAAAATTCTATCATGTTATGATCACTCTTGCCTAGAGGACCCTTTACTATGAAGCCATTTATTAACCCCGTCTCATTACATATTATCAGCTCTAAAATAGCTTGCTCCCGGGTTGGTTCCAGAACGTATTGCTGTAAGAAACGGTCCCTAGTAGACTCTATGAACTTATCCTCCAGGCTACCATTGCCAATTTGATTAGTCCAATCTACATGATTATTGCAGTACCTTTCCTACAAGCCCTCAATATTTCTTTATTTATATTCTGTCCTATAGTGTAGCTACTGCTAAGGGGCCTAAAAACTACTCCCACCAGTGACTTATTTTCTTTGCTATTTCTTATCTCCATCATTTCTCACTACTGTACTGGTCTTATCCTTTATTAACAGTCTACCACACCTTTTTCTTTCTTGCTATCCTTCCTAAATGTCAAATACACTTGAATATTTAGTTCTCAGATAGATTAGAGTATATTCTAAATGGTTAGAAGCGAGGAACTGTGAAGGAGCAGAGAGATTTAGGGGTCCAAGTACAGAAATCACTATAAGCTAGTAGATAGGTACAAAAAATAAATAAAAAGGCTAATGGAATGTTGATTTTTGACTCAAGGGGCTGGAAATCAAAGGGGTGGAAGTGATATTACAGTGATATAAAATTCTGGTTGGACCCCATCTGGAGTAACTGCGTTCAGTTCTGGGCACTGCACCTCAGGAAGGATATATTGACCATGGAGAGGGTGCAGTGCAGATTCACCAAAATGATCCTGGGATTAAAAAGATTAAATTATGAGGGCAGGTTACATAGAAGAGGCTTGTATTTCCTTGAGTATAGGCAATTAAGGGGTGATCTAACTGAGGCGTTTCAGATGATTAAAGGAATTGATAAGGTAGATAGAAACAAAACTATTTCTCTGTTGAAGGAGTCTAGAACAAGGGGGCATAACCTCAAAATTAGAGCTAGGTCATTCGGGGTGATGTGAGGAAGCACTTCTTCACACAAAGGGTAGTGAAAATCTGGAATTCTCGCTCCCCCAAAAGATGTGGAGTCTAGGTCAATTAAAAATTTCAAAAGTGAGATTGATAGATTTTTGTGAGACAAGAGTATTAAGGGTTGCAGCCAGGATATGCCAGTGGTGGAGGGAGTAGATCAAATTGGAGGTCTACCACCACCTTCTTAAGGGCAAATGAATTGGAAAAAAAAATCCAGCCTTGCTAGCGATATCCACATCATGTGAATGAATATAAATGTAAGCTGCTGTTGTTGCTGTTCTGAACAATGCCAAGGATGATCCACTAGTCTATATATAAAATAACAGGGATTTGCAAGCAGCTTCCAATCTATTAAAACTTCCCTCAGCTATACCTCTGTTGACCCCAGAATGTGCTTATTTGGATGACCTCCCTACAGGGAGTACCTAACCAGTGACCTTAAAAGGGACAGGACACAATAAACACATTGTAACTGTGCTCCAAACTTCAGGTTAGCCATGAGCAATGCCACAGGCATAAAAAAGTACGGAGAAATTCAGCAAAAGTTCAATGTAATATTTACAAAATATTAAGAACATTAGCGTGAATCCTTTGAGCAGCATGGACTTGAAAAGCAGGTTTTATGCAGTCAGCAGAGGACTCATTTAGTGGAGAAAACAGTCTGAAACTACTATAAAAAACCCCTAGCAGTTATCAAATGAATATACTGAATAGTTTCCATGTATACAACTTTATGATCTCTTAGATAACTGAGAGATCAGCTTCAACAAACCTTACTCTGCTGGAAACAAATACACAAATATAAACCATTGCAAGTTTTGACAAAAGCCACATTCCAAGTAGGTAACTGCAATCTTAACTTATTCCTTAGCAACTGCCCAAAGAGAAACAGAGCCCCTTCAAAACAAGCAGGGAACCTTCCAAGGCCTTGTACCGAGCCATGAGATACAGCTGAACTCAGCAATAATAAGACAAACTCCTGTACACAAAAGCAAGTAAACGGACAGACAATTGCTATTAGTTTGGCTTTATTAGTAGCATTACACATACACCACAAAAATGACAATTGAAACTTCTGCTTTCTGTTTTGGCGCGCTACGTCAATACTTAAAGATCATGTAAGATATAAGCAACAGCAGATGATTAAAGATTTGTTAAGTTACATTAACTACATTGTGTTTGTAATATCAGATAAAATACAAATTGCTTTTGTCTGCCTGCAACACTGTAAATTAAACTTTTACAGAGAAACGTAATGAATAGAAACATTCGATAACCCTGTTAGTATTGCATTGAAACACAGGTCTCATGATCCTAAATTACTTCTATCTTAAAATGGGCAGCCATAAAGACGGGGTTAAAGTGTGGCGAGTCGAAGAGACTTAGTAGTTGGCAGGAAAAAAGACAGAGGCGCAAGGGGAGAGCCAACTGTGTAACAGCCCCGACAAACAAATTTCTCTGCAGCACCTGTGGAAGAGCCTGTCACTCTAGAATTGGCCTTTATAGCCACTCCAGGCGCTGCTTCACAAACCACTGACCACCTCCAGGCGCTTATCCATTGTCTCTCGAGATAAGGAGGCCAAAGAAGAAAACCACAGGGTATACAAAACCCAGAGAAATCCATTAGGGGATGGCTGAAATAAAGTAAGGAAGGTTTTGTGTTGAGTCTTCATGTACTCTAGTACCATACGTGAACATTTAGAAATTATGCATTCACGCCATTTTAATGGACAAATTATAGTTGCATTAAAAACTAAACAATGCAGGTTAAAATCTATATACATAAATATCACTGTTAAAAATAGTTAGATTATAATTTTTCAGATATAATATGCATCTGGATTTTGAGTCCATTTACACTAGAAAATTGTGTGAGAAAGATTACAGTAATTATATTTTGCCAGGGGTTTTGTACATTTGGCTTGGTATGTTATTGAAACGGCCTGTGTGATATCAAGAAGAATTGCCCTCTTCAGCCAACAAATAATTTGTACAAATGCTTTTTTATATAGTCTTAATTGAATGGTTAGAAATAACTAAACCACAATAGGGGTAAAACTCAACTTCGATGAGGTTGTAACGAATTGCCTGTTAAGTATCTCACCCATGAGATGCTCCCACCCTCACTGGAATTTGCTTCCTACTAAAGTCAATGGAAAAGATAATGGGACAGATTGTACAATGGGTGGCCAGTGCTCACTTAGCCAAGTTGGATTTTACCCCAATGTTAATACTTGGCCCACAGCAAATTGTGTCATTAAAATAGCTCTACACTTGTAAAGAAACAGTTAATTCAAATTGTTCCTATTCTAAAACCTTTCTGCACAATCACATTTACAACTATACTGACTTGATAAACATTATATTTACTAACAGTGGTGCTAAATTTCTTCCTCAAATGAAATATATTTAAATGGCACTGCAGTTTACAAAAATAACAGCACTTTAGCAGAAATTAGAATGCTACATTACATGAAATTACATCAAAAATACTTACAAAATGCAGAAAATACAGAATATTTCCTAAAACAGCAAGTTCACTGCACTTCTAATACAACTATTTACATTTATGCTTTTACTATTTACCTCTGCGCTTAGAGCCTTTTATCTAATGCAACTAGCAGAAGCATAAACACTAGATAGCTTTAATGTGTTACACTCAACATTTGCTAGACATTATGGATTTCTCAAAGAAAACATCAACTTGACAATAGTGTTTTAATTCACTCCAACAAGAATCTTTAGTACAATACTGAAATCTGGTTAAACAGCAATTATTCTACATTAACATTTTTAAAGTGAAGATCCTTTTCTGCGCATTGGTTGTCTTAACTAAGTCCATGTGGTATTTGCACTGTTTATGGTTGTGATTGACTGAGCCACATTTCCAACTAGTGTATTAGAACCAAAGATTTATTCATGATCCTTTACCTCCAATTGAGGCGGGGCAGAAGAAGAAACAGCCACAGTCAAACTGGGTAACACTCAGAACCACTCATGCTCAGAGCAGCTGTGAAAATAAAACTAAAGCACCATATTTCATGAATGGCAGACAGCTCTGGATGCCTGCATTGATTTTACTCTGAGAGTGAATCCTTGTCCTTGCTCCTGGTCCAGCACTGTCTCCATTTTAAAATGATCAGCTTTGTGTTCAAATCTCTTCATGGCCTTGCCCCTCCCTATCTCTGTAACCACTTCCAGCCCTATAACCTTCCAAGTTCTCTGAGCTCCTCCAATTCTGGAATATTGCACGCCCCTGATTTTAATAGCTCCACCAATGGCGGCCGTGCCTTCAGCTGCCTAAGCCCCAAGCTCTGGAAATCCCTCCCTAAACCTCTTTGCCTCACTCTCCTCCTTTAAGTCACTTCCTAAAACCCTACGTCTTTGGCAAGTTTTTGGTCATCAGTCCTAATATTTCTTTATGTAGCTCGATGTTAAATTTTGTCCGATAACGCTCCTGTGAAGTGCCTTGTGTGCTTTTTCTATGTGAAAGGTGTTGTTGTTTAACTGTTGCAGCGAAGCTCCATTATTGGCTTACTATTAACAGGTTGGACAAAAGATAAAACTGAGTACAGCCAGGTTTGACTGTACATTACTGTGAAGGATTTGGAAGATAGAAATACCTCAAGAAAAACAAAGATACCCTAAGAGGACTGGAAGCAAATTCTGCACTACCCATCAATATTAATGTTGAGAGTTATTTCCAATATATATATAACTTTAATTATTTGTATTCTGTGATACTGGCTAGTAAAAGGAAATACTTTGAGAGATTTTACTTCAATGATGTTGGGAGAAATTTGCACCAAGAGTACAAGAAGTTATCATTATTCTGGCCTTATTTGCCTTTTATTTTGTCAGATACAAAGGAAATGATTCATAGGATATGTCATGATCATACACCATCACCTCCCTTATATATAATTACAAACAGTTCATGAGCAGAATTAGATCTTACAAACCGATAAGCACAGCAACTCACCAGCTTGTAAGGAACATAAATCTGCTTATCCTTCACTTCTCAACCTCATTGTTTCTTTTTCAGATCTCTTGCTATACTTGTTCTTTTGTGTATAATAGTTTATTATAGCTTACTACCCATACCAGGGGTGCATTCTGTTGGTTTTATGAGTAGTTTCTCAAAACTGGCAAGTTAAAGTTTTTCCTTTAATTGGTAAAGGGCACTCCTCTTGGTCAGCAGGTTTTATATGTAAAGTCTTGTTCAGCAAAGTGGCAAAGACTGAATCCTCATCCTTTAAGCAGCTGTAAATCAATTGAGGGAGTAAAGTTCTCTTAAATAGCACTGGAGTGAAATTATGGTCTTTTCATTCTGATCTTGAATGGTAGGAGATATTTATCTTCTACAACTTATTATTTGACAAAATCCTAGTCAAACCAAACTGTAGTATCGTTTTACATCATCAGTGCTATCTAAACGAACACCAGAATTCAGAATTTTGCGGCCCTCCAACAAGTGGGCTGATGGCTGGGGGTGGGGGGGGCGGGGGCTGCTGTTCCCAAGTCCCTCCCGCTCCTGCTGCAATTTTACGTGAGTCGGCAGCAAGAAATGGCCCGACCGCCTCAAGCCAATCAAGTCCGTCAAGTGGCCAATTAACTGCCACTTAAGGGCCTCCTCCCGCCGCCGCGGGTATTTTACCCTCAGCGGCCAAATGGCAAAGGACCCAAGAACCTCGCCTGGTAAAACCAGGCGGCCTTCTTGAAGGCTGGGGGGCCTCCTGTTTGGGCATCCTGTGCCCCACAGAGGGCCGCCCCAGAAACCCCAACTGACCCCTATTCACAACACTTCCCCCACAACCCAACCCCCATTGCCTCACTGGGGCCCGGCCAATTGTCCCCGCCGAGGCCCAAAAAACTTACCTGAGTCTTAGGACCGTCTTCCCTCTTGCCTCCAATGGCTGGATGTAGTCCCAGCAGTGGCCACTGCTCCCAGTGGTGCTGCCAGCACTAAGAGCTGCCGGTCCGCTGATTGGCCGGATGCTCCATTAGGCAGGACTTCCTGTCTCAAGGAGGTAGAAATCCTGCCCAAGACCAATTAAGGGCCTGTGGAGCGAAAAATCCCGGTCTGGCTCCCCAGGCCTGGCAGAGGCGGGCTCACCACCGACTTTTCGGCTGGTGGGTAGGGCCTCCCACCCAACGTAAAATTCAAGCCAAAATCAGTCAGAAAAGCACAGCCTACATATGACTGAGAAACACCACTGAGGATCTGCCCAGACTACAGCAGAAACTGCCACATGTAGTACTGTTGGCAAGACTTTGAAGTTAAGGCATGAATCGGAGCAGCAAATGGCAACATTTAAAATCTTAATAATGAATATAAAAGTGAGCCCTTGAAGAAATGCATGGAATATAAATAGTCTAATAGCGTCTGGACCACCTGTGAGATGCACCTCCCTGGTGAGGCATGGGATGTTAGAGAATGGCACATACACTGATCTGCTTGGTAGGGTGAGTGGAATTCTCTGGAATTTATATTTTCAAGATAATGGGCATTATCCTCTTTTAAAATGATAAAAGTCCCTAATATTGATATTTGACCGATTTTAGTTTCCAAAATGTCTAGACTGTGCTGGACCTTGCAAGAGAGGTTATCTATAACCCAGTGATTGATACCAATGAAGACTGTGTGTTTGAGCAAGGAAGAATGGAAATAACCAATCACATCAAACAGCTACAGCGTAAAATAAAAATATACACTGTTTGTTGAATTTTTCATTAGATCATAGTTGTTACCAGTCTATGAACATTGAAATATTTCATTTTTGATTTAACTTTAAAGTATTTGCTTATTCTGCAAGACTGAAAAGGGATCAGGTTATATCTTTCCTTTTGTTGTCTTGTAGCTCAACCATTTTTCATGCTGCGTTGTCCATTTCTACAGCAGCGCGTAATCGCTGTTAGGAGAGCAGTTGAATTTTAGACACGTTATGTTCTAACTGCTAACAGCTGGGGTAAGGAGGATGATCTTACAAAGTTTGGGAACACTGTGGTATTCATTACACTTCATAAGTTTGTCCTAGTTCCCCCATTTCACCGCCTGGAATGTATGACATAGTTTGCTAATGTTACTGAATTGAATCCATTTGGTTTTATTTAAATGGCTCAAGTTTTCTGAAACTGGTCCCTTAAGCCAAAATCTTTGCTGCATTCTATGCTGACCTGTCACTGAGCAACTATTGGTTTATTAGCCATTTACTCAGAAAATGATGGGAACATGCTTAGATCAGCAAAGTCCTCGTTGTTGTAATTTCCAGTCCCCTGTGTTGGATCTCCAAGCATGGACAACATATCCTGTAAACACATAACAATCACAGGTTTAGAGTTTTGAAAGAATTTGATCCTTCTGTGGAAAATCTAGTGCAAATATTAAGCTCTATAAAAACATGACCACAAAGGGCACCCAGAATGAAAGCATGCAACGTACACATGCAGCTATATAAGAGTTAACATACATGCAAGTGCAATTGATGTAGATGAAAAACTGTTGCATACTATGGAAGACATAACAAATGCTATGGCTTGGAGTTTCAGCTTGGTTGCGCTGGTTTTTCTTAGTGCAATTACCCAATATTGGCATAACTAGCGCAAAAGATGGCGGAATTTTAAGCAAAGATTGCATTCAGCACAACTTGAATTTCCACTTCTGTGCTAGTTTTGAAAACAGAAGAAAGCCCTGCCCACCAAAGCGGCCATGCTCCCAGAGTGAATTAATTACCACTGGGAGTTTCTGCTAATCACGCTCATTGGCAGGCCTTCGAGGAGGCTCCAAAAATTAAGTTGGATCTTTGGGCGCAAGGACACTAATATTACGTTTTAAAAGGTTTTGAATTTTTTTTTTAAATTGACTAAGGAACTGATTACTGTAACCCAATCTAACTAGAAAATAGTTTTGTTTTTTGATCAAGTAATTTTCAGTCAATTAAAATTGGGTTACTCACAGGTGGAGGATTGACACTGATTTAAAATACTTATTACTATGATAAACCCATTTTCAGCTGTATTACTCAAACTGCACAAGTTTCTACTCTTAAATATATCAAGGAACTTTTATAAGCAACATTTATCCAAAAAACCAATGTTTTAAAACGCTGCCTGATTGCTCTGGTCCAAGGCAGATTTTCTGTCTGAGCAGAAACTCAAAATAAAACCTTTTAAAAACATGCACAATTTGGGTGCAATTTATATCGGAATCACCGATTACACCCAAAGCAGAAACTCTACCCCAGTGTTTGGCCCCAGAAGAAAAATAGATTATCTCACACAGTAGATCTGGATTATCTCACACAGAAGGACTCAGTTGATTCTACCTTGTAGCATCTTCCTTATTTTTAAAATGATTTGCATCTTTCACACACTATAGGAATATAGAAAGGATCTGGGAAACTATGGGCTGAGCACACATATTAATTCCACCATGACTCTGGAGGTAAGCAGTGCTGCATTTAACTCTCTTACTCCAGCACTGTGGAAAGGCAGGCGGGGGAATCTTGGTATGTGGAAGATGCATTTCATTTGAAGAATGCAAATGACTCTAAGAGGCGTTTAATAGCAGCATAGGGTGTAGCCAGCCATTTAACAATCTCCCACTTTATCATTTTTAATTCATTTCGGGATGTGGGTGTCACCGGTAAGGCTGGCATGCATTGCCCATCCCTGGTTGCTTGTGGTTAGATGCAATTGAGTGGCTTGTTAGACCACTTCAGAGGGCAGTTAAGTGTCAACCCACATTGGTGTGAGACTAAAGTCACATATAGCCCAGATCAGGTAACGTCCTTTCCTAAAGGACATTAGTAATCTAGTTGGGTTTTTATAACAATACAGCGCTACATGGCCACTTTTACAATTACCAGCTTTTTTGTTTTCAGATTTAAAAGAAAAAACTGAATTCAAATCCTCAAACTGCCATGGTGGACTTTGAACTCGTGAAGAGTTTCCTCAGAATCTACTGTGTAAATTTTACATGTAATGTGTGCTGGTTATCAAATGAGCAGCAGTGCATTTCTTAAATTCATCAAATTTAAATTCTTCAAAAGTCGAGGTGCTGTGCCTCGAGCTTGCAAGCTCGGGGAACGGCACCTCATCTTTCGACTGGGCACTTTACAGCCTTCTGGACTCAACACTGTGTTCAATAATTTGACGTTATGACCTCCGCCCCATCGTTTTCATTTGTCTTTTTTGTTGATTTTTCCCCCCTAGTTTCTTTCTTTATCCCCTTACTTTGTGTTTGGACGGCTGCTATCCTGCCATTCACACCTCATCCAAACACATCATCTGTTTCTTTATTCGTCCCATTACCATTCCCTTTGGTTTTATATGACAATACATTTTGCCATTTAATCTCTCCTGCCCTCCATCCTTTCACTTGCTCAAAACCTGCTACATTTCTAACTTGTGACAGTTCTGATGAAAAGTCACAGAGCTGAAATGTTAACTCTTTTTTTCTCCACAGATGCTGCCTGACCTGCTGAGTATTTCCAACATTTTCTGTTTTTGTAGCAAAAATATATGTTTTTTACATGTGAAAATGACATGAAAACCAATTGTAGCTGTGTTGTATGATGCTGCTGGGAGTAATTACGTGATGTTGGTGCAGATTTTAATGTGGTCACTGATTGTAAGTGAATTCCAAATTAAATTTCCGGCTAAGTGCACTGAGTAAGTCTGAGGAGCCATGTAGTTATTGAGATTTCAGAAACAGATAATACTTGTGCAGATCTATTTAATAAGCTCCTCTCACCTGAAAGACCTCAGGTTGTCCTTGTTGTTGATGCGTATGCTGCTCATTTGCCTGCTGATTGTGATGCTGGCCTTGCCACTGAGACCATACAGCCGAGCCTTCAGATGATCTGCCCTGGAACTGTCCGCTACTCTGTCCACTCTCCGCTGTGGGTGAGATTACAATGCACCTTAAAAACATTAGCTAGTTTTAGAAAATGTACAATGCTATCACAGCAATGCTACCATCCGCAACTGACAAAAAATAAAAGTTGTAACAAGTTTTACTGGGATGATAGAAGTCGATTAATGTGCAGTGTGTTGTAAACTCCAAAAGAGACAAAAAGACTATATGAACAAAACAAAAAGCTCACACTGAATAAATAAACCAGTTAATTTCTTTTTTGATTTTTTTGGGGGGTCGGGGGCAGAGAAATCTAATGAATCTACCATGACATTATGCACAATATGTTGAAGGACTTGGGAGGAAGGCCCAGGGAGGGGACGGCAGTGAGAGGCACCACTGGCATCAAAGGCTTTGCCAGGGTGAAAAAAAGCAGCGAGACAAGAAGCTTAGATTACAGCCACTGATGGATGGAAGCCTCACAAAGAGGCTTCAGGGAGCATAACCTCATTAAACACATTTCCAATAGACACTAGACAATTTTATATTGAACATTTCTTTTCCAATTTTCCTTTAAGTTTTTATATATTTATGTTGTCTCAATTTTACAATTTTTAGCTGAGGCATTCCTTCAGTGGTCTGTAGCCTCATGTCCCTTACAACCTGGAATGAAAACTTTACTGCCCGATATGCAGTTAAATGATCAAATGACACAGGCACCATAACACAGTATGTTGCTGCTTTTAGTGTAATATCACACATGCATATGCCCCCTTCTTAATGAAAAGTGGGCTGAAAAAGCACTCCATCAAGAGGTGGCACGACTGCAAACCACAGTTGGCTTATTTTAAATAAAATACATGATACTGTGTGGTCAGGCAATTTCCTGTGCTCCTTGGATAATGGAAAAATAATAAGACATAAAACTTTACTGATACATAGGCATTAGCTCATTCTTGAGGTAGTTTGTTAAAGCTTTTAGTTTCAGGATGCTGGAACTCAATAGCGCATTCTGTCTGTGTGACAGAGGAAGGGAGTGAGAAATTGAGATAGAGAGAGAAAGAGAAAGTGCGGAAGTTCTTTGACTTCTGCCTTAGTGCAGTAACCACACGGAGCTATCTTGTCAGTGTGCTATTAGTATTGAATGAGGAAAGTAGACTCTGGGTCAAAGTAACAGGAGTTTATTTCCAGGGGTTTTCTTACTAGGGTATCTACATGAACACTGAGCAGCACGAGGTACAGACTCGTGACATCACTGTCACATCTCATGCTGAAGGATCACACTTGAAATCACAGATTTAAATTTAACAACAGCAGCATATATCTATCTGACCTCACAACAACCCCCAGTTCAGGTGTTTTCCCCAAAACACTGAGTTCCTATCAGTTTCACTTCCAGGTACCATATAGGGCTGAATTCTATCAGCACGCCGCGCTGCATGGTGGCGCACTGTGAAAGAGGCGTCCTTCCGAAACGGAAGTGCAGCCGCACAGGCCCCGCGATATTACTAATGGGGGCTGATTTAATTGGAGGCTGCTCCCGATGACGTAGATGAGGCGGCCACCACGTCCCCGGCAACAGTGCCATTTTTAAAGGGCTTCAAGCCCTTAGCAAAAATTTACATTTTTAAATGGATATTAGATTTCTTTGCTTTTAATAAATAATTAGAACATGGAGGCCCTTTCCCAAGCCCACCAATGGTCTTTTCATTGCCCTATATTCAGAAAACTTATTTTATTCCAGACCTGAAATTTTCCCCCTGAACCTTCCCACGTTTGCCCTTCAACCCCTTCCCACCATCCCCACAGCCAATAAAAAGTGTTTTCCCTGCTCCCCCAACCCTCCCGCCCTGATTATTTTATTCCTCCCCTCTCCCCACCAATGTCTTGCCTCGGAACCCCAACAGAGTTCCGAAGGCGCGCGCGTCGTGGGCGATTGGCCGAAAAATTGGCGTGGGACGGCTGCCATCGACAGGTAAGTTCATTTGAATTTTATTAATGCTCATTTAAATATTTTAATGAAGGCCCCGCCACCAAGCAGGGCAGGGGGTGTGGGGGGGGGGGGGGCGCACCGAGGCCTTGCCGCCGCCCCTAATATCTGGCAGGGTCTTCTTGGCGTCGTGAGCTGTGGCGGGCTGCTCCCGCTAACATTTTAGGGGCCTCCCTGGCAGAACCCACAGCATTGAGGGGCTGGTAAAATTCAGCCCACAGTCTCTAATATTCAAGCCCACACATATAATCATGACAATCACATCCTGCGATGATGCTTAAGTTTTGTATACATAATCTATCCAGCAACAGCTTATGTACATTATACAACATCTCCCCCCAAGTCTCTGATTTCATTCATCAGATCTGCAATGCTGTGGGGTTCTCATTTTTTCCCACTTGTTTGAGGTATGGAGTCTTTCAGTTCTTCCTCATTTTATTGTGTGTGAGTGGAACCATTGGATGACTCAAATTCTCTGTCGTCAGAGTTATCTGTTGTTGGCTGTGTGTCACTGGTTCATCCACTCTCTCTGATAGTTGATTCTCTTGATCTTCCCCCATTTGTTTTTTTCGGTGATGCCAGTACTAAAGATCTTCTATTTCTCCTTATCCATCCCTGGTCAGTCTGGACTATGTATGACTGAAGATATGGGGATTTCTCCATCACTTCCCCATATCGACCCTGATCTTTAATCCAAAACCAAATCTCCTGGTCATAGGTCTGTTTGTTTTTTTGCTCTGTAACGTCTATCATGATTCTCCATTCGGGATGACCTTTCTTTCACTTCTCCCTCCCTCACCCTTTCCTGGTCCTCTGCAATGATTTGTGGCTGAAGGGTGCTTGGGAGCGTGGGTAGCAGTGTCCTCAACCTCCTACCCATTAGCAACTCACATGGAGCCAGCCCATTCTGCAGTGGCGTTGGTCGGTAATTACAGTGCTAGCTGAAAATCCTCATTCTTTTTCAGTCGCATTTTCATCGTTCCAACACCTCTCTCTGCTTCTCTGTTGCTCTGGGGGTACCTTGGTGAACTTGTAACATGGACAAATCCATATGTTTCTGTGAACTGCTGGAAGGCCTCACTCACAAATTGCGAACCATTGTCAGAGATCACTATGTCTGGAATGCCAGATGTGGTGAAAATCTCTTTTAGTGATTTTACTATGGCTTCAGAACTCTGGCTATGTATTGGTTTGACTTCAACCCATCTGGAGTAATAATCAACAACAATGAGGAAAGTTTTCCCTTGATATTCAAACAGATCCATTCCCAGGCACTCCCATGGCTTGGTCGGAAACGCAGACATCAGTGGCTCTCTAGAGTCCTGTCTGGTAGTAGCACATGTGATACACCTGGAAATCACGTCTTCAATCTCCTTGGAAACCCCTGGCCACCATACCGAGTTCCTAGCTCTTGCTCTTCACTTGGTGATTCCTAAATGCCCTTGGTGTAGTTTCACTACGACGTCTAATCTTAGCCCTAGGACTAACGTGTCTTTTGTTGTAGACTAGTTGCCTATGCAGCCATATTCAGCTGGCCTCAGACACCGGAAACATCAGAGGAATGTATGATGGCATGAAGAGAGCTCTTGGGCCAACCATCAAGAAGATCACCCCCCTCAAATCTAAATCGGGGGACATAATCACTGACCAACGCAAACAGATGGACCGCTGGGTTGAGCACTACCTAGAACTGTACTCCAGGGAGAATGCTGTCACTGAGACTGCCCTCAATACAGCCCAGCCTCTACCAGTCATGGATGAGCTGGACATACAGCCAACCAAATCGGAACTCAGTGATGCCATTGATTCCCTAGCCAGCGGAAAAGCCCCTGGGAAGGACAGCATTACCCCTGAAATAATCAAGAGTGCCAAGCCTGCTATACTCTCAGCACTACATGAACTGCTATGCCTGTGCTGGGACGAGGGAGCAGTACCCCAGGACATGCGCGATGCCAACATCATCACCCTCTATAAAAACAAAGGTGACCGCGGTGACTGCAACAACTACCGTGGAATCTCCCTGCTCAGCATAGTGGGGAAAGTCTTTGCTCGAGTCGCTCTGAACAGGCTCCAGAAGCTGGCCGAGCGCGTCTACCCTGAGGCACAGTGTGGCTTTCGTGCAGAGAGATCGACTATTGACATGCTGTTCTCCCTTCGTCAGATACAGGAGAAATGCCGTGAACAACAGATGCCCCTCTACATTGCTTTCATTGATCTCACCAAAGCCTTTGACCTCGTCAGCAGACGTGGTCTCTTCAGACTACTAGAAAAGATCGGATGTCCACCAAAGCTACTAAGTATCATCACCTCATTCCATGACAATATGAAAGGCACAATTCAACATGGTGGCTCCTCATCAGAGCCCTTTCCTATCCTGAGTGGTGTGAAACAGGGCTGTGTTCTCGCACCCACACTTTTTGGGATTTTCTTCTCCCTGCTGCTTTCACATGCGTTCAAATCCTCTGAAGAAGGAATTTTCCTCCACACAAGATCAGGGGGCAGGTTGTTCAACCTTGCCCGTCTAAGAGCGAAGTCCAAAGTACGGAAAGTCCTCATCAGAGAACTCCTCTTTGCTGACGATGCTGCTTTAACATCTCACACTGAAGAATGCCTGCAGAGTCTCATCGACAGGTTTGCGTCTGCCTGCAATGAATTTGGCCTAACCATCAGCCTCAAGAAAACGAACATCATGGGGCAGGATGTCAGAAATGCCCCATCCATCAATATTGGCGACCACGCTCTGGAAGTGGTTCAAGAGTTCACCTACCTAGGCTCAACTATCACCAGTAACCTGTCTCTAGATGCAGAAATCAACAAGCGCATGGGTAAGGCTTCCACTGCTATGTTCAGACTGGCCAAGAGAGTGTGGGAAAATGGCGCACTGACACGGAACACAAAAGTCCGAGTGTATCAGGCCTGTGTCCTCAGTACCTTGCTCTACGGCAGCGAGGCCTGGACAACGTATGCCAGCCAAGAGCGACGTCTCAATTCATTCCATCTTCGCTGCCTTCGGAGAATACTTGGCATCAGGTGGCAGGACTATATCTCCAACACAGAAGTCCTTGAAGCGGCCAACATCCCCAGCTTATACACACTACTGAGTCAGCGGCGCTTGAGATGGCTTGGCCATGTGAGCCGCATGGAAGATGGCAGGATCCCCAAAGACACATTGTACAGCGAGCTCGCCACTGGTATCAGACCCACCGGCCGTCCATGTCTCCGTTATAAAGACGTCTGCAAACGCGACATGAAATCGTGTGACATTGATCACAAGTCGTGGGAGTCAGTTGCCAGCATTCGCCAGAGCTGGCGGGCAGCCATAAAGACAGGGCTAAATTGTGGCGAGTCGAAGAGACTTAGTAGTTGGCAGGAAAAAAGACAGAGGCGCAAGGGGAGAGCCAACTGTGCAACAGCCCCAACAAACAAATTTCTCTGCAGCACCTGTGGAAGAGCCTGTCACTCCAGAATTGGCCTTTATAGCCACTCCAGGCGCTGCTTCACAAACCACTGACCACCTCCAGGCGCGTATCCATTGTCTCTCGAGATAAGGAGGCCCAAAAGGAGTTGCTCGTCGACAATAGCGAGATGGCTTCGTTGCTCATAATGCTTTCTCAGGATTGGGCTATTCGGCATAAATTCTGGCCAACTTTCTTGGCAAAACTGTCATACTTTTTTGCAGACTTTGTCCTCTTTCTTTAGGTTTTGAATTTGGCGTAACCTTTGAGCAGTTGCTGGCAAATCTTCGGTTATAACTAAAGAATTCCACTTCCTCCAAGAATGAGATATCTCCCAGTTCAGGTAGATCGCTTGATGCTGTGACCAGTGGTGTACCGCAGGGATCGGTGCTGGGACCCTTGCTGCTTGTAGTGTACATTAATGATTTAGACGTGAATATAGGAGGTATGATCAGGAAGTTCACAAATGACGAAAATTGGTGGTGGTGTAAATAGTGATGAGGAAAGCCTTAGATTACAGGACAATATAGATGGGCTGGTAAGATGGGCAGAGCAGTGGCAAATGGAATTTAATCCTGAGAAGTGTGAGGTGATGCATTTTGGGAGGACTAACAAGGCAAGGGAATATACAATGGGTGGTAGGACCCTAGGCAGTACAGAGGCTCAGTGGGACCTTGGTGTACTTGTCCATAGATTACTGAAGGCAGCAGCACAGGTAGATAAGGTGGTTAGGAAGGCACATGGGATACTTGCCTTTATCAGCTGAGGCATAGAATATAAGAGCAGGGAGGTTATGATGGAGCTGTATTAAACGCTAGTTAGGCCACAGTTGGAGTACTGTGTACAGTTTTGGTCATCACACTATAGGAAGAATGTGACTGCACTGAAGCGAGTGCAGAGGAGATTCAAGACGTTTCCTGGGCTGGAGCATTTCAGCTATGAAGAGAGGCTGGGGTTGCTTTCCTTAGAGCAGAGAAGGCTGAGGGGGGGACCTAATTGAGGTATACAAAATTATGAGGGGCATAGATAGGGTAGATAGGAAGAAAACCTTTCGCTTAGCAGAGGGGTCAATAACCAGGGGGCATAGATTTAAGGTAAGGGGCAGGAGGTTTAGAGGGGATTTGAGGAAAAATTGTTTCACCCACAGAGTGGTTGGAATCTGGGAACACACTGCCTGAAGGGGTGGTAGAGACAGGAACCCTCACAACATTTAAGAAGTATTTAGATGAGCACTTGAAACGCCATAGCATACAAGGCTACAGGCCAAGTGCTGGAAAATGGGATTAGAATAGATAGGTGCTTGATGGCCGGCACGGACATGATGGGCTGAAGGGCCTGTTTCTGTGCTGTACAACTCTATGACTCTATGATAATGCGTCAGCTGTCACCCGATGCTTTCCTGAGACGTATTTAGTTGTTGTGTCATAGTCGTAGTTGAAATCTCTGTACCCTTGGGGGTAATTTTGCTAACTCCTTGAAATTAAGCTATGTGACTAGTGGTTTGTGGTTGGTTTCGATCTTGACCTTGAGTCCCAGTACGTAGTCGGAAAATTTTTCGCAGGCCCGTGTTGCTGCTAATGCTTCCTTTTCAATCACAGCGTATCTTTGTTGTGTCTCTGACAGCGAATGAGAGGCAAAGTACGCCGGCCTGCGTCGTCCATCTTTCTGAACCTGGAACAGGACTGCACCTAATCCTGTTGATGATGTGTCTGCTACAATAATGGTCTCGAGCTCCGGATCATAATGTGCCAAAACCTCTGGTGAAGTCAACATTTCTTTGATCTTCTTGAAAGAATCTTTCTGGCTGTTTCCCCAGCACCAGGCATTGCTGTTCTTTAGCAGTTGTCGTAGAGGCTCATTAATACTTGCTAGATCTGGTAGAAATTTCCCTACCTGGTTAACCATACCCATGAATCGCTGTGGATCTGTTATATTCCTTGGCTCTGGGAAATCTTTTATTGCCTTCATCTTCTGTGGATCTATCGTGATTCCAGATCCATCAATTATGTGGCCAAGGAACCTCACTGTCGACTGTGAGGATACACACTTGTCATCCAAGGTGAGCCCTGCTTCTTCGCATCTGTGTAATTCCGCTCTTACCCTTGCATCATGCTCTTCTTGGTTTGCTCCATAAATCAGAACATTATCCATGTGGCAGATGATTCCCTCCAAGCCTTCTAGAATTGTGAACATCTTCCGTTGGAATTTCGCAATACCGATTCGCAATCTGATGAAGCAGAATTTGCTGAAGGGCGTGATAAAGGTGGTTAACAATTAGATTCATCATCTAAAGGCAACTGCCAGAACCCGCTATTTGTGCCCAACGTTGTGAACATGGTGATTTTTCCAAATTTGGCAAGGCTGTCACCGGCTGACACTATTGGGTTAATCTCTCTACCGCTTTATTGAGTTGGGTAAGGTCCATACAAGTTCTAATCGACCCGTTTGGTTTCCTTACTGGAATCATCCCAGAGCACAACTTAATGGTTTTTTTCACTGTGGAGATAACTCCTTGGTTTAGCATGCAATCAATTTCTTTCTTCACCTTTTCTAGGAGTGGGTGTGAGACCTTTCTCTGTGTGAACAATGTTACGGTCAGGTGAGGAGGAGTCTAAGAGATTTCTTCGAATCCCTCTCATTGTTTGACCACAACAGGTTTAATTCTTTTTGTGTTTGATGACTGACTTGCTATGATCACAACAAGAACTAATCAGACAGATTTTCTTGAGCTTAACAAAGAGGTTAACTTTATTGTACTTAAACCAAACTAATTAAAAAAATAAACTTGGCGCCAACGTTCACACACACACACACACACACACACACACACACACACACACACACACACACACACACACACACACACACACACACACACACACACACACACACACTAGAGGTTCCAACACACACAAGTAGATGTGGAAGGGTAGATTGGTCGAATTAGAGTCCACAAAAGGATATACAGTCTGTGGAGTTTGGTGATTCGGCTGGCTTCTATCGGAATTTGGTGGTCCTGAGGCTTTTAGTTTGAAGAGGTAGATGACTCATTTGGTGGGTCTCTTGGAGACAGCGATGCAGATGATGAAGCTTGCAGCTGTAATGAGGAGAGAGAGATAGACCCCCACTTCAGTCTGCACATCTCAGAGTCCAGATGAGTTACACTCAGTGATTCAAGCATGGCAGTTAGCAGTGCATTTCTTCTTGTTAAAAAGAACAGGCAGTTCCCTTAAACTTCCTGGGTCTTGGTTCTTGCTGGGGTAAGCAGTCATTTCACCTCCATCTCTCAGGCCTTGCAATGTAGGATACAGTGTTTCAAATTCGGCAGCCATCTTAAGTTGCTAGCAAAGTCATCTTTTATCTGTTCATTTTTTTAATTTCTTAAAAAAAATTCAGATCTCCAGTCAGTGGATTAAAGAAAATTATTACTCATCAAAGCATGTTGGTGTGACAACAAACAGACCGGTTCTGCCTCTTTGTAGAGAGTAATATGATGCTCCGTTTTTAACTTCCCTAAGCCTTCGAATAACTTGGGGAATTCAGCTCTAAAACTGCTGAGTTGTTTTTCCTGTCCCTTGATCTCTTCCCCCCTGCATAACAGCAGTATGGCTAGGCAAGTTTTCTTACTAAGGAGTGAACAGACTTAGTTCCAATAACAGATAGGGTTTCTGGGATGGTGCTGTTTCTGTGTGTTAAGGTTATCTCTGTATTTCTCCCACAACCTTCTGGCCAGTATAATTTTTTGTTGGTTTTCCTAAGCCTTTCTTTCCTCAGCCAAGGCATTTGTTCCGACAGGATGGAAACCGCTGCTCCTGTATCAAATTTGAAATTGGTTTTATTTTAATTGTTTGACCCTCCTTTATGTCCTCTATCTTTTTACCAGTCTGAAGTATTTGTTTTCTGCTGTGACAAACCTGCTGATAGTGCCCCTTTCCTTGCACCAGAAACATTCAGCTTCCCAGACTGGGCAATTTTCCTGCCGGTGCCGCTCCGAATCACATCTACTGCAATTCAGTGGTGCTGCCTGTAGGTGTCATTCCCGCCTCTCGGGCTTTCTGGCGCCATTACTCTCTGCCTTCTGAACAGACCCAACTGATTCCAGAATTTGAGAGACTGGACTCCCTCAATCCCCCCGAAATAGTAGTCGATCACTCTTTCATACTTCTGCCTGTCTGTTCAATAAAATGTTTTTTTTTCAAAGTCAAATCCTCTTTCGACTGAAGCTGGTCTGACGGCACTTTGTTTATAACTATGACTACTATTCTGTCCTGTATCAGCTTCCCTCGCAGACTCCCGTAGGCGCAATCCTCCGCTACTTTATACAAGTCATTAATAAACGAATCGATACTTTCACCAACCTTTTGGGTGTGCTTGTTGAACTTAGCTCTCTCCACACTTACATTATTCCTGATCTGAATGTATCCTTCCAATGCTTTAATCACCTTGACATAAGGGGTTTCTTTTTCATCGAACCCCAGGGTAATCAGAATGTTGTCCACACTGTCTCCCATGGCATAAAGCAAAACACTGACCCGTTCTTTGTCCGATCGTGCCGTTAAACCCGATGCGGAACGGTAGCTGTCGAATCTTCGAATCCATCTCAGCCGCGCTTTGGCCTGGTTGGGTCCACCACTTGTTTGACCCTTTCTGGTAATGGTATCAATTTGTCCATGTATCTTCAAAGTCTTCGATCTCTTCTGTTTTCTTAAGCTGAAAAACTCGTTTTTACTGCTTCCGCCATGTCAGTGTGTTATCAGTATTGAATGAGGAAAGTAGACTTTAAGTCAAAGTAAATGGAGTTTATTTACAGGGTTATTCTTACTAGGATATTTATAAGCAGCACGAGGTACAGACTTGTGACATCACATCCTGTAAAGATGCTTAAAGTCGATATACAAAACCTACTCAGCAACAGCTCATGTACATTATATTATAGTTACTTGCTGAGCAATTGATTACCAGGGGGTCCAGTTTGGTCCATCCTTAAAATGATGAGCAAGCAACATATCACTCCTTGTTTGATTAACTCAATATCTAGGGACCAACAATGACGGGAAGCAATCCTTTCCTTGATGAGGCATCCTAGGCTGTCAGCAATTCTGACCATTTCAAATGACTGACACTCCTGGGGTTATCCCATTGCTTCAGAACAACTAGATAAATTTAACATTGCAGAAATTTTAAAAATCTGGTTCAGGCAATACAGGTAACAACGAAACTGTTATGATAAAGTTATTTATTACCTGTGTATAATCAGCTGAAGAAGAAACATGCTGTCTGAAAGGAATTTCAAAAATATTTTGAGCGTTTTATTGGTTTCTGTCTCATTCCTACTTCAAATCCCTCATTGGCCTCACCTCTCCCTATCTCTTCAATTTCCTCCAGCCCTCTGTGATTTCTGCACCCCTCCAATTCTGGCCTCTTATGCATCCCCGATTTTCATTGTTCTACCACTGCCAGCAGTGCCTTCAGCTGCTGAGGCTCTATTCTCTGGAATTCCCTCCCTAAACCTCTTTGCTGCTCTCTCCGCTTCTTAAAACCTACTTCTTTGACCAAACTTCAGGTCACCTGTCCTACCAATTCCTTATGTGGCTCAGCACCAAATTTATTTAGCAATCCCATACTATCTGGCACAGTGGCGCAGTGGTTAGGACCGCAGCCTCACAGCTCCAGTGACCCGGGTTCAATTCTGGGTACTGCCTGTGTGGAGTTTGCAAGTTCTCCCTGTGTCTGCGTGGGTTTTCTCCGGGTGCTCCGGTTTCCTCCCACAGCCTAAAGACTTACAGGTTGGTAGGTAAATTGGCCATTCTAAATTGCCCCTAGTATAGGTAGGTGGTAGGGAAATATAGGGACAGGTGAGGATGTGATAGGAATATGGGATTAGTGTAAGATTAGTATAAATGGGTGGTTGCTGGTCGGCACAGACTCGGTGGGCCGAAGGGCCTGTTTCAGTGCTGTATCTCTAAACTAAACTAAACTAACTTCATCATCAACATAAATTGGAGATTTTTAAGTTCATTTGGTTAAGGCTTAATATTGAACACATGATTAAAGCAGACCTGCAAACTGCAAAAGTTTGAAATAGGTACTTTGGTAGTACAGTATGTGTTACACTGTACTTATTTCATGATGCACAGTCCCTGAACATTCAGCGTGTGATTGGGACAATGCTAACACAGCACTCAGTAACTTAGCAAGACCATGCATATGCTTAGTTTTCCCTTTTGTTAACAGGCAGATCTAATTATGCAATTTTAATTTTTCAATTCTCACATTAATAAAGCAGTAACTGTAGTTCCCCCATAGTCACTGTAGTCCAAAAGTAATTAATGAATTGTGTTTTGAGAGGTTTTGATGGCATATGATAAATAAATCCAAATACTTCTTTCTTTGTGCTTCTAACATGACCTAACTTGACAAACAATTTAGATGAGAGACCAGTCTGACTCACTCAAGTTGAACACAAAAAAATTCCCACAGCTCAACTCAATCAATAAGAACAAAATGAAAAGTGTTCAAAGCCCCTGAATTCAGTAAAGTCCAATGCACAGAAGCATTATATCAAAACGATGTTACAGGGATCAAATTTTGTACTTGTTGCACTTTCTTCCAAGACTATTAATAATTTTGTGTTGAACAAGCCCACATTTCACAAAAGCCCTCTTCATAAAAACTCACATATGTAAAAACTTAATGTTAAACCCAGATCTCATAAGCCTGGGAAGAAAAAGATAACCAATCTTTGATGATATTGTTTCAATGCCATACATTCTCCACCTATAAATGAGGCAATCATCCAAAGAAAGAATGTCAGAAGGCAATGTTTCTCTTAAGAGTTTCCATTTTGTGTTACTCTCACGAGTCACATGATTTCCCTTCTCTGCCAATGCCTTGTTCTGCATTCCCTCCTCAGTTGAAAGAGGAAACTATGCCAAGTTAGTAAGACGACAGTTGGGAAGGAGTAATGGAGCTTCATAATGTGGAGTCTGAATAAGTTGAAAGCGTACCGAGGACTGCAATGTAGGTATTCCTACTTTCTTCCTTCTCTTAATTCTTCCCATGCAGGCTACAACAACAACGTGCATTCATATAGAGCCCTTAATGTACTAAAATACTTCACAAGAAATAACCTAGATCAAAATCAATCTGGAGACAAAGGGGTTATTAGGCCAGGTGGCTAAAAGTATGGTCAAAATGGTAGGTTTTAAAGAGCATCTTAAAGGAGTAGAGAGGTGCAGGGAAGGAATTCCAGAGCTTAGGGTCAAGACATCCGAATTATAATCAGTCCTAAAAAAGAGATGAGAAACTCTAATTTCAGGCGAAAACCATCTTGACGCCCTGTGCTCCAATACATTTGCTTTTTAGCACAAAGAAAGGGCTTAAAGGGGGCAGAATTCTTAAAATGCATACAGGAGAGTTTTTTGAGCCAGTACGTAGAAAGTCCTACAAGGGGCACTACTGGACCTAATCCTAGGTAATGAAGCTGGACAAGTGGTAGAAGTGTCAGTGGGAGAGCATTTTGGGGGAAGTGACCATAACTCTAAGATTTAAGGTAGTTTATGGAAAAGGGCAAAGACGGATCGGAAATAAAGGTACTGAATTGGGGGAAGGCCGATTTCTATATGATAAAACTCTGGCCAAAGTGGACTGGGAGCGGCTACTTGTAGGAAAGTCTACATCAGACCAGTGGGAGTCATTCAAAGAGGAAATAGTGAGAGTTCAGAGCCAACATGTACCCGTTAAAGTGAAGGGTAGGACCAACAAGTCCAGGGAACCCTGGATGTCAAGGGAGAGAGAATTGGTTCTGAAAAAAAAAGGAGGCTTATGGCAGATTCGGAGCGCTGAAAACAGAGGAGGCCACAGAGGAGAATAGAAAGTGGAGGGGGTATTTAAAAAAGTAATTAGGACAGCGAAGTGGGGACACGAAAAAACACTGGTGGGCAAGATAAAGGAAAATCCTAAGGCGTTTTATAAGTACATTAAGGGGAAGAGGATAACCAGTGAAAGAGTAGGGCCCATTAGGGACCAAAGTGGCAATCTGTGCGTGGAGCCGGAGGACATAGGTGAGGTTTTAAATGATTACTTTTCATCTGTGTTCACTATGGAGAAGGACGATGTAGGTGTAGAGATCAGGGAGGGGGATTGTGATATACTTGAACATATTAGCATTGAAAGGGAGGAAGTATTAGCTGTTTTAGTGGGTTTAAAAGTGGATAAATCCCCAGACCCAGATCAGATGTATCCCAGGCTGTTATGTAAGGCAAGGGAGGAGAGAGCCTGGGCTCTGACCCAAATTTTCAAATCCTCTCTGGCCACAGGAGAGGTACCAGAGGACTGGAGGACAGCGAATGTGGTACCATTATTCAAGAAGGTAACAGGGATAAACCAGGTAATTATAGGCCGGTGAGTCTAACATCAGTGGTTGGGAAACTATTGGAAAAAATTCTGAGAGACAGGATTAATCTCCACTTGGAGGGGCAGGGATTAATCAGGGATAGTCAGCATGGCTTTGTCAGGGGGAGATCGTGTATAACTAACTTGATTGAATTTTTCGAGGCGCTGACTAGATGTGTAGATGAGGGTAAAGCAGTTGATGAAGTCTACATGGACTTCAGTAAGGCTTTTGATAAGGTCCCGCATGGGAGATTGGTCAAGAAGGTCAGAGCCCATGGGATCCAGGGCAATTTGGCAAATTGGATCCAAAATTGGCTTGGTGGCAGGAGGCAGAGGGTAATGGTCGAGGGTTGTTTTTGCAAGTGGAAACCTGTGACCACAGGGATTGGTAACGGGGACCACAGGGATGGACGTCCAATCGCTCTACACCTCCATCCCCCACCAGGATGGTTTGAGGGCTCTCCGCTTCTTCCTGGAACAGAGGCCCAACCAGTTCCCATCCACCACCACCCTCCTCCGCCTGGCTGAACTTGTTCTCACATTGAACAACTACTCCTTCAACTCCACGCACTTCCTTCAAGTAAAAGGTGTTGCTATGGGTACCCGCATGGGTCCTAGTTATGCCTGTCTTTTTGTGGGATATGTCGAGCATTCTTTGTTCCAGTCCTACTCGGGCCCCCTGATGTACCCCCCCACCGGTACATCGATGACTGTATCGGTGCTGTTTCCTGCTCCCGCCCTGAACTGGAAAACTTTATCAACTTTGCTTCCAATTTCCACCCTTCTCTCACCTTTACATGGTCCATCTCTGACACTTCCCTTCCCTTCCTCGACTTCTCTGTCTCCATCTCTGGGGATAGGTTGTCTACTAATATCCATTATAAGCCCACCGACTCCCACATCTACCTCGACTACACTTCTTCACACCCTACCTCCTGTAAGGACTCCATTCCATTCTCCCAGTTTCTCCGTCTCCGACGCATCTGCTCTGATGATGCTACCTTCCATGACGGTGCTTCTGATATGACCTCCTTTTTCCTCAACCGAGGATTTACCCCCACTGTGGTTGACAGGGCCCTCAACCGTGTCCGGCCCATTCCCCACACCTCTACCCTCACCCCTTCCTCCCAGAACCGTGACAGGGTTCCCCTTGTCCTCATCTTTCACCCCACCAGCCTCCATATCCAAAGGATTATCCTCCGCCATTTCCGCCACCTCCAGCGTGATGCCACTACCAGTCGCATCTTCCCCTCCCTTCCCGTCAGCATTCCGAAGGGATCGTTCCCTCCGCAACACCCTGGTCCACTCCTCCATTACCCCCACCACCTCGTCCCCGTCCCAGGGCACCTTCCCCTGCAATCGCAGGAGGTGTAATACCTGCCCATTTACCTCCTCTCTCCTAACTATCCCAGGCCCCAAACACTCCTTTCAGGTGAAGCAGCGATTTACTTGTACTTCTTTCAATGTAGTATACTGTATTCGCTGCTCACAGTGTGGTCTCCTCTACATTGGGGAGACCAAACGCAGACTGGGTGACCGCTTTGCGGAACACCTCCGCTCAGTCCGCAAGCAGGACCCTGAGCTTCCGGTTGCTTGCCATTTCAACACTCCCCCCTGCTCTCATGCTCACATCTCTGTCCTGGGCTTGCTGCAGTGTTCCAGTGAACATCAACGCAAGCTCGAGGAACAGCATCTCATCTACTGATTAGGCACACTACAGCCTGCCAGACTGAACATTGAGTTCAATAATTTCAGAGCATGACAGCCCCCCATTTTACTTTCATTTTTAGTTATTTTTTCTTCCTTTTTTTTTACATTCTTTTTTATATTTTTTTACAATCTTTTTTTTGCATTTTTTTCATTTCATCTTAGTTTGTTCAGTTTGCTTACCCACTGTTTTTTTTCAGGTTTGCACTTGCTGCTGTTCAATATTCAGCGTATTAACAGCTAATCTGTACTAATGCTTTGTCTTTCAACACACCATTAACATATTGTTTGCCTTTGCTCCGTGACCTTTTGGTCAGCTATGTGGCCTGGTCCAATCTAGACTTCCTTTGTTATCTCTTGCCCCACCCCCACGTCACTTGCTTATAACCTGTGACTTTTCTAATATTTGTCAGTTCCGATGAAGGGTCACTGACCCGAAACGTTAACTCTGCTTCTCTTTCCACAGATGCTGCCAGACCTGCTGAGTGGTTCCAGCATTTCTTGTTTTTATTACCACAGGGATTGGTGCTGGGACCCTTGCTGTTTGTAGTGTACATTAATGATTAAGACGTGAATATAGGAGGTATGATCAGTAAGTTCACAAATGACGAAAATTGGTGGTGGTGTAAATAGTGACGAGGAAAGCCTTAGATTTGGGATGGGCCATCGAGATGGGCTGGTAAGATGAGCAGAGCAGTGGCAAATGGAATTTAATCCTGAGAAATGTGAGGTGATGCATTTTGGGAGGACTAACAAGGCAAGGGGATATACAATGGGTGGTAGGACCATAGGAAGTACAGAAGGTCAGAGGGACCTTGGTGTACTTGTCTATAGATCACTGAAGACAGCAGCACAGGTAGATAAGGTGGTTAGGAAGGCATATGGGATACTTGCCTTTCATAGCCGAGGCATAGAATATAAGAGCAGGGAGGTTATGATGGAGCTGTATAAAATGCTAGTTAGGCCACAGCTGGAGTACTGTGTACAGTTCTGGGCACCACACTATAGGAAGGATGTGATTGCACTGGAGAGGGTGCCGAGGAAATTCACCAGGATGTTGTCTGGGCTGGAACATTTCAGCTATGAAGAGAGACTGGATTGGCTAGGGTTGGTTTCCTTAGAGCAGAGAAGGCTGAGGGGGACCAGATTGAGGTTTACAAAATTATGAGGGGCATTGATAGGTTAGATGGGAAGAAACTTTTTTCCTTCGCGGAGGGGTCAATAATCAGGAGGCATAGATTTAAGGTAAGGGGCAGGAGGGTTAGAGGGGATTTGAGGAAAAATTGTTTCACCCACAGGGTGGTTGGAATCGGGAACACACTGCCTGAAGAGGTGGTAGAGGCAGGAACCCTCACAACATTTAAGAAGTATTTAGATGAGCACTTGAAACACCATAGCATGATGAAAGGTTATTGATCTGAAACATTAACTCTGCTCCTCTTTCCACAGATATTGCCTGACCTGAATATTTCCAGCAGTTTCTGTTTTTATTTCAGATTTCCAGCATCTGCTGCATTTTGCTTTAGTTTTTATTCTTAATTTTCTTCTGATATTCAGCTCTTGCATCCAGGTCCGAATCAAGGGTCTGAGGTCTGGAGCAGAGCAGTACTGGCTGGCTCTGATTGGACTGATGATCAGGCTCTAGCTGCTGGATGGAATCACTGACGACTCCTTTAATTATTATGCTCAGGATTGGAGGAGGTTTCTAAGGTGGTAATTATACTTTTTTTTGTGGATCAGACATAGCTGAAAAGAAGCTGTATTGACCGTGGTGGGAAGAGTGCGCTGTCTTTCTAGTTCCACTTCTTCACAGGTCACAACATATATGTAAATGTTTACCCAGTTATCGATCAATCATAGACTCTACACTTTATCCCAGAAAAAAATACATCAAACCAGGTTTCTTTAATAAACAACAAAATTATCAGTTTATTATAAAACAAGATTTATCCAGTAACAAAGCAAAGCATTAACACACAGATTAAAACATGAAAGTTCCCTTTTTCAATACCCAACGCACACACACTGGTTAATGAGAAAAAATAAAGAAACTTTCTTTGCGGAGGTCCTTTACAAAAAAAGGACAAAAAAAAAAACTTTGGCCAAATGCTTGCTAATTCTTGAAGAAAAAAGGATAAGATATGTTGTGTCCCAAAAATGGCATACAGTCTGGCATCCGAGTACATGTAGACGGGTCACTGGGATCATTTCCGGAGCAGTTGTTTTCAGGCAGCGTCTAGAATTAATCTGGCAGACCTTCCAGGAGTATCTCAGGCCATTGTAAATGCGGCATCAGGGGTTTTAGCTCTCACACACGGGACTCGCAGGGCATTTTCAGAAGTAGAAAAAGAGGAGCTGGGTGTTTTTCAGCAGGCTACAAAACCAATTGCTTTCAACAACAGTCCACACCCCAAATGAACCAAAACAATATCCCAAAAGCAAAACCTCCTGACCACCATAAATCTTGACATGTCACTTCTCGGTAAACATCTTCCCCAAGTCACCAAAGTTTCTGTTGTTTATTGAGCTTAAGGCATGTGACATCCAGTAAAGGTTTATTTTTAAACAAGACCTCTCGGTGACCCTTGTGTAAAAAAAATCCATGGAATCTTTTCAGTTTTCCCAAATGAACCAATGTTCATAATTCTAAAATACGAGTCGTCAAATAAACAAAATTTAAAAATAGAAGCATTTTCATAACAAAGCCTACTTCCCTTTGCCAGGTATAATATGTAGAGGACAATATTTAAGTTGTGGTAGCAGATCAGTTACCTGTTATCGGAACAGCAGTAGGTCATTCAGCTCCGCTATTCAATTAGATCATGGCTGATACACATTGCCTGATTTTCTTTTCCATTGATTTAATTTAATACAATGATATGTGAAGTGATTCATTTTGGTAGGAATGCGGGGAGGCAATAGAAACTAATTGGGGCAATATTAAAATGGGTGCATGAACAGAAAGACCTGAGGGTATATGTACACAATACTGGTATCAGACCCACCGGCCGTCCATGTCTCCGTTATAAAGACGTCTGCAAACGCGACATGAAATCGTGTGACATTGATCACAAGTCGTGGGAGTCAGTTGCCAGCATTCGCCAGAGCTGGCGGGCAGCCATAAAGACAGGGCTAAATTGTGGCGAGTCGAAGAGACTTAGTAGTTGGCAGGAAAAAAGACAGAGGCGCAAGGGGAGAGCCAACTGTGCAACAGCCCCAACAAACAAATTTCTCTGCAGCACCTGTGGAAGAGCCTGTTACTCCAGAATTGGCCTTTATAGCCACTCCAGGCGCTGCTTCACAAACCACTGACCACCTCCAGGCGCGTATCCATTGTCTCTCGAGATAAGGAGGCCCAAAAGAAAAGACTTTGAAGGTGGCAGGAAAAGTTGAGAAGGTCGTTAAAAAAGCATGCTTTATAAATAGAGACACAGAGTACAAAAGTAAGGAAGTTAAGTTGAACTTTTATAAAACACTGGTTAGGCCCCAGCTGGAGTATTTGGCTAATTCTGGGCATCATTCTTTCCGAAGGCCTTAGAGGACATTTACTAGAATGGTATCAGGGATGAGGGACTTCAGTTAGTGAAGAGACTAGAGAAGCTGGGATTGTTGTATTATGCTACGAAAGTGCTTCCATTATTCTTAATATTTTTATTTTTTGAGGACTTGTGTTTTAACTGAAAAGATTCCATGGATGTATTTTTTTAACCAAGTTCACCGACAGGACAAGATGTTTGAAAGCCACCTGTACTGAAGGCCACCTGTGATTTGGGCTCAGAAAACAGCAGAATCCTTGGTGACTTGGGGAAAAATGGTGATAGGGGAGCCACGTGTCAAGGTTTATGGAGGTCAGGAGGTTGACTCTCTGTTTGGGGTTTGGACATTGTTTTCAGTTAGTATTGGTGTGAACTGTTTGAAGACAGTTGGCGTTTTCCTGCCAAGGAAAAAGAAATCACCCAGCTCACCTCCTTCTCTAGCTTTTTGAAGAAATCTTACCAAGATCCAGTGTAGAAGAGAAAAAAAACCCGGTGCTATATAGCTTCTGAGGAGCTGAAAAAAAATCCTGCGATTCAAGTGTGTGCTGGCGGAAAAACCATGATGCCACATTTCCCCTAGAAAGTCTACTAGAATAATTCTCGACATCTCCAGAACAGACTGCTTTTGAAACAGTCCCAGTGACCCGTCTCCGTATACCTGGATGCCAGACGAAAAAAAGGGACAACTGACTTCCTTCCAGTCCAGTTCCGCTGGTCCACTCTCTTCCCCCCTACATCCGTGACTCTTCTGACGCCCTACGTCATTTTGACAATTTCCAGTTTTCTGGTCCCAACTGCCTCCTCTTCACTATGGATGTCCAATCGCTCTGTCACTTGACCTCCTTCCATATCTTCTTTCTTTTTTCGTCAAGCATTAGTAAGTATTTGGCCAAAGTAATTTTTCTGTCTCTTTTTTTTGTAACAGAGCTCTGCAGAGTGAATTTCTGTATGTTTTCCAGTGTGTGCCTGTGAGTATAATAGGAGAATTTTTAAAAAGGGAACTTTCATATTTAAATCTGTGTGTTAATGCATTGCTTCATTACTGGTTAAGTCTTTTTTTTATAATAAACTGATAATTTTGTTGTTTAAAGAAACCTGATTGGTGTATTTTATTCTGGGATAAAAAATACAGTATATGATTGGCTGTATCAGTAACTGGGTAAACATTTAAACAGATGTTGTGACCTGTGGAGAAATGGAACTAGCAAAGACAGTGCACTCCTCCTGCCTCAGTCGAACAGAGAAGATGAAGGGAAGATTTAATAGAGGCGTACAAAATTATGAAGGATTTTGATAGAGGGCTGCTAGCGAGGGCACAGATTTAAGGTAATTGGCAAAAAAAGAGGCAACATGAGGAATTTCTTTTTAAACTTAGCAAGTTGTTGGAATGCACTGCCTGAAAGGGTTCAATAGTAATTATTAAAAGGAAATTGGGTAAGTACTTCTATGATAGATATCATTCAAGAATAAAGATCAATGACATTCAATGCAAGTTTTAAGACTCGGGAGCTGGCCAAAGAGGAATCAACGCAAATCGTATCACCTGATATAGGTTTCAGGGAGGTAATACTGATATGTGGTGAATATCAAATGAGTAAAACAACTGAGTACTCATTTTTTAAAATTCATTCACAGGATGTGTGCATTGCTGACAAAAGCTGGCATTTATTGTCCATCCCTAAATGCCCGTGAGAAGGTAGTGGTGAGCCACCTTCTTAAACAGCTGCAGTCTAGATGTGGCTTGGAGGTGGTGGTGGTCCTGTGCGCCTGCTGCTCTTGTCCTTCTAAGTGGTAGAGGTTGTGCACTTGGTAGGTGTTGTCAAAGAAGCTTTGGTGAGTTGCTGCAGCACATCTTGTAGATGGTACACACTGCAGCCATGTTACACCAATGGTGGAGGGAGTGAATGTTGAAGATTCTGCATGGGGTGCCAATCAAGCAGGCTGACCTGTCCTGGATGCTGTCAAGCTTCGAGTGTTGTTGGAGCTGTACTCATCCTGGTTAGCGGAAGGCATTCCATCGCACTCCTAACTTGTGCCATGTAGGTAGTGGAAAGGCTTTGAGAAGCCAGGTGAGTCACTTGACGCAGAATATCCAGCTTCGGACTTGCTCTTGTAGCCACAGTGTTTATGTGGTTGATCCAGTTGGTAATGCCACTGAATGTCAAAGGGTGGTGGTTTGACTTTCTCTTGTTGGAAATGATCATTGCCTGGCAGTTGTGTGGCACTAATGTCACATGCAACTTATCAGCCAAGCCTGTTCAGGTTTTATTTCAGATTTCCAGCATCCACAGTATTTTGCTTTTATTTTATTGTTCAGGTTGTTTTTCAGGTCTTGCTGCTTTTCCTACATTAAAACAGTGACTACACTTAAAAAGTACTTCATTGGCTGTAAAGTACTTTAAGAGGTCAGGTGATCATGAAAAACGCTATATAAATGCAAGTCTTACTATCAAGCAGGCACGGACAGCTTTAATATCTGAGGAGTTGAGAATGGAATTGAAAACTGCAAACATCAGCAAACATCGCACTTCTGACCTTATGATGGAGGGAAGGTCATTAATGAAGCAGCTGAAGATGGTTGGGTCTAACACACTGCCTTGAGAAACTCCTGCAGTGATGTGCTGGGGCTGACATGATTGGCCTCCAACAACCACAACCATCTTCCTTTGTGCTTAGTATAACTCAAGCCAGTAGAGAGTTTTCTCGTTGATTCCCATCAACTTCAATTTTACTAGCACTCCTTGATGCCACACTTGGTCAAATGCTGCCTTGATGTCAAGGACAGTCACTCTCACCTCCCCTCTGGAATTCAGCTCTTTTATCCAAGCCTGGACCAAAGTTCTAATGAGGTCTGGAGCAGAGTGGTCCTGGAGGAACCTAAACTGAGCATCAATGAGCAAATAAAAAAGCGCATCAAAAAATGAAAAAGATTGTAGGCTGTGTTACAATTTTAAAACAGTTTAATACAACATCAAACAGAAAAAGCAATGCATGATGAAAACAAACTTATTTTTGTGTTTACTGACAGCCAAAGAATTGTGACATGAATTGGAGATTCAGAGCAATGAATTTACAACAGAATGGGGAAAGGTCATTTGACCAAAATGGCAATCCTAGGTTTACATTATTAAAAGGGATAGAAAACCTATGATTGCTTTATCCATCTAGTGACAGAAACTCCTATTTGTTTGCACAGGTTGAAGGAATGAGTATGAATGAAATACCAATTGAGAATATTGATAAATTTTCCACATTGAAAACTAGTACAGTGTTCATAGAACTCCAGCAGTGTCCTTTCGCTCCAAAAAATACTTAGTACAATTTTGAAAGAAATGCAGGAACAGATGCTTGAGGGTTAACAGATACAAATCTTTGAAGGTGGCAGGACAAGTTGAGAAGACTGCTTGGAGAGTGTGCAGGAGAGATTTGCTAGAATGGTACCAGGAATTAGGGACATCAGTTGTGTGGAGAAATTAGAGTAGCAGGGATTGTTCTCATGAGAGGAATGTAGGCTGAGAGATTTAATAAAGGTGTTCAAGATTATGAGGGGCTTTGATAACAGTACATAGGAAGAAACTGTTTCTACTGGCAGGAGGGTCAGTACCTAGAGGACACAGATTTAAGGTAATCAGCAAAAGAACCAGAGGAGAGATGAGGAGAATATTTTTTATGCAGTGAGTTTTGGTGATCTGGAATGCACTGCCTGAATGGGCAGTGGAAGCAGATTCAATAGTAACTTTTAAAAGGGAATTGGATAAATACTTGCAGGGGAAAAAGCAGGCAGGGCTACCGGGAAAGACTAGAGGAGTGCGACTAATTGGATAGCTCTTTTAATGAGCTGATCAGGCACGATGGGCTGAATGTCTACCTTCAGTGCTGTATCATTCTATGAGTTCTGCCAACACAATGGGATGGATTTTACCAAGCCCTTGACTTTGGGCTCCATAGCGGCGGGGGTGGGGGGGTCAAAAGATGGGGCCGGCAGCATTCCGGCATGGAGGCTGATGCCAGCAGGACATGGACCGATCCTCCAAGTGGTGGTGAGGCTCCGTGGCAGCCCCCCTGCCGCTGGGTGACGGGACCTGGATTTCAATATTTAAATTAATGACATACATAAATTTACATGAACTTACCTTCAATCTTCTGGGCCCGCTGCGATCTTTGGCCCTGCGGCCGGCAATTCCGCGCCTTCAATTCCCCGTCCGGGGAAAGACTACATGACAGTGGTGGGGAGGGGGGAGGAGTTCATATTTTTACTGCGGGTGGGGCCAAATAAACATAATGGGTGAAGGGGATGGTGGGAAGGGGTGAACTTTAAACTTTGTGTGTCTGGGTCGGGGGGTGGGGGGAAGGTCAGAGTTAAAAGGTAAGTGTTGTTTGGGGGAGGGGGGGCAAATAGTTAATGTAGTTGTTATTGGGGGGGGGGGTGGGTAAGGGGTGTTAGAAATTTATTTAATAACTTTTTAGCCAGGGGGTGGGGGATCTTTAAAAATTCAAATTGACCTTTAAAAATGGTGCCAGCACCTGTGCACAGGCAACTGATGCCATTGCCAGGGATGGAGAGCCCGTCCCCTCCATGAGATTGGGGGTGGGGGGTTGCGCTGGCTATTTAAATGTAGCAGCTCTTTGGTGCCAATTTTTGAGCTCGCTGCTGAGGCTTTTAAAATCCAGCCCAATGTTTCTCTTCTTTTATCATTCCCTGATCACTTATATACTGCTACTGAGCACACTGCAAGAGATACTCGAGTACTGAGCAGTCTCTGAATATGATTCATGAAAGTTTAATAGGTCTATTCTAACTTAACAGACCAGAAGACAGTTTTTTAAATCTAAATATGAAGCAAGGTTCTTTACACTAATAACAGACAAGCTAATCCTATATACTCTTTGAGGAACCAGAGTGATAAAGTAAGATTGTTAAAAATTAAAATTGTTGGTGCATAGATCTATTTTTAAGGTGCTTGAAGACTCAATTCACTGTTACAATTACTTATTTTGTTACGAAAGTACTTCCATTTTTAAAACTAATTAACAAAAGATTTTTTAGAACAGAGGGATGAATCTTCTGTGCTAGGTTATGTATCCATGTTCCGGGAACGGCTCACGAGAGCCTGCAAAGTGGATCAGGAACACCTTAAAGCTTCCCAAACAACCATGAAGAAATGGGCAGACAAGCATGCCAAGACTCGAACATTTCAACGAGGGGATAAGGTGTTAGTATTACTGCCTTTACAGGGTGAACCGCTGAGAGCACGGTTCAGTGGTCCATATAAAGTGGTCAAAAAAATTGGCAAAATAAATTATTTGATTGACACCCAGATCGCCAGAAAAAGAATTGGCTGTGTCATATCAATATGTTAAAACAATACCATCCCCATGAGGAGGATAAGCAAGCACAGGTGGGTGAGGTAGTAGGGACAGTGAAGGATGCAAGGGATAGTGAGGATGAAGCAGAAGGAAGCCTAGACAATTCTCAAATTGAACCTCCTACTATGGTTAGCTAATACTGAATTGTTAGGGAGACTGGATACTAAGCTTTCCTATTTATATGCAGAAAAACGAAAAGACCTAACAAGGCTACTCACGGCATTTAAAGGAGTCTGTAGGAATAAGCCAGGATGTACAACCTTAGCCACACACAATGTGGATGTAGGGGAATTGTTTCTAATAAAACAGCATCCATATCACTTAAGTCCAGAGAAACAGACCCAGGTAAAAGCAGAAATTCAATACATATTGGAAAACCATCTAACTGAACCCACTCAAAGCAGCTGGAGTTCCCCATTGGTGTTCGTGCCTAAACCTGACTAGATTCTGCATAGACTGCAGAAAGGTTAATGCAGTAACAAAGGCAGATTCCTACCCAATTCCTTGCTTGGAAGACTGTATTTTATTTTATTCATTCATGGGATGTGGGTGTCGCTGGCTAGGCCAGCATTTATTGCCCATCCCTAATTGCCCTTGAGAAGGTGGTGGTGAGCTGCCTTCTTGAACCGCTGTAATCCATGTAAGGTAGGTACACCCACAGTGCTGTTAGGAAGGGAGCTCCAGGATTTTGACCCAATGACAGTGAAGGAACGGCGATATAGTTCCAAGTCAGGATGGTGTGTGACTTGGAGGGGAACTTGCAGGTGGTGGTGTTCCCATGCATTTGCTGCCCTTGTCCTTCTAGTTGGTAGAGGTCGCGGATTTGGAAGGTGCTGTCTAAGGACCCTTGGTGCGTTGCTGAAGTGCATCTTGTAGATGATACACACTGCTGCCACTGTGCGTCAGTGGTGGAGGGAGTGAATGTTTGTGAATGGGATGACAATCAAGCAGGCTGCTTTGTCCTGGATGGTTGAGTGTTGTTGGAGCTGCACCCATCCAGGCAAGTGGAGAGTATTCCATCACACTCCTGAATTGTGCCTTGTCGATGGTGGACAGGCTTTGGGGAGTCAGGAGGTGAGTTACTCACTGCAGGATTCCGAGCCTCTGACATGCTCTTGTAGCCGCAGTTCAGTTTCTGGTCAATGGTAACCCCTAGGATGCTGATAGTGGGGGATTCAGTGATCATAATTCAATTGAATGTCAAGGGGAAATGGATAGATTCTTGTTGGAGGTGGTCATTGCCTGGCAATTGTGTCGCGCGTATATTACTTGCCACTTATCAGCCCAAGCCTGGATGATGTCTTGCTGCAAGTCTACACGGAGTGCTTCAGTATCTGAGGAGTCGCGAATGGTGCTGAACATTGTGCAATCATCTGCAAACGTCCCCACTTCTGACCTTATGATTGAAGGAAGGTCACTGAAGATGGTTGGGCCTAGGACACTGCCCTGTGGAACTCCTGCAGTGATGTCCTGGAGCTCAGATTGATTGACCTCCAACAACCACAACCATCTTCCTTTGCGTGAGGTATGACTCCAACCAGTGGAGAGTTTTCCCCCTGATTCCCATTGACTTCAGTTTTTCTAAGGCTCCTTGATGCCATACTCGGTCAAATGCTGCCTTGATGTCAAGGGCAGTTACTCTCACCTCACCTCTTGAGTTCAGCTCTTTTGTCCATGTTTGAACCAAGGCTGTAATGAGGTCAGGTGCTGAATGACCCTGGCAGAACCCAAACTGAGCATCACTGAGCAGGTTATTGCTAAGCAAGTGCCGCTTGATAGCACTGTCGATGAGAGAGTGGGCAGTGCCACATTTCTTACAAAAAAAGATATGTTGAAGGGATACTGCAGGTTCCTTTAGCACCCTGAGCTAAGGAAATATCGGCCTTTGTCACACCAGACGGTCTTTTCCAATGCCGAGTGATGCGATTCGGGCTAAAAATTGCCCCAGCCACTTTTCAGAGACTAATGAACCAAGTGTTAGCCAGTGTTCCTAACTATGTAGTTTACCTTGATGATGTACTGGTATACAGTGACACTTGGAAGGACCACTTGGAATAACTAGAAGCTCTGTTTAGAAAATTACAATTGGCTGATTTAGTGATAAACCTTGCCAAAAGTGAATTTGCAAAAGCCAAAATACCTCGGGCATATAGTAGGGCAAGGACAAGTGCTGCCAAGAACAAGACATGTACAAGCATTGGTGGAGTTCCCCACCCCTTGACTAAGCGAGAAATCCTAAGATTCTTGGGGATGTGTGGTTTCTACCGCAAGTTTGTACCAAATTTAAATACTATAGCTGCTCCACTGACAGGTTTGCGACAAAATTAACCAAGGTGGTATGGTCAGCAGAGTGCCAAGCATCTTTTAAGAGGCTGAAAACCATTTTAATTAATGAACCAGTGTTGGCTCACCCAAATTTTACTAAGCCCTTCAAGGTAGCAATTGATGCTAGTGAGCTGGGGGGTGGTTGTGCAGTCCTGTTACAAAATGAAGATTCAGATATTGAAAGGCCAGTGGGTTACTTTTCCGAAAAGCTAAATCGACACCAAAAAAGATATTTAACAGTTGAAAAAGAAACCCTAGGCTTATTAGCTCTGAAGCATTGTGAGGTCTATGTCCACCATGACTACAGAGAGACACTGGCATAAACTGAACATAACATCCTAGTCTTCGTGGAAAAATTCAAAAAACAGAACGCCAGACTATTCTGATGGAATTTACTATTGCAACCTTATCACTTAAAGATTATCCACATTATGGGGCAAAATAATGTGATTATAGATGCATTATCCAGAATTTAACTTTGCTTTGAGCTATCTGAGTACAAAAATGGTACAAAGCAGAACTGTATTTGCTAAAGGTAAAGAGTGAATGAGACAAAAACAAGAAATGCCGGATTCGCTCAGCAGGTCTGGCAGCATCTGTGGAAAGAGAAGCAGAGTTAACGTTTCGGGTCAGTGACCCTTCTTCGGAACGAAGAAGGGTCACTGACCCGAAACGTTAACTCTGCTTCTCTTTCCACAGATGCTGCCAGACCTGCTGAGTGAATCCGGCATTTCTTGCTTTTGTTTCAGATTTCCAGTATCCGCAGTATTTTGCTTTTATAAGAGTGAATGAGAATTAGTGTGAAAATGTGTTCAAATATTTTTTCATCTGTTTTTTCCCACACTTTTAAATGAAACACATTTAAAAATGGCGTTTCATTCCTCCAAGGGTGGAGGTGTTATGCAAGTACTTCCATTTTTTGTTCATTTTTGAGGACTTGTGTTTTATTTGAGAAAAACTGAAAAGGATTCCATGGATTTTTTTTTTCATTGGCGTCATTGAAAGGACTGAGAGGTCTTGTTTGCAAACAACATACACTGGAAGTCACCTGTCCTCAATACCCAGCAGGGGGCTTTTTTGACTTGGAGTAGACGTTTACAGTGGCGCAGTGGTTAGCACCGCAGCCTCACAGCTCCAGGGACCCGGGGTCGATTCTGGGTACTGCCTGTGTGGAGTTTGCAGGTTCTCCCTGTGTCTGCGTGGGTTTTCGCCGGGTGCTCCGGTTTCCTCCCACATCCAAAAGACTTGCAGGTGATAGGTGGATTGGCCGTTGTAAATTGCCCCTAGGTGATAGGGAATATGGGATTACTGTTGGTATAAATGGGTGGTTGTTGGTCGGCACAGACTCGGTGGGCCGAAGGGCCTGTTTCAGTGCTGTATCTCTAAATAAAATAAAAATATATAAGTGACAGGTTAAAATTTATAGGGGTCAGAATCTCGAGATTGTTTTCAGTTTTGCTTTGGACAGTGAGTTGGAGTTTTAAAAACCAGCCAGGAGAGCAGTCACCTCAGCTCAGCCTGTTCCATCGCTTTCAAAAGCCTGCCAGCATTTCCATCTCCTTGAGAAGCTCTTAGAAGAGAGTGTAAGAAATAGAGAAATTGATGCTACATTTGGTCATGCAGGCCCCCTGCCAAGAATAAGGCACATTAATTTTGCCACGCAGACATTAAATTTCAAATTGTTGCTGGGAAGAAGAGAAGGCCTGTGACAAGGGGCTGTAAAGACATTTTTGCATGTAAATAGACAGTGGTTGGAACAAAGGATCTATCCCCTACTCCAATAAAATCGACCAACAGACGTGGTCATACCAGTTAGTCACAGCGGGGCGGCACAGTGGCGCAGTGGTTAGCACTGCAGCCTCACAGCTCCAGCGACCTGGGTTCAATTCTGGGTACTGCCTGTGTGGAGTTTGCAAGTTCTCCCTGTGTCTGCGTGGGTTTCCTCCGGGTGCTCCGGTTTCCTCCCACAAGCCAAAAGACTTGCAGGTTGGTAGGTAACTTGGCCATTATAAATTGCCCCTAGTATAGGTAGGTACTAGGGAAATATAGGGACAGGTGGGGATGTGTAGGATTAGTATAAATGGGTGGTTGATGGTCGGCACAGACTCGGTGGGCCGAAGGGCCTGTTTCAGTGCTGTATCTCTAAACTAAACTAAACACATGACTAACCTGTTGGCAGTCTGTTTTTTTTTCTGAATTGTACAGTTTGAACTGAGAGCCTGCAGAAAGCAGAATGGTCCTGGACTGAAGCAGACTTCCTCTCCTATCTGTCTTAAAAGCACAGTCTTTTAACTTATCCCAAGTTACTTCACTCACCCTGGCATGTAGAGCTACTAGCTTCAGTTGCAGGCGTGTTAGTATTCAATCACACACAGCCACAAGACCAGTTGAAGGCTGAGAGACACCTCTAGACACTTTTCTCACCCGGTCGTAACAGTCCTGAAAGGCTTGCTTGAAACCCCTGTTGCCGCATTTTTCCTGAGACGCTGGAAAAACCTGCTGGATAAATCCTTGACGTCGCCTGAATGAATTGCTCCAGAGAAAGATCCCAGTGACAGCCGTCTAAACATATTTGGGACGCCAAACCAAAAAAGGGACAACTGACGTATTTCCACATCTCTTTTCTCGTCAAGAATTCGCAAGTATTTGGCTAAAGTATTCCTTTGTCTTTTTTTTGTGACAGAGCTCTAAAAAGAAAATCTCTATTTTTTCTAGTTAACCATTGTGTGTGTGTGTGTTTGTGTGTGAGGGGCTAAGGTAAAAGGAACTTTCATATTTCAATCTGTGTGTTAATGCCTTACTGGTTGTGTGTTGTTCTATAACCAACTGATAATTTTGTTGTTTATTAAAGAAACCTAGTTGGCGTATTTTATTCTGGGATAAAGAGTGAAGTCTATGACTAACCGTATCGGTAACTGGGTAAACATTTAAATATATGTTGTGACCTGTGCAGAAGTGGAACTAGAAAAGACAGTGACTCCTCCCGCCTCGGTCACAACAATTTGCATAGCTTGCTGCCAACCTTAAATGATCTAAAATATCAAATACTTGTAACTCAATGGTTTGTTTCTTTGGAGACACTCTTAAGGTTTCACCTGAGAATCCATTCATAGAACCGCATGATTTGATAATTACTGTTTTGATTCAACACAATTTATTTACAATCCCAATGCACTGCAGGCTTCACACATTAATTTTCTGGGCAAGTAGCAACAAGCCAGATTTAAAAAAATCTATCCAAACAATTCTGATGAGTAAATAATCTGTGAAGTCGTGAAATCCTGTTTGCCCAAAGGAAGTTAGCTATCATCCTGCCAAGAAAACAAGTTCAGTTGCCTGGCAAGGAATGAAAAGGTGATGTTCGATATTCTCTTCAAATAAAGGGTGCTTCATTAATATGTTTGAAAACTGGTAAAAATGCTTTAGAACACACGGGGTTAGCCTTCTCTGCTTGTGTTTTGCTCCTGAGCATCATCACTTCTGATGCAGACCGAATGATAGATTAGCAAAAGCAAAATGCTGCAGATGCTGGAAATCTGAAATAAAAACAGAATATTCTGGAAATGCTCAGCAGGTCTGGCAGCATCTACGGACTGCGAAACAGAGTTAACGCTTCAGGTCGATGATCTTTCATCAGAACTGTAAAAAGTATGAGATGTAACAGGTTTTAAGCAAGTACAGTGGCAAGGAAAGGGGAAGGCGAACAAGAACAAAAGGAAAGGTCTGTGATAAATGGAAGGCAGGAGAGATTAGATGTCAAAAGGGTTGAGGTGCAAGGCAAAAGGGAGTGGTAATAGGACAAGTAAAGAAATAAAAGATGGGCCCAGAGGAAGTGTGAACAGCAAAATCTTGAATCTGAGAACAAAAAAAAAAATCAACATCAGGAAAGAAAATGGAAACAATATGAGGGCAGAGGTAATGATCAACATCTGACATGGGGGAGTCTTTCAAACGTCAGTTGATTAGAATCCAGGACCAGCATGTTCCTGTGAGGAAGAAGGAGAAGTTTGGCAAGTTTCGGGAACCTTGGATAACAAGGGATATTGTGAGCCTAGTCAAAAAGAAAAAGGAAGCATTCATAAGGGCTGGAAGGCTAGGAACAGACGAATCCCTTGAGGAATATAAAGACAGTAGGAAGGAACGGAAGCAAGGAGTCAGGAGGGCTAAAAGGGGTCATGAAATGTCATTGGCAAACAGGATTAAGGAAAATCCCAAGGCTTTTTATACGTATATAAAGAGCAAGAGGGTAACTAGGGAAAGGGTTGGCCCACTCAAGGACAGAGAAGGGAATCTATGTGTGGAGCCAGAGGAAATGGGCGAGGTACTAAATGAGTACTTTGCATCAGTATTCACCAAACAGAAGGACTTGGTGGATGATGAACCTAGGGAAGGGAGTGTAGATAGTCTCAGTCATCTCGTTATCAAAAATGAGGAGGTGTTGGGTCTTGCAAAGCATTAAGGTAGCTAAGTCCCCAGGGCCTGATGTGATCTACCCCAGAATACTGAGGGAGGCAAGGGAAGAAATTGCTGGGGCCTTGACAGAAATATTTGCATCCTCATTGGCTACAGGTGAGGTCCCAGAGGACTGGAGATTAGCCAATGTTGTTCCTCTGTTTAAGAAGGGTAGCAAGGATAATCCAGGAAATTATAGGCCGGTGAGCCTTACGTCAGTGGTAGGGAAATTATTAGAGAGGATTCTTTGGGACAGGATTTACTCCCATTTGGAAACAAACGAGCTTATTAGCGAGGGGAAGCATGGTTTTGTGAAGGGGAGGTCGTGTCTCACTAATTTGATTGAGTTTTTTGAGGGAGTGACGAAGATGATTGATGAAGGAAGGGCAGTGGATGTTATCTATATGGACTTCAGTAAAGCCTTTGATAAGGTCCCTCATGGCAGACTGGCACAAAAGGTGAAGTCACACTGGATCAGAGGTGAGCTGGCAAGATGGATACAGAACTGGCTCAGTCATAGAAGACAGAGGGTGGAAGGGTGCTTTTCTGAATGGAGGGATGTGACTAGTAGTGTTCCGCAGGGATCAGTGCTGGGACCTTTGCTGTTTGTAGTATATATAAATGATTTGGAGGAAAATGTAGCTGGTCTGATTAGTAAGTTTGCGGACGACAAAAAGGTTGGTGGAGTTGCGGATAGTGATGAGGATTGTCAGAGGATACAGCAGAATATAGATCGGTTGGAGACTTGGGCGGAGAAATGGCAGATGGAGTTTAATCCGGACAAATGTGAGGTAATGCATTTTGGAATGTCTAATGCAATGGGAAGTATACAGTAAATGGCAGAACCCTTAGGAGTATTGACAGGCAGAGAGATCTGGGCGTACAGGTCCACAGGTCACTGAATGTGGCAACGCAGGTGGATAAGGTAGTCAAGAAGGCATACGGCATGCTTGCCTTCATCGGTCAGGGCACAGAGTATAAAAATTGGTAAGTCATGCTGCAGCTGTACAGTACTTTAGTTAGGCCACACTTAGAATATTGCGTGCAATTCTGGTCGCCACACTACCAGAAAGACGTGGAAGCTTTGGAGAGGGTACAGAAGAGGTTTACCAGGATGTTGCCTGGTCTGGAGGGCATTAGCTATGAGGAGAGGTTGGATAAACTCGGATTGTTTTCACAGGAACGACGGAGGTGGAGGGGCGACATGATAGAGGTTTACAAAGTTATGAGTGGCACAGACAGAGTGGATAGTCAGAAGCTTTTTCCCAGGGTGGAAGTGTCAGTTACTAGGGGACATAGGTTTAAGGTGAGAGGGGCAAAGTTTAGAGGGGATGTGCGAGGCAAGTTCTTTACACAGAGGGTGGTGAGTGCCTGGAACTTGCTGCCGGGGGAGGTGGTGGAAGCAGGTACGATAGCGACGTTTAAGAGGCATCTTGACAAATACATGAAGAGGATGGGAATAGAGGGATATGGGCCCCGGAAGTGCAGAAGGTTTTAGTTTAGGCAGGCATCAAGATCGGTGCAGGCTTGGAGGGCCGAATGGCCTGTTCCAGTGCTGTACTGTTCTTTGTATTTTGAAATTGTTGAATTCAATTTTGAGTCTGGAAGGCTTGGAACACTGCAGAAGGTTGAGGACACAGAGATTTGAGTGGGAGCAAGGTAGCGAATTAAAATGACAGGCGACCGGAAGCTTGACGACATGTTTGCGCAAAGAGGGCACCCAATCTGCGTTTGGTTTCCCCAATGTAAAGGAGACCACATCGTGGACAACAAATGAAGTACAGTAAATTAAAAGTACAAGAAAATCAGTGTTTCAGCTGGAAATTTTGCAAGGGGGGACCTTGGACAATGAGAAGGGTGGGAGGTAGAAACATTGAAAGATTTACAGCACAGAAATAGGCCATTTGGCCCACCTTGTCTATGCCAGCCAAAAAGGGCATATCCAGTTTCATCTCACCTTCCAGTTCTTGGTCCGTAACACAGTAGGTCACAGCACCTCTAGCATATATCCATGTGTTTTTTTAAAAATACGATAAGGGTTTCTGCCTCTCCAACCTTTCAAGCAGTGAGTTTCAGAGCCCCATCACCCGCTAGGTGAAAAAATTACTCCCCAAACTCTCCTCTTATCCTTCTCCCAATTACTTTAAATCTATGCCCCTGGTTAATGATCTCTCTGCTAACAGAAGCCTCATTATTTTATATACCTCAATTAAATCTCCCCTTAGCCTCTGATCCAAAGAAGCCCCCAGTACACCCAATCTTTCCTCATAGCTAAAATTCTCCATTCTTGACAGCATCCTTGTAAATTTCTTCTGTACATCTCTAATTTAACCACATCCTTCCTGTAATGTGGTGACCAGAACAACATAGTATTCCAGCTAAAAGCAAACTACTGCGGATATAGGAAATCTGAAATGAAAACAGCAACTGCTGGAAATACTCAGCGGGTCTGGCAGCATCTGTGGAAAGAGAAACAGAGATAACATTTCAGGCCTGTTCTGATGAAAGATCACGGACCTGAAATAAGGGGCTGGATTTTATTCTCCCCCAGGCGTCAGGTTCCGTGGTGGGGCGGCACCTGAAGATGCCTCCGGGACTGGGCCGCCACGCACCCAGACGCCAAGTGGGTCCGGCCCGATATTACTGGTGACGGCGAGGCCTCATGGCGGCCCCCCCCACTGCTTGGCAACGGGACCCCCATTTGAATAGTTAAATAAATTAAAATGAATGAATAAATGATACTTATGCTGCCGCCTGATGTCCCGCTGTGATCTTCGGATAGGTGGCTGGCACTCCCCTGCCTTCGGATCCCCATCTGGGGAAACAAGGCGCCACACTAATGGGGAGTGGGGAGGAGGTAGGTTTCTCAGTGAGGGAGTGGGTGAGGAATGGGGTCAAAGTAAGATCAAGGGTGTAGGGGATGGTGAGAAGGGTTGGAGTTTAAAATTTATGCAGTTTGTGGGGATGCGGTGGGGGGGGAAGGTCAGACGGACAAAGTAAGTGTTTTGGGGGGGGGGGGGAACGGTGAGGGAAAATAATTAATTTTATTGTTATTGGGGATGGGAGAGGTGCAGAAGAAATGCTTTTATTTATTTTTGTAAAATTTATCTTTAAATATTTAAATTTCCTGGTAGGGCTGAAAGCCCTTTAAAAATGGTGTCACGCCTGCGCACAGGCTGTTGATGTAATTGCCTGGGATGGACAGCCCACCCCCTCCACGTGAATGGTGGGGGGTTGGTGTGACCGGCTTGCCCCAGCTATTTAAGTGAGCCACTGCACAGAAGACTGTGGTGGTTCCGCGACATGCGGCCTGCAAAGGTGGGCCTCCGTTTTTCTCGCCGCGATGGACACAGAAGAATCTGCCCATTAACTCTGTTTCTCTCTCCACAGATGCTGCCAGACCTGCTGTATATTTCCAGCACTTTGTTGTATTGTAGTACTCTAGCTGTTGTCCAAATTGTGTTTTATATGGCTCCAACATAACCACCCGCTCTTATACTCTAAGCTCAGTCCATAAATGAAAGTATCCTGTATGTTTTCTTGACCACCTTATATACCTGCCTTGCTAGTTTCAGGGTGAACTATAGACATACACTCCAAGGTCCCTCAATTCCTCTACATTTCTCAGAATCTGACTATTTATTGTGTATTCCCTTGCCTTGTTTGTTCTCCCCAAATGCATGACCTCATACTTCTCTGGATTGAATTCCTTTTGCCAGTTTTCTGCCACCTGACCAATTCATTGATATCTTCCTGCAGTCTACAGCTTTCTTCCTCACTATCAACCACACGGCCAATGTTCATATCATCTGCAAATTTCTTAATCATGCTCCCTACGTGTAATTCTAAATCATTGATATATACCAAGAACAGCGAGGGACCCAGTATGGAGACCCCATTGGAAAAAGCCTTCCAGTCATAAAAACACTGTCAACCATAAGCCTTTGCTTCCTGACACTGAGCCAATTTTGAATCCAATTAACTATTTTCCCTTGGATCCCATGAGCTTTTCATTTTCTGATCAGTCTACAATGTGAGACCTTGTCAAAAACCTTGCCCAAATCCATGTAGATTACATCAATCACACTACCCTCATTTACTCTCCTTGTTACCTTCTCAAAAATTTAATCTAGTTAGTCAGACTAGTTAGACAGGTTAGTCAGTCAATGGGCCAAATGGCCTCCTGCTGCGCAGTAATGACTCTACAACTCGACAAGTCCATGCCGACTGTCCTTAATTAATCCATGCCTCTTGAAATGACAATTTATACTATCTTTTTTCCAATAATTTGCCCAGCACCAAGGTTAGGCCGACTGGCCTATAATTACTTGGGCTATCCCTACTTCCTTTTTTAAACAATGGTACAACATAAAAAGTTCTTTCTCAATTTCCCACTGCATCTGTTGTCCAAAACCTTAAATCTGTGCCCTCTAGTCCTTGCATCATCAGCTAATGGGAAAAGCTATTCTTTGTCTACCTTATCTAAACCTGTCATAATCCTGTAATGATATTAAATCTCCCCTCAATCTCCCTTGTTTCAAGGAGAACAACCCCAGCTTCACCAGCCTAACCTTGTAGCTAAAATCCGTCATCCCTAGAACCACTCTGGTAAATCTCCTCTGCACCCCCTCATGGAACCTCACATCCTTCCTAAAGTGTGATGACCAAAACTGGATGCAATACTCTAGTTGTGGCCTAAGCAGAGATTTCTTTTGTTTCCTTTATCTTTCTTCATTTTTTTTGTGTTTTAGGACGGCAGTTGTTCATGATTCTGTCATTCACACCTCCCCTAGGCACATCTTTTGTTTCTTTTACTTGTCCCATTATCACTCCCTTATGCACTGCACTATTAACCCTTTGTCCTTTAATTTCTCCTGCCTTCCACCCTACTACAGAATGTCCCTTTTGTTCTTTTTTCCCTGCCTCTATACTTGCTTAAAACCTGTTACATTATTAATTTTTTCCAGTTTCTGAAATGTTAACTCTGTTTCTCTCTCCACAGAAGCTGCCAGAGCTGCCGAGTATTTCCAGCAATTTGTATTTATAGTACTAAGGATAGATTGCTTCTATATGCCTTCCTACATGGAAAGTCAGAGGGGCATCTGTAACACAGAGACACTTTAGCATGAACCTTTAATTTCCTTGTCCCTCAAGACTGCCTTTGTTTCCAGAGGAGGCATCTGGTGTAAGGTTAAACAGGCAGATTGTTCAGGCCTGATTTACTATAACATTTACACATGGACATAAGCATTATTATATTCACAACACAAAAATAAATGGCTATACATATTTGGCATGCAGAATGGGCATTGATCACGATTTTTGGATAAACTATATACATAAATGGAAGTGCACAGCTAAACACATTTATCATTGAGAAGGCCCAAAGACATTCAGACAGAAGTGTGGGACACACAGTATTTTCATTTGAAGAATGACCAGTGCTACAGCTAGAGGTGGACAATTAAGCTTGAAATCCACAACCATGACTAATTGTCCTGTAGCAGTAAGTAATGTAGCTGCAGAAGAGCCTTACTCAGTCAGTACTGAACAACAAGCATTGAACCTAACTACAGCATTGGGGAGATCCCTCTTACCAGGGACCAACAAGGAAAACCAATTGAACTGATGCTGACTTGTCTTTGTGCAAAGCTGCTTGAACCAGACAAGACGACGGAGGCAAGTAGATAGATTGATCAATCTATCTACATAACTCATTCTCTGTATACATATACACTGCTCAATCGCCCATAGCACATCAAGTGGTTTAGTGTGCAGGGATAAATGGAGCAGGATATGCAGGTGTAATTCAATCAGGTGATCTGCCCTTATTTTTATACGCCCATTATAAATACCTTTGGCAAAACCTATCATGGAAACTACCCATATAAGGCTGTAAATTTACCTCCTGCCAGGGGTGGAGGGGGCTCCAAGAGAAAGGAGGGTGTTGATGGGAAAGGAAGGGTGTAGATGGGATAGAGAAAGAGTGGGTATGAATGGGAGCGGGAAGTGGAGATGGCAAAAGACAGAGGCTGAGGGATGGGAAAAGGAGAAGTGGGAAGAGGGGCTGCAAGGAACCTGGGGAATGGAGGATTAAATGATTACACTAAATTCTGATTAATAAATAAAGTTAAATATAATTAACCATAGAGGCCAATATATTCACCTTACTGAGAATGTTTTGTCCATGCAGGGAGCGGAATGACTCATTTCTCTAATCCTGTGGGCTCTTGATAACAACAGTTCAGACAGCCATCTTTGACCCACCCTGACGTCACCATTGAGGTGCTCTCCCACTCCCACTGTGCTCAGCGACTTAACAATTGATGGCTTTGTCTTCACTGCAAAAGTGGCAGACACGATCCTGCTTTTCAATTAGGTCTATATATTTGTCCTGAACGTGATCATCTTTTCAGTGGCTGTAGAGACTTGCATTTGTACTCCTTCACATATAGGAACAGGTGGAGGCCATTCAACCCCTTGAGTCTGTTCCACCATTCAGTTAGATCATGGCTAGTCTGTATCTGAACTCCACCTACCTGCCTTGGTTCCATACCCTTAATACCCTTGCCTAACAAAAATCTATCAATCTCAGTTTTGAAAATTTCAATTAATCCCCAGCCTCAACTGCTTTTTAGGGGAGAGCATTCCAGATTTCCTCTACCCTTTCTGAGAAGAAGTGCTTCCTAACATCATCCAGCTCCAGTTCTAATTTCATCATCAAATACCTCAATTACACCTTAATCTTCTATACTAAAGAGAATACAAGTCTCTTCTATTTAGCTTGTCCTAATAACCTATCCCTTTTAGGCTTGGTGAAACTGTGCTGCAACCCCTCCAAAGCAAATATATACTTCCTGAGGTGTGGTGCGTAAAACTGAATGCAGTACTCCTGATGCAGTCTAACCAGAGCTCTGTACAGCTGTAACATAATTTCCACCCCTTTATATTCTAGCCCTGTTAAGAAAAAGACCAACATTGCGTTAGCCTTTTAAATTATTTTTTATATCTGATCACTAGCTTTTAGTGACTTTTGCATTTGGACCACTAAATATCTGTGTTCCTCCACAGTTACTAGCTTATCACAATATAGAAAATACTCTTCTGTCTTTCTTATACACCTGTGGCAAGAAAGGGAAGACCAAGAAGGAAACTAATGACCTTGTCAGGGGCCCATTAAAACAGAGTCAGAGGGAAAAAAGTCATGAAAACTTTAATTGCATTAAAACACTGGACCAGGGCTGAGACTGCTGGATAAATCAAATATTGTAAGCAGTGGGAGGCAATCCAGAAATCGGGCTGGGGCTGGTTAAAAACAGTGATAATTATTGGGGGCATTCAAACACCAAAAACGATCTTAGGAACAAAATAAAGTACAGAGAATCAAAACAATGTTTCTTTTTATATTTGTACAGTTAAGTAATCGAACTTGGAGCAGTTTGGGGAGCGGAGGAGTTGGCTGCAACAAGACTCCTTGCATCATTGGCTGAGAGTTGCTAGGAGACATAAAACAGAGATGCTTCAGCACCAGCACTGGCGAGAGAGTGCGTTTCATTCAAAATCCAATTAGAAATGTGTTTGGAAGAATTTAGAATTGGAAATAGTTAATACCACGTATGTGACAAGAATGGGAGAAAAATGGGACAACAGGAAGTCAAGCTGTAGACAGGTAGTGCATAGATGTAAGTTTTTTTATATTATAAGCACAATATTATATATAATATACATATATTTAAAACCCGGAATGCCATACCTGAAAGGGCAATTGAGGCAGATTCAATAGTAACTTTCCAAAGAGAATAATAACAAAAACAAAGTGGTGAGGTACAGCTAGGTGGCATTAATTTACATGTGAAAACCGACGCTGTGTTTTCAGATGATGGCGCCAAGTGGCAGCATGTAGATGAGAAATAGGGAAAGGGGGGACAGGATAGATCCTTGGGGGACACCAGAGGTAATGGTGTGGGAGTAGGAAGAGGTGCCATTGCAGGCGATTCTCTAGCTACGATTAGATAGATAAGAATGGAACCAGGTGAGTGCAGTCAGTGGACAGGTGTTGGAGGAGGGGTCAACAGGTGTGGTCAACCATATAAAAGGCTGCAGACAGGTTGAGAAAGACAAGGAGGGATAGGTTACCTTTGTCAGTCACATAGGATGTAATTTGTGACTTTGAAAAGAGTACTTTTGGTACTGTAGCAGGAGCAGAAATCTGATTCAATCATGGAGTTCTGGGAAAGATGGGCACGAATTTGGGAGGCGGAACCACACTCAGAAGCTTTGGAGAGGAAAGGGAGGTTGGAGACAGGGCAATAGTTTTCTAGGACAGAGGGGGCAAGGGTTTTTTTTTGAGGTGAGGGGTGATGATGGCAGATTTTATGGAGAAGTGGACAGTACCTGAAGAGAAAGAATAGAGAACAATATCAGCTAACATGGGAATTAGATATATATTTTAAATGTAAATTTTGCAGCACTATGGGAAACAGCGAGTAAGTGGGACTCTAATTGGATAGTTCTTTCAAAAAGCTGGCACAGGCATGAATGGAAAATGCATACATATACACAATGAATTACTTGGTTGGAGTAGAGTGCACTAACAGTACATGAAGAGTTCGAAATATGGTCCTGTTAGCCCAACATGGGGCCCATTACAAATTGTTCAAAATTCTGAGGGCTGGAGCTGTGTTCGTTATACCTTTCCCTTGTAGCACTCCCTTACTACACTGACGTCAGTAGTAGGCAAATTATTGGAATCAATTCTGAGGGACAGGATAAACTGTCACATAGAAGGGCAAGGATTAATCAAGGATAGTCAGCATGCATCTTGTCTGACTAAGTTGATTGAATGGTTTAAAAAACGTAATAAGGAAGGTAGTGCAGTTGATGTGGTCTACATGGATTTTAGCAAGGCTTTTGACAAGGTCCCACATGGCAGACTAGTTAAAAGATTAAAGCCCAAGGGATCCAGGGAAATGCAGCAAGCTGGATACAGAATTGGCTCAGTGGCAGGAAACAAAGGGTAATCATTGACGGGTGTTTTTGCGACCGGAAGGCTGTTTCCAGTGGTGTTCCGCAGGGCTCAGTACTAGGTCTCCTGCTTTTAGTGGTATATATTAATGATTTGAATGTAAATGGAGGGGGCATGATCAAGAAGTTGGCAGACGACTTAAAAATTGGCTGTGTGGTTGATAGCGAGGTGGATAGCTGTAGACTGTAGGAAGATATCAATGGACTGGTCAGGTGGGCAGAAAAGTGGCAAATGGAATTCAACCCGGAGAAGTGTGAGGTGATGCATTTGGGGAGGTCAAACAAGGCCAAGGAATATATGAATAATGGGAGAATACTGAGGTGTAGAGGAAGCGAAGGACCTTGGAGTGAATGTCCACAGATCCCTGAAGGTAGCAGGACAGGTCGATAAGGTGGTTAAGAAGGTATATAGAATCCTTTCCTTTATTGGCCAAGGTATAGAATATAAGAACAAGGAGGTTATATGGGAACTGTATAAAACATTAGTTAGGCCACAACTTGAGTACTGTGTGCAGTTCTGGTCATCTCATTACAGAAATGATGTAATTGCACTGGAAAGGGTACAGAGGAGATTTACAAAGATGTTGCCAGGACAGGAAAAATGCAGCTATGAGGAAAGACTGGATAGGTTGGGGTTGTTCTCATTGGAACAGTGGAAGGCCAAGGGGAGATTTGATTGAAATGTACAAAATTCTGAGGGGCCTGTATACAGTGGATGTGAAGGGCCCATTTACCTTAGCAGAGAGGTCAGTGACGAGGGGGCATAGATTTAAAGTGATTGGTAGAAAGATTAAAGAGGAGATGAAGAAATTTTTTTTCACCTAGAGGGTGGTCGGGGTCTGGAACTCACTGCTTGTAACGGTGGTAGAGGCAGAAACCCTCAACCCATTTAAAAGGTGTCTGGATATGCACCTCAACTGCGGTAACCTGCAGGGCTACGGACCAAATACTGGAAGGTGGGATTAGGCTGGGTGGCTTGTTTTTCGGCCGGCGCAGGCACGATGGGCCAAGTGGCCTCTTTCTGTCCCATAAACTTTCAATGATTTCTATGAAAGATAAATACAAAAATAGTTTTAAAAAGATGTCAGTGGTGATTCTGCAATCGGGCTGGGAAGTCTCACTCACAGGGAATGTGGTTCGGACATACTCCCAACATTATTGCCCGGATTCTCTGGGATTGGCTGGAAAATAACAGAAATATCAGTGCCTGACCTGAAATAATCAGGACTTATCCTTGGGCAATGCGAGGTTCTAACTGCAAGACATCATTTTCTCATCTTGCAATGTGTTCGAAAAATCCAAACCATAACACTGCATGAATAAGCTTCAGGTAGGAAATGAGAGAAAAAAAAAACACAATTCGATAACTTTTTTTTGTAGCATTCTTAGTGAGTTACAAAACTGACAGGGGCTCTTCTGACTGCTGGTCAAAAATACTTGGAATAAACCTTTAGCATATCAAAGTCATTAATTTGCTGTCAGCATTTTCCCTGGCTGAACTGACAGCTGGTATGTTTTTGATGCATTGTAGTCATACCAAATACTGATAAAAATGCTCCTGTATAATGTATCTGCATAGCATTTACATTTTTCTGATTCTTGTATTTCACTCACTGTGAGAGAGCTGGGCAGTTATGGAATTACCAGCCTTGATGCAGCAGGGAGACAAGATTGGCATGGTGGAAAGATTGGAATAGATGGACACCTGGAATCACTGCATTCTACATAACTGCTGGAGTTCAAAAGGTCATCATAAATTAATTAAGCACACAACTGATTGGAACAGATTTCTCCCATACTGTTGATGTTTTACAGCGGAATAAAGGTGACACAGATTATAAAAAAAGCTGTGGAGTTATGCTGTGAAGAGGAGACATAATTATAAAGTTTTGTAGCCTAATAGCAGACAGAGAACTGATTACAAATACGTGGTGACAACTGAGGAGGAATTAGGGCAGATCCATCAATACCGAGGTCGAGAATGGCAACTTTACAACTTATTTCTGGTAACACAGCATTGTGCCATCTTTCTATCAATATTTGACTTTAGAGTATTATATTCTCATTTTACATTCTTGTGCTGACAGTTTGCACTTTGGAATTTATAGCTTTGTAAATCCATCCACTGAAAGTGAATCAAGAACTTATTGTTTGTTTTTCAATCTAAAGGTCTTTCACAAAGTTAATCAATATTACCCAGCCAATCTCAGGTTTTAATCTGTCACATATCACTGTAAAGTAATAATATATTCAGTGCACAAACACTAGTTGAAGGAGAAGGAAAGACTGATGGTGTACTTTCTCTATAAAGTACTCAATGAATCTCTCATTTAAAAGAAAACATTTTTCTAACCTGTTAAGAGACATGAGAACATCAAGTAGAAAATGAGAAAGAGGTCATTTGGCTCCTCAATTTTCATTCTTTTACAAACCACATATAACCTATCCCATCATGGACTCTACCCTGACCACATGGCCTCACCTCTTGCCTCTACAATATCCCCAGCACAACAGTCCACTAAATGCTTTGTTCCTCTGACTCTGGCCTTTTCTGCAGCCCCCTTTCCTTTTTCCCCACAATTGGTGGCTGTAACCTTCAGCCACCTACTTCAGGTGCTTTGGAATTCACTCCCCAAATTTCTTCATCTGCTATTATCGCCTTCTTTGTCTCAGTGTCGAGTTTCTTTTTGGAGCTTTGTGAAGTGCGTTGAAACATGTTTCTGTTGAGGGGTCTGAATCACAAAACCGTGAGTTCAAGCCTCATTCCAGAGACTTGAGCACATAATCTAGGCCGACACTTTGGTACGATACTGAGGGAAAGCTGAAAATTGAGACAACAGGAAGTAACGTGTGTGGGCAGGTGGTGAGCACCCTGCAGGAGATTCTTTAACAATATATAGAGCATAAGCTGGGTGGTTCTGAAGGTGGTCACATGGTCAAATGCCACATGATGATATATCACGTGGTCAAATATCCCATGAGGATATGTCACATGATCAAACCTTCAGGAAAACATCCAACCAGAGTTGGCAATTCTATTTTTAGATGCATTCTAGTATTTCATTCCGTTTGCCTACAAATTTATTTTTTAAATGATTATGCTTTAGCGTAGGACCTTGTCCTACAGGCCATTTATAAATACTATGAGAGACTTCAGCTGCCAGGGTTGACATGTCATCTGAGGCTGCAAAACCCAAACTAACTTCTCGTGTAGTAGGATGCATTGCTTCAGTTTTAATCTGACAAACAGATCTTCCAATGAGAGCAATGTTAGTCGACAGGAGCCAACCTTAAAGGCAGACTGACATTCCAAGAAGGAACCAAACCAGAAACAAAGACAGTCAAGTTTTCAGACCCTTCCAAGGAATATATTTTGATGCTCACTAAAGGATCTGAAATTAGAATGTGGGAGAATATTGTGGCAACTGAACACAGAAATAGAGACAGTTCACAGTCAATTAACATATTGTGAAATATAGTCACCATTATGTAGTCAAATACAAAAGTCAATTTGCATATTTTAAGGATCTATAAACCGCAATGTGATAAATGATCAGTCAGTATATTTCACTGGTGTTGCTTGAAGGATAGATACTGGCTCAGAGACTCGGAAATCTCCCTTGCTCTTCTTCATATAGTGTCAGGGTTCATTTACATTTACCTGAACAAGCAGACAGATTTAACATCTTATCCAAACGACAGCACTTCTGATAGTGTAGCACTCCCTCGGTATTGCACTGAAATATCAGCCTAGGTTACATGCTTGAGTTCCTTGAGTACAGCTTGAATTTCTCGACTCAGAGGGGAGAAGGCTACCAATGAACTAAGCTGGTACTGACAGAGTACACAGACGCTGATAGAGCTGAACTTGAGACACAAGGCAACAGGTACTTAAATATACTCCAGTAAGGGCAGAATGCCAAAGGACAGAGGGATAATGTGTTCTGTGAACAGCACTGGATGTATTTCTTCCATTCATTATATGCCATTTTTGTAGAGGACTTTCTGGAAGGTCAGGTAAGTGTGTACAATCTCTTTTCTGCTCTCAAAAATAACAATCTAATGGTGGACTATCAGGTGGCCAATTCTAGGTCAGAGGTCAGGAAGTCACCTACCATACCTGACAACCAATCTTTCATAGGCCACCATAACCATCATTCTGAGACTGCAGAGATACTTATACTATTGTTAGCCAATCTCCTCGCTCATGTCAGGGGAAATGCCAGTCCTTGTGGTGCGAAGACCTGAGTTTGGGGAGGCTAAAACAACACTGAATTACTTGTACTATAGGTTTGCTAGCAAAAATATCAGACCTAAAATTAAACTGTCATCTTCAGCTCTTAGCTTAAGACACATATTCTTAAAGACCAATCATCTGGCTCTCTAATCCCTTTCTTGGCTGCTTTATTACTCTAGGTTATAGGGACTCCTGTATCCTAAATTGACACCATTGATTTAATGAGACCTAGCACATCTGACTAGTCTGGAGGCCTATCAAGAGGCAGCTAACCCTTTAAAGTAGGATCCTGACTGGCAGACTGACAGCACCACACAGCCTGTGATGATATTAAAGCATCATAGATCTCCAGGCTGGGCTGAATTGCCAGATACTATCAGTGAAACTGGTCTGGGATGGATCCATAAACCACATCAAAATGAGGTGTCAACGTGGTGAAGCTACAACACAGGACTATCTGCTTGCCAAACTGCGTAAGCAGCATGCGATAGACAGAGCTAAGCGATCCCATAACCAACTGATCAGATCTAAGCTCTGCAGTCCTGCCACATCCAGCGTGAATGGTGGTGGACAATTAAACAACTAACTGGAGGAGGTGGCTTCACAAAAGCCCCATCCTCAATGAAGGGGGAGCCCAGCACATCAGTGCGAAATATAAGGCCGAAGCATTTGCAACAATCTTCAGCCAGAAGTGCCGAGTAGATGGTCCATCTCGGCCTCCTCCTGAAGTCCCCAGCATCACAGATGCCAGACTTCAGTCAATTCGATTCACTCCGCGTGATATCAAGAAACAGCTGAAGGCACTGGATACTGCAAAAGCTATGGGCCCTGAGAATATTCCGGCAATAGAACTGAAGACCTGTGCTCCAGAACTTGCCGCGCCCCTAGCCAAGCTGTTCCAGTACAGCTACAACACTGGCATCTACCCTGCAATGTGGAAAATTGCCCAGGTATGTCCTGAACACAAAAAGCAGGACAAGTCCAACCCGGCCAATTACCGCCCCATCAGCCTACTCTCAATCATCAGTAAAGTGATGGAAAGCGTCATCAACAGTGCCATCAAGCGACACTTGCTTAGCAATAATCTGCTCAGTGATGATCAGTTTGGGTTCTGCCAGGGCAACTCAGATCCTGACCTTATTACAGCCTTGGTTCAAACATGGACAAAAGAGGTGAGGTGAGAGTGACTGCCCTTGACATCAAGGCAGTCTGACTCCGCTGGCTGGAGTCATACCTAGCGCAAAGGGAGATGGTTTTGGTTGTTGGAGGTCAATCAGCTGAGCTCCAGGACATCACTGCAGGAGTTCCTCAGGGTAGTGTCCTCGGCCCAACCATCTTCAGCTGCTTCATCAATGACCTTCCTTCAATCATAAGGTCAGAAGTGGGGATGTTCACTGATGATTGCATAATGTTCAGCACCATTCGCGACTCCTCAGATACTGAAGCAGTCCATGTAGAAATGCAGCAAGACCTGGACAGTATCCAGGCTTGGGCTGATAAGTGGCAAGTAACATTTGCGCCACACAAGTGCCAGGCAATGACCATCTCCAACAAGAGAGAATCTAACCATCTCCCCTTGACATTCAACGGCATTACCACCGCTGAATCGCCCACTATCAACATCCTAGGGGCTACCATTGACCAGAAACTGAACTGGAGTAGCCATATAAATACCGTGGCGACAAGAGCAGGTCAGAGGCTAGGCATCCTGCGGCGAGTAGCTCACCTCCTGACCCCCCAAAGCCTGTCCACCATCTACAAGGCACAAGTCAGGAGTGTGATGGAATACTCGCCACTTGCCTGGATGGGTGCAGCTCCAACAACACTCAAGAAACTCGACACCATCCAGGACAATGCAGCCCGCTTGATTGTTTGTAGATGAGGTGCCATTCACTCCCTCCACCACCGACGCACAGTGGCAGCAGTGTGTACCATCTACAAGATGCACTGCAGCAATGCACCAAGGCTCCTTAGACAGCACCTTCCAAACCCGCGACCTCTACCAACTAGAAGGAAAAGGGCAGCAAATGCATGGGAACACCACCACCTGCAAGTTCCCCTCCAAGTCACACACCATCCTGACTTGGAACTATATCGCCGTTCCTTCACTGTCGCTGGGTCAAAATCCTGGAACTCCCTTCCCAACAGCATTGTGGGTATACCTACCCCAAATGGACTGCAGCGGTTCAAGAAGGCAGCTCACCACCACCTTCTCAAGGGCAATTAGGGATGGGCAATAAATGCTGGCTTGGCCAGGGACGCCCACATCCCATGAATGAATAAAAAATAAAATTTCACGAGCTCACAACAGGAAAGATGCACAAAGCAGACTTGACATGTCAAAAAAATGATTAAAATTAAGATAACACCTTATTTTATTTCCTAAACACTGAGGAAGATGGCAAAAGAACCAGAGGTGAGATGATGAGAAATTCTTTTACAGAGTGAGTTGTTATATCTGGAATGCCACTGCCTGAAAGGGCAGTGGAAACAGATTCAATAGTAACTTTCAAAAGGGAATTGGATAAATACTTGAAAAGGAAATCACCATAGCACCCGTGGATGCAGAATTCTATGTACAGCAGCTCTTAAAGAACTGCCGCATTTAAATTGAGGAGGTTGAAGTCTGACTGCTGATACTCAAAATGTTGGAGACACTTAATTCACTACACAGGGCCTGAAGGTTATGTAGGAGGAGATGAGGAAAGTGGCCATCTTTGGGGCTATGGAGAATCCTCTTAATAGAGCATGTGTACAGCAGGCATGGCAGGAGGCAACAAATGGAGTGAATGCATAGATCATGATAGAAAATGCTCAAAAGGGTCTCAGGATTGAGGAAGAGTGCCAACAGTGCAAATCCCAAGTGCCCTAGCCAGGGTGTATCAAAAGTACTGTGCACAGCTCTAATCCCTTGACATAATGGACCCATTTAGAGGCAGTGCAGAAGAGAACAAGTTTAATAGTCAGTGTCAGAGGGAGGACTTGATAAGCTAGGGCTTTTTAACCACAAAATGAGATGGCTTGGAAGGGACCTTGCAGCGCTCTTCAAGAATTCTTGAGAGAAAGTAAACCTGAAGCAAGGCTTTTAGATACACCAGCGCAGTAGAACAACTGGACACAGGGTCAGGGATGTGAATTTAGGCCGTCGCAAGAAGTATTTCATTACAGAGAGAGTGATAAATTGGAGGAATGGGTTGGCAGGCACAGTGGTTGAGGTCAGGACACTCGGCTCTTTTAAGAAACACAATACTGTAATGGGAAGACATGTAGGACTGGTACTCTGCAAGGAAGAAATAAAACCTGCTCATCCGAACCTATCATGTGAGCTGTTTTCCTGACCTTCTTCATATATTTCTCTCCATCTTCAAACGTCCCCTTTGAATATGCCTTCAGTAACTCTGCTCCCAACTTCTACTTGGTGTCTAACCTCCTTTGTGAAGCAACTTGCGATAGTTCGCTACGTTAAAGATGCTATACTAGAACACCCTCTTCTAGCAGCAGAACAGAATCAGTCAAGAGTGTTAAACTAAGCATTCTGTATTTCGTTCAGTTTGCTACCTCATGTTGTCCAAATGTTTGTTCCTCCACAGTAAATGAATGGTAAAACTATTCAGTGTTATTCAGATGCAACTGGTAGTAATCAACATAACTGTTCTGACCTCAGCGAATTACTGACCCTATCTCACTGCTAGTCATCACTACTGCAATTCCATTTGACAAGAGCTGCCTATCAGCTTTGTTGTGCTTCCTCTGATCTTCAGCATTAACAAAATAAACCTTTTAATAATTGAGTTGTCTGTCTCTGTAGCTCAGTGAGCCAATGTATTTGGCTGTTAAGCGAAAGGTTGGTGGCTTGAGCTCACTCGGGCCACAACTGATTAAAGAGCCTGCTATTTATCTAAGTGACTTAGATAAAACAACAGAGGGCTGCATATCCAAGATTGCTGATGACACTAAGTTAGCTGGCCCAGTAAGTGCTGTAGATATGAGCAAAAAGTTGCGAAATGACATCGATAGATTAAATATGGCCAGAACTGTAGCAGATGAAGTTCAACGTTTGGGAAGTGTGACATTATCCACTTGGGACCTAAAAAAGATAAGTCAGAGTACTTTCTCAATGGTGAGAAAACAGGAATTGTGGATTAGAGAGATGTACAGAAATCTCCAAAAGCTACTGAACAGGTTAAAAAAAATGTGAACGGAATGTCGACTTTTGTCTCAAGAGGATTGAAATACAAAGGAGTGGAAGTTATGCTATGTTTGTATAAAGCTCTGGTTAGACCGTATCTGGAATACTGCGTGCTGTTCTGGCACCACACCTCAAGAAGAGTATCTGGGCCTTGGAGGGGGTGCAGCACAGATGCATCAGACAGATTAAATTTTGAGGAAAGGTTGCAAAGACTAGGCATGTATTCCCTTGAGTATAAGAGTAGAAGGGATGATCTAATTGAAGTATTTAAGATGATTAAAGAGTTTTATCGGTTGGAGTAGGAGCCCAGAACAAGGGAGCTTAATCTTAAAACTGACAGCTTGGCCATTCAGTGGTGATATCAGGAAACACTTTTTCCACACAAAAGGTAGTGGAAATCTGGAACTCTCTCCCCCAAAAAGCTGTTAAGGCTGGAGAGTCAACTGAAACTTTCAAACTGAGATTGGCAGATTTTTGTTAGGCGAGGGCATTAAGGGATATGGAGCAAAGTCGTGTAAATAGAGTTACGATGCAGATCAGCCATGGTCTAATTGAATGACAGAACAGGCTTGAGGGGCTGAATGGCCTACTCCTATTCCAATGTTCTCTTCATGCTCTTGTAAATTACAGATCTGAGATTATGCTTCTGCACTGCTTTTCAACATGCTAAGCTGCTAACTTTTATTCCATATTCCAGTGTATATATACCACAGTGTTTCAAAGCTTCCTCAAAGAAACTGTGACAGTCACAGATGTGGTCTGGTTTTTCACCATTCGTGTAGATGCAATTCCACATAGATCTGTTCATTTGCAATTAAATTTGGTGACCCAAGAATCTTCTACCGACATGTAAAGAGTAAGCGTGTAGCAAAAGGAGGGAACGAGGGGTGGGGCCTGTTAGGGACAAAGAAGTATGATTAGAGGTGCAGGGCAAGACTACAGTACTTACTAAGTGCTTTGCATCAGTGTTTACTAAGTAAGAGGATGCTGACAAAGTAGGACTAGTTGCGAAGATGGCAGAGGTAATGGATGGGGTGAAAACTGAAAGGATCCAGTGGAAAGGATCCAGTGGAAAGGCTGGCTACGCTTACAGTGGATAGGTTGCCTGGTCTGGAGTGCTTGCATCCCAAGTTGCTAAGAGAAGTGAGGTGGAAATAGGGGAAGGGTTGCCGTAATCTTCCTACTTATGTGGCGGTGGGGGGAGCAGTGGTGCCAGAGGATTGGAAAGTGGCAATTATTCAAGAAAGTGGGTAAGACATTCCTAGTAACTACAGGCTGGTCAGTTTAACATCAGTGCTGTTTTAGGAGAGTCAGCACGGATTTGTAAAAGGCAGATCATGCTTGACTAATCTCATTGAATTTTTTGATTTAGTAACAGAGAAGACTAATGAAGGGAATGCAGTGAATATTGTCTATCTGAATTAGAACAAAGAATAGTACAGCACAGGAACAGGCCATTCGGCCCTCCAAGCCTGCGCCGATCATGATGCCTGTCTAAACTAAAACCTTCTGCAATTCCGGGGACCGTATCCCTCGATTCCCATCCTATTCATGTATTTGTCAAGATGCCTATTAAACTTCGCTATCGTACCTGCTTCCACCACCTCCCCCGGCAGCAAGTTCCAGGCACTCACCACCCTATGTGTAAAAAACTTGCCTAGCATATCCCCTCCAAACTTTGCCCCTCGCATCTTAAACCTACGTCCCCTAGTAAATGACTCTTCCACCCTGGTAAAAAGCTTCTGACTATCTACTCTGTCCATGCCACTCATAACTTTGTAAATCACTATCAGGTCGCCCCTCCACCTCCGTCGTTCCAGTGAAAACAATCCGAGTTTATCCAACCTCTCCTCATAGCTATTACCCTCCAGACCAGGCAACATCCTGGTAAACCTCTTCTGTACCCTCTCCAAAGCCGCCACATCCTTTTGGTAGTGTGGCGACCAGAACTGTACGCAATATTCCAAGTGTGGCCTAACTAAGGTTCTGTACAGCTGCAGCATGACTTGCCAATTTTTATACTCTATGCCCCAACCGATGAAGGCAAGCATGCCGTATGCCTTCTTGACTACCTTATCCACCTGCGTTGCCACTTTCAGTGATCTGTGGACCTGTACGCCCAGATCTCTCTGCCTGTCAATACTCTTAAGGGTTCTGCCATTTACTGTATACTTCCCACCTGTATTAGACCTTCCAAAATGCATTACCTCACATTTGTCCGGATTAAACTCCATCTGCCATTTCTCCACCCAAGTCTCCAACCGATCAATATCCTGCTGTATCCTCTGACAATCCTCATCACTATCCGCAACTCCACCAACCTTTGTGTCATCAGCAAACGTACTAATCAGACCAGCTACAATTTCCTCCAAATCATTTATATATACTACAAACAGCAAAGGTAAATTGTAAGCAAATTGTAAGAAAGTGTCTGACAAAGTACCACATAAAAAGCTGGTTAACAAAATGGGGACTCATGGAATAGGAGGGACAGTATCAATTTGGATTAAAAAAAACTTTTTTAAAAATTCATTCCTGGGATGTAAGGCCAGTATTTATTGCCTATCCCTAATTGCCCTCGAGCAGGTGATGATGAGACGCCTTCTTGAACCGCTGCAGCCCATGTGGTGTGGGTACACCCACAGTGCTGTTCTGGAGGGAGTTCCAGAATTTTGACCCAGTTATAGTGAAGCAACAGCGATATAGTTCCAAGTCAGGATGGTGTCAGACTTGGATGGGAACTTGCAGATAGTGGCGCTCCCAAGCATCTGTTGCCCTCAACTTTCTAGGTGGCAGAAGTTACGGGTCTGGAAGGTGTTTGTGAAGGGGCCTTGGCAAATTGCTGCAGTGCATCTTGTAGATGGTACACAGTGCTATCACAGTGCACTGGTGGTGGAGGGAGTCAATGTTTAAGGTGGTGGTGGCTGGGATGGTGATCAAGTGAGATGCTTTGTCTTGGATGGTGTCCAGCTTCTCAAATCTTGTTGGAGCTGCACTCATCCAGGTAGGTGAGCGTATTCCACCACACTCCTGACTTGTGCCTCGCAGACAGTGAACAGGCTTTGGGAGTCAGGAGGTGAGTTACTCACCACAGAATTCCCATCCTCTGACCTGCTCTTGTAGCCACAGTACTTATATGGCTGGTCTAGTTAAGTTTCTGGTCCATGGTAACCCCCACTGGATATTAATGGTGGGGGATGCAGCGATGGTAATGCCATTGAATGTCAAGGGGAGATGGTTAGATTCACTCTTGTTAGAGATGGTCTTTGCCTGGCACTTGTGTGGCACAAATGTTACTTCCCACTTATCAGCCCAAGCCTGAATGTTGTCTAGCTCCTGTTGCATGCGAACATGGACTACTTGTATCTGAGGAGTTTTGAATGGTACTGATCAATGTGCAATCATCAGCGAACAGCCTCACTTCTGACCTTCTGTTGGAGGGAAGGTCACTGATGAAGGAGCTGAAGATGGTTGGGCCTAGGGCACTATCCTGAGAAGGTCCTGCAGCAATGTCCTAGGGCTCAGATGTTTGGCTTCCAACAACCACAACCATCTTCCTTTGTGCCAACCAGTGGAGAGTTTTCCCCAATTTCCACTGACTTCAATTTTGCTCAGGCTCCTTGATGCCATAATCGGTCAAATGCTGTCTTGACGTCAAGGGCAGTCACTCTCACTTCACCTCTGGAGTTCAACTCTTTTGTTCATGTTTGGACCAAGGCTGTAATGAGGTCAGGAGCTGAGTGGCCCTGGTGGAACCCAAACTGAGCATCAGTGAGCAGGTTATTGCTGAGCAAGGGCCGCTGCCAACAATATCTTCCATCACTTTGCTTATGACTGAAGGTAGACTGATGGGGCAGTAATTGGCTGGATTGGATTTGTCCTGCATTTTGTGGACAGGACATTTCCACATTGTCAAATAGATGCCAGTGTTTAGCTGTACTGGAACAGTTTGGCTAGGGGCGCGGCTAGTTCTGGAGCACCATTCTTCAGCGTTACAGCCGGGATGTTGTCAGGGCTCATATGCTTTATCCAGTGCCTTCAGCCATTTCTTGATATCATGTGGTGTGAATTGAATTGGCTGAAGACTGGTATCTATGATGGTGGGGAGCTCAGGAGGAAGCACTTGGCACTTCTGGCTGAAGATGGTTGCAAATACTGCAGCCTTGTCCTTTGCATTAATGTGCTGTACTCCTCCATCATTGAGGATAGGGATGTTTTTGGAGTCTCCTCCTCTGGCTAGTTGTTTAATTGTCCACCACCATTGACAACTGGATGTGGCAGGACTGCAGAGTTTTGATCTGATCCGTTGGTTGTGGGATCGTTTGTCTGTAGCCTACTGCTTTCATTGTTTTACATGCATGTCGTCTTGTGTTGTAGCTTCACCAAGTTGGCACCTCATTTTTAGGTATACCTGGCGCTGCTCCTGGCATGCTCTCCTCCACTTCTTGGTCCCCTAACTTGATGGTAATGGTAGAATGAGGGATGTAACGGCCCATGAGATTACAGATTGTGGTTGAATACAATTCTGCTGCTGATGAGGTCCACCGCGCTACATCAATGCCTAGTTTTGAGCTGCTAGATCTGTTCTGATTCTATCCCATTTAGCACGGTGGCAGTGCCACACATGATGGAGGGTGTCCTCAGTGTGAAGATGGAACTTCATCTCCACAAGGATTGTGTGGTGGGTGGTCACTCCTATCAATACTGTCATGGACAGCTGCATCTGCAAAACAGGTAGATTGGTGAGCACAAGGTCAAGTAGGTTTTTCCCTCTTGTTGCTTCTCTCACCACCTGCCGCAGGCCCAATTTGGCAGACATGTCCTTCAGTACTTGGCCAGTTCGGTCAGTAGTGATGCCACCAAGCTGCTCCTGGTGATGGACACTGAAGTTCCCCATCCAGAGTACATTCTGTGCCCTTGCTACCCTCAGTACTTCTTCCAAGTGGTGTTCAACATGGAGGAGGATTCATCAGCTGAGGGAGGACAGTAGATGATAATCAGCAGGAGGTTTACTTGCCCATGACTGACCTGATGGCATGAGAATTTATGGGGTCTGGAATCAATGTTGCACACTCCCAGGGTCACTCCCTCCCAACTATATATCACTGTACTGCCACCTCTGGTAGGTCTGTTCTGCAGGTGGGACAGGACATACCCAGGGATGGTGATGGAGGAGTCTGGGACATTGGCTGTAAGGTATGATTCAGTGAGTATAACTACATCAGACTTGTCTGTGGGACAACTCTCCCAATTTTGGCACAAGTCCCCAGAAGTTGGTGTGGAGAACTTTGCAAAGTTGACTGGGCAGGGTAAGCCTTTGTCCTTTCTGGTGCCTAGGTCGATGCCAGATTGTCCACCTGATTGTATTCTTATTCAACTTTTCTGTAGCAGTTTGATACAACTGAGTGACTTGCGAGGCCATTTCAGAGGGCAATTAAGAGTCAACCACTTTGCTGTGGGTCTGGAGTCACATGTCGACCAGAATGGGTAAGGACGGCAGACTTCCCCCCCACGAAGGACATTAGTGAACTAGAGTCACTTACATAGAGTCATTTACTGCATAGAGGGAGGCCATTCAACCCATGGAGTTAGATGGGTTTTTATGATAATCTGGTAGTTTCCTGATGACTATTAATGAGACTAGCATTTTATTCCAGATTTATTAATTAATTAAGTTCAAATTTCCCCCAGCTGACCTGGTGGCATTTGAACTCGTTTCCGGAGCGAGTCTTGGTAAATGGTTGTTTTTCAGACTGGAGGATATATATATATATATATATATATATAAATAACTTGCATATTGGAATGCAGAGTAAAATTTCAAAACATGATGATACCCAACTTGGAGATGTGGCAAACAGTGAGGATGATACCAATCAAATGCAATAGGACACAGTGGACAGACAAATGGCAGATGGAATTTAATACAGAGAAGTGTGAGGTGGTGCACTTTGGCAGAAGTGATGGGGAGAGGAAATATATACTTATTGACACAGTTTTAAAGGGTGTGCTGGGACAGAGGGACCTGGGGGTTCATGTGCACAGATCTTGGAAGATGGCAGAGCATATTAAGAGAGTAATTAGCAAAGTGTATGAGAGGCTGGGCTTCATAAGTAGAAGTATTAAGTACAAAAGCATGGAAGTTATGCTGAACCTTTATAAAGCTCTGGTTAGGCCAAGCTAGTGTATTGCATCCAGTTCTGATCACACTTTAGGAAGGATGTGAAGGTCTTTGAGAGGATCCAGAGGAGATTTACCAGAATGGTTCCAGGTATGAGGGAATTTAGCAACAAGATTAGGTTGGAGATGCTAGGTCTTTTCTCCTTGGAGCAAAGGACACTTAGGCAAGATTGGCTAGAGGTGTCCAAGATTATGACAGGTTTAGATAAGGTAGACAAAGAAAAGCTGTTCCCATTAGCCGATGACACAAAGACTAGGGGACAGATTTAAGGTTTTGGCCAAGTGATAGATGGGGGATGTGAGGAAGAACTTTTTTACGCACTGTGAGGTAATGACCTGGAACTCGCTGCCTACGAGGGAAGCGCAGAAGATCAATGATTTCAAAAGGAAAATGGATGGGCACTTGAGGGAGATAAACTTTCAGAGCTACGGGAATAAAGTGGGAGAACGGGACTGACTGGATTGTTCTACAGAGAGCCAGCATGGATTTGATAGGCCAAATGGCCTCCCTCTGTGCTGTAATGACTATAACTAATTAATGAACGTGTATCTTATGATTAGTTCCTCAGCTCCTGCCTGATATTGAATTTGGTCACTGTGCCCTGTAGGTATATTTTAATTTGGCTCTTTTGCAACCCTCATTTTCTGGTTATTAGAAATCTGCTTACGAGTGATTAGAAATGCAGGTAAAGTAGAGAATGGCTTGGCTTTTATATCAGTTTAATTTCACTCATTATTTTTACAATAACTATATGATTAAGTTATATCCAGCATATAGAGTCGTGCATGGTTAATGCACGTTACACTTGCACACTTGTATTTGATTTGCTCAAATGTAAATAGGTCGTAAAATTACAAACCAACAAGAAAAATGCACCAAATTGCTCAAATGATATTTTCCTGATTTCTTTTGGCTGTCATGTTCCCTCATCTGGCTACTATACAGGTTAAAAACAATAACACATTGAAATTTAAATAATTCACAAAGATAATTACATTTACCCAGAAACTATCCCAGGTCCTGTTGGAAATTAGTTTTGCCACACAGCTGGTACCATCTCTCAGGTGCCTTGGACTGGAGTATTGTTCCCTTCCTGGAGCTTGCATTGTTAAGCTGGGTCTTTTGTGCTTAATATTGTTTGGGGCATTGTTGTATAGAACCTCACTGTGACTATCTATCATCCTGAGGGAGTGCTGCACTATCAGAGGTGCTGTCTTTTGGATGAGTCGACCCTCTCAAGTGGATGTAATAGATCCCATAGCACTATTTGAAAGAAGAGCAGGGGAGTTCTACCCGGTTTCCTGGCCAATATTTATCGCTGAGCCAAAATCACCAAAACGGAGCTTGCTGTGAACAAATTGTCTGCTTTGTTTCCTACATTGTAACAGTGAGTATACGTCAAAAATACTTCATTGGCTGTAAAATGCTTTTGGACTTCCTGAGGCCATGAAATGCACTTTATAAATGTATTTATTTATTTAGAGATACAGCACTGAAACAGGTCCTTAGGCCCACCGAGTCTGTGCCGACCATCAACCACCCATTTATACTAAATGCAAGTTATTTATTTATTTCTGTCTATGACTGCGGTGTGGTGTGTTTTCTCTCTGCTTTTTGAGTCCCCAACAAGCACGCCCAAGCAGCAATCCTCTCAACTCCCTCCTGCAGTCCCTGTCCTGAGCTTCACCAACCCTTGCTTCCTCTCTTTCATCTGTGTCAACCCCTGTATTCACCTCCAACTCACTACCTGTTGCCTCCCATCTTGTGGTGTATCCTGGTCTTTAAAAAAATGAAAGGGATAGGAATTAAGCAGCAAAGGAACATATTTTACAGTCAGAAGGCAGCGAGTGGAGACACAGCAAAGGAGAGATTCATGCAACACTGGGAAAGAGTGAGAAAAACATTCTTAGACAAATAGATATTGCACTGGGAAAAGTGCACACAGAGGGCGAAAAGGAGTGTGGAAGACAAACAGCCTGGTATAGCGAGCAAGTCACAAAACAGAGAAAATAGGAAAAAGATAAGCGTAAGAGTTGTAAAGGTATAGAAAGAATTACATTTTTATTTGTTTACAAGCAACACAGGTGGTCATCTGTATAATTCAGTAATTCACCATGCATTCCATGGTATAACATTCCATGTCACTAATAAACATTCCGTATGTCCGCTAACTCACAGGAATTCAACTAGTCCTAAACTAATTGTAGTATTGCATTAGCAACAATAATGACCATAATCTATACTGGTAGTAGTAATACGTAAAACAGCCTAAGTTTATAACAAGTATGTATTTTTTTAGATTTTTAGATTAGAGATACAGCACTGAAACAGGCCCTTCGGCCCACCGAGTCTGTGCCGAACATCAACCACCCATTTATACTAATCCTACACTAATCCCATATTCCTACCAAACATCCCCACCTGTCCCTATATTTCCCTACCACCTACCTATACTAGTGACAATTTCTAATGGCCAATTTACCTATCAACCTGCAAGTCTTTTGGCTTGTGGGAGGAAACCGGAGCACCCGGAGAAAACCCACGCAGACACAGCTGTGGGAGAGCTATGACAAGAAAGAGATTTTGGTAAAACCCATTACCAAGCTGCAGGTGACTGACAGTGCAAAATGTAAATGGGAGTCAATTTCAGCATATGTGAATAGACACCATAATCTATCATTCATCTGTGATGACTGACAGAAGCAGAAATTGATTCTAGGCCTTCTGTGCCAATAGCATATTCAGTGCTTCCCTCAAGATCTTAATCTCCCAGGATCCAAACACTATTGTATTGGGGTAGAGCTAAAATTTGACTGCTTACATTAAATGCATGATTTGGCAAGAGCGCACAATCTTAAGCAACATGTTGACACAACACAATGATCTAACAATACCCTGTATCCAGGGCAGCAGGATGTAACATCAATTCCCACCCAGCATATTCCTGTTGTCAGGCATGTCCACATCAAGCAACAGCCAGGCACTTTCAAAATAGGAGGAAGCACAGAATCACTGGGCGACTTATGTTAGGCAGCTCTTGTACCTTGGATGAATGTATCTTAACAGCTAGCCTGGAGCAGAGCTGGTGGGACTGTCATCTTAGCTTGGCAGTAGAGTGCCACGTGGAGAGGCCAAGGGAATTTTTGATAAACAAATTAATCGAGCAGGGAAAGAAAATAAAATGATATTCGATTTACTGTAATTTATACCTCAAGCCATACCTCATTCGACAATTCATAGATGTACATATATTTCCTAATTATTATAATAATGATTTCTCTGGAAAATCAACAATAACATCAATATTAACTTTCATAAATCACAATTATTTTATAATCATGGCATCCAAAGTTCCAAAAAGGAAAAATGGAAACTACAATATCCTTTATGATTTTTTGACACTGGTAACTTCGGGAATTTTCCATTGCCTCCAAACCCAATATAGAAACAAGTTCTGCCCACAGAGAAGCACTGAAATTTTGAATCAATCCCTGAGAAAGAAAATGAAGGTAGCACTACTGAGATCAAAATAGCCCCAGCAACTACTGGTACATGGAAAGTCCCTGGATTTAAAGAATAAAGGGAAGCTGACAAATACTGATGAAGATGTATCAAGCTGCACAATCAGGGTAAGAATAAGGAGCTTCTTTATAAAGGAGCTGACATTGTGTCTACAACACAGCATTGGCTGGTACCAAATGAGATTAATGCAAGGTGATGGGGGAGCTCTGCTCGCTGCATTATTCATGCTACTGATTGGTGTCGTTATGAACAGGCATTTTTCAGTACAATAGATTTCTCATTTCATTTTTCAATTTTTTTTTTAAGGGGAACTTCCATAGAATCTGTTGGCACAAAAGGATGCCATTTGGCACATCGTGTCTATGCAGTGCATGCACTTTCAAACAGCTATCCAATTAGTCCCACTCTCCTGCTCTTTCCCCATAGCTCTACATTTTTTTCCTTTTCAAGTATATATAATTCGCCAAATTTGGCAATTATGACATAATGAGAGAAAAGGCATCTCTAGTGGGATCAGCAATAGTCAATGTTTGAGGATGTTCTACATGACATGTAAACCCACTAGGTCATCGCCTTCTTCTTCTTTGGCCTCCTTGTCTCGAGAGACAATGGGTAAGCGCCTAGAGGTGGTCAGTGGTTTGTGAATCAGCGCCTGGAGTGGCTATAAAGGCCAATTCTAGAGTGACACTCTTCCACAGGCGCTGCAGATAAAATTGGTTGTTGGGGCTGTTACACAGTTGGCTCTCTCTTTGCGCTTCTGTCTTTTTTTCTGCCAACTGCTAAGTCTCTTCGACTCGCCACTGTTTAGCCCCGCCTTTATGGCTGTCCGCCAGCTCTGGTGATCACTGGCAACTGACTTCTACGACCTGTGGTCAAAGTCATAGGACTTCATGTCGCGTTTGCAGGCGTCTGCAGGTCATAAAGGTCATAAATCACTAGGTCATAAAGCCATTTTTACTCACCATCCCCACAGGTGCCAGTTGGTCATGCAATGGTAGAATTTCTCAGCACTGATGACAGTGATCCAGAAGTAGCTTAAGTTAGTGGCATAATAATGAATATAAAAATCTGCACCAAAAAGATACTGTGAAGTGAAGCTGAATCCCCGGGTGGAGGAAAGGCAAACCAGTGTTCTGGGTTTACTGATATTGTGGGCAATGGTATCACATCATACCAAGCCATTTTCCTTAGTCTCTATCCCCATTTTTGACCATTTTCAGTCAAATCCATTCATCTGGGGAAGATGTCGACTGAAAGACCACTCTGGTCATGACTAGTTTAGGTTTTTACTTACCAAAACCAGTAGATCGATTTGCCAGACTGGTATAAGAAGGTCCTCCTGGTGAAGATGTAGACACAGGACTGGAGAGGGGACTGAAAGTAGATGGATCCGCTGGGAATGTGTGACTCGATCCCATGGCGAAAGGTGGTGACTGAGCCTTATTGGACTGGGATGCTACTTGCTGCAAGAGGAGAGAATAACATTTTTAATGTGCAATTACCTGAAGTCTAAATAAAAGGAAGGTACTCTACAATTTTGTTTGGTTAATACAAATAAAATGCTCAATACATACAGTTTTAATAGAAAGCTACTTTGAAAGCTTACTAAGGCTGGAAATGTAATGCCAATAAGATGAAAAATGCAAACTGAATGTATTAGAGATGTAGTTCATTAAGATGATCAAAGCAATATGAGCGGCAGATAACCACATGCAAATATCACCTGGGAATTGAACTCACATGTTCTAACTGAATTTTCATGTTCTAATTTTAAAATAAACTTTTCAATGTTTAATAAACCTGAATAAGGCTGCTAAAACTAACACACAAGAATTGCAATCCCATACTGTAACAGGCCACACTTTTTATAAACTTAGCACGGTTTTTGTTGTACAAACCATATTAGGTATTAAGTTTTTTTACATGCTTTTATTTTACTAATAATGCATCAGGAAGTATCAATGTTCCAGCTCTGGGGTCCTTTTGCCAGTAGATATGCTCAGAATTGTCCTTTTGTTCCATATTTTCTTAGTCTACTGCTTATTGCTATTTATGAATAAATCATAAGGGAGTATTAATTTTCCAGTTCCTTTTGACTATAGACTTGTTCAAATTTCTAGTCGTGTCCTATATTTTCTCTCCCTAGCTCACAGGTATTGAATTGTAGCACTCTGAATGCCAGCCTTGTTCAGAGCATCTAACTCTGGCACAGGGCGCAGTGGTTAGCACCGCAGCCTCACAGTTCCAGGGACCCGAGTTCGATTCCGGGTACTGCCTGTGTGGAGTTTGCAAGTTCTCCCTGTGTCTGCGTGGGTTTTCTCCGGGTGCTCCGGTTTCCTCCCACAAGCCAAAAGACTTGCAGGTTGATAGGTAAATTGGCCATTATAAATTGACACTAGTATAGGTAGTTGGTAGGGAAATATAGGGACAGGTGGGGATGTTTGGTAGGAATATGGGATTAGTGTAGGATTAGTATAAATGGGTGGTTGATGTTCGGCACAGACTCGGTGGGCCGAAGGGCCTGTTTCAGTGCTGTATCTCTAATCTAATCTAATCTAAAACTCAGCACAAAACAGGTTAATACCTGGGACACCATTGGCTTGCACAACTCAGCTCTCACTGGTTGATAATCACTAGTTGATAAGAGTAACAAAATACACAGAATTGAACATGTAGATTTTCAAAAGGAACCCAGCATTTGTAGAGAGCTAGACTTTTTTTTAGTTTTGTTAAGTTCTGAAGAATGATTGTTGAAATATTTCTTAGCCACCCTAAAGTCCACCACAGGACACAGCCCACACTGAACAAGCTAGCCCTGGCCTGACCATGGCTAAATTTGGTCAAGTCCTTCCTTACTCATGAAGCAATAGGGAAGACTAGTTAGAATTTCAACAGCTGGTGGCATACAACTAACCATCCACAGTCAGCAATAAAAGTCCATGTCTCCCCTTACCCCTGAGATACCAAGCTGTCTCAGGTGATTGGAGCACAAAGGCCTTGAGAAATGCTACCATTTTGTTGCCAAAGAAAGAAAAAACTATAAACCTGAAACAAATAGGAAAACTTTACTACTGCTTTGCCAATGTAAAATTTGAGCATTTTTTTTTAACGATACGAGGGTGACTTGGAGCTCCTTTTATTCCAGCGAGTTGAACCCTGACCTGATCTAGAAGCAATTCCAAAACCTCCCAATCTGGCTTGCTACATAATAAATTGAGCGTTCATGACTCCAGATCAGCTCCCAAATTGGATTCAAATTCTGATCCTCACAGAAGTAAAAGGAGCTGCTCCAGTAAGGCACATAACACCTAGTCAGAGTAGACATTGGTTTGGCTGAGAAATATAAATATAAACAGTGGGTGTCAGACAGCATTATTGATGGTGCATCAACACAGGTAAATTAATTTCACTGCAATATATTAACGTCCAATAGAGACTGAGTAGTAGTTCGATAGCCATCAGCACTAAAAATTCCCATTTCATGATTGTGAATCTTTTGTTCTTAGTAAATTTTTATTTTGTACTCATTTCTGGTAGTTGTGTTGGATATGGATTATAAAGATATTTGCGTAAGTTGTGAAATAAGTGTAACGTGAAAACATTCCATGCACCACTGAAAAGTCAGTGACAGGAAAGCTTTTATGTATGTAATTAAAATTGTGATATATCTGTGAAATCTATAACTTTTCCTTAAAGTTAACTCAGGTTATGCATTCCTTAGAGAAATCGGTTGTAGTAATTTTGGCAAAGCAGAGGTTACTAAGCCTGTCTAATGTAAAACACTCAAACACTAACTGTCCGTTTCTTCTTCCCTGCTTTACTACTTATATCAACCAGATGACAGAACAATATCAATTGTATTAAGGATGCTCTTGACAGAACATTCACTGGAGTACTGAGTACAGTACTCGAGTTAAAACATAATTTTAAGGAATGTTTATGGTGAGTTTACTTGTTAAAATCCCTTCATCAGGCATTCTGCCACTTCCCTCTTCTCCACCTTCCTTGAACATCTGGTTCAGGAGCAGAACCAGACTGCACTAGAATCACGACCTGAACTCGCCACCTGAATCACCATGCTGAATCGCACACCCAAGCCCACATACTTTCTCTTTACATTAAACTGGTAAAGCACTTATTGACCTTAAACATTCCCTGAGGAAAGCAGCTGGCACCTTACTTTATCAAAGGACAGTTTGTTTTCCCCTAAATCATGTAAGCATGCATTCTCAAGCATGGCTTTAACCCATTGAAGCCTTGTGCAGAGACAAGAGCAGAAACCCAGAGAGCCATAAAATATCTGTACGGGATTATACTGATACAGATCTTTTCTCCTGTGTAAGGACAGACTTCCAAGATCATCGAATGCAAAACAAATGATGAGTATACACTGGAAAAGAACAGGCTTGGAAAGCAATTGTACAATTTTTCCCTATTACTTTTGTAAATATGTCTTAACCACATTTTCCTTATAAAGAAATTAACTGAACATAAATACAATGATGCTGAATGAGAACATACGTAGCAAGTAGTATCGCAACATTTTTTTCCCATTGCAAATTGACATAGGTCAGAGTCTTTACTAAATCCTTATTGGCAAAAGCAGAAATTGTAGTGAATTGTGCCCTGTTTATGTCCATTCTATTTTCTAGAAACAGTTTATAGGCAGTAAAAACTTTCCATAATTGCACAACATTAGGTAGGATTACAATTAAGTCATAACTCCTAAACAATTCACTGACAATAGCTTGAGCACTGATCATGCACTCTTTGTGGTAACAATAATTTAGATCCAGTAAATAGTATGTCCTTTTTTATTTAAATGGAAAGGAAGATATTTGTTTGTGACAGATAATAATGCGAGTGGTTAGCTATTAAAAGGATTGTAAAAGAACGCCTGCAAAACAAGGCGTCAAATTTAGGAGATCTCTAACTGCATTGCCATAGAGGAACTTTGGTGTAATATGTGCTGAAAGTGCTACTGCAGAGTTCACCTGCAGAGTTAGATGCACACAGCAGCAGGATTGGGAGATGTTATTTAAGATTCAGAGGGGGGAGGTCTGAACAATTGTGCTAAAGACAATAAAGATTATTTTGAACCCTTCAATGATCATTCAACCCTATTCTGGTTGAGTTGGGCCGATTCTCTGGAGCTCAACAGTGGTGTGTGCTGTGGTCACCTGGTGTGATTCTGCTTCCTGGGATCAGAATAAATAAAAAAAGAGGGAAAAAAACATATTCACAATCAGTCAGGTTAAAGGCTGTATGAAGATCTCAGTTGGGAATTAAGATATAGCAGGTCAGTTTTTCCAGCTAGGATGTGATCCAAAAGGAAATAAAATAGGATGTGAATATTCTTTCCGTTCTTTGGGACAGTTTAGTTTTTTTGTTGGTTTGCATTGATACAGGAAGCACTGCAGCAGAAGTTTATAAAAGTCCGGAATTGCAACTTTTGTGCAGTCATGTATATTCTGCCAAGTAAACCAGCTTCTTAATTTGCCATTGGTCACATCTAACCAGAATGCACATGTAGCGACAACGTATCCAACTCTAATGCAAGAGGTATGGTATCCGCTCACTGATGCTACTGACCCTGACAAGGTTTCTACAGTACATCCTGGATTTGTAACACAAGTGAAGATGGTAGATTTGGCATTTTCCATTGAAGTCAATGGAAATACAAATGGTAAGAGATGTAAAACAGGATGCCGATTCACCCCTACCTGGTTTATACTATCGAGCAAAGTCAAAATCTACCCCAAGGAGGTTGGCACTGTCAACCCTCTGGAAAATGCTGGGACTCACCCACATAGGCCAACATTCAGATGTCATACTTGAACTTGTCTTGGATGAAGTGTTACACAGACTTGGCTTGTATTCTTGAGTAGAAGATTGAGGGGCAAACTGATCAAGGTGTTGAAAATATTAAAAGGATTCAATAAGAGGAACTGTTTCCTTTGGTGTGGGAATCAAGAACGAGGAGACATAATCTTAAAATTTGAGCCAGGCCATTTAGGAGGAAAATCAGGAAGTGCTTTTTTCCACAAAAAGGATAGTAGAAATCTGGAATGCTCTTCTTCAAAAGGCTATAAATGTTGGGACAATTGAAACTTTCAAGACTGAGATTGGCAGATTTTTGTTGGGTAAAGGTATCAAGGGATTTGGAGCAATGGCGAGTAACTAGAATTAAGGTACAGATCAGCCGTGATCCAACTGAATAGCAAAGCAGACTCAAGGGGCTGAATGGCCTCCTCTGTCCCCATGTAAGTGAAACCATCGCAGCAAAGTGATGCAACCGGTCGAGAGGTTGGGGAATTGCTATCATCATTCATACAGAGGACCTGGCTTCCAATGCAGATGCTGCTGGCAGACCTGAGGAAAGATGCCAAGTAAATCTAAAGTTTCTTACACCAGGTGGCTGCTCAAGTATGCATGCTACAGAGTGTTTCCTCATAACCTATTAGACATTAACTGCTAGCCCATCCACAGTATACCTACGGCATGAGAGCCCTTTGAAATCTCATATTATATGGCCACACAGCAGCAGGGCACTAATACAAGCTGCTGCTTACATCTGAAACTGTTATGACATTGAAAGTTTAAAAGGACTTTACAATGGAAATCCTGTAAACTATCTTGACTCTATCTTTTCTCCGCTGGTCCAGTCTCTTCCCACCTACATCCGTGACTCTTCTGACGCTCTACGTCATTTTGACAATTTCCAGTTTCCTGGTCCCAACCGCCTCCTCTTCACTATGGACGTCCAATCTCTCCACACCACCATCCCCAACCAGGATGGTTGAGGCCCAACCAGTCCCCATCCACCACCACACTCCTCCGCCTGGCTGAACCTGTTCTCACATTAAACAACTTCTCCTTCAACTCCACTCACTTCCTTCAAGTAAAAGGTGTTGCTATGGGTACCTGCATGGGTCCTAGTTATGCCTGTCTTTTTGTCGGATATGTTGAGCATTCTTTGTTCCTGTCCTACTCAGGCCCCCTCCCCCAACTCTTTTTCCGGTACATTGATGACTGTATCGGTGCCGTTTCCTGCTCCCTCCCCGAACTGGAAAACTTTATCAACTTTGCTTCCAATTTCCACCCTTCTCTCACCTTTACATGGTCCATCTCTGACACTTCCCTTCCCTTCCTCGACTTCTCTGTCACCATCTCTGGGGATAGGTTGTTTACTAATACCCATTAAAAGCCCCCCAACTCCCACAGCTACCTCGACTACACTTCTTCACACCCTACCTCCTGTAAGGACTCCATTCCAATTTCCCAGTTTCTCCGTCTCTGACGCATCTGCTCTGATGATGCTACCTTCCATGATGGTGCTTCTGATATGACCTCCTTTTTCCTCAACCGAGGATTTCCCCCCCATCGTTGTTGACAGGGTCCTCAACCGTGTCCGGCTATTTCCCGCACCTCTACCCTCACTCCTCCCTCCCAGAACCGTGACTGGGTTCCCCTTGTCCTCACTTTCCACCCCATCAGCCTCCATATCCAAAGGATCATCCTCCACCATTTCCGCCATCTCCAGCGTGATGCCACTACCAAACGCATCTTCCCCTCCCTTCCCGTCAGCATTCCGAAGGAATCAGTCCCTCCGCGACACCCTGGTCCACTCCTCCATTACCCCCACCACCTCGTCCCCGTCCCATGGCACCTTCCCCTGCAATCGCAGGAGGTGTAATACCTGTCCATTTACCTCCTCTCTCCTCACTATCCCAAGCCCCAAACACTCCTTTCAGGTGAAGCAGCGATTTACTTGTACTTTCAATGTAGTATACTGTATTCGCTGCTCACAATGTGGTCTCCTCTACATTGGGAAGACCAAGTGCAGACTGGGTGACCGCTTTGTGGAACACCTCCGCTCAGTCCGCAAGCAGGATCCTGAGCTTCTGGTTGCTTGCCATTTCAACACTCCCCCCTGCTCTCATGCTCACATCTCTGTCCTGGGATTGCTGCAGTGTTCCAGTGAACATCAACGCAAGCTCGAGGAACAGCATCTCATTTATCAATTAGGCACACTACAGCCTGCCGGACTGAACATTGAGTTCCATAATTTCAGAGCATGACGGGCCCCCCATTTTACTTTTATTTTTAGTTATTTTTTCTTTTTTTACATTGTTTACAACTTTAAAAAAAAATGTTTATTTCATTTCATCTTAGTTTGTTCAGTTTTCTTACCCACTATTTTTTTTCATGTTTGTACTTGCTGCTGTTCAATCTTCAGTCTGTTAACACCATATCTGTACTAATGCTTTGTCTTTCAACACACCATTAACATATTGTTTGCCTTTGCTCCATGACCTTCTGGTCAGCTATGTGGCCTTGTCCAATCTACACCTTCTCCTTTGTTATCTCTTGCCCCACCCCCGCCTCACTTGCTTATAACCTGTGACATTTCTAATATCTGTCAGTTCCGAAGAAGGGTCACTGACCTTTAACTCTGCTTCTCTTTCCACAGATGCTGCCAGACCTGCTGAGTGGTTCCAGCATTTCTTGTTTTTATTCCTGTAAACTAAATCTAGATTAGGGCCAAACTTGTCAGGAGTAAAATTAGGAAACACTTCTACATGCAAAGGGCGGTAGATGTTTGGAACTCACTTCAATTGTAAATTTTAAACCTGAGATTGATACATTTTTGTTATCCAAAGGTATTAAGGGATATGGGGCAAAGATGGGTATATGGAATTAGGTTGCAGATCAACCTGATCTCATTGAATGGCAGAACAGGCTCGCGTGACTGAATAGCCAAGTCCTGTTCCTAATATCCCTATAAGTTTACAACTGCAGTTGCCCACCTTCCACAAGATTCAGTTATAGAACATAGAACATTACAGCGCAGTACAGGCCCTTCGGCCCTCGATGTTGCGCCGACCTGTGAAACCATCTGACCTACACTATTCCATTTTCATCCATATGTCTATCCAATGACCACTTAAATGCCCTTAAAGTTGGCGAGTCTACTACTGTTGCAGGCAGGGCGTTCCACGCCCCTACTACTCTCTGAGTAAAGAAACTACCTCTCACATCTGTCCTATATCTATCACCCCTCAACTTAAAGCTATGTCCCCTCGTGTTTGCCATCACCATCCGAGGAAAAAGACTCTCACTATCCACCCTATCTAACCCACTGATTATCTTATATGTCTCTATTAAGTCACCTCTCCTCCTTCTTCTCTCTAACGAAAACAACCTCAAGTCCCTCAGCCTTTCCTCGTAAGACCTTCCCTCCATACCAGGCAACATCCTAGTAAATCTCCTCTACACCCATTCCAAAGCTTCCACATCCTTCTTATAATGCGGTGACCAGAACTGCACGCAATACTCCAGGTGCGGCCGCACCAGAGTTTTGTACAGCTGCAGCATGACCTCGTGGCTCCAAAACCCGATCCCCCTACTAATAAAAGCTAACACACCATATGCCTTCTTAACAGCCCTATTAACCTGGGTGGCAACTTTCAGGGATTTATGTACCTGGACACCAAGATCTCTCTGCTCATCTACACTACCAAGAATCTTCCCATTAGCCCAGTACTCTGCATTCCTGTTACTCCTTCCAAAGTGAATCACCTCACACTTTTCCGCATTAAACCCCATTTGCCATCTCTCAGACCAGCTCTGCAGCCTATCTATGTCCCCCTGTACCCTACAACATCCTTCGGCACTATCCACAACTCCACCGACCTTCGTGTCATCCGCAAATTTACTAACCCACCCTTCTACACCCTCATCCAGGTCATTTATAAAAATGACAAACAGCAGTGGCCCCAAAACAGATCCTTGCGGTACACCACTAGTAACTAAACTCCAGGATGAACATTTGCCATCAACCACCACCCTCTGTCTTCTTTCAGCCAGCCAATTTCTGATCCAAAGCACTAAATCACCTTCAATCCCATACTTCCGTATTTTCTGCAATAGCCTACCGTGGGGTACCTTATCAAACACCTTACTGAAATCCATATACACCACATCCACTGCTTTACCCTCATCCACCTGTTTGGTCACCTTCTCAAAAAACTCAAGAAGGTTTGTGAGGCACGACCTACCCTTCACAAAACCGTGCTGACTATCGCTAATGAACTTATTCTTTTCAAGATGATTATAAATCCTATCTCTTATAACCTTTTCCAACACTTTACCCACAACCGAAGTAAGGCTCACAGGTCTATAATTACCAGGGCTGTCTCTACTCCCCTTCTTGAACAAGGGGACAACATTTGCTATCCTCCAGTCTTCCGGCACTATTTCTGTCGACAATGACGACATAAAGATCAAGGACAAAGGCTCTGCAATCTCCTCCCTGGCTTCCCAGAGAATCCTAGGATAAATCCCATCTGGCCCAGGGGACTTATCTATTTTCACACTTTCCAAAATTGCTAACACCTCCTCCTTGTGAACCTCAATCCCATCTTGCCTAGTAGTCTGTATCTCAGTATTCTCCTCGACAACATTTTCTTTCTCTACTGTAAATACTGACGAAAAATATTCATTTAACGCTTCCCCTATCTCCTCTGATTCCACACACAACTTCCCACTACTATCCTTGATTGGCCCTAATCTAACTCTAGTCATTCTTTTATTCCTGATATACCTATAGAAAGCCTTCGGGTTTTCCTTGATCCTATCCGCCAATGACTTCTCGTGTCCTCTCCTCGCTCTTCTAAGCTCTCCCTTTAGATCCTTCCTGGCTAGCTTGTAACTCTCAAGCGCCCTAACTGAGCCTTCACGTCTCATCCTAACATAAGCCTTCTTCATCCTCTTGACAAGCGCTTCAACTTCTTCAGTAAACCACGGCTCCCTCGCTCGACAACTTCCTCCCTGCCTGACAGGTACATACTTATCAAGGACACGCAGTAGCTGCTCCTTGAATAAGCTCCACATTTCAATTGTGCCCATCCCCTGCAGTTTCCTTCCCCATCCTACGCATCCTAAATCTTGCCTAATCGCATCATAATTTCCTTTCCCCCAGCTATAATTCTTGTCCTGCGGTATATACCTGACCCCGCCCATCGCTAAGGTAAACCTAACCGAATTGTGATCACTATCACCAAAGTGCTCACCTACATCTAAATCTAACACCTGGCCGGGTTCATTACCCAGTACCAAATCCAATGTGGCATCGCCCCTGGTTGGCCTGTCTACATACTGTGTCAGAAAACCCTCCTGCACACACTGGACAAAAACTGACCCATCTAAAGTACTCAAACTATAGTATTTCCAGTCAATATTTGGAAAGTTAAAGTCCCCCATAACAACTACCCTGTTACTCTCGCTCCTGTCGAGAATCGTCTTCGCTATCCTTTCCTCTGCATCTCTGGAACTATTCGGAGGTCTATAGAAAACTCCCAACAGGGTGACCTCTCCTCTCCTGTTTCTAACCTCGGCCCATACTACCTCAGTAGACGAGTCCTCAAACGTCCTTTCTGCCGCCGTAATACTCTCCTTGATTAACAATGCCACACCCCCCCCTCTTTTACCATCTTCTCTGTTCTTACTGAAACACACTTTATACAAACAACTACTTGTATTTATATAGCGCCTTTAAAGTAATAAACTGCCCCAAGGCATTTTGCAGGGGCATTATAAAACAAGATGACACTGAGCCACATAAAGAAATATTAGGGCAGATGACCAAATGCTTGGTCAAACAGGTAGGATTTAAGGAGTTTCTTAAAGAAGGAAAGTGAAGTAGAGAGCCAAAGAGGCTTAAGGAGGGAATTCCAGAGGTTAGGGCTTAGAAGGCACACCCACCAATGGTGCAGCGATTAAAATTGGGATGCTCAAGAGACTAGAAGTGGAGGAACGCAGATATCTTGGAGGGTGGCTGGAGATGATTACAGAGATAAGGAGGGTGAGAACATAGAGGAATTTTGAAAAAAGGATGAGAATTTTAAAATCCACACTTTGCTTAACTGGGAGCCAGTGTAGTTCTGTGATCACAGAGGTGATGAGTGAATGGGATTTAGTGCAAGTTAGTACATGGACAGCAGAGTTTTAGATGACCTCAAGTTTACGGAGGATAGAACATAGGAGGCCAGCCAGAAGTGCATTGGAATAGTCGTCAAGAGGTAACAAAGGCACAGAGGAGCTGAGGCAGGGGCAGGGTCCGACCAAGTCATAGTGGTGGAAACAGGTGGTCTTAAGGTGCAGTTCGGCAGAAAGGATGTAATTGCACTAGAGAGGGTATAGAGGAGATTTATGAGGATGTTGCCAGGACTGGAAAAATGAAGCTATGAGGAAAGATTGGATAGGCTGGGGTTGTTCTTCTTAGAACAGAGAAGGTTGAGGGGAGATCTGATTCAAATGTACAAAATTTTGAGGGGCCTGGATAGATTGGAGGTGAAGGGTCTGTTCACCTTAGCAGAGAGGTCAGTGTCGAGGGGGCATAGATTTAAAATGATTGGTAGAAAAATTAGAGGGGAGATGAGGAGAGACATTTTCACCCAGAGGGTGGTGGGGGTCTGGAACTCACTGCCTGAAAGGGTAGTTGAGGCAGAGACCCTCAACTCATTCAAAAGGAGTCTGGATATGCACCTCAAGTGCCGTAAGCTGCAGGGCTACAGACCAAATGCTGGAAGATGGGATTAGAATAGGTGGATTGTTTTTCGGCTGTCACAGACATGATGGGCCAAGTGGCCTCTTTCTATGCCTTAAACTTTCTATGATTCTAGTGATGGTGCAGATATGTGGTTGAAAGCTCATCTTGGGGTCAAATATACTAAGGTTGAGAACAATCCAGTTCAGCCTCACACAATTGCCAGGGAGAGGAATGGAGTCAGTAGTGAAGGAATGGAGTTTGTGGCAGGGACCAAAGTCAGTGGTTTTGGTCTTCCCAATATGTAATTGGAAGAAATTCCTGCTCATCCTGTACCATATGATGGACAAGCAGCCTGACAACTTAGAGACAGTGGAGGAATTGAGAGAGAGGTGGTGGTGGAGGTAGAGCTGGGTTATTGTTAGCATACATGTGGAAACTGTCACTGTGGACTGGAGCTTGTTGTCATCCCGACGGCTTGTTCCATGGCAGGGGTGCTGGAGAATTGGAGCGGCCACCACGGAACCCAACACCAGGATTGCCAGACCCGATTTTCCTGGGGGTGGGGAAGCTCCGCGGCGGCCGCTCTGCGACGGGACCCTAGTTTAAATATGTTAAACACCTCTTTGTATACATCTCAATGTAATCCACCGCGATCTTCCCATCCGTTCCCAATTTCCAGCTTGACGTACGGCACTCATGCGCCTACACTTCCCTATCGAGAGAAGCTGGCGCCACCAAGGCGGGGAAGGAGGCAACTCTGCATTATTTTATGGATGGGAGAAAAGGGACAACTCTACATTTTAATCGCAGAGCTGGCAGCCTTTTAAAAATGGCACCAGCACCTGCTCTTGCATCAGGTGACGCCGCAAACAGCGCGCCAATGCTGCGCCCGCCGCGTGATTTGGGGGTGGGGTGGCCGCCATCAATATGTTACGTGGCCACGCGCTGCATAATCGTGGTGGTGTGGGTTCCGTGTGGGATGGCCGCCATGTTCCGCACCCGCCACCAACCCCGGCAGCGGCACTACAAAATCCAGCCCTTTTTTTGGATAATGTTGCTGAGGGACAGCATGTCGATGTGAAACAGAGGGGGCCAAGGTTAGATCCTTGGGGGACACTGGAGGTAACTGCAGGGTTGGGAACAGAAGCCACTGCAGTGATTGCCTGGCTACGATCAGATAGATAAGAATGGAACCCAGGTGAGTGCAGGCCCACCCAGATGGATGACGGTAGAGAGGCATTGGAGGATGCCCATTTTTGAATGTGACTGTTACAAAATGGTTCCCATCATAGTCAGACTTGCACACAACAAAGATTACATCATACAAAAGCAAAATACTGCAGATACTGAAAATCTGAAATAAAAAAAGAAATGCTGGAAATACTCAGCAGGTCAAGCAGCATCTGTGGAGAGAGAAACCATCTGTGGAGAGAGAAATTGAGGTAACATTTCAGGTTGACGACCTTTGTTCATTGTTCTGATGGAAGGACATCAACCTGAAACTCTGTTCCTCTCTCCACAGATGCTGCCAAAGATGATATCATATTAATTTCTCTTTGATTTTTGTCTCCTTGTCTGAAGAATTTAACCCATGTGAAGCAATGCCATTCCATGGCACCATGCCCCATCCACTACGTCACCAAATGGCCGTTTTTTAAAATGTAAACCTAGGCAGTGTACGCTGGCAGGTTAGCCTATTGCAAGGGCCATCACAGCTAACCATGGTCTGATCCACTTTCCCAGCAGGAGCCACTGAATTGTAAGCAGACCCAAGAACCCCAGAAGACTCTTTCCTCTGATGCAGCCCAGTGGTACTGAAGTCAAACGTAGCACCCAGCTAACTTGCCTGAGATCAAAGCACCCATTACAGCATGGGCATTAAACTAAGGATCTTCCTGGTCTATGCGACTCAGGTCCAGCCCTATCAGCTGAGGCAATGGGAGAGCCTGACTGTTTTAATTTATAACACATCTCAGTGTACACTGGTCCTCACTTATAGCAGTAATACAATAGGCTGATAAAAAAGTAGCTTCCATAGGCAGAGAGATTGCCACATATGTTCCCATTGTTTTTACATCAAAAAGGTTCTCAAGCCATTTAAAAAAAAATTCATTCACAGGGTGTGGGCGTCGCTGGGAAGGCCAGTATTTATTTCCCACCCTAACTGCCCTTGGGAAGCTAGACCCAGTCTAGCAGCTATGTTCGTCAGTACTCAGCCTGCTCAGTCAGTAGTGGTGCTACCGAGCCACTCTTTTTTTTTTGAGCTACAGCACTGAAACAGGCCCTTCGGCCCACCGAGTCTGTGCCGACCAACAACCACCCATTTATACTAATCCTATACTAATTCCATATTCCTACCACATCCCCACCTGTCCCTATATTTCCCTACCACCTACCTATCCTAAGGGTAATTTATAATGGCCAATTTACCTATCAACCTGCAAGTCTTTGGCATGTGGGAAGAAACCGGAGCACCCGGAGGAAACCCACGCAGACACAGGGAGAACTTGCAAACTCCACACAGGCAGTACCCGGAATTGAACCCGGGTCGCTGGAGCTGTGAGGCTGCGGTGCTAACCACTGCGCTGCCCCTCTTGATGTTGGACATTGAAGACCCCCACCCAGAGTACATTCTGTGCTCTTGCTCCTCAGTGCTTTTTCCAAGTGGTGAGGAGTAATGATTCATCAGCTGTGGGAGATAGGTAGGTGGCAACTAGCAGAAGGTTTCCTTGCCCATGTTTGACCTGATGTTACGAGACCTGATGGGGTCAGGAGTCAATGTTGAGGGCTCCAAGGACCATTCCCTCCTAACTGTATACCACTGTGCCGCCATCTCTGGTAGGTTCTCTGGTAGGTCTGTCCTCCTTGTGGGACCGGACATACTGAGGGATACTGTTGAAGGAGTCTGGGATGTTTAGTTTAGTCTAGTTTAGAGATACAGCACTGAAACAGGCCCTTCGGCCCACCGAGTCTGTGCCGACCGTCAACCACCCACTTATACTAATCCTACACTAATCCCATATTCCTACCACATCCCCACCTGTCCCTATATTTCCCTACCACCACCTAGGGGCAATTTGTAATGGCCAATTTACCTACCAACCTGCAAGTCTTTGGCATGTGGGAGGAAACCGGAGCACCCGGAGGAAACCCACGCAGACACAGGGAGAACTTGCAAACTCCACACAGGCAGTACCCAGAATTGAACCTGGGTCGCTGGAGCTGTGAGGCTGCGGTGCTAACCACTGCGCCACTGTGCCGCCCACGTATCTGGATATTAGCTGAAAGGTGAGAATCTGTGAATATGACGATGTCAGGCTGCTGCTTGACAAGTCTGTGTGACAGCTCTCCCAATATTGGCACATGTCCCCATAAGTTAGTGAGGAGAATTTTGCAGGATAGACTGAGCAGGGTGCCGATGCCTAGGTTAAAGCAGAGGGCTGTCAGGCTTTACTCTTATGCCTTATTTAAGCAGTTTGGCTTCCATTTCAGAGGGCAGTTAACAGTCAACCACAATGCTGTGGGTCTGGAGTCACAAGTTGGCCAGATTTCCTTCCCTAAAGAAGACCGGTGAACTAGCTGTATTTTTACGGCAAACAAACTCAGAATTACTAATACTAGCTTTTTATTCCAGTTTTATTTAATCAACTGAATTTAAATTCCACAGCTCATGAACTTATATACCTTGATCATTAGTCCAGGCCTTTAGATTACTAGTCCACTAACAAAACCATATAGTACTGGTCACAAATAGAAGTTTAATTAGCAAGTGCATACTCTGCAGAACTTGATAATACTTACCTTCTGAAACTGAAGCATTCTTTTTACATGAACTAAAATCTTATCCGTTCCAACTTTAAAAAAATTCAGCTGAAAGAATGACGCATTTTGAAATACAGTACTCCTTAAAAAGAACAAGTGTGCTGCTCCTCTTGGCGTGGCCTCAACCATCAACACCGGGAATGGAAACATTTTTTGTATGTTATCTGGAGACAGTTTCCGTGCATTTTAAACTTTGAAGTCCCAGGACTTGGTTCAAACGCCTGCTGAAACATGTGCTGCCACACAAAGGATCATTGAACTGACCTCATGCCAGGAGATTTTCTGGAACCAATTTTCTCTTCAGTTCAGATTAAAAGCCATTTGGTAGGCTTCCAACAGCTCGCTGACACATCTTCACTACCGTACAAAGTTACATGGCTGTTATAATTTAGGGGCTGAATAAAGTGCTGTAATATGCAGACAAAATCAAACTGCATTGAAAGCGTGATTATAAGAACTAGGAGCAGGAGTAGGCAATTCATCCCCTCGTGCCTGCTCCGCCATTCAATACGATCATGGCTGATCTCATCTCGGCCTCAATTCCACTTTCCTGCCCGTTCTCCATAAACCTTCAACCCATCACTAATTAAAAATCTGTCCATCTCCTCCTTAAATTTACTCAATGCCCCAGCATCCACCGCACTCTGGGGTGGTGAATTCCAGAGACTCAAGACCCTTTCAGAGAAGTAATTTCTTGTCATCTGTTTTAAATCTGCTACCCCTTATCCTAAAATTATGACCTCTCGTTCTAGATTGACCCACCAGAGGAAACATCCTCTCTACGACTTCAATCCCCTTAATCATCTTATATAACTCAATTAGATTTCCTCTCATTTCCAAACTCTAGACAGTAAAGGCCTAACCTGCTCAATCTCCCTTCATAAGACAAACCACTCATCTCTGGAATCAATCTAATGAACCTCCTCTGAACTGCCTCCAATGCAACTACACCCCTCCTCAAGTAAGGGTACCAAGACTGCATGCAATACTCCAGGTGCGGTCTCACTAATGCTTTGTACAGTTGCAGCAACACGTCCCTACTTTTATACTCTATTCCTTTAGCAATAAATGCCAAAATTCCATTTGCCTTCCTTATTACCTGCTGCACCTGCAAACTAGTTTTCTGCGATTCATGCACGAGGACACCCAGATCCCTCTGCACCGAAGCACTCTGAAGTTTCTCTCCGTTTAGATAATAATTTGCTTTTCTATTCCTCCGACCAAAATGGATAACCTCACACTTATCCATGTTAAACTCCATCTGCCAAATTTTGGCCCATTCACCTAAGCTATCCATATCCATTTGTAAATTTCTTATTCCTTTATTGCAACTTACTATCCCACCTATTTTAGTGTCATCTGCAAAATAGAAGTACCTTCTATCCCTGCATCCAAGTCATTAATATAGATTGTAAATAGTTGGGGCCTGAGGACCGAACCCTGTGGCACCCCACTAGTTACATCTTGCCAACCAGAAAAGGACCCATTTATCCTGACTCTGTTTTCTGTTGGTTAGCTAATCCTCTATCCAAGCTAATAAATTGCCCCTAACCCCATGTGATCTTACCGTGTGTATTAACCTTTTGTGCGGCACCTTATCAAATGCCTTCTGGAAGTCCAGATATTCTACATCTATAGGATCCCCATTATCCACGTTATTTATTACATCAAATCCAAAGGAAAATATTTTGAAAGCAAATTGTTTATAAAAATGGTTCCAGAGTTGATACATCAACAAGGATTTGCATTTGCATAGTGTTCCTAATGTCGAAAAACATCCCAAATATTTCACAGAGGCATACTTTAAAAAATAAATTGCTCCTGGAAGTCCCTGACATGAGAGAGGAGATTCCTTCTTTAGATTCACTGCTTGGCTCTTTACAACACTTTCAGAATGATTAGAATATATGTACAGATAATTGGCATCCTGGCAGAAATCAGGTGTTTCAGATATTATTAAAATCTTTCTCCACTTATTCATGGCCTTTATTCTTAGCATAAGAACTAGAGGGCAGGTATTTCAGTACGCCTGTCAGAATGAGACTACATTGGAAGAACTGCACTGTATATTGAAGCAAAAATACCACAAAGTGTTTGAAATATCCCACAATTATTCGCAGAGGGAAAGCATGATTTTAAATCAGCGTGAATTTGTCAATAATGTTTACACATTATAAGCAGTAGGTAGCTTCAAATGTATTAAAAAATATAGAGAACATCCAGGAGGAATCATATTTGCAAAATGTGATCCTGAATTTAATGATTGGTGTAATAACAGGCAAGTACTGAGGTTTGACTACTGTCCTAAATTGCGGTTGTTCAACAAACATTTTAATTGGGAAGGAACATGTTATGGAGATAGGAGAAAAACTAGCGAGAAACTTAAAGAATTAATCGGAAGAGAGAGACCATATACACAGGTGAAATGCCAGAAAGCTGTTGGCATAAATGAGAGACAGAGTCAAATTAGGAAATCTGTTACACATTAGGCTAGACAAATTACTAGAGCTGTCACATAGTGATACTGATGCTGTTTTGATTTTAAGTTATTAAGACCTGTGCTGTGATATTGATCACAGTGACTCAGAGGTTACACTGTTCTGGGCTGAGGGTAGGGTCTACAGGATCGCTAAAAGGAATTGGAAAGAAGTTTATAAGAGATGTGCCAACACAGTGAACTGTTTTTTTGATTGGGAAATTTGGACTGAATTATTGCTATGGTGATTGGACAGAATTATGAAATTCATTTTGTAGATCAGTGGTCTTGGTTATCATTATATATTTATCAATGTACTCATTTTCTATCTCTTAGCATGTTTCAGAGAAAGATGGAAGGCCATATGTACAAAGTTGGAGCTCGGTACCTTGGAAATGGGAGGTATTAGCAGAATGAAGGGTACTGAGGTTTGGTAACAGACACAGTGCTCCAGGAGTTTAGCAGTATGGCTGGAAGGGGGAGGTCCTTAACTTTATTAGCGCTGAAAGGGTTTGGCAACACTGGAGAGATTCCTGGGGTTTAGGAGCAATGCTGACAGGAGTGATGTTTTCCTGTGTTTTAGCAGGACTGCAGGGGTTTTGAATTACTCAGCAATATAACACGCATTCTGACAACACTGAGGGATGGGAGGAGAAATTTATGAGGCCTCTCTAATGACAATTAAATAAATGGATCTCGATTGATTCTTACAAAATAAATGAATGTTTGGAAATATCGACAAAAAAACACTAGTCAATCACCCGTAGTTACGCGCATAGAGAGTCACGACAGTGCAGGCTTCAGGCGAAGCAAAGCTAAAACTCACAGAATCACAGCACAGAAGGAAACCATTTGGCCCATCCTGCCTGTGCTGGTTCATTGATGGAGCTATCTAATTTAGTCTCACTCTCCTGCTCTTTCCCCATAGACCTGAAAAAATTTACTTTTCAAGTAGTTATCCAATTCCGTTTTAAAAGTTATTTTTGAAGTTGCTCCCACCACCCTTTCAGTCAGTGCATTTCAACTCGCTGCATAAAAAATTTCTCATCTCGACCTGGTTATCAACCTTCCTGCCAGTGGAGGTGATTTGATAGAGTATTCAAAATCATGAGGGGTCTGGGCAGAGCAGATGGCGAGAAACTGTTCCCACTTGTGAAAGGATCGAGAACGAGAGGGCACAGATTTAAAGTATTTGGTAAGAGAAGCAAATGTGCCATAAGGAAAAACTTTTTCATGCAGCAAGTGGTTAAGGTCTGGAACGTGCGGCCTGAGAACGTGGTGGAAGCAGGTTATATGAAAAGGAAGAATGTGCAGGGTTACGGAGAGAAGGCAGGAGAATGGGAGTGAGTGAGTTGCTCTTTCAGAGAGCCAGTGCGGACATGATGGGCCGAATGGCCTCCTTCTGCACTGTAACAATTCTGTGATTCTGTACCCTATGCCTCTAGTTATAAAGCAAAAGATTCCATATTTTTAAAACAATTCAATGAGTCTTTATAACCTCAAAATGACTTTAAAACACTTTGCAAAAGGCCATGGACTTCTGAAGCATTCCCCACACACTCCTGGTTTTAAGCTTTACCCTGCTGCTGCATTGGATCCTGGGCAGAATTTTAATTCTATGGCTTGGTATATAAAAAGCTGAAAATTGTTATTTTTGTTATTTCTTTTGTTAATTTTGTGACTGGTTGACACTCTGGGTGTCGCTAGCACATCTGTATAATTAAATCTTTTCTTAAACAATAATTGTGCAAAAATTCTAAGCAGATACAAAGCAAAGCACAGGTGATATAAATGCAAGTTTTTCTTGCACAGTGGCGCAGTGGTTAGCAGCGCAGCCTCACAGCTCCAGGGACCCGGGTTCAATTCTGGGTACTGCCTATGAGGAGTTTGCAAGTTCTCCCTGTGTCTGCGTGGGTTTTCGCCGGGTGCTTCGGTTTCCTCCCACCGTCAAAGACTTGCAGGTGATAGGTAAATTGGCCATTGTAAATTGCCCCTAGTGTAGGTAGGTGGTAGGGAATATGGGATTACTGTAGGGTTAGTATAAATGGGTGGTTCTTGGTCGGCACAGACTCGGTGGGCCGAAGGGCCTGTTTCAGTGATGTATCTCTAAATAAAATAAAATATATAAATCATTCCTGCTCGTCTGTCTCTCTCTGAGCTAGACTCTCTGAAGTTAAAAAAAAATTGAGACTTTTTGCCATCTTTGAGCTCGTTTACAAATTATTTGGTAAAAGAAACATAAATTCTGTTAGTGAATGAGGAAAGACATGCTTTGAGATTTGAATGGAGGAAAATAAACACTTTTTGTGCAATTTATTTTGAATTCTTAGTACAAACAAAAGAAAGCATGGGTCTTGCAATTAATCTTACTTGCTTCCTCTCTCACTGGGCGAGACTTACTGTCTCAAATAAAAAACGAGGCATTTAAATCTGAAGCTTTATCTGAAAAAAAAACATTAAAATTCTTTCTACTGCTTTGTTTCAAATAATTTCAAAAAACAAACAGCAGAAGGGAACACACGTTCACATGTATGGAATCATACTGCTGGATGGTGGGGAAATTGCCACACTGCAGCAGAAACAGGCACAGATAACTCTTCAGCTGATCGAGTGATAGCTCTGGAAAAAAGTACCAGCTTCAAGTTCAGGTGTTTCAGAGAGACCGGAGTAAAACCTTTAATGAGGGGACTCAAAGACATAAAGGCAGGCTTGTTTAGTCATATTATCATGAAATGCGCACATTTTAAATGTTGTCATTGAATTAGAAACTTTGGCTGGGATTTTATCTGGGCGGCGGGGGGGGGGCGGGGGGCTTCAATGTCCAGCAAAAGTGACATCGAGAACCCAACGTCGCCTCTTCTGTGGGAGGCCCGCCAAACCTAGTGCCAATTAGACACATAACTGGACAGTGGCGGGCCTTCCACGGGATCAAGGACCCCGGCGACAGAGGTCCCATCCAATCAAAGGCTTGCAGCTCTTTAACTGAGCAGCGCCACTGCGGAGGCGGTGGCTGCTGCCGGTGGAGGACCCACCCGAGGACCAGGAGTGGCGCAGGACCCAGGCCACAGGGAGGTCAGGGCTGAAGAAGTCTCGCGGGGTGGGGTTTGGTAGTAAGGGCGGGGGGGGGGGGGGGGGGGGGGGCGCTCTCAGCGGGACCCTCTTTCCAATGCCAGGTCCTTCGTTCAGGTACTATGTGCTGTTGAATGAGGGAATCCCCCCACCCCCCAAGCCTGGAGCCAGGAAGCAGCCTGCATGGGTTTTCTTGCTGTGCTTCCCATGCAGCGACAGGGACGCCTGCTGCAAGGCTCACTGGGCATTAATTTTGGCAGAGGCAGGAACGTGGCGGGGTCCCATGCTCTCCCAGCCTCCAAACCCACTGTGGCGGAGAGTATAAAATTCCCCCCTTTGCTTTGAGCCTGTAGTCTCAGGTAATGTTTCAGAATGACCAGAGTACTTTACCACCTAATGCACAAATTTATTAATCGGCTGCAGTAGTGGAGATTTGGTCATGTGGCTTGTCATTTTATTAACACAAAATCAAAATGTCACAGCCTGAGCTCATTCAGAATTGAATTGTTGTTCGGTTGGGGAACTTTGCAGATTGGAGTACAGCTGTCAGTTTTAGGTTCAGCTCAGAAGCACACAGCATTTGAAAACTGTTCCGTATCTGTAATGAAATGTGACACCTGGAATGAGTGCACTGATGTACTGTTTTTAATATATTAAAAGCAGATCTTCTGTGGTGTTGCTCTTGGTGACTCTGAGAATATGCTGTTTTATCCCATGTAAAGTACAATATATTATACACTGACTTGCTGCGACTGAACAAATTTGCATTTGTACTAAAGTATTATGGGATTATTAGAGGTATCGTCATTCTCAAATTCCATGACTGTGGCCATAGTGCTTGGCTTTTTATTTCCCCCTTGTCTAGCCACATCTCCACTGGGCAGCACTTTCACCTGTCCTGGAGATGGCTCACTGACCTTGACTCTATGCCTCGCCCAAAGGCATGAAAGAATGGAAGACAGTTTGAACCAGTGTGTTGCTATGACCGACATAGGGAATGAGGTGGCTGGTGAGCTGCTGGAGTAGTCAATTTATTTTTCTGAACAAACTTCAACTTTTATGTATGGAGCTGCGTATGGCCCAGGATCATCTTCAACATCTGGCCCAGAGCTCCCTGTACTGATGTGCTGATCTCTGAGCATTGGGGCCGAATTGGTGGCCAATGCATCAGATGCTGCTGTAGTACAAATGGCAGGGGCATATATTGATCGTGTGACCACAGTAGCATCTTCAAATCTGCACTAGATATTCTCTCAGATTCAATGGCACTGGTCTCTCCCATATGCAGATCCCACAGTCTTAATGAGCAGGTGTTTACCTTTACTGCCCAGTATGCCTTATTGGCCCTGGGGGAAGCAGTCACAGCCCCCTGATTTTCAGAGAGGTGGGCTGCTAATTGGCTGGAAGGTGGATCTGGCAACCAATTATCAGACATGGGTGGGGGACTGTACAAGTCCAATTTAAGCACATGACAGCAGCCAAGACTGAGGGAATTGAAGCAACAGTGATGGGAGAGGAAAGGCAGAAGGCTGGAACCTGGGGCAAGGCTATCCCTCGCTTTGTAGATACCTACCTGGAGGTCCTCCTTGAGGCAATGAGGGAGAGGAGGGAAGTCCTTTTTCTGGAGGGTGGTAGGAGAAGGCCACTCTCCCAAACCAAGTGGGCATGAATTGAAGTTGCTGAGAACATTCGCAGATGAAGTGTGGTCAGGAGGAACTAGGTCCAGTGCCAGAAAATGTTCAATAAACATATTCGCTCGGGCAAGGTGAGTGCAATACCAGGCCCTCATGACAGGTCTCTGGGTATTCAACCTCCAGCAGACACATCAGCTTCAGGAGCATGTTGCTCCTGAACATGGAAGGAATGTGTGCCTAGGGTACCCACAGACCACTCAGCAAGGCCCAGAGCCATAGTGCCAGAACTGATACTTGCAGTTTCCTGTGTCAGTGAGCCATTGGCATAGACCATAGAGGACAGCAGTGCCTTATCTCTCTCTCTTTTTGTCCTTTCAGGAGAAAAGGGCTCATAATGCCCTAGAAAGGATGCTGACAGGAGAAGGACATTGTGACTGCCATGGAGGAGGGAGCCATGGAGATTGCCGGAGTGACACGTCAGGAGCAAGTCCACGAAGGTGGGATGGGCAATCTTGATGGAGTGGGTGAAAATATATTACAATCGGTAGATGGATATGGAATGCACTCCACCCGATCCAACAGCATGTGACAGACAGCTGCATTGGGATGTCTCAGCACAACAGAGGCTTCTGCTCTCCAAGGCTACTTCTCGTGATTTCTTATGTTTCTCGCAGGCTGATATGGAGGGTCCTGTGACAGCAACAGGGCAAGCGCTGGAAGCAGAGGCAGCAGAGCAAGCACCGTCATATCTAACAAGTACACCCTCCACCAGTGCAAGTACACTCACATTGGTGGGTCTCACAAGTGATTAGATAGGGTGGCACTGGGCGATGAGCATGTCACGAGTGAGCAGGTGGAGGTGAGAGAGGCATGGCAAGTAGTGGAGGGAAGCTCTGTGCAGCATCGTAAGAGTTCATGGAAGTTATAACCCAAAAGGTTTACAAAGAATTTCTAATACAGGGAACGTAGAAACTAGCACTGAGCCTCACTCTCTTACTGCATAGGAATGGGTTTGGGAACTATACAGGAATACATAAATATTCTGATTGTTGCTGTATGCTGGATGCTCAAATTCATTTCTCCAGTCACTCTCCACAATACTGCAATGAATAGATGAGTTGCATAAACCCAGCTGGTTCACTAATGTCCTTCAAGGAAAATAACCTGCTACCCTTAACTCAATCAGGCCTACACATGACTGGTCTGCACCAGGCGGTTGATTCTTAGAGGTGGCAATAAAATGTGGCCTTGCCAGCATTGCCTACATCATGAGAACAAAATTTTAAACTACTACTGCAAAAGAAGCATCCATCTCCAGTTAAGTGAACCAACAAGTTAGGAAAACATCTGGAGAAATGATTACTTGAAAACTGAAGCTTAAATCACACAGTCGGTACTTTTTGTGTATCTGGGCTTAAGTGCTACAATGATTTCGAACACTATGTACAGTTTACTTGTGAAATTCTGGCATAAAATCAAGGCAACTATACAGACAGGCTCATTTAACAGTATGAATAATATCAATGTTGGACTAGACTTCAGTATAAGAAAATAACCCCATCATTCACAATTTAAAAACAATCTACAAATTCTGTGACCCATAAACATTTAAGATAATAAACTAAAAATGACATTTACATGGTGAAAGTTTCAGTTCAAATTAACAACTACCGACATAATTATATTTCAGTTTCCTATTCAGGAACAAACAATTCAGGATAATTTCAGTAATCTATCCACCAAAAACGTGATACAGCACCTGCCCCGGGAAAGGGGGTCGACTCCCAGTCCAAGATGTTGCTGAGACCTGATTGGCATTTGATTGGCGAGATATCTGAGCTAAAATCTGGCCTGCTGAGGACGTTTGCTGAATGATGTTTCCACCGGGCACCATCGAAGTGCTGAAGAGATGATGTTAAAAATCTGTTACCAAATAATCAACCACTACACAACAACAACAACAACTTGCATTTATATAGTGCCTTTAATGCAGTAAAACATCCCTAGGCACTGCACAGGAGCGTTATCTGATAAAATTTGACATCATGTCACATAAGGAGATATTAAGACTGGTGACCAAAGACTTGGACAAACAGGTAGGTTTTAAGGTGTGTCTTAAAAGGAGGAGAGAGAGGTATAACGGCAGAGGTGTTTAGGGAGGGAATTCAGAATTCCAGAGCTTAAGAGCCTAGATAGTTGAAGGCACAACCACCAATGGTGGAGGGATTAAAATTAGGGATGCGCAAGAGTATCATTACTGATAATTACTGTTTTATCTTTACTTAAAATGTAAAGGAATCGAAGGGAAATTGGTGTTTATAGGCGAACTTTAATGGAAAACTCAATAATGAATCACTACCACTGTTGACTTCCACAATATAGGAAATCATAATTCAACCAATATGCACTCACTTTTTGATCCATAATTTATTACTGAAGATAAGAAATTAAAATCTTATGATTGTCCAGACTGTTGATCACCAACTGGATTTTTAAAAAAGTGTTTATGGTTTATTCCAATGTTCTTTGATAGATCCGCACCGATAGATGTGTTTTTCATTCTTGCACTATACATCATCTAGTCCTTGCAAAGTCATAAATAGCAAAACAAAGCTTTCTCCAAATATCCCAACAATGCATCTTAGGTTTGGAAGAATATGCCTCACCCAGCATGTCATTTAAACCTCCCTTTTCAGCCATCCTACAACTTACCTGCAGAGCGAGAAGGTCTATTTAATGCAAAGTCTTGGTTGCTCATGTCATACTGATTTGTGTGCGTGGGGCACTGGGTCAAGACCGGCCAAACTTTACCTTTATCTCAAGGAGGTGGAAGTTATGCTTTGTTGTACAGAACCTTGTTCAAACTCAGTGTATCAGCTTTGGCTCAGTTGGTAGCACATTTACCTCTAAGTCAGAAGGTTATGGGTTTGAATCCCACTCCAGGACTTGGTGCACAACAATCTAGTGTGACGCTCAGGTGCAGTACTGAGGGAATGCTGCATAATAGAGGTGCCATCTTTTGGCATTAAACCGTGGCCCTGTCTGCCCACTCAGGTGGATGTAAAAGATCTCATGCGACTATTTCGAAGAACAGCAGGGGAGTTATCCCTAGTGGCTTGGCCCATATTTATCCCTCAATCAACATCACAAAAATAAATTATCTGGTCATTATCACATTGCAAATTAGTTGCCGCATTTCCTACAACAGTAGCCACACTTCAAAGAAGTGCTTTGGGACGTCCGGTGGTCATAAAAGGTGCCAAGTAAATGCAAGCCTTTATTTCTTCCTTATTCACTGCATTCAGTTTTCAACATGGCACCTCAGGAGGGATATATTAGCCTCAGAGGGGGTGCAGGACAGATTCATCAGAATGATATGGGGACCTCAAGGGTTAAATTATGTAGGCAAGTTACATAAACTTGGGTTATACTGTGTAAAGTTTAGAAGGTTGAGGCGTGATCCGATTGAGATATTTAAAATTATAAAAGGATTTGATAGAAGTAGATGCAGAGAAGCCATTTCCTCTATCAGGGGAATCCAGAACAAGGGGACATTGGGCCTGGTTTTGCTTTCAGTGGTGAGCAAACAGCGTCAGCCATTCCTTACATTTATGCACAGACTCTCTATGGGATTTCACATTGGAACCTTCTGTGACTGGAGAGCCATTTTGGTGCACCACCCTCTGCAGGGGATCTGGCACTTGTGTGAACAGGGAAAGCAATTGTCCATCTCCTTAACCAATCAGATTGAAGAATTATTACTGAGGCGTGTAAAGTCTGGGCAATAAGTGTAAGTTAAAATACTTAATTCAATGTCAAATCAGGTACAGAATGCAAAATTAAGAGAAATAAAGATGGAATTAAGAGAGAGAGAGAGATAAAAGAGATAAATAAAAAGTAAAAGAAACATTTTTTAAAATTTCAATGATATTTAAAATCTGAAGGAATGAGATGCTACACTTGTAAAAGTTAATATTCAGTGCCACAGAAGGTTTTTGGCATAATCAACACTTATCATACTTATTAAGTTAAAAATGTACTTCTATTGGAATAGACAAGCCCCAACATTTTCTTGCATGTTTAGTGGGTATCCATCATCTAAGTACCAGAACTTCATGTTGTTCCATGTAGTTTAATGCTAAGCCTCTCAGCGAGATACCGCGATAGTGAAACTTCCGAACGAGCAGAGCAACTTGGATTTCCTGATTTCTGCATTGATGTGTGCATGTGTGGTTAATGGAAGGTCCTGTCAGATTTACACTTTAATAATGGTGAGTGCTGTTAGTCTCACTGTTATTTCTACAGCAAAGTCTGACCCATTTTCTTATAATTAGAGCTAGGCCATTCAGGAGTGGAATCAGGGAACAGATTCCCACCTCAAAAAGGTTGTGGATGCTGGATCAATTTAAATTTTTAAGACCGAGATGAACAGATTTAGAGATATGGATCAGATGCGGGTAATGGCATTGAGATATAGATCAGCCACGATCTATCTGAATGGCAGAACAGGCTCAAGGGACTGAATGCTTACTCCTGCTCCTATGTTCCAACTCATGAAGACCACAGTTTTTAAGGTCATTGTTATACAAATGCTGTTACATACATTTCCACTTTCGGTTAATGCTATAAAGGTCCACAGAGCACTGAGAGCTTCTACTGTCAAGTGATGAGTCTAAATTATCTAGGCTTAGCTAAGTGGGTATTTTCCTATGTGGAGAATATCCATACTCCATATCGAGCACATTAGTACAATTTTAGGAAATATCTTGGTAGTTTGTTTTGAAGCCATTTCAGCTTGGTGGTGAGCATCCGCATATACTAGATGATGGGTAACAAAAAACAGTGGCCAAATTAATGCTCATGGCAAGATCGAAGAATTACTTCTTCCTTGCTGAATAAAGTGTCAGGAGAATGACCATCTTTCCTCCCACTGAATATTCCAAATCTGCCTTGCTGTAAGAATAAACAGGAGACCAACAGATTATTTAATCCACAGAAGATTAGCGTGTTTTGCCGTAAACTGAACTGATCTCCTCTGTATGAGGGATCCTTTCGCTAACTGGTTCCTGCTTTTGCTAAGGGTGTGCCTCAATTCATTCTGCAATCCTGAGGTGCTTCTGACAGAGTTAGACCATCCACACCACACCTTTGGCAGATGTGTATGACATCATGGCAAGGAACCAAGGATTGAATCTTAGTTGTTTACTAACAGACCACAAATGGGTTGCCAATCCAAAGCCTATCTCACAGAGACAATAGAGAACATGTGTAGAGTTCAATGTGGGAGAAGCTTCATGAAAAGCTTTCTATATGGCTGACATCAGTCAGTCTAAGATGTACAGGTAATGCTGAGCTAAATGCTCAGTCTGCCCGCACACATCAGCAATTCTGCTTTCACATTCCTGAACTGAACAAATTAGTAGGAAATTTCAGTCAGCCAGGTATGAAAGTTGTGAGGTAGATTCAATCGGGAGAAAACCAAGTTAGTCCTAGGTAGGCCAATAAGTGAGTTAGCACAGAGAAGGTGATGTTAGAAAAAAAACTGTCCAAACCTCATAAGATGTAAAAATTGCAAAAGCTAAATTGATTGCAGCAATATATAAACAAAATGTTCTATTGTAATATAAACATAATATACTGATATATTATGGAACACACACATAAACAATGGAAAACAGGAATGCTACCAGACAATAAAAACAAGACCCAAAACGTTAACTCTGCTTCTCTTTCCACAGATGCTGCCAGACCTGCTGAGCGGTTCCAGCATTTCTTGTTTGTATTTCAGATTTCCAGCATCCGCAGTATTTTGCTTTTATGTTACCAGACAACTCATGGCTAAATTTCTTAAAATTAACAGTGTCCCAAAGTGAGACTCCTGAAATTGCTGCTTTTAGGTAAAAGATGAACAAATAAGGAAGAATGATTTTATTGGCTGCAGCTGACATGCCCTGAATCTATCTGTTGACATTAATTGAAACGTGTGATGTATCCGAGATGCTCTTACACTTACCTGAATGTTTGTCCTGCTCGTCCAGGCTGGAATGAACCTCCTTGTGAGTAGATCTGTTGACCTCCCGCTGCTGACGTTGTAGACATTGTCTTCTTTTCACCTGTGTTTAAAAAAAATCATTATGACAACTTCTGAACTGATGAAATTGCTAATGGACTGTTTAGTCAATGTAATACTGAGAACATTTTAGGAAAATTTTTGCCACATGGCAGCCAAAGAAACATTGTGAAATCTGTGTTTGACGACAAACTTCTACATCAAGGCAGCATTTGACCGAGTATGGCATCAAGGAGCCCTAGCAAAACTGAAGTCAATGGGAATCAGTGGGAAAACACTCTGCTGGTTGGAATCATACCTAGTGCAAAGGAAGATGGTTGTGCTTGTTGAAGGTCAATCATCTGAGCTCCAGGACATCACTGCAGGAGTTCCTCAGGGTAGTGTCCTCGGTCCAACCATCTTCAGCTGCTTCATCAATGACCTTCCTTCAATCATAAGGTCAGAAGTGGGGATGTTCGCTGATGATTGCACAATGTTCAGCACCATTCACAACTCCTCAGATACTGAAGCAGTCCGTGGAGAAATGCAGCAAGACTTGGACAATATCCAGGCTTGGGCTGATAAGTGGCAAGTAACATTTGCGCCACACAAGTGCCAGGCAATGACCATCTCCAACAAGAGAGAATCTAACCATCTCCCCTTGACATTCAATGGCATTACCATTGCTGAATCCCCCGCTATCAACATCCTAGGGGCTACCATTGACCAGAAACTGAACTGGAGTAGCCATATAAATACCGTGGCTACAAGAGCAGGTCAGAGGCGAGGAATCCTGCGGCAAGTTACTCACCTCTTGACTCCCCAAAGCGTGTCCACCATCTACAAGGCACACATCAGGAGTGTGATGGAATACTCTGCTCTTGCCTGGATAGGTGCAGCTCCAACAACACTCAAGAAGCTCGACGCCATCCAGGACAAAGCAGCCTGCTTGATTGGCACCCCATCTACAAACATTCATTCCCTCCACCAGCGACGCACAGTGGCAGCAGTGTGTACCATCTACAAGATGCACTGCAGCAATGCACTGAGGCTCCTTAGATAGCACCTTCCAAATCCGCGACCTCTACCAACTAGAAGGACAAGGGCAACAAAAGCATGGGAACACCACCACCTGCAAGTTCCCCTCCAAGTCACACACCATCCTGACTTGGAACTATATCGCTGTCCCTTCACTGTCGCTGGGTCAAAGTCCTGGAACTCCCTTCCTAACAGCACTGTGGGTGTACCTACCCCACATGGACTGCAGCGGTTCAAGAAGGCAGCTCACCACCACCTTCTCAAGGGCAATTAGGGATGGGCAATAAATGCTGGTCTGGCCAGCAACGCCCACATCCCATGAATGAATAAAAAAAAATATAAAACATGATCTATTTTTAAGTAATGTGGCAAATCTGCTATTTTGTAAGAGAAATTATGATATTAGAAGGCATGAAAAATTTTAAGGTGCATAGGAGACGTATAATTTTGGTTGAAAAAATCAGTCATTTTATTTGTCTGTTGTTAATTTTTGTAAATTTCAAGCTTGTTGAATCAGCTGATTGTACACGCCATGAAACAGATGTTTAATAGTTTCCCTCCTCACTGATACTGCATGAATTCATTCTGGGCAGTTTTAAAAGATCAACATAATAACAGCATTAACCACTGGTTGTAACCACAGGGGACAAACAGTGCGGAATAGATCCTTCCTCTGACATTCTAAGGAAGTGTTAGTCTTTGAAATTCGCTGCATACACTGAAAGTGTGCCCAAGACAACAAGGAGATGTGATCTGAGAATATAATTCTGTCTATATACTTCAGGCATAATGACCAAGCACTCACATCATTGTGTTTGATATTAACAAAGGTATAGAGCTGTATAAACAGTAGTGCGGCACTGGTAGAAAATATTAATGCTTCGCCATGTTTAACACTGTTGCAATGATAGCCCATGTCCAAAAATGGGTTCAAGAGATTCAGCATATGCATTGTTAAAGGCCCATCATAAATAGCTCCTGCCGTTACCTTGGGGAGGAGTGGTTTAGGGAAGTGACATTACTGAGTTTAGAAAATGGAAAGATCTTGAACTAGCGAGTGTTTAAAGTCCAGAATGGAATAAAAAGAATTTTTTTCTCAGTTAAAAATGGCAATAATATTTTCACACAGCACCATCAGCCACTTTCACTTTCAGAATCCAGGAGCAGAATTTAATGCGGCCCTTAAAAGCGGAAATGGGGGGGTGGGGGGACGGAAAACTGCATCGGAGCTGTCTGCCTGGAAATCCAACATCGTGAAGTTGGTTCTGGATTTTGTCAAAGGCGGGAAAGCACCATGATGGCAATGACACCATGGGCTGAATTTTACCATCCCTCCGACATCGAGGGTCGTGTTGGGGGTGCATGGAAAATTCTTCCAGGAGAGATCCGCCACAATCCCCGAAACTGTGAAGGCCCCGCTGCATTTTACTGGCGACCGCAAGTCCTTGATATGGCCCTCGGCCGCTCAGCTGCAGGGCCTTCATTTAGATATTAAAATGAATGAAAATAAATGCAAAATAATTACCTGTACCCGACGGCCATCCCACCCTGCCGAATCACTTTTTGGAGATCCGAGACGTGACACTGGTGAGGAGGGGTGAGGTGTGATATTTCCAGGGTGGGGGGGGGGGGGGGGGATGGGAGTGGAGAAAACTGCTTCCATTGGCTGAGGGCACGGTGAAAAGGGGTTGAAGGGCAAAGGTAACTAAGTTCAGGGGGAAAGTTTGGCTTGGGAATAAAGTTTTATTTGGAGGGAAAGGCCCAAAAATAGAGTATGTGGTCATTGGGGAGTGGGGGGGGGGGTGGGGGTGTTGTGCAGGGGCGATGGTAGAGGGGCTTTCAGCTTTTATTGAATTTTACACTATTAATGTGAAAGCAATGTATCTGTAAAAATGTAAATTCGACTGAAGGGCTTGAAGCCCTTTAAAAATGACACCACACCTGCACGGTGGTGCTGGACACCATTGCCGGGCACAGAGTGGCTGCCTCGATGACGTCATGGGGGGGGGGCTGTTCTGCCCCCGCCATTTAAATGAGCCCCTGTGCGAAATATTGCGGGGGCTCAGCGGCACACAAGTTGCTTGTGCACGGTCCCTTGTTTCAAGCTTGCCGCTGAGAATGGCTGCAAGCTTATAAAACTCAGCCCCCTGATGCAATAGGAAACTATTTTAAATTGCTGAGCAACAATTTAAATGTAATTATTTGCAATATTATGAGAGGCTCTCGACTGTGTCAATGGCAGGCGGCACTCACGTGCCTTTCGGCTCACGTTCATAAAAACCTGGCAGCAGCGAGGTAAGAGGTTCCTGAACATTGCTGGATACCGGAACAGGTGAGTTCGGAGGCCATTGTTGGACTGTGTTGCTGTGTGCTCTGCAAAGGGGTTTGGGGTCTCGGGGGCTCTGTGTCCCTGGGTCTCTTAAAGTGTTCAGTGTTAGTGTGGGGGGGATTTGCAAAGGTTCAGTGTGGGCGTGGGTGAACTGCATTGGGTTAATAAACAGCTGTGTGACCTGGTTGTTCGGTCAAACTGTTGGAACGAAGAATGGGCCAATCAGTAAGGTTGGACTCTGAGGTCCATTATGGTCCAGTTGCCGAGAGAATTGTCAAAAGCTCAGTTGCCAAGGCAGGGTCATTTCTGCATCGATAGCGACCTGCAGGCTTACAGGTCATCTAGAATAGATCTCATAAACCCTGTATTCTTGGACCCCCGTGACCTAATGCAGTGCCTCCAATGGAGGGAGGAACAAGACGCAGCTGCGTCTGTCCGTGAAGCTTCACGAAGAGAGCAGGAGCAGCCGGCCAGGCCAGGAAGGGCCCATGCTCGCCAGAGTGTGTACCAGACACAGATCAGCTACCTCCAAATGTCCAAACACCATTGTCAGTGAAGACGACGGTTCTCCAGGGAGGCCATCACCCACCCAAGCGCCCTGCTGCAGGATGAGTTGCGACCAATGGCCCTGAAGAAGATTACTGCGGCACTAAACTTCTACGTATCTGGATCTTTCCAGGGATCCACCGGGGACATGTGTGGTGTCTCCCAGGCAGCAGCCCACCATTGCATCAAGGTGGTGACCAAGAGGTCCAGCAACTATATGCGCTACTGGACTGACCCTGACAGTCAGGCTGAGAGGGCCATCACTGGATTTCCCTGGGTACAAGGTGAGATAGATTGCATGCATGTGGCTATTAAGGCTACGACAGAGCAGTTAGCCGCTTTCATTAACAGGAATGATTAACGTTCAACTGGTTTGCGAACACTGAAAGCATTTCCTCACGGGTTCCTGACTGCTGGGTGGTGAAGCCCAACAATAATCTAACGAGGTAAAAACAAGAAATGCTGGAAATACTCAAAAGATCTGGCAGCAACTGTGGAGAGAGAAGCAGAGTTAACGTTTCAGTTCAGTGACCCTTCTTCAGAAGGGTATCCACTGAAGACTTGGCTGCTTACGCCTGTGAGGAATCCTCGCAATGCAGCGGAGGAGAGATACAACAATTGCCACTGCTCCATCCAAGCGTTCGGGCAGGCCAATGGGCTACTGAAGATGAGATTCTGCTGCCTCGATTAATCCGGTGGAGTCCTGCAGTATGCCCCAGCGAGGGTCTCACATATTGTGATGGTCTGCAGTGCTGTGCACAATCCAGTACTGCAGAGGGGGGAGGCCTTACATGATGATGAGATGCCTGAGCGACACTCCTCCACTGACAAGGAGGACGCAGAGGAGGGAGAGGTCAAGCAGTAATGGATGCCGAAGTCACAGCACTGAAGGCCAGACACGTTGAGTGACATGCAAAACAGGCAAGCGACAACCTCAATTACCCATTTCCAGCTATCCTGATGCCCACTCACTGAGAACGAATGAGGACTCACCTTCAGGCATGAATTCTGTCATCTCCTTTCCATTTGTGTCCCCTGACTTGCGACGAGTTGCAATGCGCGCTAGTGCCCATGGGAGAACATATGTTGATGAGGGCTATGACCATATTGGTAATGCACGGAGGGGGAAGGGGGAGGGCAACATCTCACAATTAAGGCATAATGGCACATGGCTTTCAAACAACAAAGCCGAATGATTTGAACAAAGGATCTTTTAATTATGGCTGTGTTTGCTGACAACGCAACCACTAGGTGGCACACTACTAGCACAAGCACAAATGCAGCCCCATCAACTGAAACGTCACTGTTTGTGACGTCGCAGGCAGCTGCAAGGAATAAAGATGGCTGCTCAATTTGACACAAAAAATGCAAACTGAACCCAAAGCCCCTCACCCCTCAATGGCCGCAATCACCAACTCCAACTCCCCGAAAAGTACCCTGCGATTGCAGCCTCAATCGCAGCTTTCTCTTTGGCACTTCCTCCCTCGATCGCTGCTTCTCTTCCCTGCTCCCGCCTGCAATCACCTCTTCTCTTCGGCACCCCCTCCTGCCCCTGTCTGCTCACCGGTCCCTCCTGTCGCTTCTGACTGTTCGATTTTCCAACACGCCATTATCTCCTGCTCCCAACTGCTTGCTGCTCGCACCCCACCTCGCCGCACCCCACCTCGCCACATCCACCCCCCCCACCCCCGCTGCACGCTTCTCATCTTGCCACTCACTACCCCGCCCCCCCACCACTTACCCACTCATCGCGTGGTTACATCATAACCTGCGGACATCATTTAGCAGTGACGTTGGCGCACGCATGCGTGGATTCATGCTGGCAAGCGTTTGGATGCACCGATGACATCGGCGATCGCTCTGCGTGCGCTCTGCATTGTCAGGAGACACTTAGTTTAATTATTTAACACAAAACATATATGGTACACCCATGAGACCCAAAGTGTGGCTATGCGCTCTTCGTAATCCATTTGAGGGTGCTCCTACGTGGTGTGATCCCAGCAGCAACAGCTGGGCTGGAGGCATGCTACTGATGAAGCTGCCCCTTGGCTTGTGATGACTTTGGTGGGTGTCCTCTGGCTGCCAGAGGCTTAGAAGGCTGAGGCTGCCTGGGGATGTCCCAGACAGATGCTAGACTCTCAAGTGTTGCAGCTGCTGTAGCTGAGCTCACTAGTGGAAGGGGCTGAGGAGCCAGTGGCCACACTCGAAGCGTCCTGAGGGGAGCCCCCAGATGCAGATGGCAGCCTCTCCTCCTCCCTTTCAAGGGTCTCCTGAACCTCCCTGCTCACCGGAGAAGGGCCAAGAGCTTCGAGGTGCCTGTTCCTTCTCTTGCCTTGCCACTGCTGCGTTGAGCTCATGGCGTTCAGGTCTGCACGTGTCTGTGGGATCTGGCGCCCCATGAGGGCACCAATCTCTCGATGGAGGAAGCTATGTGCTCACGGGCCTAAGACATGGCAGCAGTAATGGCAAGGATGGACTCCTCCATCGTCCACTCGTAGCTGTGCATGACCTCTGGCATCACCAGCATGCCCTGTGCTGTCAACACCAGAGTCTCATCATCATCATCCTGGGGCTCAGCATGGGCCTGGCCATCCACAGTCCTCCATGCCTGTTGGAGGCCTCAGCCAGCTGCTTGGGCACGTGTGTGGTGCTCTCACCAGCTTGTGACCCTGATTCTAATGCTGAGTTGGTACCTACTGAGATGAAAGTATCTAAGCTGGTGGAAGGTGAAAGAGAGTGCCTGTGGACCCCTGCGAGTGGCTACCTGCATGAGAGAGCACGAACACATCTGGGCTAGGCTGTGCAGATCTCCTAATGCCTGCCATGCATGACATGGGTCTCCAACACTGATGTGCATACTGACGAGAGGCTATCCTCACTCTCTTGCACAGAGACTCCAATCTCCCCATCTGATATTGTGCGGCCACCCTGGTTGCCCGCCAGCTCCAAGGCCTCTTCCACGGCAGACGTGAATGGATGTAGATGTGGGAGTCCTCTGCCAGTCTGGGCCATCTCCCTCCTATCATAAGCCCTCTTGTCCTGCAAGAGGAAGGATTGAGATAGTAGAAAATGGCACAGAGATCAACATGACAGTTCTGCTCTATTCAGCCCCTCAATCCCGACTTGGGTATCCGATTCCTCTCATGCTGACACTTGCGGTCAGGTAAGTTAAGGGGGGGGGGGGGGCGAGCTTTTTTTTGATTCATTCATGGGATGTGGGCGACGCTGGCCAGGCCAGCATTTGTTGCCCATCCCTAATTGCACTTGAGAAAGTGGTAGTGAGCTGCCTTCTTGAACTGCTGCAGTCCATTTGGGGTAGGTACACGCACAGTGCTGTTAGGAAGGGAGTTCCAGGATTTTGACCCAGCGACAGTGAAGGAACGGCGATATAGTTCCAAGTCAGGATGGTGTGTGACTTGGAGGGAACTTGCAGGTGGTGGCGTTCCCATGTATTTGCTGCCCTTGTCCTTCTAGTTGGTAGAGGTCGCGGGTTTGCAAGGTGCTGTCTGAGGAGCCTTGGTGCATTGCTGCAGTGCATCTTGTAGATGGTACACACTGCTGCCACTGTGCGTCAGTGGTGGATGGAGTGAATGTTTGTAGATGGGTTGCCAATCAAGCGGGCTGCTTTGTCCTGGATGGTGTTGAGCTTCTTGAGTGTTGTTGGAGCTGCATCCATCCAGGCAAGTAGAGAGTATTCCATCACACTCCTGACTTGTACCTTGTGGAGGTGAGTTACTCGCCTCAGGATTCCTAGCCTCTGACCTGCTCTTGTAGCCACGGTATTTATATGGCTACTCCAGTTCAGTTTGTGGTCAATGGTAGCCCCTAGGATGTTGATAGTGGGCGAATCAGCGATGGTAATGCTGTTGAATGTCAAGGGGAGATGGTTAGATTCTCTCTTGTTGGAGATGGTCATTGCCTTGCACTTGTGTGGCGCGAATGTTACTTGCCACTTATCAGCCCAAGCCTGGATATTGTCCATGTCTTGCTGCATTTCTACACCGACTGCTTCAGTATCTGAGGAGTCACGAATGGTGCTGAACTTTGTGCAATCATCAGTGAACATCCCCACTTCTGACCTTATGACTGAAGGAAGGTCATTGATGAAGCAGCTGAAGATGGTTGGGCCCAGGACACTACCCTGAGGAACTCCTGCAGTGATGTCCTGGAGCTCAGATGATTTACCTCCAACAACCACAACCATCTTCCTTTGTGCTAGGTATGACTCCAGCCAGCTGAGGGTTTTCCACCTGATTCCCATTGACCTCAGTTTTGCTAGGGCTCCTTGATGCCATACTCGGTCAAATGCTGCCTTGATGTCAAGGGCAGTCACTCGCACCTCACCTCTTGTGTTCAGCTCTTTTGTCCATGTTTGAACCAAGGCTGTAATAAGGTCAGGAGTCGAGTGGCCCTGACAGAACCCAAACTGAGCATCACTGAGCAGGTTATTGCTAAGCAAGTGCCGCTTGATGACACTGTTGATGACGCCTTCCATCACTTTACTGATGATTGAGAGTAGGCTGATGGGGCGGTAATTGGCCAGGTTGGACTTGTCCTGCTTTTTGTGTACAGGACATACCTGGGCAATTTTCCACATTGCAGGGTAGATGCCAGTGTTGTAGCTGTACTGGAACAGCTTGGCTAGGGGCGTGGCAAGTTCTGCAGCACAGGCCTTCAGTACTATTGCCGGAATATTGTCAGGGCCCATTGCTTTTGCAGTGTCCAGTACCTTCAGTCGTTTCTTGATATCACGCGGAGTGAATCGAATTGGCTGAAGTCTGGCATCTGTGATGCTGGGGACTTCAGGAGGAGGCCGAGATGGATCATCTACTTGGCACTTCTGGCTGAAGATTGTTGCAAATGCTTCAGCCTTATCTTTCGCACTAATGTGCTGGGCTCCCCCATCATTGAGGATGGGGATATTTGTGGAGCCACCTCCTCCAGTTAGTTGTTTAATTGTCCACCACCATTCACGGCTGGATGTGGCAGGACTACAGAGCTTCAATGTGATCCATTGGTTATGGGATCGCTTAGCTCTGCCAATCGCATGCTGCTTACGCAGTTTGGCACGCAGATAGTCCTGTGTTGTAGCTTCACCAGGTTGACACCTCATTTTGAGGTATGCCTGGTGCTGCTCCTGGCATGCCCTCCTGCACTCTTCACTGAACCAGGGTTGGTCTCCTGGCTTTATGGTAATGGTAGAGTGGGGGATATGCCGGGCCATGAGGTTACAGATTGTGGTTGAGTACAATTCTGCTGCTGTTGATGGCCCACAGCGCCTCATGGATGCCCAGTTTTGCATTGCTAGATCTGTTCGAAATCTATCCCATTTAGCACAGTGATAGTGCCACACAACACAACAGACGGTATCCTCAATGTGAAGGCGGGACTTTGTCTCCACAAGGACTGTGCGGTGGTCACGCCTACCAATACAGTCATGGACAGAAGCATCTGCAGCAGGCAGATTGGTGAGGACGAAGTCAATGTTTTCCCCTCGTGTTGGTTCCCCCACCACCTGCCACAGACCCAGTATAGCAGCTATGCCCTTTAGGACTCGGCCAGCTCGGTCAGTAGTGGTGCTACCAAGCCACTCTTGGTGATGGACATTGAAGTCCCCCACCCAGAGTACATTTTGTGCCCTTGCCACCCTCAGTGCTTCCTCCAAGTGGTGCTCAACATGGAGGAGTACTGCGTCATCAGCTGAGGGAGGGCGGTAGTTGGCAATCAGTAGGAGGTTTCCTTGCCCATGTTTGACCTGATGACATGAGACTTCATGGGGTCCGGAGTCGATGTTGAGGACTCCCAGGGCAACGCCCTCCCTACTGTGTACCACTGTCCCGCCACCTCTGGTGGGTCTGTCCTGCCGGCGGGACAGGGCATACCCGGGGATGGTGATGGCAGTGTCTGGGACATTGTCTGTAAGGTATGATTCCGTGAGTATGACAATGTCAGGCTGTTACTTGATTAGTCTGTGGGATAGCTCTCCCAACTTTGGCACAAGCCCACAAATGTTAGTAAGGAGGACTATGCAGGGTTGACAGGGCTGGGTTTGCCGTTGTCGTTTCCAGTGCCTCGGTCGATGCCGGGTGGTCCATCCGGTGCTATAAACGAAGGTGGCCTGTGGTCAAGAGGCAGCCATGCATCTGTCAAAAAGACATAAAATCCTAGCCACAGCCAATGTTGCAGTGCTGCTACCCTCCCCATGTCGCGCAATATCCTGCATGGTCACATGTAAAGCTCAGAAAGGCGACTGGTATGCAGCACTCACCTTGGCAGAATGCAGGAGGTCATTGACCCTCTTCCTGCACTCAACCCAATTGCACTGGGTGACCCCACGGCTGCTGACCTCTTTTCAATCTCCACCAAGGCTTGCTTGGTCAGGCGGAACGGCCTTTTCTTGCCATCACGGGGGAAAAGAACCTAAGGACTCCTGCCTTTCCCTTGCAGCCTGGAGGAGAATCTGCAGGGAGGCATCACTGAACTGTGGGGGCATGTGTCTTGCCTTGGCCATCGTCTTCTGCCCCCTCACAGGGTGACTACAGGAACCAGTCAGGCTGACAATGAATCCAAGGCAGGAGTGAATGCAGCGCTGGCAAGCCTTTAAATATGGCGTCAGCACCTGCTCTGGAGTCATTTGAGGCCGTAATCAATGACTCGCCTCCTGGCCCATGGTTGGGGGTGGGGGGGGGACCCACGCCTCCTCTGTGCAAAATGGCCGCTCATCATGTAATCGCGGTGGGGCAACTGCCCATGTGACGGATGGGAATGGCAACCTTTACCGGCAGTGTGCTCATTAAATTCAGCCTCAGGTGTGCAGATCACACCAGCTGTGCAATGAAGGACATGATTTTGGGCTGAGGTGAAGCCATGCCTGTGGCTGAGTCAGGATTGAAAATATCATACCTTGAATTTGCTCTGTGTTGACAGTCCTGTTTTGCAGATAGAAGATGCATGCTGTCTGAGAAGGGAGAGACAAGAACGCAAGGAAAGTAACGGATGAGAAAAGGCCATTTGGCCTTTCAAATCTCTTCCCTCTGATAACTTAATAGGATCCAGCAATACTTTAAATATTCCTAATGCTACTAGCCCACCCTTTAAATTGTTCAAAACTGTACAACTCTTCAGCCAACAAATTCTTCCCAATATCAGGTGCAATTACCTTCACTGTCACTACTTTCCTATATTAATGTGAAGTAAAATTCTGAGTGTTGATATTTTGAGTATGTAGCCACATTCTTTTTAGATTGTCGAGCTGGGGCTTCTGTACACGTTCCTCATAGCCCCCTGCCTTTAATTTGAGATTAGTCTTGCTGCATTTCTCTTCAATGCTGTACATATTTTTTGTGGCTAGATGACCAGAATTGAACACAATACCTCAGTGGGGAATATTTCCGTTGTACTGTGTGCAGCCAACTCGCACAAACCATTTATAAAGTGAGTGCTTAGAGTGGCGCTACACATCACGCACATCAGAAACCATCCCCCCCAGTGCGTTCTTAGCACTGTTTGATTACTTTGGTTACATAACCCAATATTCTAGTTGCTGCTTTTTCCTTTGCCATAAGTCCCTACATTGAAAGTTAACAAGTCAACTATCACTTTCAGGCTCTGTCATAGTTCAATTTTATTGACTGTTTAGTTACATCGCACAATCTTTGATCAAATGCACAAATTTACAGTCATCAAAATTTTTTTTAAAAAGGACTTAGCAAAGGTGGATTGGAAAAGGCAGTTGCAGTATTGAACAATAATGGAGCAATGGAAGACATTCAGGGAAGGGATAGTTCAGGTACAAACTTGACATATTCTTTACAGGAAAAAGGTAGAGCGTCCAAATCTAATGCACCCGAAAAGACAAAGAAAATAAAAGTTAAAATAAAACAGAAAAAAATGGCTTGTTTCAAACGTGAGGAGCAAAATTCAGATAATAGCCAGGAAGATTACTTTGCATCGGTATTCACCGAGGAGAGGGACATGACGGATGTTGAGGTTAGGAACAGATGTTTGATTACTCTAGGTCAAGTCGGCATAAGGAGGGAGGAAGTGTTGGGTATTCTAAAGGGCATTAAGGTGGACAAGTCCCCGGGTCCGGATGGGATCTATCCCAGGTTACTGAGGGAAGCGAGAGAGGAAATAGCTGGGGCCTTAACAGATATCTTTGCAGCATCCTTAAACACGGGTGAGGTCCCGGAGGACTGGAGAATTGCTAATGTTGTCCCCTTGTTTAAGAAGGGTAGCAGGGATAATCCAGGTAATTATAGACCGGTGAGCCTGACGTCAGTGGTAGGGAAGCTGCTGGAGAAGATACTGAGGGATAGGATCTATTCCCATTTGGAAGAAAATGGGCTCATCAGTGATAGGCAACATGGTTTTGTGCAGGGAAGGTCATGTCTAACCAACTTAATAGAATTCTTTGAGGAAGTGACAAAGTTGATTGATGAGGGAAGGGCTGTCGATGTCATATACATGGACTTCAGTAAGGCGTTTGATAAGGTTCCCCATGGCAGGCTGATGGAGAAAGTGAAGGCGCTTGGGGTCCAAGGTGTACTAGCTAGATGGATAAAGAACTGGCTGGGCAACAGGAGACAGAGAGTAGCAGTAGAAGGGAGTTTCTCAAAATGGAGACGTGTGACCAGTGGTGTTCCACAGGGATCCGTGCTGGGACCACTGTTGTTTGTGATATACATTAATGATTTGGAGGAAAGTATAGGTGGACTGATTAGCAAATTTGCAGACGACACTAAGATTGGTGGAGTAGCAGATAGTGAAGGGGACTGTCAGAGAATACAGCAGAATATAGATAGATTGGAGAGTTGGGCAGAGAAATGGCAGATGGAGTTCAATCAGGACAAATGCGAGGTGATGCATTTTGGAAGATCCAATTCAAGAGTGAACTATACAGTAAATGGAAAAGTCCTGGGGAAAATTGATGTCCAGAGAGATTTGGGTGTTCAGGTCCACTGTTCCCTGAAGGTGGCAACGCAGGTAAATAGAGTGGTCAAGAAGGCATACGGCATGCTTTCCTTCATCGGACGGGGCATTGAGTACAAGAGTTGGCAGGTCATGTTACAGTTGTATAGGACTTTGGTTCGGCCACATTTGGAATACTGCGTACAGTTCTGGTCGCCACATTATCAAAAGGATGTGGATGCTTTGGAAAGGGTGCAGAGGAGGTTCACCAGGATGTTGCCTGGTATGGAGGGCGCTAGCTATGAAGAGAGGTTGAGTAGATTAGGATTATTTTCATTAGAAAGACGGAGGTTGAGGGGGGACCTGATTGAGGTGTACAAAATCATGAGAGGTATAGACAGGGTGGATAGCAAGAAGCTTTTTCCCAGAGTGGGGGTTTCAATTACTAGAGGACACGAGTTCAAAGTGAAAGGGGAAACGTTTAGGGGGGATATGCGTGGAAAGTTCTTTACGCAGAGGGTGGTGGGCACCTGGAACGCATTGCCAGCGGAGGTGGTAGATGCGGGCACGATGGAGTCTTTTAAGATGTATCTAGACAGATACATGAATGGGCAGGAAGAAAAGAGATACAGAAGCTTAGAAAATAGGCGACATGTTTAGAGAGAGGATCTGGATCGGCGCAGGCTTGGAGGGCCGAAGGGCCTGTTCCTGTGCTGTAATTATCTTTGTTCTTTGTTCTTTATTATACCAAGTAGAGGAGGGGACTGACAGGAGGCAAAGAGAAGTTACAAGAAAAGGTTATCAGGTAATATTAAATTGAACCCCAAAAGGAAACTGGATGAGCACTTGAAGGAAATAAAATTGCAGGGGTAGAATGGGGGAGTGAGTCTGACTGGATTGCTCCGCAGAGAGCTGACATGGACTCGAAGGGCCGAATGGCCTCCATCTATGCCGCAAATGACTATCAGTGCTGAATATCATTTGGCATTTCCCTTCACAATTGCATGGACTATCTAATACCTCTATAACTCTTTTCCTTTTTACTTGTCCATTTTGATTCAATCTCAGGTTCTACCGTGCAGTCCTCTGTCTTTGAGTTTAATCAGGACTTTTATTTGGGATTTTAACAACTAATGAAAGTAGGATTTTTTTTTAAACATAGAAAAACCTGGCCAAGCCCCACAGTGGAAGGCATTGAAATAATTGAACAGTGTAGTGTTTATGCCCAATCAAGCAGTATTGGTTGGGTGCCACACTTGCATATTAAAAGCCTGTAGGTTGTAGCTGTATACAGAATTTCTCAGGTTTTGACATGAAAAATATTGGATCACAGTGAAGTAACAGTAAACTAAGTATGGATTAAACCTTCCCCCATCTGAGGTTTTACACCACTGATGTTCAGAATGTGCTTATTTGAGGCCAATGAAAAGAAGGAAGCTACAAAGAGGCATGAAACAAAATGTGTAAAATGGTTAACAAAAAGGAAATTGGATAAATAGTTAAAATAATGAGTAAAGTGAATTAAGAGACTTCAAGCTAAGATTCACACTTTCAAGAATGGTAATTGATGTATATTAATTATATCTGTATATAATTATATATGTATATCTGTACTCAATCTTATCTTTAGAGAGATATAAAGGGTTAGTAGAATTCCCACATCATCCACAAAACATGACTAAGCATTTTTAATTGTAACAAATGCAATAAATGACAATTTGTGAAGAATGTTGCGATTCGTGCAAACCCTCAGTACGTCCAATAGCAACACATCCTGACCAGATTTATTAAAATTGAAGATATATCACGACTTCACAATAAAGAAGGCAATTTAAAAAAAGGGTTTACTAATCTAAGAAAATCCAAGCACAGTACCCAGAATATAGTAGGGCATTTATCAAAAATATCATTTTAAAGAACTAGGAGAATGTGACTGCAGTTTCTTTTTTACTAGTTTGTCCTAAATTGCAATAATACTTGTAAAATTTTACTTTCATTGGAATCGAATATAATATAGCTTTGCCCTAAAAAGACATCTATATTTTCCATACTTTGGACAATTAAAACGCAAAGAAATGCTCTGCTGTGAGTTCGAGGGGATTAGGAGGATTACATTGTGCCTCACGATGTGTTTGTGGGTAAATTGGGAGTTTCTCAATTTTCTATTCAGCAATTTTGCAAACAAAGTGCATGCTTCACTGTAAGATTAATGAACTGACATTTATGTTGGTTTAAGGGGACCGTTAGCTACTTGACAAAAATGCAAAAGGATCTTTATTGCAGGCAAACTGTGATTGTCTTTTTTGCTTCACTCTGCTGCAAATCTGTTGTGTGAAATTGGCTGATTTAAAACACGTCCAGGTTCTGAAGAAGGGTCACTGAACTGAAACGTTAACTCTGCTTCTCTCTCCACAGTTACTGCCAGACCTGCTGAGTATTTCCAGCATTTCTTGTTTTTACCTCGTTAGATTATTGTTGGGCTTCACCACCCAGCAGTCAGGAATCCGTGAGGACAGACCCCTGCACTCAGAAATGAGCATCAGCACCAGCCAAGGGAGAGGAAGCTGGAGATGGGATGTGGGGGTGGGGGGAAGGGGGTGGGTTTGCTGTTTGTTTCGTACCTCCCTTCTGTTGCTTTGCTCCCCACACTCAGTTCTATTTGGGAGTAAAACTTCATGCCCAAGCAGTCAGTCAGAAAGATTTGAATGTTTGCATGTATGTGGATATTAGGACTGACAACCTTCCCTACCCTACTCCATCCCAGTCAAACAAAAACTGCAATAACAAACAAAAACATCAAAGTAGATAATAAACTGCAAAGGAACAACATTGAAACAGATTGGGAATGTAAGCTTTACCCTCATTGCTACATTCCCAAAATGTTAAGAGTTTAGGAACTTTTTCTCTGCTTTTTCCACTTGACTGTGAAAGGTTAATACTGGCTTTAGCATTCAGTAACACAGAAGAGCAGAAAATAGATCAGTTAGTGCTCCCGTTCCTCAGCTCACTACCAAAGGAGGACTGAGGTCCCAGCTGAGGAAATCCAGACTCTTCTGTCAAACAGTTATGCCAGAAACACTCTTGTGCATTCGCCAAATTAAACAATAATGTTTGATAAATGTATCAGCAATACTCCATACAGTTGCCTTACAGGAACTGTTAGCAGAAACCTAATGAGGGGTGCCCAGAAAGTGACAGAGGAATCAGTGAAATGACCTGGAACTGAACTCCTGGAATTGCCATCATCTAGAGAAATTTACACCAGACATTTACCTGTCTTTGACTGAGCGACTTCAAGCTCTTTTACCATTGAAGTATCTAAGAGCCACAGTAATACTAACATTATATCCGCCTTCCAAGTGAAAGAAAAACTTTAGATAGCTCTTTCAAAGAGGTCTGAACATTAATTTGCTAAGAACTACATTAAGTTCTCAATTTGGAGCTAGGAAAGACCTGTCTGGATGCAGTATCTATATAGTGTGCATGAAATGAGGCACTAAAATTTGTTCCAATGGTCACAAAGGGCTTTGATAGCAACAATATGCACTCAAATGAAACTAGGCCTCAACTTCAACGCAATGATGGAGTACTCTGGAGGATCATGTGGTAGCACTACCAGTCTAGGAAACACATAATCCAAAAACATCCATCATTTAATATAGGAAGGCTTATATGTGCAAAATGCAGCAGGAGCCCAGGAGTGCAGCAGAGCAGGGAAGGGAGGGAAGAGGCCCCATAGCTGAATGACTTAGTGCAGGCAATACAGTTTGGTGAGGGAGCAGAACCAAGCGGTGAAAGGGAGCTGCAGCAGGTGGCAAGATAATGAAATAATAAAATAAATTGATTAAATTGATAAATAATGTTAAAAAGAAATTGGAAGTGATGCAGAAAATGAAAAGAAAAGTCAACCTGAAGAATAGGACAACAGGCTGGCAGCTGATTTAGGAGAGAAAATTAAGAAAATTAGTGCACAATATTACCTAGTAGCCAGAGACTGTAAGTACAGAGATAGAATAGCTGTTTACATAGGAAAATTCCATTATGTTTACAGCTGCAATTTCAAGGATGAAAACATTGACAAAAAAATGACAAAAAAGCAGAGTTAGGATCTGGAATGCACTGCCTGAGAGTGTGGTGGAGGCAGATGCAATCATGGCTTTCAAAAGGGAATCGGATAAGCACCTAAAGAGAAAACACTTGCAGGGCCACGGTGAAAGAGCAGGGGCGTGGGACTAGCTGAGTTGCTGCTGCAGAGGGTCGACATGGATATGATAGGCTGAATGGCTTCCTTCTGTGCTGCAGCTATTCTGTGATAGCATAAAAAAATCTGGACTTAATTCAGTAAGTTTGGCTAGAAACTTAACTCGACCAGCCACATAAATACTTTGGCTACAAGAGCAGATCAGAGCCTGGTTTTTCTGTAGTGAGTTACATGCCTCCTGACTCCCCAAGTCACGAGTGATGAATAATCTCCACTTGCCTGGTTGAGTGCAGCTCCAACAATCAAAAAGCTCAACACCATCCAGGACAAGGTAGCTTGCTTAACTTGGCACCCCATCCACCACCTTAAACATTTACTCCCTCCACCAACACGACATGGCTGTGCTTGTACCATCTACAAGATGCACTGCAGCAACTCACGAAGGCTTCTGCGACAGCACCTTCCAAACTTACCCAGGAGAACAAGAGCAGTAGGTGCGAGGGAACACCATCAACTACAAGTTCCCCTCCAAGAAAGGAGTGTTAAAGAACATTCGAGAGAAGGGGCAGATAGAGAGAGAGAGCAGAGAGAGGGCAGCAGAGGAGGGGGCAGAGAAAGGGGTGGGTAGAGAGTGGGGGCAGAGAGAGAGGGCAGGGAGACAGGGGTCAGAGAGAGGGGGGTCAGGGGGGGTCAAAGAGCGAGGGGGGAAAGTGCAGCAGAGGAAGGGGGGTCAGAGAGAAAGGCAGCAGAGAGAGGGGGATCTCAGACAGAGGAAACAGAGAGAGGGGGGCAGAGAGAAAGGTGGGGCAGAGAGAGAGAGAAGGGGCAGAGAGAGAGAGCAAGAGGGTGACAGAGAGACAGACAGGGGGGCAGAGAGAAAGAGACAGGGGGCAGAGAGAAAGGTAGGGCAAAGAGAGAGGGGGGCAGAGAGAAAGAGAGGGGGGACAGAAAGAGAGAGCAAGAGGGGACAGAGAGAAAGAGAGAGAGATAGCAAGAAGGGGACAGAGAGAGAGCAAGAGAGGGGGGCAGAGAGAGAGAGCGGGGTCAGAGAGAGAGAGGGGGGGCAGAGAGAGAGGGGGGGGGCAGAGAGAAAGAGGAGGGGGAAGAGAGAGAGAGAGAGGGGACAGAAAGAGAGAGAGAGGGGCAGAGTGAGAAAGAGGGGCAGAGAGAGAGAGAGAGGGCAGAGAGAGAGAGAGAGGGCAGAGAGAGAGAGAGGGGGCAGAGAGAGAGAGAGGGGGCAGAGAGAGAGAGAGGGGGCAGAGAGAGAGAGAGGGGGCAGAGAGAGAGAGAGGGGGCAGAGAGAGAGAGAGGGGGGGCAGAGAGAGAGAGAGGGGGGCAGAGAGAGAGAGAGGGGGGCAGAGAGAGAGAGGGGGGCAGAGAGAGAGAGGGGGGCAGAGAGAGAGAGGGGGGCAGAGAGAGAGAGGGGGGGGCAA